>NC_089589.1:49538920-50138920 GCF_019320115.1 Miscanthus floridulus | reverse complement strand
TAGGTAGTTAGAATGTAGGGTCGCTTACAGGTAAGTTAAGAGAATTAGTTGATACCGCGACTAGGAGGCGTGTAAATATATTATGCGTTCAAGAGACTAAATGGAAGGGTCAGAAGACGAAGGAGGTGGACAATACAGGTTTTAAGCTTTGGTACACAGGGACAGTCGCGAATAGAAATGGAGGAGTTTTGATTGATAAGAGCCTCAAGAATAGTGTGGTGGGAGTGAGAAGGCAAGGAGATAGGATTATCTTAGTTAAGCTTGCCGTTGGTGATATAGTCTTGAACGTAATTAGTGCGTATGCCCCAAGGAGGCCTCGCCGAGAGTGCTAAGAGACAGTTCTGGGAAGACTTAGATGGCCTGATTAGAGCTGTACCTAGTAGTGAGAAGCTTTTTATAGGAGATCTTAATGGACATATAGGTACTACAAGCGCAGGTTTCGAGGCAGTTCATGGAGGTTTTGGGTATGGTAGTAGGAATCAGGAGGGGGAGGAAGTTCTAGACTTCGCGGTAGCTTTTGACCTGATGATAGCCAACACTTTCTTTAGAAAGAGAGAATCTCATCTAGTGACCTTCATTAGCGGACACCACTCTAGCCAGATTGACTTTGTCCTCGCAAGAAGAAAGGACAAACAAGCATGCTTGGATTGCAAGGTGATACCAGGAGAGTGTTGTTTCTCAACATAAGCTTTTAGTGGCAGACTTTCATTTTCAGGTGCGGTGCCCGTAGGGATAAACAAGCTAATATTGAAAGAACAAAGTGGTGAAAACTGAAAGGGGAGATGTCAGAGGTATTCAGAGAAAGGGTTATCAAAGAAGGCTCTTGGAAGGAAGAAGAGGACATAAACAACATGTGGGAGAAGATGACAACCAACATTCGGAAGGTGGCCTCAGAGGTGTGTGTGGAGTAACCAAAGGAAGTGGAGACGAGGCTAAAAATACTTGGTGGTGGAACGAGGAAGTCCAAAGGGCTATTAAGGAGAAGAAAGAATGATATAGACGCTTGTATCATGATAAGAGTGTGGACAACATAGAGAAGTACAAGGTGGCAAAGAAGACTGCAAAGCGAGCTATAAGTGTAGCAAAGGATAGAGCGTACAAGGATCTTTACCAACATTTAAGTACGAACGGAGGAGAGAAGGACATTTATAGGATGCCTAGAATTCGTGAGAGAAAGACAAAGGACTTCAACCAAGCCAAGTGCATTAAGGATGAAAGGGAGCATCTCTTGGTGAAGGAGGATGAGATCCGACATCGATGGCAAGAGTATTTTAACAAATTATTCAATGGTGAGAATACGGACACAACCTTTCAGTTGGATGACTCTTTTAATGACATCAATAGGCATTTTGTGCTGAGAATCCAAGAATCTGAGGTTAGAGAGACATTGAAAAAGATGAAAGAAGGTAAGACGATGGGACCGGATGGTATCCCAATCGAGGTGTGGAGATGCCTCGGGGACATAGCTATAGTATGGCTAACTAAGCTGTTCAACCATACTTTTCTATCGAACAAGATGCCTGACGAGTGGAGAAGAAGTATATTGGTACCGATCTACAAGAATAAAGGGGATATTCAAAGTTATACTAATTATCGGGAAATTAAGTTGATGAGCCATACTATGAAGCTATGGGAGAGCATTATCGAGCATCACTTGAGAGTAATAACGCGGGTCTCTATGAACCAATTTGGTTTCATGCCCGTAAGGTCAACCATGAATGCCATTTTCTTAATAAGACAAGTTATGGAGCGGTATACGGAGAAAAAGGACATACACATGGTTTTTATTGACTTGGAGAAGGCTTATGATAAAATATCAAGGAATATTATGTGGTGGGCTTTGGACAAACATAAAGTCCCAACGAAGTACGTCGGGCTCATTAAGGACATGTACAACAATGTTGTGACTAGTGTTTGAACAAGTGATGGAGACACGAATGACTTTCCGACTAGGATAGGACTACATCAAGGGTGAGCTTTGAGCCTCTATCTGTTTGCCTTAGTGATGGATGAGGTCACAAGGGACATACAAGGGAACACTCCTTGGTGTATGCTTTTCGCGAACGATGTAGTGCTAGTTGATGAAATCCGGATAGGAGTGAATCAGAAACTTAAGTTATGGCGGGAGACTTTGGAGTCCAAAGGTTTTAGACTCAGTAGAACTAAAATTGAGTATATAAGATGTGACTTGAGCACTACTACTCGGGAGGAGAAAAATTTTAGTTTGGAAGGTCAAGTAGTGTTTAGGAAGGATACCTTTCGATATTTAGGATCGATGCTACAAAGAGACGGAGATATTGATGAAGATGTTAGCCATAGAATCAAAGCAGGGTGGATGAAGTGGCGCTAAGCATCTGGTGTCCTATGTGACAAAATGGTACCACAGAAGCTAAAAGATAAATTTTATAGGACGACGATTAGATCTGTTATGTTGTATGGTGCAGAATGTTGGCCTACGAAAAGACATGTTCAACAGATACATATCGCGGAAATGTGTATGTTGCGTTGGATTTGCGGTCATACAAGAAGGGATCGAGTTCGGAACGATGATATACGTGATAGATTAGGGGTAGTATAAATTGAAGAAAAGCTTGTCCAACACCGGTTGAGATGGTTTGGACATGTCCAACGGAGACCTCCAGAGGCATCGGTGCGTAGTGGAATCCTAAGCCAGGATACTAACGTGAAGAGAGGCAGAGGAAGGCCGAAGTTGACTTTGGTAGAAGCAATAAAAGGAAACTTTATACCCAAAGACTTAGCCTTAGATAGAAGTGCTTGGAAAACAGCTATTCACATGCCTAAACCTTGATTTGCTTCTGCTGGGTTTCAACTCTAGCCTACTCCAACTTGTTTGGGACTTAAAGGCTTTGTTGTTGTTGATTGAGGCAACTCTTTGAAATGAAATGAAACGGATCGGCATACAGTCAAGCAATAAATGACAAGAATGCATAACACATTTTGGCTGCCAAAACACATTCAGACCCAACTTATATGAATTTGAATTGATATACATAGAAGAAAACTAGCACATCTAAGGAATAGCTCACTGGCAGGGTTAAACTAGTTCATCAAGACATGAAAGAAAATATGAGCATATGCTCTTTGAGAGTAATTGCTTATATTCATTAAAAACATTAATGTGCCAATTTGCTACAGCAATCAAACCCAGGAGCAAAATTTAATAATGTTCATGCCAGAAAAAATAATATGTGCAGATCTTAAAACAAAACATTTGAAGGTCATGATCAATGTTTTCCATTGTTATACATACTAATACATGTATTAAAAAGAACTTGACCCAAATAAATTGGATACATATGTGTGAGCTCCAGTACCACAATTAAGGAGGTCTCTCTCCCAACGTCACTGGCCACCCAATAAACTTATAGGAAATGCATAAATTCCAACAGTGACAATTTTAAGTAGTGGTCATACTTAGTGTCATATCAATGCATCAAGCATTAGACAAAGTTCCAGTAATTAGGAATTAAAGTACTATTTGGCATTTATTTGCTATTATATTGCTTCAGTTTGACAAAACAGTTCTAACTAATCCATGAAAAGCAAACCAATTTGTGATGGTGAATAGAGAAAACAGAATGCTCTAAGCAACGCTTAACATAGTTCCTGCCATTTAACAAAATAATTTCATCTGTATCAGCTATCACAATCTTTGACAATTCCAACAAACTTCTCCTTTAAAAAAAGTTCAAGATATTCTAATAGCTTAAAAACAAAACACAAAAGATTGACTCAGCTGCAAATATTTACCTTTCTCTCCGATGTAACCATGGCGTCTGTTTCCCTTCTTTGTCGATTTCCCTACACGACAAATGGAATCTATATTGGTCGATAAGAATCCCCTCTCATTGTTGAAAATCAGCAAAGTCGAGGATGCACCAGATCCAGTAATATCCTTTGATGTAATTAGAAACTCCAAAGAAGGTGCTACTCCAGACGGGTACTCATTGTCTTCGGCATTCTAGTTTTTTTTAGAAAGGAGACATTAATATGGGAAATAATATTAAGATTTATGCACTAACAAATGGAAACATGAACCAATGAGGTAGACTGATCACCAAAAATGGTAACACCAATCACAGTTGGTGCTGTGTCATTGTGGGTGTTAGTCTAGTGTCCAAAAAGTTTTAACTATAGTTTCTGAGGAATGTATTTTATGGCGCTGGGCTGGTGCTAAGTCACTGCAACAGCTTCTATGTAGGTCGCTGCCTATGGCTGTCTAGGCACCAGGTGGGCTGAGGTCGGCTGTGTTTTCTAGCGGGTGGCGCTAAAAGTCCTGTACTAGGTTTCTTCGGGGAGTAGGTTCTGCCTCTCCTTTGTTAGTTTCTCTTCTTAATGAAATGACATGTAGTTCTCCTGTGTCGTTTCAGAAAAAAGGTCTGGGTGGCTTCTGTATTGGAACTCTGCAGTTGTTCAGACTTTGGGCCCTATTTTCCAAAATAATGGGATCATTCCTTTTCGTCTAGTAAATTATGGGGTAATGATCTTGTCACCCTTTCTAAAAAAAGAGAAACAATTAGCTTTTGTAGGTTTCACAAGTCGACAGAAAACAAGCCTGCAATGACAGACAATTACAGTGTTTCTTTTCCAGGAGTATTGTTTTTCATTGAAGAACAGGAACAGAACAGTATTGTAGTTTTCCAAAGTTATCAGGGATCAAAATACATGAAGCAATACTGATCGCACACATCAAAAAAAAAAATCTGTAGAAAAATGACAAGGGCAGCTCAACTACAATTATCAAAGAAACCCCATAGCTGAAATTGTTAGCTAAAAGGGAACATCCTTTGAGCATACATTTTATAGCGAGTGAACTGATGCATGAACTTTAGGAAATGGAAAAAGGTATGTGTTATCATAGCCAAATACTACCTCCGTTCTCAAATACATAGTATCCAAGCAATTTTGAGACAAAATAAGGAGCCTAGCAAAAGACTGCTTTACCCCTTACAAATTAGGATGGAGTAGTTCAATTATTATTTTCCTTAATTACTAGCTAGTTGTTTTGGGTGATGCCAAGTTTAAAAAGAATCTCAATATTTCCTATCAAAAAGGACTGAGGAGAAAGGGGGTTGAGGACCCAGAATACTTTGTATTTTGGTACAAATTTTATACTCGGGATCCCTTATATTTGAGGACAGAGGGAGTACACAATATCATTACCAGTTATGTGCATAAATGGTAACGATAATGCAACAAGAGTAGCACAAACTAAGTAATAAAATTCTACTATAACCCATCTGCTCATATAAACTATTTTTTTTTTCTCAAATACTCAGGAGAGCTGCATATAATGCATTAAGAAGATGCACACATAAATTCGATCAATGTCACTTTGGTTCCTGTCTACTCTACTCTTCTGTTACTTGGTTCATGAAGAATGATGAAGTACACGTATGTTAATATCATACATTAGTACCCAATTTGGGAGCTTACTCGGGTGCCTATAGTAGAGGGAATGCGACACTATGTTTTGTTTCATATTCAGACTCAACTGCATCATCTGGCCTATAGTGTTATTGTTTATTTGTCCTCAAGTACTGGTTCATGTGGGGTGCCAGTTCATACAACAGGGTCTTATATACTTATACATACAAAATCATTGCTATAGGCTGCAACAATCAAAAACATTTTACCTCCTGTTTCCGGGACTTTTTCCTGTATGATGCAGAGAACTGTGTTTCATTTCATTAAGAAGAGTACTAATGTACAACGACACGCACAACACACCCAAGACCAAAACAATCTAGAACAATTTATACATGCTAACATGCTTGCCATGCTTGAACAAAGGACATGTCCAAAGCACATGAAGAGCACCTAGAGGTCAGAAGCCAGCCACGCCATAGGGCCTCCATGACCTCTACCGTCCGCACTCCAAGGATACAATAGGACTAGTACTCTTGAAAATATAGTTATTTCTGTGTTTACAAATCTCCAATGCTACTAAGTTGATCAAAGTATTGAGTCTTTTTTGGCGCTCGTTCTTTCCTGGAATAAATAATGAGAATTTTATAATTGCAACTATTTTTCCTTTTATCAGATTTGTAACTTCTAATTGTGTTAACCCCTAAGATTTAAGTGACATGGCAGTGAAATGAGTCTGGTTTATTAATACAAGCAAAACAGAAATATATGTTTTGTTCAATAGGTGTTACTCTTTCCGGATACATGATGAAGATTTAAGAAACATGTGCCACTAATCAAAAACTTTTTGAATCATTTTTTTGGGCAATTGTAGGAGTCCTCCTGAGGGAGGGGGCTGGCAGCTATGGTGGAGAGGGGTTGGCGGCTAGGGCTGGCGGCGTGGGGAAGGAGACGGCGAAGGGAGAGGGGGCGGCAAGCGCAGAGAGGGAGAGAGGGAGATAGGGAAGGAGCAATCGCTCTTCTATTGCTTGATTAGATTGATTACATCCTCCTTGTATTTATAGTCCCTATTGGACTTGTATCCCAAGCAACTACGGGAGATCCTTATAGATTGGATTCTCCCTTCCATAACTAACCAAACTCTAATATGGTAAACCTCTCTAATCTAATCCTTCCTGGATGACGGCGGCAGCGAGGGCGACGGCGCACCTCCTCCTGGCGCGCGGACCCTCTAGGGCGCGCTGGAACCGGTTGAGGCCGGCCAGCGCCCTTCTCTGGGCCTCACTAGGCCCGTTAGCTCTGGGTTGCGGGCCTCTCATTAGACGTATGACAGCAATAGACCTTAAACATTGGCTGGAACTGATTTTGTTGATTTCATGTATCTGTTGTATGCTTCAAAGAAATGGACTAAAATTTAATAAAAATAATACAAACTGCCGGCCTGTAGTTATGTAATACTGACTCGAGTGGCAACATAGATATTTGACACATGAAGTTACCTCAGTCCCAAAAAAGAATACAATTCTAGATGCATTGTCAGTTTAAGCACTCAAAGTTTGTTTGACCAGATACATAGGTAAAAATATTAATGTTTATGATGCCAAATAAATAAATTATGAAAAAAATATTTCATGACAAATCTAATGTTACCTATTTTGTATGATAAATATTAATATTGTATCTAGAATTGATTTTTTTTTAGGATGGAGGGAGTATGCATGTACCTTATTTTAATCAGAATTGGTGAGAAATTAAGGTCACAGTAACAAAATTCTCTTTTCTCAATCGAGATTAATTGTTTTCTAGAGAACATTTTCCACAGGCATGCAACATACATAAGTTCCAGCAGGCTTTTAAAATTCTATACATAATGAAAGAAATAGGACCATGATCAAACACTTTCATGAATTCCAGTCTAAATTTAAGGAAATCTTCTGCAAGCAGCAAAAGAAACCAGCAGAGGAATATGTGAGCCCACAAGACCGCAAGCGTGGAATTGCAGTCTACTTTTTACAAAACTGGGAGCAGTTTTTTTTTTTTTTACCAGAGGGTTTTTACAGCAAAAGGACACATCTAGTGACAGAAAGAGACCCTGAAAACAATTTGAAGGTCAACTCTTTTTGTTGAACTGTAGGAGTATTCCTAAAAAAAATACATTTTCGGTTGCAAAGAAGCAGAAATAATGCATTTATCATTTGCTCGTTCTCAATCAAATCTCGAGAATAGGAATGTCTCCGAATCACAGCTAAACAGTAATTTTGCTTTTTCGTGCTACCAGTCTAGGTGCGTCTTAATTTCTCAATTAATTTATCATTTATCATTTGCTCGTTCTCAATTAATTTCTTAGGCAGCCTAGTCATAGGACTTGTAAAAGGCATCTCCAATTGTTCCTTAAAACTTTTGGTAATTTGGTAAATTGATGAGTTTTCCAACTGACTAAAACAAGATGGAAGCATATGTTGGGTTGCTCAAACAGTTTCCAAAATCTCAGCCTAAAATAGAAGACAATTTTACATAAGGAATCATATACTATTTCTAAATTATCCTAACCTAACCACTTTTATATATTCTCTCTTATAATTTACATTAGGAACCCTGTCGTACTCTTTATTCTTTCTCACGTCCTTTCACATTTAGATTGGCTGATGGATATGGGCGTGGTAGGCGCGGATATATCCACGTGATCGGTTGATTTTCCCAAGCGCGAAAAGATTGGGAGTTGACATAGGGAGTTTTGGAGCGCAATTTTCTTTCAATCTTGGCAAAAAAATCAAGATTGAGAGTGCTTTTTGGAAACTCTTGGAGATGCTCTAAATTGTAATCGCATTTGCAAATTGTAGAACTTGAAAGAGTACTCGAGAACCAGAGAGGGAATGCGGTGCTAATAATAAGGTATAGAAGTAAGAAGTCACACAATAACTAATTATGGAAGGAGCAAGAAATAAATATAGCAAAATTGTAGAGCATACTATCCTTCCGCTCACACTAGAACAGCGACAGCAAGATGCGCCGATTACCTGCACGAGCTCCATGAGGAAGTGCACGTCCTTGGAGTAGAGCTCCTGAGAGAGGTAGTTGACGGCCTGGTGCATGTCCTCCGCCAGCGGGTTCTGCTCGCCGCGCCCGATGAAGTAGCGCTCCCGCCGGATCCTCTCCACGTGCTCCCGCGGCGACGCCGGCGGCGGCATCGCCGAGGACGATGACATTCTGGTGGTTCCACTTCCACTCGACTCCCAAGGGAAAGGGACGGCTTGGGTTGCGACTTGCGAGAAGGTAAAGATTTATAACTGCGGTGGTGATGCCAACGGCGGTGAACTGGACTACCAACGGCGTGGTTCCCGAGACAGCGGAGAAGGGAGACGAGGGGGCACTTGGCGTCTCGGCTTCGAGGCCGATTTTGTAACGCTGGGGGACGGCGATAAAAATGCGGCGCTTGGATTGGCGATGTTTCTTCTCGAAGCCTCAGACTGGACTTGAGCAATCTGCGGCCTAAGCCGGGTTCGGGCTGGCTAAAAAAAATCCCGGTTATTCCGGGCCGGAAAAAAATCCTGCCATGGACATCTTACTAGGCAAGTCAGGCTCCATTTTTGGGCCAGGCCGGGCCTGGCCGGGGCGTTCCCTGTATTTTATAATGTAAAATAGCCAAAAATAGCATTTTGGGCTAGGCTCGAGCCAAGAATTTTTTTCTGGGCAACAGGATCTGTGACCAGACCCTGTCCAGTAAGGTTCGTGGGTGGGCCAAAACCCATCGGGCTCGGGCTGGACTAGGATCAATTTGCTCAAGTATACCTTAGGTCAAATTAGGACAAATTTTGGTTCGCTAGACATGTCTTACCTTCTTTGCTTAGATTCTAAACTTTAGCTGGTAGGGATCTAAACGAGGCAGCTACAACTTAGCTAAACTTTAGCAAAGGGCCAAAACATACATAATCTTTCTAGTTGCTCCAACCCAGCTAAAACATAGTTAAAGGCGAAATTGCCCCTCTATTTTTCTATATCCATATCGGCCTCAACAAAAGTAAGGGCAGCATTACAAATAAACATCAATGAGCTAGAGGATCCAAACAATCCTAACTAAATTTTAGCCCGCTAATTTGGCTAGCTAAGGTTTAGCTAGGGTGGATCAAACAGGGCCTTAGCTAGGAACCGAAGAAAGCACTGGGTTTGGTTCTCTTGTCTTGCTGTCTTGATTTCTGCGCAAGCCATTTTTTTCTTGCTCAAGTGAGCTACCCAATTTAATTATCCTCGTTAGGCTTGCCTCGCTAAGCAAGGTCAAGCAAGACTAGTTCCACATCCACTGTAAGAGCGTCTGCAATGGGCGGCAGTTTTAGGCCGGTTCCATTCATGTACATTAGGACTTGTTTCTATATAGAAGCCGCTTCCATAATTAGAACCGACTCCCATGAAATAAATATCTTTTGTTTTCTTTCTTCAGCGTCTTCAATCTCCCCTGCCATTGCCACTCGACCCTGCAGGATGAATTCTAGAAGCAGTAAACCATGCAGATCCGCCCACTATAAGGGCATGTTGCCGATGGCAGCCGAGCCAGAAGTGGTATGAAGTGGTCAAGGAAGAAGGTGCTCCTGGTGGAGAGAGTGCAGCGGTCGACCGATATGGTCCGGGGTTACGGCTACAAGGATGTCGTTGATGCGTGGATCTGGCACAGTTGAACACGGTTGAACAGTTATATTAACATAATTGGGTTAATTTGAACCATGCCATTAGAAATATCACGGATGGGAGATCTACCATTACTATTCGTCTATTTATAAATATACTGTTACAATTCACATTTTACTAAGCATGTCATTTTCTACATCTTAGATGTGTTTGGACCCTGTTGCAGACCACTATTGCCTGAAATGCCCCTTTCTTCCTCATCTGTTTCTTCTCCTCAATACAAGGCATGGAGGTATTGTCGGCGGCGAACACGGTGGTGGCAGCGTCGGCCCTCATCCCCAACACCCTCGCCACCGCTTCCCATGGCATGGCTGCCGTCGAGCTCAACCACCACTACCGCTCTCCTGGATCAAAATTGCCATCGCACCAATCGAGCTCGTGGAACTTCGCTGGCGCGGGCGATGGCCTTCGCCCTGTTGGCCGGCCGGGGTGCACTGCAGCCCACCACAACAACTCTGCGGAGACAAGTGCCTCACTCGTGCCTATACCCCTGACCCTACCACCGAACATCCCTAACCACGCACCGACGGGTCCAAGCAGCGGGTGGTGCCCTCGCCGGCGGTCGGCTACATACGTTCCGCCCGACGTCCCTAGGCCAACATGAGGCCCACGTGCTCCGGGACCACCTCACGGAGCAGCTAGGCCAGGCTCTTGCGCCCTCCTCTCCCGCATCAAGCGCTCGGCAGGCTGCCATGGCGCTGCCGGCTGACTCAGCCGCACTGGCGCCCGCAGATCCGGCCACGCCGCTGCAGCAGGTTGGGGGCCCACACACATGAAGCGCCGTCGCGATTGCTGCAACACCGCCGCCCTCCTTTGGTGCGCAGGATCGTCGGGTTCACGGCCACCCTTGTGCTGGCCCTGTTGCTTTCTTCATCGACGGCGAGGGAAGGGAACGAGATGGTCCGCCGTTAGCTGGTGGTTTGAGCTAGAGAGAGAGAGAGAGCGAGAGAGATGATGTATGTGGAGGACTAATGCACCCGCGCTTCACCGGCAGTCGCCCCCACTCCCACGCCTTGTGCTGCCCACACACCTCATCACGCCATTGTTCACGCTTCACCGGCAGTCGCCCCCACTCCCACGCCTTGTGCTGCCCACACACCTCATCACGCCATTGTTTTGAGATTTTAGCTTCTTGACAGAGGAAGAAGAAAAGGGTAGTTTGGGTAATACAGAAATACATGCATATCTAGACGGGCCTAAGGGGTAGTCAGGCGTATAAAATGGCACAGTTCAAGGAAAGTAGAAATTGTAATGGTAGATTTTCAATATTGTAAATAGTAATGGCAGATTTTCCAAGCGTGATATTTATAACGGCACGGCACGGTTCAAATTATCCGTTTCAATCTACTCCGAATCACAGTTGAACAGTTTTTTTCTTTTTCGTGCTACGAGTCCCGGTGGGTCTAGTCGGGTGTTCCATCCCAAGGATATATATTTACGAAGGGGACATCATTTTCTCCATTCATCCCATGCAACTGACGTTTGGGTCCAAGAGCTGAGGGCCCACAAGCCAGCCACTGAGCACACACAAGAGGTAATGGGAACGCCGCGCACCAAGAATAGAAGTGCCCAGACTCCAAGGAAGCCTCACTTCACAATAACAGCGTACGCATAAAAATGAGGCTTAGCTACCAGAGAGAGATCATAACTACTAGTATTTGAGAACAAAATATTCGGGTTAAAAAACAAAATATTGCTGAAAAGTAACTGTTGCTATAACTGGACAGAGAAAATGAGGGGCATCCAGAATATTTAAAGGGTTAAGTCCAATTTACACCCTCCAACTTGCAGCAAATTATATAAAATTTTAAAAAACAGAAAACCCTTCAATACGATGTTGGATGAAGACAATTTTTATATGTAAATTATAGACCTCGATGAGATCTACAACTTTGTAGTTTTGAGTTTTTTCATTTGAGGACGCTAAGATGCTCGAAAAAATAATATAAAATTTCGGCGCTTCCGAAAATATCAAAAGTTACTGTTCACCCGTAAAACCGGCCAGAAGGTTGAAAGTTGAACTTTTTCGAGAGTTGAAGGGCCAAAGTTGTCCGGTTTTAAAGTTTGAGGTTGAAATCCGAACTATGCTGCAAATTGGAGGGTGTAAATTGGACTTAACCCATATTTAAACCATTTCTTTTTATATGTATATACGTATACTCTTATAAAGCTAAATCCCACTAAATATTTTATCTCTCTTCGTAAAAAGTGTCTACGTCATTCTCCACTAAATGTCCCACTAACTTGCAATCCTTTCATGCAATATATCCATATCATCCCTTATTAATTATATAAAAAATATCCATGTCAACTCTATTATATGCAATACTTTTTATCCTTAATCTATTAACGTAGTCATCTAGATACGCTATTGCTTCATCATATGCTCTTTTATAATGTGATCAAATATTCCATTAATTTTTCTTCTATTAGCTTATCGATTTTTCACCGGATCTAATACAATAAAACAACATGGAAGTCAAATTCATCTATATAAAGTATACTGAATATCATATAGTAATATTATTTATATAACATATTTATTTTTTAAAGAAAATTCCACGACAACACGTGTGGTATGCTTAGTTTTATATAAAGTTGAGTGCACTTAGGGTAAAAAGGAAAATTTAGTACCAAATTTGACGAAAATTTATTACATTAAATTTATTAATTTCTTACGCAGCCTAGTCATCATAGGACTTGTAAGTTGTAAGCGCAGAAGGGCAAAATTGCAGAAATCGCAAAACATACTAGCCATCCGCTCACACAAGAGAACAGCGACAGCAAGATGGGCCGATTACCTGCACGAGCCCCATGAGGAAGTGGACGTCCTTGGAGTAGAGCTCCTGCGACAGGTAGTTGACGACCTGGTGCATGTCCTCCGCCCGCGGGTTCTGCTCCAAGTTTGTGATATCACATGTGATGATATCCTGATTTGTGAACATCATAAGTGATGACGTCCTCTAAATGTTTTTAATTTTTTACCACCGCATATGCATATGATATCACGACATCTCGCCAAGTTTCATGATTTTCGGGATTCGTTTGAATTTTATAGAATTAAATAACCACTCGCACGCAAGTTCGCGACGTTGCCCCCGTGAGCACGTTGATCGAAATTTGGAGACAGTTCCAAGATTTAGCATAAAGTGACACTAACAAACAAGAATAACATTTTTGGAATGGATCAAAACTATTATTTGATGCACCTGCAGTTCAAACCTATATTTTCCGGAAAATTGCATGAAAACGAAATAAAGTGAAGAAATATAGCAAACAGCAATGAAATTGTGCCAAATTTGAACATGTTGTTCATGGTACAAATACAAATCTAAGAAAAAAAGCTGGTGGCAAAAAACAAAAAAAAAATTATTTTGCCGAGTGCCAAGGTTTGGCACTCGGCAAAGTGAATATTTTGCCGAGTGCTAGCCCTAGGCACTCGGCAAAGTCAGGACATGATTTTTTTTTAATTTTTTATTTCGCTGAGTGCCAGATCGGGGGCACTCGGCAAAATACTTTCTTTGCCGAGTGCCCCGGATCTGGCACTTGGCAAAGATGTTTGAAATATAAAAAAACCGGACACACGCACACACACCACGCACACACCACGCACACACCACACACGCACACACACGCGCGCGCGCCCGCCCCGCCGCCGCGCCGTAGCCGCTGCGCCGCCGCCGCCGCCGGCTCCCCGCGCGCCCGCCCCGCCAGCTCCCCGGCCCGCGCGCCCACGCGCCTCGGCCCCACGCCCGCCGCGCCCACGCGCCCGCAGTAGGAAGGAGGAGGAGGTAGGAGGAAGAGGAGGAAGGAAAGGAGGAAGGAGAAGAAGGGGAGGAGGAAGAAGAAGAAAGAGAAGGGAGGAGGAGGAGGAGAGGAAGGAGAAGGGAGGAGAAGGAGGCTGGGGAGAAGAGAGGAGGGGAGGAGAGAAGGAGAAGGGGAGAAGAGGAGAAGAGAGGAGAAGAAAGGTGCCGCCTCGGTTCGTCGACCCTCACGCCGTAGCGGTCGTCCCCGTTGTCATCGCCGGCCCTCGGTCTTCGCATTCTCGCTGGCAAGGTATGCTCTAATGTTAGTATTAGTTAGTAAGTAGTAGTGTTAGTAGTAGTAGTTAATTAGTAGTGTTAGTATTAGTTAGTAAGTCGTAGTGACAGTAGTAGTTGTAGTTGTTGTTCATAGTTTTAGTGTTAGTAGTAGTTATTGTTGTATGTATGTGGTTGATGGCCTTCGTGCCTATGTTTGGTATACATGTGGTTGTTGGCCTTCGTGCCAATGTTTTCTGCAGGTTTTGGGAACCTCTCCGTGCAGGGGAGGTGCTACCGAAATTTTCAATGGAGTCTAACCATTTGCCTTTTCTTTGCAGGACAAGGACCGTTGGGTGGCACTCGGCGACCCCGATCGTCTTCGTCGGCGTTGCGGTTCTGCCTGCACCGCGTCGCCTCGCCACTGCAGCGACTCGCCACCGCCCCACTAGCCTAACCTCACCGACACCCTAGGTATAACCCATCTTCCATACTTGTATCTCGTGTAACCCCAGTTAGGCATCTCCCGTTCGAAAGAGATACGGTCGTTGGTATGCAGATCTTTGCATACCAAATTCTGTACCTGTTTCAGATTATCCACGTTTTTTGGACAGCCCATGGATGCGTAGATGGGTTGGTTTCCGTGGCCCGCTCCTGTCCGAGACAGAGTTTCGGCACCACCTCCTCGTTGTTCTCCTGATACACAATCTCCCTGCCAGGACGTGTATCGGGAGAACAACGGGGAGGTGCTGCCGAAATTCTATCTTGGATAGGAGCGGACCATGGAAGCCAACCTCATCTACGCATCCTCGGGTGAGATTAGGACCTATCCTTCACCTATTAGATGTATAGTAGGAACGCCTTGTGGATTTACCTGCAGTTTTTATTACTCGCTTACATATGCATGTGCCAGAGGATGGATAACCGTGAGTGGATGTACACGAGCCACGCAAGTATGACCCCAGAATGGATGACCAAGACCAATGCTTTCCTGGAGCATGCATTTAGCGAGGCTGCTAAAGGGTCAGCTCGGATGCTGTGTCCGTGCAGCAGATGTGGCAACAAGAAAAGAAAAATTAAGAGGCTCGTGGGGGAAGATCTTATCAAGTATGGATTCATGGCAAACTATACCCGCTGGATCCACCATGGTGAAGCCGATCGTATTAGAGAGGATGTGGTGAGACAGCGTCTCGAGGATTATGATGGAGATGGCGGGGTAGCAGACTGGATGGATGACATTCAGCAGGCACGGTTCGGTGAAGGATTGGAGGAGAAGCTAGAGGAAAGCGCAAAGGCGTTCTATGATATGCTGTCTTTAGCGCAGAAGCCCTTGCACGAAAAGACAACGGTATCGCAGCTGGATGCAATTGGACGCATCATGGGGTTGAAGTCACAGTTTAGCATGAGTCGGGACAACTTCAATGGTATGTTGGCAGTTTTTGGATCCCTGCTTCCGGAGGATCACATCCTGCCGAAGAACTTGTACGAGTCATAGAAACTTATTCGTGCACTTAAGATGCCGTATGAGCAGATCCATGCTTGTCCGAATGGATGCGTCCTTTTTAGGAAAGATCACGAGGGAGCAACGCACTGTCCAAAGTGCAAATCCTCTAGGTACCTGGAGGTCGACACTAGTGATGGCAAGAAGGAACAGCTGAGTATCCCTACGAAGGTCCTACGGTACCTTCCTTTCATATCGAGGATCCAACGGCTGTACATGACAGAGGAGTCCACGAAACAGATGACATGGCACAAAAATGGCAAAAGGTACAATCCGGATAAGATGGTACACCCATCGGATGGCGACGCCTGGACCCATTTCGATGGCATACATTGTGTTAAAGCTGAGGAGGCTCATAATGTATGTGTAGCATTGGCAACAGATGGGTTCAACCTGTATGGATTGTCCGTGGCCCCATACACTTGTTGGCCCATGTTCGTGATACCCCTGAATCTCCCCCCTGGTGTCCTCTTTCAACCCAAGAACGTATTTTTGTCGCTGATAATTCCTGGACATCCGCGGAACAATATGGGTGTGTTCATGGAGCCTGTGTTCGATGATTTGATCGATGCTTGGGAAAAGGGGTACTGACATACGACCGAGCTACAAAGAGAAACTTCACAATGCATGTGTGGTACCACTACTCCTTTCATGACTTCCTGGCGTATGGCCTATTCTGCGGGTGGTGTGTTCACGGGAAGTTCCCATGCCCAATATGCAAGGCAGGTGTGAGGTTCACTTGGCTGAAGAGTGGTGGCAAGTTTTCTTCGTTCGACCAACATCGTCAGTTCCTCCTCCTTGACCATCCATTCAGACGAGACATCAAGAACTTCACGAAAGGTGTTGAAGTCACCGATCCTGCACCTCAGATGATGACCGCTGCCGAGATCCGCGCTGAGATAGAGGCTCTCAAAGTTGATAAAGAGAAAGGTCATTTTGATGGATATGGTTAGTACCACATGTGGACTCATAAATCAGGCTTGACTAGGCTTCCCTATTTCAACGATCTTCTTCTTCCACACAACATTGATTTAATGCACACAGAGAAGAATATCGCCGAGGCGCTTTGGGGAACACTCATGGACACAGAAAAGTCAAAGGACAATGTTAAGGCAAGAGTGGACCTGGCAACACTGTGCGATAGACCAAAGCAAGTGATGAAGACTCCCGTGCCTAGCAAGAAATGGAAAAGGACTTCGGTCGATTTCGTTTTGAAGGACCAAAGGAGGGAAGTATGTCAGTGGGTTCAGTCGTTAATGTTCCCTGATGGGTATGCAGCGAATCTGAGGAGGGGAGTGAACATGTCCACTTGCCGAGTGTTAGGGATGAAGAGTCATGACTTCCACATATGGATTGAGCAGCTCCTTCCAGCGATGACCAGAGGTTTCGTCCCTGAGCATGTGTGGCGTGTCCTGGCAGAGTTGAGCTATTTCTTCCGCCAGCTTTGTGCCAAGGAGCTATCTCGGGCCGTGATTGATGACTTAGAGAAAGTGGCACCTGTGTTGCTCTATAAGATGGAGAAGATCTTCCCACCCAGCTTCTTCCTCTCAATGCAGCATCTGATTTTGCACCTACCTCATGAGGCACGAATGGGGGGCCGTGCAAGCCCATTGGTGCTATCCAATCGAGAGATGTCTAAAGGTTCTTTGGAAAATGTGTAGAAATAAAGCCAGAATTGAGGCATCCATGGCAGAGGCATTCATTCTTGAGGAGGTGTCAAACTTCACAACATCATACTATAAGGATAGCCTTCCTAGCGTGCACAATCCAATCCCTCGTTACAACACCGACGAGAGGTCATCAAATCTTAGCCTTTTCAAAGGTCAACTTGGCAGGGCAAGCGCTTCGAGCACCAAGACCTTGTGGAATGATGAGTGGCGCACTATCATGTTGTATGTGTTGTTGAACCTTGACGAAGTGAACCCTTATGTGCAGTAAGTTCTCAATGAGCTTGTTACATACGCCATCACTATCGTCTATCTATCCAACCCCCTTGTCTCTTGCTTTTTCAGGGAATTTCTGAATACATACTGGATAGGAAATAGGGATCCTTCCCCTCAAGAACAAGATAGTCTTCTCAAAGATGGTGTGCCCGATTTCATTTCATGGTTCGAAAAGAAGGTACCATCCAATTTACATCGTTCCATCTGTGACATCCCACTTTGCTCCTACGAGCGAGTAATGATCTATCTGCCCTCACCTTATAGGCACGCACGGATGCGGAAATGGATGAAGAGTTGAAACAGGTTGTCAAAGGCTTCCCCTATAGGGTCAAGTCATTCACCATATATGATGTGAATGGCTATCGCTTCCACACAAGAAACCACGAGCTCAGTCGGCCTAATCGAAAAACCACGAATACTGGAGTTCATACGCCCAGCACCAATGACCGCGACTACTACAGATGCCTGTGTGCTGTCTCATGTATTATATATGAGTTTTGCGTGTTTGCTTTCGAAGGAAAGCAACAAACAAAAAAATAGCAAATTTCCCAGCTTTGCCGAGTGCCAACACTGAGCAAAGAAGTCTTTGCTGAGTGCTAGGGGTGTGGCACTCGGCAAAGCTGGAAAAAATGCTGCAAAAACAGCCACTTCCCCAGTTTTGCTGAGTGCCAGGTGGTACCACTCGGCAAAGACTATTTTTAAAAAGATTTTTTTTTAAAATGGTTTCTTTGCCGAGTGCTGAGCCCTGGCTCTCAGCAAAAATTCAAATTTTGTTGAGTGCCAGTCCCTAGGCACTCAGCAAAGCCGGCGTCAAATGTTGACGGCAGTTATTTTTTTGCCGAGTGCGGGCTTGGCACTCGGCAAAGACTTTGCCGAGTGTCGATTTTTGGCACTCGGCAAAGAAATTTTTGCCGATAAAATCTTTGCCGAGAGACCTTTGCCGAGTGCGGCACTCGGCAAAGCCTTTGTCGAGTGCTTGGCTGGCTTTGTTGAGTGCCCCCAACACTCGGCAAAGAGGGCGTCTGCAGTGGTGGCAGCAAGATGCGTCGATTACCTGCACGAGCTCCATGAGGAAGTGGACGTCCTTGGAGTAGAGCTCCTGCGATAGGTAGTTGACGACCTGGTGCATGTCCTCTGCCCGCGGGTTCTACTCGCCGCGCCCAATGAAGTAGCGCTCCTGCCGGATCCTCTCCACGTGCTCCCGTGGCGACGCTGGCGGCGGCATTGCCGAGGACGATGACATTCTGGCGGTTCCACTTCCTCCACTGTATTCCCAAGGGTAAGGGGCGGTGTGGGTGTGGGTGTGGGTTGCGACTTGTGAGAATGCGAAGATATATAGCTACGGTGTTGATGACAGCGGCGGTTTAATTTTCCACTGGACTCCTATGGGCAAGAGACGGTGGTGATGAGTGGTTATCGGCCGGTTTCATACACGACCTACGTCGATACATTGTGGTATGTTTGGATGTTATGTTTGCGTCTCATGGATCAATGTCTAGATTCCGTGGGCAAGAGGGTATGATGGGACATCAAACATGAGGAGAGAATTTCATGGGTTGCAAAGACATATATTAGACGAAAATTCATCCTACCTCTGTCCTCAAAAAAACTATCATTTTAGTGTTTGTATTCAGTCCCCGGCCCACAAAGAGAGTCGTTGAAGCCATGGGTCCCACATGAAACCATCTTTATCCCTTCTCTCTCTCCTCTCGGCTAGCTGTCACACTCACCACTCTGTCATCGGTGCTCATCACCTCCACCCTTCGTCGCCATTCGTCGCCACTGCCACCCTACGTGCACCACCATCTTCTCCTTCGCTGGCGGGAGGACAACGGCCGCCCTCCTCCCTCTTCTCCACCGCCTCGACCTTGCGCGTGACACCCTCTTCTCTTATGCCGGCGGCCAGCGTTGAACCCCGTGCCACCACCCTTCGTCTGTGGTGACACCGTGCACACCTCCCTCTTCTCCACCGTTGGCCTTGACCAACACACACTGCCCTCTGACCCGCTCTCCCACGCAACCATCACCTAGATCTAGGCGCACTCATCTCGTAGGGGTGAGGTAGGGTTCCTACGAGGCATGGCGATGGAGGCCACGCCGCCTCCCATGACAAACGTATGTTGTTGCACCACCACCAGCTCCTCCCAGCGCTTCAACTCTACGCCTCTACTACAGCCTGCTGAAGGTGGCAGTGGAGGTGCCACGACCGCACCACCAAGGCTAGACAAAGCATCCTCGGCACGTGGGCCGAGGCCGCCGTCACCACCAGCCACCCGATAGCTGCGGCTGCACACGCGGTGGAGGACGAGTGAAGAGACACGTGCGGTGGTGTGGGGAGTCGCGAGGTGGAGGCGGAAATCGACAGGCAGTAAAGCCTTTTGTTTCGAGCCTTGGTACATGTGTCCAGTGCTAGAACGACCGATATTTTGGGATGGAGGGAGTATGCTTTTTACATACACACTGTGTTACTTAAATTCTTTGGCACCTCCACTTTGATTGTTAACATTGTTAATAATGCTTCTTGTAAGATAAGGGATTAATTGACCCAACAACACCATGAGAACCTTGTGAATCAATTGGAGTGGGGCGAGATTTTTTTCATGGAGAGGACAAAGAAACCAACCTTGCACAACTAGGGGATACTCGATAGGGTTCACATCATAAAACCTTGTGTTGTATTCTTCTCATGTGGGATGCTATTGGAGAAGTACTAGAGAATTTGGCTGAGGATACCACTAATAGAGACAAGAGATATGTGGCTTCAGGTTTATTGAAACAGACGGAGCTCTTTGAATTTGTGCTTGTTTTTGCTTCTTATTGTAAAAACTAATGATTTGTCACAATGCTTGCAAAAGAAAGATCAGAACATTATCCGCGTTGTAGGATTGATTGGGACAACACCACAAGTTAGTGAAGTATGGGAGAATGGTTGGGAAGAACTATTTGAGTAGGCAAAGACCTTTTGTCTCTTACATAAGATCATTGTACCAAAAATGGAGGACACCATAACTGTTAGGGTCGCTCAAGGGGACGAGGAGAGCAATTAGTGACTTACTATCACCATTTGAGGTATGAAATATTTAATATGGTGTATGATCATATTATTGTGAAAATTAATAATCGCTTTGCTGAAAAGTCTACTCAACTATTGAGATGCATTGCTTGTCTAGATCTAAGGAATTCTTTTGCCAACTATGACAAATCTAAAATATTTATAGCTGGTTGAGATTTATAAAGATGACTTTTGCACATATATGACATTTTATGCCTTAGAGAACAAATTGACATATTCATTGGTGAAGTGAGAAATGATTCTACCTTTGCTCTAGTTGTAGCGGACTTGGAGATATTGCTATTAAGATGGTTCAAATTGACATACACACATAGTTTTTCAGTTAGTTTATCGCGTCATTATGTTAATCTTGACTTTGCCAGTTGCGATGCCACTGTTGTGAGATCCTTCTCAGTTATGAAATCTATCAAGACAGAGTTGAGGAATAAGATGGGGTGATTGGTTGAATCATAGGATGATTTGTTATATTGAGCAAGATGCCTTTGCAAGCATCAAAGATGAAAATATTTTATATCATTTTCAAGAACTAAAGTCTCGGGTGAAAAAGTTACCTCCATTATCTCAAACTAGTGCAAGTGGATGTTGCTTTGATATATTCCTATCATTTTTGTCAAATGATGAATTTTATTTATGGACTGCACTGCTAATATTTTTAAATACCAAATCTATGTGTAGGTTTAGGTTCAGATGATGCTGTTTATGAAGACATGAGAGGCGAGGACGAACCAAACCATCATTAGTTAGGTATTTTTAACCACTTTCATGTTAACATCAATTATATTGTGGATTTAAGTATGAAATTAAGATATAATCTAAACTTATGCATTTATGAGCTAGTTTTGTTATTTACCGGTATTAGCCCCGGTGCAGGGGCGTATTTTAACACGGTGTGGGTGATATATACGCATTGATAATTTCCCTAGATGTCAAAATTGACAAGCTACGCCACCGAATGTGGACTCGTTTCTAAAAAGAACTTGCTCCCACACTTGGAACCGACTCTCATGAAATAAAATATCTGTTCTTTCTTGACCATCTTCAATCTCCCCAACATGATGGATTCTAGAAGCACATGGAGAGGATCTGCAGGACAAATTCTAGAATCACCAAACCATACAGATCTGCCCACTGCAAGGGTGTGTTGCCAGTGATGGCCGGGACCGGAAGGCCAGGAGAAAAATGGTTAAAGAAGAAGATGCTCCTAGCGTTGAGGGTGCAACGGTCGATCGACGTGGCCTGGGGCTACGGCTACAAAGATGTCATCAGTGCACTTGGATCTGGTAGCCGCCAAGCTCACAACAGGTTGGCCCATGGTTGTAACAGGTAGTGAAGGTGCTATGGGGATGGGTGGTGGTGGCGTGGCACGGCAGGGAGGTGCCACGTGTTGGTGCAAGTCTGAGCCAAGGGGCAAGGTCGACCAAAGACCCATGGTGCTGGTGGTGTGGGAAAACTTGCCCCTAGGCATGCAGCACGAGCGAGCTTGCCACCAGGTGGTGGATCATGACACTAGTGAGATGATAGCCGGGGTTGTGAGTGAGGTGCTTCTGCAGGGCAGCGGCCGAGGCAATGAGCGGTGCAGGAGAAAGAAGGGAACATAGGTGGTTTAGGATGAGCTATTTTTTATTTTATGGGTCCCATGTATAGACTCAAATGGTGATTCTTACATTGGAGACAATTTCACAAGTGATATCACAACATTATGTAGACCCAAGGGCAGATCTATACACTAGAGATGCCCTAAGTTGCATCTACAGATAGTTGTAGTGCTATTGCATGAAGCTTGACTCTACCTATAAGCATTTAAATCCTCATATCCACCTATATTTAGATGTTTGTAAGTTTAATTAAAGGTTGTATGCTTCTTTAATTGGAGGTTCAAAACTAAATACATTGTTCTTCTAAAGCATATAATTAATTAGGTAGGTTCTCAAACTTTATAAGCATAGTTCTACAAGTCCATAGTTTTCATTTGCACATTTTTTAATTCGATCATGAGGTGTATTGCTTATAGGTATCCTGCACCCTTTTACAAAAGGTGGAGAATCATGAAGTTGTGTTTTGGAGGTTACCACAATAAAGATTTTTGCTAGTCAAGCATGGAGGTTTACATATATACTTGTTAAAGGTTTTGAATCGCTATTTTGCACTTCTGTTCAATGACCTATGAGATTTCCTTTGCTACAAGTACATCTATTTTAATAAGGAACAGCTAGACCATGCTGGGATACTTCTATTCCATTATCTAAAAAATAAGCCCTTTACATGATCGTGCATTTAGTTTTGGTGATTTAGATGACAACACAAACATAAGACTAACATGTGTGTGAAAGATGTACTAGACACGATCTTAATACGTTACAGGGACACATAGGAGAATAAGTGGTGTGAAAACTAGTGAAGAAATGGGGTAAAAGCAACAAGTGTGCTAAAACTGCATAGGATGGTCTGGCGATGGAGGTGTTGAACATGTCAGACTATAGGGTGGACTGTGAGGTGGCACTATGCAAAGTTCTATATTGGATAGTCTGACGGGGATCATGCTCAAGCACTAGACGACTGAAGATTTGGCCAGACAAACCAACACAAAGGTGCCTCTCAGTGGAATGCTCCCCACCAGAACATGTGCTAGATGATCCGATGAGAAGAATACTACGTAAATGGATCACTGGTGGCTCGTGCCCACTCTGCGACATAGTGCACCGAACAATCCGGCGTGTACAATTGCATAGTGCAACATATCATTCGATGTAGTTCAGAGGCTTGACCATTGTGTGTACACGAGAGGTCTGGTAAAGGAGAAAAAGAATACAACAGAGCATATAGTGGGTAGAAATCTACTATGGCTACTGCAACGACTAGTGGCAACAATATGATCTGGTGCAACATATTTGAAGGTGGTGGATCATCCGCTGCAGTGTAGAAAAGTTGCATTGCCTAACTTGTAGTTGAGAGGGGTGGTGCTATATATATGAGTTCCCATAGGTTTCTTGATGTTGTAGGAGTACCTTTAGGCTGTTAGAAGATAGGGAGGTGTTTCTACACTCCATCCACCATCTCTAGTGAATCAAGATCATACCCAGGGTTAGGATAGAGACCACAATTATTCATTCTTTGTGAGCTGTGAGTGTTAGGCCATAGAGCTTGAGAGAATTGTGAGTCGAGGCTATTGTCCCCTTGTATCTTAGTGAGCCGGAGTGTTTGAGGTCTTTGTGACCTTCTAATGAGGGCTTTGGTGTCCTTCCAAGCGTCGACCCTCTGATCTTCGTGTGGATTAGTGGCAACTCAGTGTGCAGTGGACGAGGGAACCTCTTCCTGCATGAAAAAAATCTATAGTGGATATGGTATCACCGGGACCAGGAGAGTTGGGTGGCAGTGGTAAGACTTGGTGACTCATGGCACTTTCCTTTGTTTGATGGTGACCATAGAGTAAGTACAACACCATGATTGAAAGAGAGCTTGTGTCCATGAGCATATTTCAGTGAAGCTCCAACATGGACTAGGAGTTGTGTTTGGGCAACCGATACAATGAATCTCCTTGTATCTGGAGTTTGCCCTCTCTAACTCTAGCTCTCTTTACTTACTGCCTTTATTGCTTCTGTTTGTGTGACCTTTACCTTCCTAGGTAAGATATATGCTAGTTGATTGGATTGTCTCTAAGTTGCAAAATTCTTTGTGGTGGATTGAGGGTAAGTTAGATAACATTAGAAAAAACCATAAATGGACATCATGCTAGACTTAGTTTTTTCATTTTTCTAGTGGTAGTTTTCAATGAGCCCTAGGATTAAGGTTTGAAATTAAACAACAATTTCACCCACCTCAAGTGTGTTCATGGGACCTTTCAATTGGACTTTTTGGTTTCGCCGCCAACTGAGCTTACGATGTCGAGAGGTGGGATGAATATCGAAAAGGCTTTGCACTTCGATGACATGAGTTTTCCATGTCAGAAAGTGTTTGCGGAAGGACACCATCAAGTGAGAGCACTTTGATGTTTGGCGTATTACCTTTGAGAGCAAAAAGATTGAGACCTAGGTCAAGAGAAAATTAGATGCAATTGCTAGATCCAACATATTGTCTCGATAGTGTGTTTAATTGGGTTTTTTTGTTGCAATGCACATGCTCTGGGATCTACGAAATGAAAAATATTGTGTTCTCATTGAAAACTGAATATATTTAAACCACAAGAGCACATGAATCACATGATATGTTCTCAGACCTAAATGTTCTTGTCAATGAAATCAATGCTTTAGGTATGGACATTATTGATGGCGTGTACAACTAGAAGATCATTCAAGCTCTTGGGATTTGGGAAGCCGAAGTACAATTTGATCATCTTCATTCTTCATAAGAAGAAACTTGTTGAGAAGATACCTAATAAAGTCATCAACAAGGTCATTCTTGAGTTTCAAATTGGCATCAAGAACTTTAATTTCTTCACCAAACATCAAGAGCTTGGCCACCAAAGTAAGCACAAGAGCAAAACCAAGCCAAGAAAGAACCAAACTCCAGCGAAGAAGAATTGAAGAGAGTGATGAAGAAGAAGAAGCCTCAAGCTCCTCAAGTGAAAATTGTCTTATCAAAAGCACACGTTTAGCTATTTGGTTAAAAATTTCTAATATCTAAGAAAATTTTCAAATATCAAATATAAATACGGATATTCCTATCGGATATCAATATTTATCCAAGAATATCCATTGTCTGTTAGATATTGGATATCCAAAATATAATCAAATAATATTATCCAACTTATATCCAAAATATATATTGGGCTATATATATTACAGAATTTATATATATGTAAAATTTTAATTTAGTTAATAATAAGAATTAATTAATTTATAGAGGATAGTGGTTCCACCCTATGTAGGCTTTCTAGTTCTAGTTTCTACATGACCTGGCTCCCTTGGTCATCTGATTTATAGCTTATCTTGTGTTGCTCACCAGGTGGGACAATAGTCATGTTGCTGCGCCAATGCTACATGCTGCTACTTCGGGGGCCTGTGCCATGCAAATCCGAGCTCGGCCAACTGCTGGACAAGGAGCTGAATTGGGCTGAAGAAAGTTGCAGCCGCTGCCTTCACTAGCCACAAAAATTACCACACCAGTGACTGTGGGCTCAAGAGCAGTGACGCAATAGAAGCTGAGTTGTTCACGTTTGGTTTTCTTTTTTTCTAAAAAACTCTTTTTTATTTGAGTAAAATACACTGGAGGTCCATTAACTTTCGGTGAAATGTCATTTAGGTCCATCAACTTTGAAACTGTATGTTTGGGTCCATTAACTTTCGTTTTGTGTCATCTAGGTCCATCAACTTTGACTCATGCATTTTTGGTCCATGAACTTTTAAAATGGTTCACTGCAGGTCCACGCATGCATACACGCACGTTGACTTTTTGCGTCGGTGGAGCCATGCCTGCACTCGCCGCCAGTTTCGCTTTCACCTTCACCCAAGTACTGTAGGAGAGGAGTAACTAATTACTACTGTAATTACACATTGAGAAGAAGGCCGTGAGAAGCCCATGCTGGTGTACGTCTCCCATGAGAAGCGGCCCGGGTTCAACCACGAGAAGAAGGCCGGCGCCATGAACGAGCTGAACGCTGCTCCGCCGTGATCTCCAACTCGCCCTTCATCCTCAACCTGGACTGCGACCACTACATCAACAACTCGCAGGCGCTGCGCACGGGCATCTGCTTCATGCTCGGCCGCGACAGCGACACGGTGGCGTTCGTGCAGTTCCCACAACAGTTCGAGGGCGTGGACCCCATGGACCTGTACGCCAACCACAACCGCATCTTCTTCGACGGCACGCTCCGGGCGCTGGACGGCATGCAGGGCCCCATCTACGTCGGCACCGGGTGCATGTTCCGCCGCATCACGCTCTACGGCTTCGACCCGCCGAGGATCAACGTGGACTGGAGCTCACCACCAAGGCCGCCGTGGCGAAAGGCAAGCACGGCTTCCTGCCCTTACCGAAGAAGTCGTACGGCAAGTCGGACGCGTTCGTGGACACCATCCCGAGAGCGTCCCACCCGTCGCCGTTCGTGGACGCAGACGAGGCCGCCGCCATCGTGTCCGACGAGGCGACCATCACCGAGGCCGTGGCGGTGTGCACGGCGGCGTACGAGAAGAAGACCGGGTGGGGCAGCGACATCGGGTGGGTGTACGGCACGGTGACGGAGGACGTGGTGACGGGGTACCGGATGCACATCAAGGGGTGGCGGTCCCGCTACTGCTCCATCTACCCGCACGCCTTCATCGGCACCGCGTGGCGAGCTCCGGCGGCCGTGCATGTGCACGTGGCTGCCCGCACGGGCTGCATGCGCGTCAGGTCAGGGTAAAACAGAGCGGCGCATCATCACTCAGTAGTCATCAGTAGTGCCGGACGCGTGCCACTGCCGACTTGCCGAGTTTGTGCAGTAAGTAGTGTCGACGACGCGGCGGCGGCTTCTTCAGTGACCTTCAGTGTCTGAAGTGCCGGACGCCGGTGAAGACGAGGGCCACCCCGTACTTGTTGCAGCAGTCCACGGCGTCCTGGTCCCGGATGCTGCCGTCGGGCTCCGCGATCAGCGATGCCGCTCTGGCACGCCTCCTCCACCGCATCGTTCCAAGCTGCATCATCATTCCGGTTCAACAACACATTAATTAGCTAATAGGAGTAAATAACAAACGCTGTTTTTAGTGTTCTTTGTTGCATCCAGAACCATGTGATTGCTTGCTTCTACGTACGGTTCAGGAACAAGATAAAAATTGATCGAAATCAACTAGTACTCGATAAATGCTTCAATTCCAATTTTTAAGCCAGCACTTTTTGGTTTCTTTTTCCCTTACCAAACGGGAAGAAGGCATCGCTGGCCAAAGCAGCTCCCATGGCATCCTCCCCTGCCTTCTTGAAAGCAATCCTCAGGCTCTCCCGCCGGTTCGGTTGGCCACTGCCCATGCCCAGCATGCAATTGTTCTGCAGAGACCAGCCATCATCAGGCACAAAATCAATAGACTGTACAGCTAGCTATATCGCGCTCCCCACATAACCTAAAAGGTATGCATGCGTGCACTACTGACCTTAGCGATCACAATAGCGTTGCTCTTGACGTGTGACGCAGAGGCACGCGAATTTCGCGTCCGAAAGCTCACTGCACCCAGGAGTCCTCTCTGACATTTTTGTGAAGGTGATGTCTTCCGGGGTCAGATCGTCCGACTCTTGAGCCAACCAGCCGCCAGTCACCTGTCGCAGCGACAGCATTCCTTTCCCGCTCCTCTTCGCCTCCAGTATCCTCAGCGTCTTGGATTTCGCAAGAGGTACGAGCTCTACGGCTGGCCCTGAGGGACCGAGCAACCAGCCGCCGCCGCCCAGCATCGTCATGCATGCACATACCTGCCCTGATGATGATGATTCGAGCACGAAACACACATGCATGCCCGGCAGACGAGCGACGGCGGCGAGTGCAGGCATGCCTCCACCGACGCAAAAAGTCAACGTGCGTGCATGCATACGTGGACCTGTAGTGAACCATTTTAAAAGTTCATGGACCAAAAATGCATGAGTCAAAGTTGATGGACCTAGATGACACAAAACGAAAGTTAATGGACCCAAACATGCACTTTTAAAGTTAATGGACCTAGATGACATTTCACCGAAAGTTAATGGACCTCCGGTGTATTTTACTCTTTTTATTTTATTTAAGCATGGAGAGGTGGAACGATTACATTGTGTATTTGTATATATGGATGCTACTTTTACTCAATATCCAAAGAAATATCTGTGACCGACATTGTTCGCATCATAGTCCACCAGCTCCTCCAAGCCAAGCCACTTCAATGAGTCATCACCAACATGCCTTACTCCATGTGTAAGAAGAATAATGCAAGTAATGACTCCTTTGGCGATGAAGAGAGGACCCAGTTGACTTGCTCTATGAACAAAAGAGGCAATTGAAGAAACAATCTAATGAAATTAAGGCCCTCAAAGTTATTGACGAACTAAATGCTACCTTTGTCACTTATTAATTATTATGAGCCATTGCTCAACATATTCAATTTGCTAGACAGGGAGCATTGTGAGCTCAAATCGAAATTGGAGAGCCTCAATGCAAATAAACCTCTTTATTTTGTGCATGGAACAACCTACCTCTAGTTCAATTCCTATTTCCATGGTAGAAGCCTTAAACTTCTTATGATCTAACCACTAACATGAAGTTGAGAAAGACATTGCAGAATCATGTGATGTCATCATTGTGTCAGAAAATGATGAGCTCAAGTAAGAGGTGGAGAGGCTCAAGAAGGAGGTGAAGAAGCTTGAGGGAGGAACAACCATGAACACATGGTGAAGAAGCTTGAGTTAGGAACAACTGTGACATGCTTCAAGTTTCACCAATAAGGCTAGAAGTCCTTTCAGTGTAAGCAAGCTATAAGACAGAAACAAGATGGGTGCAATGAAGAAAAAGGTTAATCCAACCATCAAATCCATTATGTACACTAATCCAACAAGGTGAACAAAGGCAAGAGAAATCACTACATACCCAAGAAGGTGAGAAATGACAATGTGGTTGCCAACAAGGTTGAGTGGAAGGCTTATGGATGGAACAAGACTATTTGGGTTCCTAAACATAATGAACTGATCAAGTGGATGGGCCTCAAGAGGTTTGGATCCGCATGGGATGGAGGCCATACATGACATGTGAGGAATTTGGAGACTTGGTATACAAGGGACATATATCATTAGGTTACATCATATTGGATCAAGTCAATGCCAAGGAGGAGATCAAGGATCATGTACCTCACTTCTCCTACCGCATGCTAAGGTAACACTACATGATGCATAATTAGATCCTTTTGAACGATACCTTGTGTAGAATTGCATTTCATATTTAAATTTGTTTCCTACATGTTTCCTAAGTTTTAGGTTGTCCTCCCTATTGATGTCATAATCAATATGCAAGATTTTTAAATTTCAATTGCATAAATATTTTAATTAGTATCACGTAAGTGATTCAATGACTTCTTGTGCACGCTTTGGGGAGCTTGGTGTATAGATTGTGGTTTTGGTACTAACATGTTTTCAATTCTATCTTATGTAGTCCCTTTAGGTGAAGATAAGAGTACCATGGAGGAGAAGTCAAAGATCTATCCATTCAAGTGATAATAACAAAGGGGAGTGATGGCATTCAATTGGAAACACCCCTTTGTCATGAGCTTCTAAGTCGATCAATAGTAAAGATACTCCCATCATGAATACCTTTGCTGTTAACAACTCTCCTTGTATGCATGTCCTTTTTGATTATATGTTAAAGGAGGAGAGAGCATAGCAAAGCAAGCTTCCTACTCCTTGAAGTAAATGAAGAAAGCTTCCACAAGTCTTGGTGACAGAAGGAATGCTTCAAATTGATAAGGAAGCAATAGCAAAGGAGACCAAGGATCAAGGGGGAGTATATATATCATTATGTGCAAAGATGAGAGTTTAGAATTTTAATGACCTCATGGACATAGGGGGCATAATCATGTCAGAAAACCTGAGTGGTTCAAATTGGTCACTCTAGAAGAATAATTGGTAGACAACATAATGGATTATGGTCTCTGTGGCAGGTTCTCTACTATAGAAGAAGAGATTATTTGACAAATGAGAAGGGATCTAATGGTATGTGTTGTATGAGAACTATTTTCAGTTGGTTCTAATTTATTGAAATTGTACATTTAAACAGGACCTTCATACCAAACCGTACACCAACCAAATTTCATCAATGAAGGATCATCGATATGTTCAGGTGATAATTACATATGACATTATTGGTTGCAGCTAGATATGTAGATATGATACTTGACCATCTTTTTTAGGAAGAAAGTGTCTCCACTACTAGGAATACCCACTTCTATGGCAATCAGCTTTCGTCATTGAAGGAGCCAAATTCGTCATAATTTTAGTTTTATGACGAAAACCGGTTCGTCATAGAAGTCTCGTCATATTTGAACTTCTATGATGAATCTAGAAAATCATCATCGAAGTGGATAGATCTATGACAAAAATAGATCGTCATAGAACTGCTTTGGCATGCATGGCAGAGGGCAGCCATGCTGGCGGGTGCTTCCGTTGGAGATGCTTTTCTACGTGTACTTGCTATAGCCGGTTGCATTGGAGATGGTTCGGGTACGTGTCACCTTCTTATTGCACAACATGGCCATCTCTGGTTCTTGCACGTTTTAGGTTCTTATTGGACCACGTGTCGGGACTCCTGTTGTTCCACATGTTAGTTTTCTATTGCCATACGTGTCGTGTTGCGGTTGGGTCATGTGTCACTTCTTCATTGGACCATGTGTCATATTTTTATTAGTCCACATGGCATGACCACAATACCCTACGTGTCTTTCTTTTACTCGACCACGTGTCTCGATGTTGTATGTCCGTGTGTTAGTATTTTATTGGGCCACATGTCATGCCCTGAGCTACCCACGTGTCTTTTTTTATTCGACCATGTGGCAGGTCGGATTTGTACCATGTATTTGGTTTGTATTAGCCCATGTGTCCTATCCTAGCTCTTACACGTGTCATTCACTAGTTCGTCCACATTTCAGATTCTTATTTAACAACGTGCCTGTGCTGGATCTGCCACGTGCACACCAATCATTACATCAGAAAAAATGATTTTAAATCTACACTGCTGCACAAAATGACTACATGCATAACTATATTGATCCTGAATCAAATAACAACAGTTCATTTCAGTAGCAAACCACTGACAGAGGACAAAGTTCACATATCAAGCCACCAAAAGTTCATATCAAAATAGCAAACAAACAACATGTTCACTGTATCAACAAGACTGAGAGTTACCAATGCTTAAGAGCATGATATGCTCACGGAGCTTATTGTACTCCCCATGTTGTTGTTTCTTAAGCTCCTCAAACTCCCTATCAGTGTTTTCTGCCTTCCTCTTCAGTTGATCCACTTGTTCGGCAAGGACAACTGAATTTCCTGTTGAGCAACAAGCCATTCCCAAATTCTGGAGTAGCTTGTCCTAATACCAACATTCTTCAAAGAAAAGGTGTTGCAGCTAGACTAAGAGAGGACCTTGGAAACTACATCAGCAACAAGTTCTGCCTGTATAGTTTCCATAGCTTCCTATGAAAACCAAGGAGTAAACATTAGAAAGAGGACTTAAATTGCAGAACCAAGAGATTATTTCATTACAAGTAATGTATAGGTCTTCATCAGCATATTATCGACAGAGATTCATAAGCACAATGCATAGGTAACATATTAGCTGTTGTAATATTACAACTTCAAAATGATGGTGCCACTTTAGGCTCCTCCACTTTTCCTTCTTTTATGCCAATGACTTCAGCAGATTTTAAGGAAAGCAAATGAAGGTACTTACCACTGCTTCTCTTACAACATCGCTTAGTCTCGTGTTTCTATTGGTATGGAAGTTGTTAAAGATTCCCACTACATCAATATCTTCATGAGGTCGATCATGTTCTTCAACGAGCACTTCTTGATCGTGTCCTGCGTCCTTCCTGTTTTTGTCCTTCTATTAAATTTGCACATGCCTTTCTATTGATACAAAAGGCATTGCATATTTGATATAAAAAGAGTAACACAACCATCACTTACATATGCTTGCAGGTGGGCAACATAGGAGCGAGATCCGGTAACCTAGTGGTATTTGACTTTTGCACGGTTTCGCTTGTTCTGCTCCAAGACTGCCTATAATCACAATTGTGTTAGACTACAGCACAAGTAGACCACATAAAGACTAGACAAGAAATAAACGAGTTCACACACACACACACACCTTGTTCTTGGAACTTAACCACTTGTGGACTAGTGCACACCACTGTGCGTCATTCATGCAAGACACAGGAGAGGTCTTTTTTATTTGATCAGCGGGGACACCATTGAAGTAGGATCACTTGAACCTATACCGTGTTGGCCATATAAAAGACTGGAATACACTCATGCATGCTTCTTTTGTTGCTTCATCATTGTCATCAATGGCCAACCTCAACTGCAGAAGTGTGAATGCAAATTAAATCTAATACTAAGTTGCTCAAGGCAGAGTTGAATGTCAACAGAGGATATACATACTTATAGATAGCTTGGCCACAAATTCATTGAGTTGTTCGATACGTCTCTTGTAATGTTTCCAGTGTGGGAAAATTGGTACTTAAAACCTAACCACTACACCTGCCTCTGAGGCAAACTTGGCAGCTTGCAATGGATCATGTGGCCTTTTGTTCCCCTTGACAATCGAGATGGGCATCCTTGTTCCCATTGATTGGGTGGTTTTGTGAAGCCCAACCCCCTTAGTTGCTTGCCTCGACTTCCTCACTCTTCTCTACAATGGTACTACATAGTTTTTCATACATTCAGATTGTTAGAAAAGTAACATGGATATCAAATAGCATGACTTGATTTATAGACATGTCTAAGGTAGTACCAACCTTCGTAAGTTTGGTCATTCTATGGGTGGGGAGGTGGAGTCTCCTCTTTGGCAAAGCTAAGGTCATCTTCACGTGACCAGTCCCTCACAGGGCTTTGTTCACCTTGTGTGTGCTGACTTTTGGACCTAGTTGGAACTACAAGATGCTGCAACTCTGCTAGACTAGTTGACTTCACTCTTTTGGATTGCCATCCCCCAGAACCCATATCGGTGCTGCCTTTTGCCCTGCTGGCAGGGACTTCTTTATGGCTTGTTCAACCCATAGCCTGAAATTGGAGAAACAAACTTAAGCGACAAGCATGTAAAAATTGCATTGCTAACCACACAACAAAGAATTGAATGGCACTGCTACCTAAACCAACCCTCCTCCCATCCCAACATGACAAGATAGAACAAGCACCTCAATTGCAAGGGGTACTGTCTCTTCTAAATTTGTATTTGTATCACCATATCCCTGAACACGCTCCCCTGCTTCAGGGAGATATTTCGGATGTCAACATATAGATTACAAAGGCATTTATTGAGTTAACCTTGTATCGAATGTCAACAAAACAGAGTAGGAGCATGCAAATTGGGCGCCTAAACTACTGCTTATATGAAAGCCACTACTTGAATAAAGCACATGTGAACTATAGCTTATACGGAAGCTATTACTCGAATAAAGCACATGTGAACTACAATCAACTAAGAAACATGTAACTCCGTCACTATATATCTACATGTCCTAGGTCCAACCACTAGAATACATCACGCATCATAAGGCCTTGTTTGGATGCACATGTATTCATCTTGATCCACATGTGTTGAAGTGCATTGGAGTGGAATTAAACTAAGTTCCATTCCAATCCACTCCAAAGAAAGTGATGGTACAGTTCTATGACTTTCGGTATTACAGCTTAAAGAAGATGCGGAGCATCAGGTTCTATGATATTGAGTTCTGGTTTCCACTAGTCAAGGAGCCTGGCACAAAATCATAGTTCTGGACTGTAACTCAGGAGAGTTAATTTCTTCAGGAGCTACCATGCTAGAGGGACGGCACTAGCATACCAAAGGATACTTGGTTGGGATGAGCTTGAGAGAGCAGCTGGTATACCCATCCGCCCCTCTTTGAGCGGTTCCCAGGCTTCATTCACCTTTTCAGTGAGGTTGATCAAATTATGATAAGCTAGGTGCATCAGTTCTATGCAACGGTGTGGATTCATCTAGAGCATGACTACATTGCTTTTATGCTCCATGGTCAGCCAGAGCAATTTTACCATGACCACCTACAAGAACTCCTCAAGGTTGACACTTCAGACAGGAAGCTCCACTAGATAGTCTATGGAGATGCTCTTCCTCCGCATCATAGCAGAGTCGGAGGTACTTTTACTATAGACCAAGGGATTCAGCCGCTCTTCATGGAGCCCTTCACCGGTGGCTCCTTGCGTACACCAAACAGACTGCATCCAGAGGCTTACGTTCTACACATGCCTCTAAGGAAGACAATATGTCCTCGTGGCAGCAATAGGGAGTCATTGACCAGCTTGCAGTAGAGGCTACTACTATCAATATGGAGAGGCAAGCAGTTTGACTTCTTACACTTTTTCCTATCTGAGATCGAGGATGTGATAGCTGATGCTATTAGTACTGGACGGCAGCACATGGACCCTCACATCATCAGCTATCTACTATGCATGATTGACTCTAAAAAGAATGGGCCACTATACAACGAGTCGACCTACGAGGTTATGACTTACATGCCAGCAAGTCTGGACGATCGTCGTCGTGGACAGCGTGCCCTTAGGTCCGTTCAAGAGCTGTTACCCATACAAGATAGAGAATGACATGAAACGATGGATGCAACCCTAGAGCAGGTAGATCACTAGTCTAGGATTGGAGGAATCTTGATGTACGAATGCAAGATTCAGACTCCGATGACAGCGACTATCATGACCCTATGTTAGATGACCATGATGAGGGAGGGTCATCCTTCAGTGGTGTGGATGACAAAGAGATGGATGATTTCCACCTACTACAGATACATTAGCCAGGCAGGCACCGCCTCCAATGTCCGTTCAGCAATCATTGGAGCTTGGACAGATACTTGCTAGGCTAGTTATCGGCCAAGAAGAAAACCAGAAGCGTATGGAACGACAAGAGAGGTGTTTGAAAGCAAGTATTGATAAGCAAGCAGAGAGTGTGGTCATTCTCAAAGAGCAGATGAGCTAGCAATCATCTGCTTTTTGTGAGGCCATCAACCAACAAGGCAAAAAAATCCACATGATGTGCAATGTGTTCACCGGTTGCTTTAATCAATTGTACAGTGCCACAACGGTTAAGGCCCTTGACTTTCAGACACTTCAGTTGGAATGTGGTAGTCAGGTCAACCCCATTGCTATTTATCTGACTGGTCCTGATAATACAACTATCCACACAGAGTTACCCATTGCGACGTTGCATAAGCAGAGTTTAGCTTCAGGTCCTGATCAGGCTGGTGATCCACCTTGTTCACTTCCTTAGGTCGAGGTGCAAGCCACCATGGAGGCACATATAGAGCCTCTCTAGGCTTCTCTAATGCCCGAGATACCTGAGCCAGCTTCCGATCCTGATGAGGCAGGTGATCCACCTTCTTCGCCCCCTCAGGTCGAGGTGCAAGCCACCATGGGGATACATATAGAGCCTCTCAGGATTTCTCCAACGACCGAGATCCCTAAACCTGCTAATGCTAGTATTACTATAGTCAAACATAAGCAGAGTTCAACTTCACCTCATGAGGCAGTTGATCAACCTTCTCTACCCAATCAGGTCAAGGGTCTAGATAGTACGTGCGACACCACAGGGGCACATATAGAGCATCCTAGGGCTTCCCCAACAATTGCGGAGCCTGATGCGACCACCGAGCCTACTAATCCTACCATTAATAGAGCTGAGTCGACCCTAGGGTTTGATACTGCTACTTCAGTTCAATAGACTAGAGAGTCCACCATTCGTCTAAGTAACCATGTTGCTGAGCATTATGAGACATCGGATTTGGATGATGAGATTATAGCGTACTCACCAGGAGAGATGCACTCACTAGGTGACTTCGACCTCAACAACACCATCATGACTTTGATGCCTACTTTGTCATCATCACCACATCCTTTGGATGCATAGTCACCTTGATTCCCTACCAAGGAAGGGACGATCAAGAGATTGGTGATAGTTCGACAGTCAAAGGGAGGGATGCGGTAGAAGGTGAGGGAACAGAGGCAACGAAATTTGGATTTAGAGTGATTCTTGATGTAATAATTGAAGTCTTCCTTATGACATAATGTCTATTTTATGGTTATGTAATAAGTTGTACATGTGGCCGCCATTAATTTGTGACGTTAATGGGTAGGTGGTACTTCTTCAGGATCACTACAAAACTCCTTGGCTCTGTGATGGGCAGGGAGAGCTGACTACCACCGGCCTTAAGTCATGCAGGTACTACTTGTGGTAGGTGGTAAGGTCGAAGACATTGACATTAATCTGTGATCGGCCATCATACCACAATACAAGAGAGAACCCATCTTGGAGGTTGAGGACATGGGCGAAGAGCTTCCATCCCCGGTGGAGGTACAAGTGGCCACCATCGGGGAACACCTCCACCTTCCACTAGGCCAGGCTCTGCTCACCGTCTAGACAAAGCTCGAGTTTCTAGCGACCTCTGATGGCCCAAGCTATTGCAGCTGGTAGTTTCTGCGTGCACAACGATCAACATAGCCAGATAGAGGGAAAAGTTCATTCCCAGAGGCAAACCCCAGCAGATCGGATTCAAGACACAAAAATGGGCACTTACTAATGTTTCTGCATACATTCTAGGAAGAAGGATCTTCATGCACTCCAGGTCACTCTGGCTTGGTCCTACCATGTCTTCTTGTAGCCCCTCCATGCCAACTAGGGAACTTGACAGTCTTGAGGAATCCTTGCTGGTATGTCTCTGTTCTCGTTCTCCTCTCATGGGGGGCTTTCTTTTTCTGTGTTTCTAGTGTTGTCACGAATGCAAGGAGTGCACACACTGTTCGGGCATCAGGGGAGGAGCTATCATGTAGAAATCAGCATCGAGACTGATGTCGTCCCATCGACATAAATGGAGGAGACGTGCTCTATTTTCATTAGTGTACGCTTGGAAATGTCGATAGTCCTACATCTCTGGTCGAACACGCGTTCTGCGGTATGACTGGTTGAGGTTCCCATGGGAGTGCGATGGCACCCGAGGGGTGAAAAGACTTATCACCACTGCAGTAGGCTTTCAAGTCTCAACTGTGTCATGGTGGTCAATTCACTCTTGTCCAGCTTTCATCTTGCATTCACTTTGCTCTCGGCAACCGCGCAAGGTTTCTTTGAGAGGAGCAAGTCTCAGCAACCAGAAAGTCCTACCGCCATATATTTGAATGCGTCGGATAGTATATGTGCCATACACATTTGTGCAAACATTTTCATTCACAAATGAACATTTACCATTATCTCGTTGCACATGTGATAGTCCAAGCATTATAAATCTGACCAGGACGGACACATCTCACTCTTGGCAACCACACAATGGTTGCTTTGTGCCTCGATTTGGTGAACAAAACTAGTATCAGAAGTGGTAGTAGTCATGAGTCGCTCTGATCATGCCCAAAATGAGTGGCTCTGATCCGTCGTGAACCCAACTCGTCTTATTTGTATGCGTCTGATAAAAATTATTGAACTTGCAACAACCATGCAGCGAGGAGTTCATCTGAACAAGTCTTGGCTCGATCAAATGCACAATGGAGGAGGCATAGATGTTGCATTTTTACTGCACATGCCAAAAAGCCCCCCCCCCCCCGCTGTCCATTGGCTCTTTCGTCGGATAGTAAGTGTACCCATCTCTAGCTACCCATTGCATGTCTCTTCAAAACCAACCAAGAGAAATTGCTTACGAAAGCAACTCCTCTTCACTCTTTTGTCTGCCCCTCGACTATTATGACTGCTTGGATAGGAGTGAAAGACCTATCACAACCGCACCAGGCTTTCAAGTCTCAACCATGTCATGGTGGTCAAAATTTCTTAATTTTTCACTCCTGTCCAGCTTTCATCCTGCATTCACTTCACTCTCAGCAACCACGCAAGGTTTGTTTGAGAGGAGCAAGCCTGGCCTAATGCAGAACAGATGAGCCATAGGTGTTGAAAATTCTACTACACATGCAAAAAAGTTAGGTCACCGTATATTTGAACGCGTAAGATAGTATACGTGTCATATGCATTTGTGCAAATGTACTCCCGGCCCCATGTCATACATTATGAGAAACATTACTTTTTTTAGGAATTATTAAATTAAAAGCCAAGCAGAACACGGTCACATGACCACGCCCCTACTACTAGTAATAATAATATTGGATGAAATGACGAGTGAGTGTAGTTGATCACAAACTATGAAATTTTATTGTGCACGCCAGAAAGTCCGCCGACCGCACAATTGATGTCGTCATGTCATCTCATCAGCGTAAATAGAGGAGACGTGCTCTATTTTTGCAACCGCCGGTGTAATACGGTTGTGATTCCCAAGGGAGCGTGACAGCACCCACCTCCAGGAAAGATAAATCTTCATGGAGTATCTTGCCTTAGAAGCCTTAGCATCCCTATGTATAAATAAATCTTTACGGAGTATCTTGCCTTAGCAGCCGTAGCGTCCCTGTGTATACATAAAGCATGGCCTCACCCTAATTCATATTGTTTACCATTCCACCTTCCATTGCGCAAAAGGCCTCTCCTCACCACCCACCTCTACCACCCCGTTGGTTGCCATGAAGGTTGTCGGTGGCCCAGCTATAGTCCGCACTTCCTCCTGTGGTTCGGCGTAGGCGGGGCCGATGGCGCACCCTAGGTTAGTGTTGATGGAGGCGGCGGCGATGTCTAACCCCATAGATCAGTGTTCCCGTCATCGAGACTCATGCCAACTCCTAGGCTACAGCTCTCCCCGTCGTCCTCGGCAGCGACGCTGACCCCACCAGCACCGGTGGTCCGCTTGCCACCGCCGGCCCTGGTGCGGCCTCGCTTGCCATCGCTGGGTCTGCTCATCATCGCTGGATCCGCTCCCCACGTGGGTGGGTGACCTACACCATCATGGTCCCCCTCGCCATCCACCAAGGCTGATGACGAGGCCAACATCTTGGTCAAGGCCAAGGCCATGGCCGACATCTTGGTCGAGGCTAAGTTCGAGTCCGATGGCTCTCCGGGCTATGTCACGATGGACTTGGAGGATGATCATCTACACGACTACGCAATGCCTGTTCTCTTAGGCCCAAATCTGTTCTTGCATGTTAGCCCGTTTGGCGGCCTAGTGTGCCCTATCTGCCCCAACCATAAGGCCCATGGTTGCATCGAGGCAAATGCCAGGGTGCATGTGCTGGCGAGGGCATACGCCCCCTAGACGGCACCTACACCAATGACAAGAATGTTTCCCGCCATCGTGCCCTAGCAAGGAACTAGGGCTGGATGGCCTGAAGGGATCATTCGGCCACATTGGTTCACCGTGGCGGAGAGGTTTGCTAGCTTCAACCAAGGTCGGTTTACCTTGCAGGCGTTGGATTTTGTTCACACTTGTTGGTGCCCTTGTTGCATGACTTGCGTAGAGGTGTGGGATGGCAGTATGGCACTCCTCATTATTAGTATCAAGTCATGTCAACATATGTAGTTAGGACTAGTTTGCTACCAGGTGCCATTAGAATTAGTATGAAGTCATGTTAATCATCTATAGTTAGAAATAGTATGTCTAGGTAGTAGTTGGTTGACTTTGAGTAGTGGGATGACACTGCTCTCCTCTTATTATTCTGGTAGATGAAGTCTGGTTTGCCGAACTCATATCGTTGTTGTAATCAAAATATATATGAAGTCTGGTTTGCCGTTATCTTTCTATCTAGTAGCATTGATATCCTCTTATTATGCATGTAATGTGCGCATTTGTGAAAACATTTTGGTTCACAAAGTATCATTTACCATTATGTTCATGTGCATGTGATGGTCCGAGTATTATAAACCTGAAGGGGCCAACATATCTCAATCCAACCGTGCAAGGGTTGCTTTGTGCCTTGATTTGGTGAACCAAACACGTATTAGTAGTGGTAGTAGTAGTCATGAGTGGCTTTGATCTGTGTTGAACCAAACTCATCACTTCGCTCTTGGCAACTACGCAAGGTTTCTTTGAGAGGAGCAAGTCTGGCCTAAATGCAGAACAGAGTAGCCATAGGTGTTGAATTTCTACTACGCACGTAAGAAAGTCCTTCCACCATATATTTGAATGCGTTGGATAGAAAACATGCCGTCCATAGTTTTGAGTGTTGTAGCAATCTATGTGCATTTGTTTGTAGTATCAGTAGTCATGAGTGGCTTTGATCTATGGTGAACCCAACTCGTCTTGTTAGCATGTCTCTACAAAACCAACCAAGAGAAATTGCTTATGAAAGGAACTCCTCTTGACTCTTCAATCTGCCCCTCGACTGCTATGACTGCTTGGATAGGAGTGAAAAGACCTATCACAACCGCACCAGGCTTTCAAGTGTCAATCGTGTCATGGTGGTAAAAAATCTCTTAAATTTTCTCTGATTCCCTCATGTACAGCTTTCCTCCTGCATTCACTTTGCTCTCAGCAACCGTGCAAAGGTTTCTTTGAGAGGAGCAAGCCTAGCCTAAATGCATAATAGAGTAGCCACACAGTAGCCTGGCCTAAATGCATGTAAGAAAGTCCTTCCACCATATATTTGAAAGCGTCAGATAGAAAATGTGTCTTCCATAGTTTTGAGTGTCGTAGCGATCTGTGTGCATTTGTTTGTAGTATCAGTAGTCATGAGTGACTTTGATCTATGGTGAACCCAACTCATCTTGTTTGCATGTATGTGATAAAATTTGTTGAACTTGCAACAATCATGCCACGAGGAGTTCATCTAAATAAGTCTCGCCTAGACAGAAAGTTCGACGAACATACATTTGGTATTGTCATGTCGTCTCATCGACATAAATGGACGAGACGTGCTCTGTTTTTTGCAAAGGATGATTGGGTATGCCATTACTCATGTATCTCTGGTCGCACATGCCTTCCCCGGTGTAATATGGTTATGATTCCTGTGGTAGTGCGATGGCACCCGAGGCGACACGCAGCGGTTTGGAAAAAATAAATCTTAATCTCACCTTAAAATCCCTACCATCCCTGTGTATACATAAAGCCTGGCCTCGCTCTAATTCCAATTGTTTCATTCCACCTTGAATTGCATAGAAGCCCTCGCCTCACCTCACAAAGTCCCCACCACCGCCTCCCCGTCGGTTGCGATGAAGGCCGTCCCCGTGAATCGCTACAGGTCCACATCGAGGAAGGGTGGACTAGCTCTAGTCCCTGCTTCCTCCATGGGTTGTTGTCGGTGGAGGTAGCTCCGACATCAAGTCGTGGGAGATTGGCCTTCCCATTGCACTATTGCAGGCTGTCTCCTAGGCTACCATTGCTCTAGTCATCGCCCTTGACGACGACGTTGATGCCACCACCACCAGTGGTTCATTCATCACCGCTGGACACGGTGCAGTCTCGCTCGCCGTCGCTGGGTCTTCTTGCCGCTGCTAGATCTATTCCTGGCGGGAGCAGGTGTCCTCCACCATCGCAGTCCCCCTTGCCGTCCATCGAGGCCCTGGCCGAGTCCGACGGCTCTCAGGGAAACATCATGATGGACTCCAACAATGATCGTTTGCACGGCTACCCAATGCCTGTCCTCGCGGGCCAAAATCTATTCATCCGCATGAGCCCGTTTGGTGGCCTGGTGTACCTTATCTGCCCCAACCGTAAGCCCCGTGGTTGGAATGAGGCTGATGGTAGGGCACATGTCCTAGTAAAGGCATGTGGCCTCCAAGATGGCTGCTACACCAATGACAAGAACATTGCCCACCATCACGCCCTGGTGAGGAACCAGGGCTGGATGGACTGAAGGGATCATCCAGCCCCCACCATTTCACTGTGGCAGAGAGGTCTAGTATGCTGCCTCATGCCATTAGAATTAGTATGAATTCATGTTAATCATCTATAGTTAGAACTAGTATGTCTAGGTAATAGTTGGATGCCTTTGAGTAGTGGGATGGCACTGCTCTGCTCTTATGGTAGATGGTAGATCATAGCTATACTCCACACACACACACACACACACACACACACACACACACACACACACACACACACACACACACACACATATATATATATATATATATATATATATATATATATATATATATATATATATATATATATGAAGTCTGGTTTGCCGTTATGTTATCTTTCTATCTAGCATGTAATGTGCGCATTTGTGCAAACATTTTGGTTCACAAAGTAACATTTACCATTATCTTCGAGCATCGTCCATCTGACCAGGTCGAACACTTCTCACTCTTGCCAACCACGAGAGGGTAGCTTAATGCCTCGATTTGGGGAACCAAAAAACTATCAGTAGTGGTAGTAGTCATGAGTGGCTTTGATCTGTGCTGAACCCAACTCATGTCTTCGATAAAATTTGTTGAATTTGCAAGAACCATGAAGCGAGGAGTTCATCTAAACAAGTGTCGCCTCAATCTAATGCACAATGGAGGAGGCATAGCTATTACATTTTTACTGCACATGCCTAGAAAGTTCACTGTTGTCCATTTGATCTCTCGTCGGATAATAAAAATTGTAGCCATCTCTAGCTAGCTCCTGCATGCCTCTGCAAAACCAACCAAGAGAAATTGCTTACAAAAGCAATGCCTCTTCACTCATTAGTCTGCCCCTCGACTGTTGTGACTATGTTTTTAGAGTGAAATAACTGCACAGGCTTTCCTCCTGCATTCAATTCACTATTGGTAAGCGCGCAAGGGCTGCTTTGTGCCTCGGTTTGGTAAACCAGACATGTATCAGTATACGTACTTGGCATGCTAGTAGAACCGATTACGAATCTCGTCATAGTGGTTGAAGCATGCTAGTGTGAAAGGAATGCTTTATGTCAATGGTTGATGCAAGTGTATATGAACCTATAACAAGTAGTACTAGTTGCAGTAGAATGGAATAGTCATGTACACAATAGACAGTCCGCATAGTGCAGTACTGGATCCCGACGGACAAAGCTATGTCTACTTGAAGCACTAAGTTTATAACAACTGAGCATACCGAACATGTTCAGAATACAAAGCCTAGAAATCCAAAGCAAAGCACAGTTTTAGAATACAAGTTTTCCCAAAGATTATACATGAAATCTCCTACAAGTCATCGTCATCTCTAGACATGTGATCTCTGCCGCCACTAGTTACTATCGTCACTACAATACTAGATTCCAGTATCATCTTCATCCTCGTTGCCTTCAAGTATGCCAACTGCTTCCATCTTATCTCTTAGAAGGTCTTCTAAATTGGCTTCAATGACAGCGCCTTCTCCATCATGACTATCTTCGTGCATAACCTGATCACCATCACCCTACAGGACTTCATTCACATCATGTGTATCCCTTTGTTCAAACTTCTACACGACCTGCCAATCTTTGCCCAAGGAGGTGTCCTGCAGATAAAAAATCTTCCTTGCCTCTATTGCGAGAATGTAAGGGTCACCCTTGTACTAGAATGATTTAATGTTGATAGATCTAAAATGTCTGTGATCATCAATGCCTGCAGACTTCGTATTGCTAGCTAGATTGTACGAGTCATAGCGCAGATGAACCACCGTCCTATGGCTTTATACACTAGAGTTATACATCAACTGAATAACTTCTCTAAGGACACCATAAAATTCCACTGATTGGACTTCATGTGCGCCGACGGTCATGACACCACTATTCTGTGTACGCAGGGATTTCTTGTGGTCAATAGTGCTATACCTGACTCCATTAATACTGCAAGCTGCACAGACCTAGACTTAGGTATCAGGACCACATGACAGTGCATACAAACCTTCACTGATCTTTGTTGGTTTCTCTCTACGTAGCTCCTCGATCTGCACACAAACATGAAACCACCGTCACCACTAAGTTGTCATATAATTCTACCAATGATCGGCCTAACAAAACTAAAATATGGTAATCACCTACATGAGACTTAAACCACGCTGGAAATTCTACTGCTAGCCTACTATCAACATCATCACTTGCCACTTCTTCCTCTAAAATTTGTCTGTATTTTCTAGTAGCACATATAAGTATTATTATTGGTAACAATTCATACGTAATATAGGAAACAACAAATCAACATCTAAAAATCATACTTACTCCACATATGTTCCAACCTCATCGCAGTTATTAAGCACATACCAAGCTAGCTTATTGATTTTGGCTTTATCATCGATGTTCGTTGATGTAATTTTGCCAATGGGCTTGACACTATGCATGAAAATAGAGGTGTCACCATCTGCTGGCCCATCATGTGACATATTGTCATCCCTGATTATATCTTGTTGGAACATCTTTCGATGAACCTCTCCCAAAATGCCAACGTATCACTTTCTAAGTAAGCCTCCATAATGGATCCTTCAGGCCTGGCCCCTGTTCCTTAAGAAATTCTTCAACAGTGCCCAGTCGCCATTCTATGGGGTACATCCATTCAGTACTTTATGGGCCCTCTAAGAAGTGCCTCCTCAGGTAGATGGACAGCCAAGTGCTACCACAATAACGAAAAAGGCCGGTGGAAAAATCTTCTCAAGCTTGCATAAGATGAGTGGGATGTCCCGTTTCAACTTTTTCATGACTTATTTTCTCAGAGTTCTACTGCACAGTTGCCTGAAGAAGTTCCCAAGCTTCTGAAATAGCTTCATTTACATCTTTGGGAACAAAACCTTTTAAGCCTGCAGGTATGATCCTCTAGAGAAGGACATGTCAAGTATGCATTTTCAGCTTGCCAACTACCTTGGTACCATGTGGACTTATGGATTTTGCTAGGTGCTAGGTTGGCTGTATAACCATCTAGAAACTTGACACCTTTAAGGAACTTGCAAAATTATGCTTCGTGTTTTTCCTTTATGACATAGCGAGCTTCCAGGGAATTTAAGCGAGATGCCTTGCTACACGTCATGATATTGAGGCCTTATGTTCGTATCATGCAAATCTAGCCTAGCGTTCGTTGTGTCCTTTGTCTTGCCCTCCACTTTCAGCAATGTCCAAAGAATGTTTTCACATATGTTCTTCTCAATGTGCATGACATCAAGATTGTATGGCAGCAATAGGTCCTTCCAATACGGTAGCCCCCACTAAGCAGATTTTCGATTATAAATCACTGGCTCTCCACAGCTTTTGTTTCTTTTTTCCACCATGCTTAGCTGGGCAAACATCTTTCATCTTCTCGAGTTCCTCAAGAACCTCCTCTAAGGTGAACTTTTCTGGCACATCTCGGTACTCAATTTCTCCATCAAAATCCAAGCTCTTCCTCCAAGGGTGATTCCTAGGAAGGTAACGATGATGTCCAAGGTAGCCTAGCTTCTTTCTTAGCCTCCTTGATAATGGATTTTTGTCGCAATAAATACAGTCCATAATAACCTTTTGTAGTTTGGCCTAACAAGGTGCTCAATGCTTGGAAAATCGTGTATGCACCAAAGCACTGGCAGCTGCACAGAGTCAAGCCTTCCTTATCATCAGGATATAATACATGAAAGTGTTGACACACTTCCATAGTTCTTGTAGTTCATCTATAAGAGGCTCCAAGAATACATCAAAATCCTTTCAGTGGAGAGGTTGGGCCCTGGGATCAGTAGAGACATAAAGCAATTCGATGGGTTCACACATTCTCATAGTGGTAGGTTCAGAGGCTGTTACAAGAACAGGCCACATACTATATGTCGAGCTAAAGTTGCCAAATGGATTGAAACCATCTATGGCAATGGCAAGCCTCAAGTTCCTTAGATCATCTACAAAAGTTTTGTGCTTTCTATCAAAGTACTGTCATGCCTCCTCGTCTGCTGGATGGCTCATTTTACCAGTATTCTTCTCTCGCTTAGTCTCATGCCATTCGGCGTCCGCTACTGTTCCTCGAGCAGCAAAGATCCTCTACAACCTTGGTATTAGTGGAAAATGCCTAAAAACCCTTATGAGGAATCCGCCTGCTACCATTTGCATCCTCCCATCTAGACTATTTGCATTTCGGGCACACTTCCAATTTCTCATGATCACCCCAAAACAACACACAATTGTTCTTGCACACCTGGATACTTTCGTAACAAGTCCTAATTCTTGAACATGTTTGCATGCCTCCTCACATGATTTTGGTACGTTGCTCTTAGGGATTGCTCTTAGGGAATGCATCTGATAGCAATGCCAACAGTGTATCAAAATAGCTGTTGCTAACTCGATAGTGGGACTTGATATAGAGCAACCTGACAAGGTAGGAGAATCTTGAGAAGGTAGATCCAGAAGAAACTAATTGCTTCAAATCATCCAAGACTCTTTTAAACTTTGGGACTCTTCCAGCCCGCTCTTCAAATGTCAACAAGTTTTTAACTAAATCATCAAAATCTAGTAATATGTTATCATCGCCTGTCCTCCTTGCTCCTCCTCCTCGCAATCCAACCATCATGATGAGATCCATGCACATCTGATGGCTCTATAATGTCAGTACCTCCTCCCTCTTCCCCATAATGAATCCATGTGGTGTATGTGGGTGACATTATGTTCATAAGTGGTCCTTCACCTCCTGCCAAGTTGTATACACCTGGTTAAGACATTGTGTACATGGGCAAGGGATCTTCTGCTTCGAGAATTTTTGTTTAGCCCACTCGATGAACTCTTCAACTCCATTGGTGAGCGTCGACGAGAATGGTCTCCCATTATGAATCTAGGATCTATGCATCTGTTGCTAGCAAATGTATGCAAAGTTCGTTAGAGTTTAGACCATTGGGTGGACAATGGCAAAACTAGCATTAGAACAAAGCATATAGTGTTTCGAGAGCACTAATATGTGCATTTGTTCATATCATACTATGTGACTAGTCTGGTTTTCTATTTTTATGTGACAAAAGCATTGATTTCAATTAAAATTCATATAGAATAGCCTTTCTTTATGTGTACTCAGTCCAATAATCATAGAAGAAGGTACTCATACCTTTGATCTATGAATTGGCATGACTTGGCTACATGGCGCCTCTACCATGGCACACACATGATCACGTGGACGCCAATGCCACCACACTCCACCGGGAGAGCGTTGCCACGCCACTAAAAGGACGCCTGAGCCACCACAGTAGATAGGAGATCCTCCGACTCCACTGCTGCAAGTCTAGCATGCACAAATTTGTTTCCACTTGTAGGGGATATCCAATATAGGTCAAACCTGTAGGGCATCCACACAGCCAATAGGATACTATAGCGTCTCCAAAGAGATATCAGCACAGCCGGGCGTCTAGCGCAATGGTAAAGACGTTCCATTCTCGGATCTAGATCCCGCGTTTGACTCCCAGCTATCAGACCATTTTTGAGAAATTAAACCTCGACGGCACACATGGTACAAGTGATACGCAAGTCATCGGGTCCCATAGGTCGGATGGAGGTGGAGAAAGGTCCCTCAGGTAGACGTGACACGTAAGCCATCAGGTCCCATAGGTCAGATGCAGAAGGGTCCCACAGGTACACGTTGAATGGAGAAAGGACCGAGCGGAGGCTTGTTATGATGAATTGCAAGCATCACAGATGAGTAACTGCAGGTCCCATAGGTACACGTCGAACGTCTGGTCCCATAGGTCGGATGTAGAAGGGACCCATAGGTACACGTTGGATGGAGAAAGGACCAAGCGGGGACTTTTATGACGAATTGTAACCGTCACGGATGTGTAACTATAGGTCCCACAGGTATACGCTGGACGTCTGATCCCACAGGTCGGATGTAGAAGGGTCCCGCAAGTAAACGTCGGATGGAGAAGGACTGAGTGGAGACTTTTATGATGGATTGCAAGCGTCACGGATGAGTAACTGCAGGTCCCATAGGTACAAGTTGGATGGAAAAAGGACCGTGTGGAGATTTATGATGAGGTGTCGTTCGTTACAGATCAAAAACTTTCATCACAATGATGTAATTAGTTCAATGACGAAGCCCTGGTCATCACAGTTCTAAAGAGAATCGTCATAGATGAGCAGGAATAGGCGCGCGAGGTTTTTTGTGATGAGAACCTATGCTGTTCTGTGACTGCTTTCCGTGTGACAATGCCTAATTTCATCATAGATAGGGAGGGTTGGAGGATCGTCACCACTAATCTATGACTGAAACATAAATATTCATCATAAAAAGTGATACTCTATGACTAGTTTCGGATTCGTCATTAAGATTTTCATCATAGAAGTGGATATTTCTAGTAGTGCTCCTAACACACATGGACATCAGCATGAATGGAACAAAGATTATGGTAATTCATATAACATGTATCCTATTTCGCCTAGTGAAACAAATTACAAGCTTTCATGAATATGCTACACCAATATATGGTTTCAACTCCTCCAAATTTAACATACCAATGCCCGATTATGTGTCAACCAAACATCTCTGAAGCATGGACCAGGATAAGAAAAACTGAAGCTAAAAAGACTATTTTTCCATTGACAACCTCAATGGCTGAAAACTAGGATACCTAAATATATAGTCAATTGTCAGAACAATTCAGCAAGTTAGAGGAAAACCTTGAAAGAATTGTCACTACATGAGGGAAGTCAATGTTAGCTAGGAAACCACTTGTACGCAAGTCCAAAGACTATAACATCTATGACCACCACACAACACAACATATATCTACAAATGACAATGACAAAAAGAACTAAGATATCTTGGTAAGAACCATAGAAGTATTATTTCTAACCAAATGGCAAATTTGGTCGAACAACACTAAGTACATGAGTCAATTTGTTGTGCTAGCAGATTTTGGCAAAAATCTACATGCTAACAGAGAAGGACGATAATGAAGCAATACATTTTATCATGAATAATTATGAATATGCCATAATGGCATAATACCCATAATATCAACCATTATGGCATATTCATAATTGTGTTGTGGTGTCATTCTCAATATTAGAATGCATTCGTAAGCGTTAATCACATGAATAAGTGGTAAGTGGTAACATAACATATTAAGAATAAGGTGGCATACAATGGTAAGTGGTAACATAACATAACCTCCTCCTTCTTGGCCCCTAGTCCAGCGACCACCATGGCCCTACTACACAGGTCTGCTCATGGTTGCATCTAGCATTCAACGGCTCCGCCAGCTCTAAGGCCCCCACTTGGTAGCAACCCGAAGCCCCTAGGTGGTAGGTGGTCAGCATAGTGCAGCCGGTGGCCTACGACAGCCGCTATCCAACACTAGCCCCAACAGGAAACAACACTCTATGTCTAGCGGACCTTGGACAACTAGGGGCCATGACGCCAAGCAGTTAGTAGGTAGTAGCAACCCAGGACCTCACTGGGGCACTGACTAGCTGCTCTGAAGTATGAGCTGAAGGTGAAAGTAGTGCGGAATTGATGTTGATACCGAAGCTGACGGTGAGCTCCTCGAGCCGAAGGTGGCGGTAAGGCAGAGTTGATGTTGTCATCGAAGCTGATGGAAAGCCCCTCATGCTAAAGGTGATATGATGTGTGGCAAAGTTGATAACAAGACCAAAGCTGATGGTAAGCCCCTTGAGCTGATGGTGACGATGAGGTGAGGTTGATGTCAACACTAAAGCTAACGACGAACTACTTGAGCCAAATTCAATGGTGGGGCAATGCTAAGCGCCAACACCAAAGGTGATGGTGAGGCTCTCAATTCAAATGTACCGGTGAGGCGGAGTTGATGTTGTTGTCAAAGATGACAGCGAGCCTCTTTTGTATTAAAGGTGATGTCATGGTAGAGTTGACGATGATGCCAAAGTTGATAGTGAGGCCCTTGAATCAAAGGTGGTGATGACGCGAAGTTGCTATAGATGCCAAACCTGACAATGAGCCCCTAGAGCCAAAGTTGATGGCGAGGTGGATGTGAAATGGATGTCTAAGCTCTTGGTACCTTCTTGTTGTCTTTGCTATTCTGATGGTGGTCACATTGTAGTCAAAGTAGCCAACTTAACAAGAGGCACCTCCTATTTTGGTGACTAGACATCATTGTGAAGTCGACACAATGTTCCATAGGAACTCCTCAACTTGTTTTGCGCTGTAGTTAGGAGTTTCCAATGGACAAAGCATTTCTACAAAATAGTGTTCACCTTGCATTTAATTTAACACATAGTTTGGTGAGCTATTTTCATCAATTCGACCCATGGGCTCAATTGATAGGTCCTCTTTTTGTTTGCCTAACTCAGCTCATTATGAGTGTAAAGCAAGGTTTTTCCATTTTCCTTCACTTAAGTCACACTTGGGGTGCAACAAGGTCTTTAGTGCATGAATGCAAACCTTTCATGCATATAATTAGGTGATGTGATGAATGAATAATGCATTTGATACATAGCATACAGAGTGGTTGTACACAATGGAGGAGCCAAGGCTAAAAGGAAGGAGGGGCCAGATGGAGCCATAATTTTTTTTCTTCCTTTTCTTTGGCGACAGATTTACTAGGACTGCTGATCAAATGAAGAGAAAATAAGCTATTATCCAACAGAGAACAAAAATGCTCAAAAAATAGATATGATATGCTTCAAGCTTATACACTGCTGCAAATAATTAACTAAAACAAAAGTTCATTTTTTTAAATTTTCCAAAGATCTCGGATTGAGATACAACCTAATCAAAAGTTGTAGTACTCAACAAGATATAAAACTTTTCAGTTCAAAGCTTTTGCATTTAAAATCGTTTAGAGTCTCAAATATTCATTACAATATTCCAGTAATGTGAGTAAAAACCAAAGAAACATTCACTAATGTCACAAAAGCCATCGTGGTGTAGTTGTAAGTGACGATTCACTTGAAACCTCTGACCAAAAGTTTGATTCCCAGCTATAGCAAATGTGTGGACTTTTTTTTGCTATATATCTACTTGGGGTCAGCAACATATATCCTTGAGGGTCATTGGCCCTCAGAAAAATATATATCCTTGACGGTTGTTAGATATACCTTGGTGGTCATCGGCATTCAAGAAAACATATATTCTTGAGGGTGTTATATTTTCTTGTACACTGTTATATTTCTTTGGCGGCTGAACCCTCAAGAAAATCATTTGTGGTGGCCCACTGCTCCAGATAATAGCTATTTTCCTTGCTATCTACCCTTGGCTGTGCTTCCTTTGAGTGTTGGCCACTAAGGATTATTTCCTTGGCTCAGTGGCTTTCATGGTTTTCTTGAGGGTTTTTGATCCTCAAGGATATCCTATTTTGTGGTAGTGGCAATTTTCTTAGAGAAAAGGTTCCCCCTTTATTTCAAAGAAACAAATTAGTGCACTGGAGTGACACAGTTAAGAGCATCTCCAGTAGTACTATCCTAAAATAGACTACCTATTTATCTCTTTAGATAGCCACCCATTTTCATAATACCCTATATTTTGCTCTCAACTCTAGCAATACTACCTAAAATAGGCAACCCAAACTCATCCTAGCAGAGAATGACATGTGTGTCCCACATGTCATCCTCTCTCGTGTTCTTCTTCTCGCCATGGATGGAGCAGGAGGTGGCCGGAGGTGCGCCGGGGGCAGCCACCACGCTGAGTAGGCCGCTGTGCTGTGGCGAGGGCCGCCCACACCGCCTTCTGCGCTATGCCTCGCATGTTGGCCGAGGACACCTGCCGCGCCAGGGGCGGCCGGATCCGGCGATGGCGCGCCCACGTAGGGGATGGCCGTTGCCTCCCACGCCGGGGAGAGTCACCACGCCCACGCCGGGGATGGTTGCCTTGAGCTCACGCCAGGGTGGTGTGCCCGTGCCGGGATGGCCGCCACCTCCTGTGCTAGGGCAGGGTCACCGGAGTCTCCCATGGGGCAGCGTGGAGGGTCCCCTGCGGAGAACCGACGGCAGCGGGTCAAGTGCTCGTCAGAGGAAAGAGATGCGCGGGTGGAAAACAGACGAATGAGAAAAATAGGTAGTCACCTGTTGGCCCAACAGGAATGGACAGTGGGAGGGGAAATTTGTTGCCAACAAATTAAGGTAGTCTCATAGCTAATCTGCTGGAGTGCTTTTTTTTTTTGGCCTCCATTACACAAGTTGAGGATAGATAATGTGATTATGTAGTCTGCTAAACAACATATTGGGGTAGGGGCCGTCCGCCAACATTGTGTTGGTCTAGACTCTGAAAAACATGTTATAGTTTATAGAGGATAGAGCTTTTTTTCTGGACTTGTTTCTTTAAAAAAAAAAGGGCAGAGCTGCACACATATTGGGTTGGGCAAGCATTGCACTTACCTGGGTCCGCTGCATCGGACTGCTACCAACTTATGGCCCATCTATTTCGGGCAGTCCAGTCTAGGCATTTCTTTGGACTGACTAAAACTGAAAAGTTTGACTTTGATTTGAACCCCCGCTCCACCAGACACTAGCTAGTAGTAGTAGCTACCTGCCTCTTTTAGCTGCTCCATTTACTATCGCCGGCTGGCACTCCCATTCCGGCGCTCCTCTCCTTGGCACAGCACCCCGCCGCCGGAAACCCACGCAGCCTCTCCCACCCTCATCGCGTTCGCACCCTGCGCCGAAACCCTAGCCGACATGGAGCCCAACACCTCCACCTCGCCCGCCGCCGGGACCTTCCCCTGCTGCGGTCCTCGAGCATGGTGAGCCCTCCGTGCGCGACCCGAGCCTCCTATCGCCCGCATTCTCCCCTGCGCCGTCTCCCGGCCTCGTCCCTGCGTCTGGATCCGGATCCGAGTCGTCCTGGTACCAGCAGATCCCACTTTCGCCGGCTGTGGCGGCGGGGAATGGCTCCCTCTCCGTCCACGCGCACGCGACGTCGTCGTCGCAGTCCGTGCCCTCCTCCTCCTTCCCCACAGCCGGCACGCTCCCTATGGTGGGTTATGATCTGTTCGGCAATCCAGAAGGGCCGGCGGCCACCCCTCTCCCGACGCTCCTCGGAGGCCAGTGGGAGCAAGGGGAGTTGTCGTCGATGGCAGCGTCGGTCCTGCCAGAGTGCCCAAGCCCGGGCTTGTTCGGGTTCGCCGGCGAGTCCGCGGCGTGGCTGAGCGACGAGATGTCGTCGTCCTTCTTCTCGCCGCCGCCTGCTAGTGGCCTGGCGCCGCAGAGCAGCGACAACTTGGTAGGGTTCGCGCAGCCGTCATCGGACTCTGAGATGGAACCGCTATCGCAGAGCTTGCGTATACCTTCGCTGGCGGTGGAAGACAGCGCCCGTCGACGCCCCACTGCCGCCCTTCGAGGATGAGGAGATAGATGTAAGTGCTTTCCTTGTCTCGGATCCAGAGGATCAGCTGCCCAATGCATCGTGGATGGCGACTAGTCCGCAGATGGGCGGCGGCGGCGGTGGCTGCGGCGGGGCAAGTGCATCGTGGATGGTGCCAGGGAGCACCTTCAACAACTGGACGCCGATGTTGGCGCCGACGGCGGCGAGCACGTGCACCATGGTAAGCACCAGCAGTGGGAGCATGGCCTGCCACTCCGGCGGCTCGTCCATAGGCGTCGCCAGCTCCATCGGAGGTATGATGAAGCCATCATCACCTGTGCTGCCGCTGGTACCGCCATCACCCCAGGCTGCCGGCGCTAGCAGCACCAACTTTAACGGCTTCGAGCAGCCATATTCGAGTTCCATTCTCGCCCCACATGCGCCAAATCTACAAGGGCCTCTGCTGCCGGTGAAGCAGGAGGTCATGGAGATGGAATACGTCGACGCCACAGCACGCCGTCATCCAGACTTCATATCACTCGTCGACGACGATGAGGATGGGCTATATCAAGATGTTATCCCGTGCTCCATTCCTGGACTAAACGGATGGTCTAGGAGCAGCAGCGGCCACAGCCAGGGACCAAGTTTCGCGCCGGAAGCAGAGAGTAGGTACAACGTCTTCGGCAGCTGGGGCAGCAGCAGCAGCAGCCCTAGATTTGGTCCGGGAAGCTGGGGCGGCGGCGGCAGCAGCAGCAGCCCTAGCATTGCTCCAGGCATCTGGGGTAGTAGCAGCGGCAGCCCTAGCTTTGCTCCTGGCAGCTGGAGCGGCGGCAGCAGCAGCAGCCCTAGCTTTGCTCCCGGCAGCTGGGGCGGCGGCAGCCCTAGCTTTGCTCCCAGCAGCTGGGGCAGCAGTAGCGGCAGCCCTAGCTTTGCTCCCAGAAGCTGGGGCGGCAGCAGCAGCCCTAGCTTTGCTACCAGCAGCTGGGGCAGCAGCAGCAGCAGCCCTAACTTTGCTAGGAGCATGCCGTGTTTCGATCGAAGCATGTCCATTGACAACTACAGCTCCAGCTCCATGCTGAAGCTGTCCATCGGAGGGAAGATGCCATCCACTTCTGGTCTGCCACCGCTGCCAAGGGCAGGTGCTAGCAGCAGCAAAGGTGGCGCTGGGATCGTTTTCACCGATCCTGAGATGGCGATCATCGCGAAGGACAAGAAGCTCCAAGAACTTTTGAGAACTGATCAGAAGAAGGTGAAGAGGTAATAATTGCAATTCTAGACATCGGTTACTTTACATGTGGTCACTGCTCATTGGAGAAAATATTTTCTTCTGAACACATTTAGGATTCTGTATAACCGCGCGTACTCCGCAACGGCAAAGGTCCGCAAGGTGATGCACACCAAGAACCTGGAGCGCATGATTGTGACACTGGAGGAGGAGCGCAAATCCTTGTATGCAGAATTGCAATCGCTAGAGGTTTGTCCTTAGTTCACAGTTACTAGGGACATGCTGAACGTTTCTTTTCGAAACTGATAACACCAGTCACTGTGTCGTGTACATATGCACGAGTGCAGGAGGGATCTGCTGCGCTCATGGCACAAAAGATGGAGATGGAAATGATCATTGGGGAGGTAGAGCAACAGACGATGCTCAAAGATGGTATGCCCTGTTTTGTTCCGTATGCTTTCTTCTAGCATTCCTTAGTTCATGCTCTGTGCTTGGTTCTTTCATGTGGTACTATAAATTGATTTGTCGGTGTATATGATCTATAGGTACGTTGCCTCACAACACTAATTGTAGTTGTTCGATGCACTCATATGTTCGTATTTTCGAGAATCATTTAAAATGCTTTGCAAATCAAGTATCAATTTTTGTTCTTGCCTTGGTGATAAAGATGCATTATCTTAAATTATAAATTTTGTGTCGAAACATGAGTTTCTGGCTAGCTCGTAAGATAGACTAGTGCATGCTTAGCACGATGAAGGCAAAAGCAGCAACTGATGTGCAACTCTGCTAGTGACACACTTCCGCAGAATACTCAAGACCTGCCGGTTTGAAAGACCCTATCACCGCTGGTTTTCACCCTTGTTGGTGATATATTTGGTGATGATTTCGTTATAACTTGGTGCTAATTTAGTCCTTTAAGTAATATAGATAGAATATAAATGTTTTAGCATGTGACTTCAGTACTACTTAATCTCATGAACTTATGATCTCTATGCTCCTACTGATAATGTTTTTAACAATGTTTTCCTCAATGATTATTGTACAAGTTTTGTTCCTTTATCGAATTATCAATGACTAGTTTAACTTTAGTTCCATTATTCCTCTATATGCAGCTGTGAGGGAAGGACTAAAAGCTGAGATCCAAAACCTTAAACATCTGAAGCTCAATTAATGTAGTACAACCTGGCTCACATATAAACCCTCTACAACAAGGGGAGAGCCCATGCATGATTGAAGGGCAGCAGCTACAAATACTTGACCAACACCATCCGAAGAACTAGAAGGGTCATCAGGAACAAGACCATGAGAAATTCTAGATTTGTTTATCAACCATTCAAAATTAATGTTGTATCGCATACCTTATCTCCTGATCAAGTTATGGACATATTTGGAAGTTTACTATAAATTAGTCAAACAGTTCCAACACTTATTAGTTCTTAAGTTATCTTGTTGATTGTTCGCATTTATTTTAATAAAGATTTTAATTATATACAAATTTTTCTCTATCATGGTAAATTACTATAGTTACTATATTTGTTTTGCTTGAAATAGCAAATATTTTATTAGTCTATATATCTAATGTGATTCACCAATTTTCTTGCACCTTTTATTCAAGTACATTTTGTTACCTTTGTATCTAGGTGTGGTAATTTGTCTTTGAAAAGGATCAGGCAAGCCTAGAGGGGGGAGGTGAATAGGCCTGTTTAAAATCAAACTCAATGTAGTGGCTAGTCACAGGCGTGGCACAGCCACACTTGGGTGTGGAAGTTCCAGACACAACTGCAGAGGTGCCACGTATCAGAGCACTTCGAACCTACAGTTCAAAATCTGCTGAATGGAAAGTAGATCGAGTAAATTACTGAGGTTCTAGGTAGATTATAGATCCTAGTTCACCGGTTCTCCAAGGTAGAAAGCTTAAGCACAAGCAGATCAAGAAGAAACCCTAAAATCACAACCAACACAATAGAGAGCACAATACAAAGAGCAAGAACACAAGGACAAGGTATTCATCCCGTGGTGTAGCTTGCCACTAAGGCTTGCCTACTCCACATTTTTTAGGAAGCCACCAAGGCTTGGGTTTGACCGAACCCTATCCTCTTCTCAAGTCAAGAGAGCAAGTCTCTTGGTTGAGGGTTCTTACTAGATGTAGGGAGAGTTTACAAACTTCTCGGAGCACGCGCAAGAGGTTGTAGTGCTTCAGCAGGCGACGCCTAGCCAATTAGGACCTCTTGCTCCACGAGTAACAAATGCAAACCACCGGCTTGAATGCGAACCAAGTGCTCTAGGAGTTCGAGCTCCGTTTGGCAAGCTCTCTTCAAAATTTTGGAGGCCAAACTCTCAAGGAATCACTAGGGAATCAAAGGGAGAGCTTGGGGGCCTTCAATAGCAAGGTTGGAGCTTGTCTACTGGTTGGTGAGGAATGAATGGACGAGCTAACCATTGGGCGGAGGAAGAAGAGATATAAATACCCTTCCTCCCAACTACCCATTAAGTCACGGTAGTGCCACAAATTACATGGCAGTGTCGTGGTGTAGCAATGCTGCATAAAATGAGGCAGTGCCGCGCAAGCCAGCTGCTAAAGAATAGGAGTTAGACAAGGGCTGGCTTGCTTTTGTGTGAGGATTTGTATATGGTGGATATGTGTTAAGCACTTAGTTGCACATTAAATCTTGTGTGTTTCACCCCCCTTGATAGTGCGGTGGTTCCTAAACTCAAATTCAAAACATAAAACGAATTTGAGTGCATCACCACGACTTTTTCTAATTGGCGGCTCCAATTTAAATAATATCCTCATTGTTTTCTCACCTTCTTGTCAAATCAATGAATCTCATTAGTCCTCTAACTATGTGGTCATTATCACCAAAACCCACATTAGGGCTTAACTGCGCTTACAATCTCTCCCTTTTTGGTGATTGATGATAACACAATTAGAGCATACAAATGAATGGAATATAAACTGAGATTTCTATCCATGGGTATAGAGACTCCCCCTAAATGTGTGAATCAAGAATTGAATTCTCAACTTGGCATAAGAGGCCAAGTTTCACAGATTGAGTTAAGTGTTGGGCTCCCCTTATATCCATGCTCCTATGGGGTGTTGCATAATTGTGATGCAATATGACAGTTATGCACTCAATAAAACTGAAGCTGCCATATATGGCACTTCCGCATAACTTCACCGCACTGCCACAGATATGACAGTTAGCACAATGAAAGCAAACACCACACAAATAGGTTATAACAGAAATTAAACTACTCAAACAATAACCTGAAAAGCTACCAAGCACAGATAACATATATATCCATATCCATTATACAAGGTCCACATAGGTAGCTAATATAGAAAGGAATATAATACAAACCACCAAAGAGTTTGAGAATGCTCTCAACTCACTCTCAAGCCTCACATGGATAGAACATGTAGATCCTCCAACATGACATCAATGGTGATGAAATGGATGTACCCCCTCAATTTCTCCCTCTTTTGGCAATAAGCACAAAAAGAGAGAAAAGGAAAGAGAGGTACCAACAACTCACTCCTCGTCCTCAAGGTTGTCCCAACGGATGTCTCCACCAACATCGTCGTAGTTGTCACAGTCACCACCATCGTCGTCCTCGTCAGTATTCATTGGAGACCATCACCTTGCCTTTGCGGTGGGTCATAGCTGTGTAGTGCATACCACGAGTCGAGGCATGAGTTAATGGACCAGTGTACTGCCTCCTCCTCCTCCTCCTCCTCGTTGTTCGAAAAGGTCTGACAAGTCACTAAACTTAGGAGGTCGGGCAAGGGGCCTCTAGCGATGGAAGTCTCGCACTGCTCCCTAAACTCCCGGAACAACAAGGCATGCCTCTTAAGCTATCATCGCTGCATAGGTGCATGTTGAAAAGATGGCCTTGAGGAACCAAGAAAGCTTGCTCTTCCTACGGCTGAGGAAGAGTGAGAGCTAGGGCCAGAAGTTGAAGGTTGTGCTGCTGCTCTATAGTAAGTGCCCACAATGTCTCCTATAGCTGAGTGGTGTGTCTTCTCTCCTCTATAGGGCTCATGACATCCATCCTTTAGAGAAGTGTATACAATCACATAGTTGATGATGAACATCACATAAGGGGCATAGGGCAGCCCCTTCCTCACATAGTCTGCTACTACCTACAACTCCATCCATAGGAACCTAGAAGCAGAGAATGATGCACTACCTCCAAGAGACATCCTGGCAAGAAGATTCCTTACATATCCATTAAGGTCCGAGTAGCTACATCCTTGGGGTTAATTGCAGTCCTAGTCATGTTATTCAGGATGTAGTAGTAACTCTTCAAGCCCTTGATCTTCACATCTGCAGCTATCCTATGCACATACATGAATGCGGTCTTCCTGACAGGACATTCAGGTCTCATCATGTATCTCTATAATTCTCCTATCCTCCTCACCAAAGCCAAGAAGGTAGGAAATGGTGATAAAGTCAGGCGTTAGTGTCTGCCCTCTGTCATCTAGTGGATCTCATGATACTTCACATCGCAGTAGAAGGTGGCATGAAACTGAGCAAGCACCTCTATGTTCCAGTCATACAGGAACCCCATCAAATCATATAGCCTGTGCTGCTCACAAGCTGGTATGGCCCTGTCAAACTCTCCATCCTTCTTTGCAACCAAGTGATCCCAATCAGCATATTTCATCTTCACTATGCGAGATGACTTTGAGCTAAAGAGCACTATGGAATAGAAGTCCGAATGGAACTCATTCCAAAACTGGTAGTCAACTTCATTTCTTTGGGCAACGTGTATGGATCAACAAGCCTCTATTGCTTCACTGGCACACTCACATTGGTACATCTGGTGATGTTCCTCTGCCTAGTGTCCTGGGGCATCCTCTCAGTCACATCCTCTAGATATGGCACCATATATGAAGGACCGAACTCTGTGAGGTGAGCTGATTTAGCAAGGCATGCATGTGGATGAATAATCCACCCAACCATCTCAAGCGTCATTCCATGCTATGCTAGCTCATCAGCACTCCCCTGCCTTCGGTAGCACTCCCACTGCCTCTAGTAGCACTCCCACTCGTTGCTCCACGGCAAATGCCCCTACCTGCTACACCTCCCTTGTAGGATGGCTCCTCCCTCCTACCACCCCCTTGGATCATGCAACATCTTGGTCCTCTTCTCTGCGGGCACATCTTCGGAGCTCATCTATGCAAGAAATGTGTAGAACTAATAAGTGTCTACATAGTAGTGAATAGAAGAACAAAATGATGCATAGATTCAATAGAAAAGGGGAGTCAATCATTGAATCTGAGTGCAACTAGTGCAGCACTACCATAGGGCTGCATGGCAATGTCGTAGCTGTGCGTAGCAATGCCATGTCAATTGCCATCAAACTCAGTCTTTGAATCTCCTTTTCTACTCAATGCATTCATCATAAGTGTTTCTAGAACTACCATACATACGTAGGAAATCGAGTTCTATCAGACATTGAACTGTGTTGCATAGATCGGGCTTGGTCTAGGGTTTTAATTGAGAACAAGAAAAGGATGGGCGGGGAGAGAAGATGGCTCGGTTGAACGATCCTAGTCACTCTTATGGCACAGAAGATGGTCAGAGTGCGGGGCAGACCACTAGACGGTGGCATGACACCTGTCGTGAACCAGTCATGACATGTTAAAATTCATCATCATCATGAGCATTTTATGCATTTGATATCAACTTGTGAAGAAACTAAACCAAATTTGCACATTGTATATTTTGACGGAGGCTCTGGCAATCATGAAGGAGTGTCCGTTGAGACTTCTACACAAGACTAATAGTTGTCAGGTATTGTTAGAGCACTTTGTGAACTGAAGGAGTGTCCATTGGAAATGGCGGACTATCTATCAAGTCAGCATGTAGAAACTCTTAGGTGTCACTTTGCTAGTTTCACTTGGCCCCACCTCTCCGCACACCTGTCTAGCTTATAGAGTGGCAAGGCTAGAGTTGTAGTTAGATCTCCCACTCACTCTCACTCTTGTTCATCTTTCTCTATACTCTCTCACACCCAACCAAGCCAAGAGAGAAGGGGAGAATAAGGAGGGGAGATTGGAGGCCATTACCAGCAAGAGAAGCAAATGGATTGCTGCTAGTGGTTGAGCTCAACAAGGGGTCAGGGATAGAAGAGAGAGGAGACCTCTCTTGCTCACCACATTGGAGCTAGGAGGAGGAGAGCAAGAGGAAGGAGGAGCTTGAGCAACCAAGGACAAGATCCAGCTTCTCCATCACATAGGCTTAGAGAGAGAGAGAGAGAGGGAGAGTGGGAGACTCTTTGATTTATCTTTTTGCCATCCAATCTTTGAGATCTACTAGTAGTTTGTAATCATACATGGTAAACTAATCAAGAGATTAAATTTATTCACCACTTGTTCCCCTCCCTAAATATGAATTTTCTCTTTTTCGGTGGTTTTTGTGGTCAATTTTGAGAGAATTTCTTGCTGCTATTTTGTCTGATCATTGGCACGATTTTGGAGTGTTTTAGGACCATTAAAACTTGTCCAAAATCATAGCTTAAAGCCAAGCTCTAATGTCTCAAGTTCCTCACCCCCAAAACTCCTCTTTTCCATCTCTTTTTGTGAAATTTGTGATGAACTTTGAGCTGTAGTTTTTGAGGTGTTCTTTGTTTGTTCCTTTAGGTGATATGATGTCTTGTGGACAAAGGATTTCCATCCAACAGATTCCCCATGAACACCCTCAATCTCTTCATGTCTAGGTTGAGAGCTTAAATTTAAATTTGCTGGCCAAGCTTTGAGGTTTAAAGGAAAGACCTTTTGGGGATACCTTCACTATGTCTTAGAAGCACTACCACAATCCCAAATTACCTTGAGTGCCCAAAACTGCCAAAGAAATGATCCTTGGCCACAAACCGTCAAGTAAATTAGTTTTCTTGAGGGCAACAACCTTGAACGAAATATTCCTAACCGTTAAGGAAATTAGTTTCCTTGAGGGCCAGCAACCTCAAAGGGAATATAGAGCAATGGCAAACAACTGTAAATCAACGAAAGTGGTGTCTCCTGGAATTCAAACCTGTGACCTATTGCTTCAAATGAAATACACTTACCAATACATCTCAAAGCAACTTGTGACTGAATGAATTACTTTTTCTTTTGTACTCACTTTGTTGAATCTTGTGATGAATATTTGAGATCCTAAGCGATTTCAAATGTAAAAGGTTTGAACTAAAAAGTTGTAGATCTCGTCGAATACTATAACTTTCGTTTAGGTCATATCTCACCATTTGAGGTCATTTGGAAGATTCAAAAATTTCAATTTAAAGCTCTAAGAATTTCCTTGGGGGTTTCAAACTACACCCAAGAAAATTTAAATTACCTTGGAGGTTTCGAATAACACTCAAGGAAATACAAATTACCTTAGCACTTTTGAATAATACCCAAGGAAATGAGCAATTACCTTGGCAGGAAATACAAATTACCTTGGCAGTTTCGAATAACGCTCAAGGAAATGAGGAATTACCTTGGCGGTTTGTAATAACACTCAAGTAAATATGGAATTACCTTGGCGGTTTGGTTTAGCACTCAAGAGTATCCATTTCCTTTGAGGTCTATGTCCACGGCCAAGGAAACTACACTTTCTTTGGCGGTTTGTTTTGGCCCTCAAGGAAATCTTTAGCACTAAAGGTAATTCAGGATTTTGGTGGTGGGTGTGCAAATTTTGGTGCAGATTGGACTTCATTTGGTTGAGATTTGGAAATTTCCTGGCAACTTAGTCCTACTATTTCACATATTTTGTGGATGTGTGGAGCTTCCGCGATCTAGAAACTCCGTGTAAATTAGAGGAACATCCGCGGTATGGGGTTTTTCATGACGGTGTCACGAACTCTCGATTCACTTCTGTTTTGCTTCCAGCATGGTGTTCACCTTGCCCTTTCTAATCCTGTCTTAGATCATCTTGTCACTTATTGACCCGAGTGTTCTAGGTGTGTACGTAGAAGTAGTTGCTTTGGGTTGATTTTGGAATATAGGCAAGTTCTTAGAAAGGATTTTGATTGGCTCCCATTCCTCCCCCCACCCCTCACCCTCTGGTCGTCGTTTCGGACCTTCACATTTGGTGTTGATGCATTTATGTGTATACTTTAAAAAAAGCATGTAGACATGTCATGTTAGCTGTAAGCCATAGCATTAAGTTCCTTTCTCATCATTACATGGTGGGGAAAATATTTTAAGATTGTCGTTCTCTGCCAAAGTCTAGAAGGGAAACAAACGGCCGGCAGCTGTTCTTCTCCTGCCCCAAAAGGGATATTCTACAGAAGACGGAGAAAACAGCAGGTGATTGAGTGATGTCAACACGGCAACACCTTATAGTTGAATATGAAAAACCTGTTAGAGCTACCTGATTAAGAACATTTGCAGTGCCCTATATAACATGATTACGTTTGTATTATGGTTATCGGCCTCATATATACAAAGCCATTATACCTATTCGGCTTGTTTTTTCAACCGGAACAGTGTTTTTCTCTCACAACAATTCAGCCAGAACAGTGTTTTTCAGCCAGTTTCAGCCAAGATTCAGCAAGCCAAACGGGGCCATAAAGGGGTCGGTTGCCTAATTCCGTTACATGAGTAACGGTCAATGGTAGCCACAATTGTTGGCTTTGTTCGGCCTAGCTTTATGCAGAAAGTAAGGCTCAATAAACAAGTTTTCAACTGCACTGTATCTCATTTATATTTGTGTTGCTCATGTCTTTCTATGCTATAGCGTTCGTTTCCATCATATTCTTACCTAGCATTACGTGGTGGTGATAGAGAATGAATAATCTGAAAACTAGCTGCGGCCGACAGTAAAAGGGGAAGAATCTGCAGCTAGCTGTTCTTCTCTTGTGTCCAAAAAGGATATATATGTACGTACAGAGATGAAGAAATGAGCTGAGGACATGCATGTAAACATGCATGGCCTTGGACAGCTCATGCAAAGAAAAAAGTAGTTAGCCACAGTGGCCGGAATAGTCCTGACGTAAGAATTTCCTGACGCAAGGAAAAAGTAGTGTGACGCTATGATTTGGTCATGTCCTGACGTAAGAATTTCCTCGGTGGAACCTTGCACGCATGACACCTGCCTTGCCTAGCTGGCTTCCCTGAACCACCACTACTGGAGGCCGCGGCTTTGCATGAAGCAAGAGTAGACAAGAATTCGGTTGGTTGATGAAGTCTAGATATTTTTGACGATAAACGAAGTCAAGATATTAGTAGAAAGGAAACTGCTTGCCTTAGGCTTAGCCTGGCAAGTGGCAACAAGCCTTGGAATGCCTTTGCATGCCCTGGAATACATACAGCCAACAAACCTTCGCATGCCCTGAAACAACTTCCCTAACAATGACTCCCATGAAGCCTTCTACGTGTATATATATGAACATCAGGCCAGAGAAGGGCTTCATGTAGCGTTTACTTTGCTATATTGCTCTTGCACTGCCTCACGGCTGGCAGGTAACCTCCGATTCCCTTCTGTAGCTTTCCCTATCGAAGCTTGCTGTTCTTCTTTTCTTCCTTGTTATATCAATGACACTATGAATATATATCTATATATGGTGCCATGCCTTAGTTATCTTTTCATTTTTCCCCATTTCTTGAAATGAATTATGATGTCTCCCTTAGGACAGTTAGTTGATCCTCCTTTCATAATGTTCTAGTGCCCACTTATTGGTTATTGGGGGACAGCTACAGCAATTGTGAGATGGAAGCTTATCTTCTTGCCTGCTGATCTAAATTTATTGAACAAGTTGGAAAGTTGAGGACCTCGTTCTTTTTTTTATGAAGTATTACAATCATAACCATATTTGTGCTTGCAATGAAACTCTTTATATATAAGACTGTTGTGCTGCCATGATAGGGTACCAACGATGAGGTTTTTGAATGTGTTTACACCAGAATTTGGAAAGAAGAATCACAGGGACTCGAAGGCCCCCAAGATCATGTCATCAAGAAATCAATTGCGAGTAGGTCGGTATCAGCTGATTCGAATGCCACACTGGAATTGGCTTTCTTCAGATAGCGCCAGCAAATAACGGCAAAGGCTACGATCGGCGCCGGGACAAGGCATGTTGGACTCTACAAAAAGAGAAAGATTAGAGTCCAAGTTATCATAAATTAGGAATGTTTTCTCTTAGGCCAAGAAATTGTAATGAGTCGTGCTTGAGTAGGATTCATGCGTAGGTTCTGGGTATAAATATTGGACCCTGGCTATTGGAAAGGACACACAATCAATCAAATACAAGTTACTTACTTTTTTCGGCTCCGGACACCCATTAGGAGTAAGAGTAGAGTAGATCTCGGCGAGTTCTTCAGCAAGTACGGCTGCATCGATCCGGTCGACCTCCACTGCTTGTCTGTAAGTACCGTCATGGCTTATACTTCTATTCGTATGGCTGCATCAATCCGGTCGACCTCCACTGCGACTCTGGTATAAGCTAGTTATCGACTCTTGTCTAGTTCTAGTATGGCTGCATCGATCCTGTCGACCTACACTGCTCGAACTAGATTAAGGTCAAGTTATCGGCTCTATCTAAGGGTGGCGTTCCTTCGGATAGATTCATTAAGTTACCGATATTGCTTATTGCTTCCATTATTTATTTAATTACTGCAATATCACTTTGCCCGATTGGGATTAATCTAGATCGGCCTTATATTCTGTTTAACCCATCGTTTGTTAATCTAAATTTGATCTAATCTACACTTTAAACGATGAGTTATATTTTATCGGTTGTTTTATGTCAATCCTGATCGTGCATAGTGTGTGGTTAAGGCATGTTTGATCTTGAGTAGATCTATTGGCTAGCAAAAACAGTTCCATGGCCCGTTATCATGGCCTGTTTGATTCTGCCTCACACCCCACTATTAGCACCGTGGAGTGGGGGGTCGTTATTTGGTAGATCTGTTCCTAATAGGGCATGACCTTAACTATGCGCTATGCCTGAATCGACTGTTTTAGCCGATATCGAGTGCTTTCACGAACGGTTCACATCACGAGACCGTTGAAGTAAAGATAGGTTGAAAGATGTGTTAGCCCCATGATCTTATTATTGTATTACGGCCTATATGATTCTACCTCATGCCCCACTGATATTAGTAATAAGTTAGGGTCGTCGAATCTATTGTTGTTTCTACGGCCTGCATGATTCTACCTCATGCCCCACTGGTCATAGCGGTAGATGAGATCTAATATGTTCATTAGATTTATCTTTATTAAATGGTTAAATGATGATGAGTTGTTTCTTTTATATGAAAAGGGATTCGGTTACTTACGATCATTGGCTTAGCATAAATTAATCATTGTTGATATCCTTTTGCCATTGACTAATGTTTGTCTAAATAACGAGATCTATCCTGAGCGATAACCGATTTACCTTCTATGATTCTATGAGCTTTAATTGATTTATTCTTATGAGTATGCTGGAATCGACTATTTAGTCGATTTCCTTCCATATCGGCTCTCAGAGCCGCACATTCGGGACTGTCCGACAACACTGGCATGTTCCACCTTAAATTACTGATTAGTTTTTCTCTCCTTGTCAATTGTAGGGTCAAATTGACTGGCACGTCTTGGGAGGAGTGCGTAGGATCGACCATCCCTACTCTAAAGCTAGGTGGATCTCCAGTTCCATCGAGCGGACCCTTCCGGCTTGCTCGTGTGCCCTCGGCATGGGATGAAATTTTATGCCGACACACGTTCTTGGCACGCCCGGTGGCACCCCACAATCGTCATGGCGGTTCACAACAACAACGACATCCTTATGGTACATTATAAAGATCTACCTGATGGAGATAAAGATGTCATCGACAAAGCTATAGAAGAATTTCAGAACAAATGTTTGTTGTCCTACACCAAAACACGTGACAACACAATTATTCATAAATATCCTCTACCAAGAGTTCTATTACACGGGCAGACAGATACAGTTGAAGCTAAAGATAGGCGTTTCTTTACGAAAATTGTAAACAAATCTGTTCGTGATGCCATATCAAGTCATAATGAAGATTTCTTGGACACATTCCACAACGCCATGAAAGAGGCGGTTCATAGCTTTCCAACTGGTCAAGTTGGGCTGGCTTATTACAATATTCCACATTCGTCAACCCAAGGGACTAATCAAGTCGGTACCAGCCATCAAGAAGCAGCACCAGCTGGTAATGATGATGTCTAGATAGTTCAAGGTTCATCTAAACAAGCTCAAAGTACTACTACAAATCAGATACAGTATAATCCTGGACCATCAGTACAACATGTGCAACAGCCGGTGCGGCAAGGTCAGAACCAGGGTTTTGGCACATCGGGCCACATACCATCATTGGCTCAAAAAATAGCACATCAGTTCAAAGGATCCGTAGAGATATAGATCCTCATGTCTATAACCAAAGACTTCAAGCAGCGAACCAGCAAAGGGCCCAGCAGATAGAGATTCCATAAGGGTATCATTATGGCACAGATTATAACACCCTCCACTTGATTCTAAATCCAGGGTATCAAGGCACACAGGATTTCAATCCACAAATGGGTCAGTAGGTGCAGAGAAATCCAAATTCGCATGCTGACGAGTTGTTGCTCAAGGTGACCAAGATGATGAAGAATCAGTTCGGTCTGAAGCCAAAGGGGCTGACCTTTTCATACAAACGCCCATATCCAGAATGGTATGATTTGGTCGCTCTTCCTGCAAATTATAGGCTTCTAGAGTTTGCTAAGTTTACTGGCCAAGACAGTACGAGTACAATAGAACATGTCAGTCGGTATCTTACACAATTGGGCGAGGCATCAGTTGAGGAGGCCCATCAAGTTTGTTTCTTCTCCTTGTCCCTATCAGGACCAGCCTTCACTTGGTTTTCATCACTGCTAGTAAACTCCATTGCCAATTGGGCTGATCTAGAAAAGAAATTTTATACATATTTTCATACTGGGACTTGAGAAAAGAAGATTACCGATCTGACAACTATAAGGCAGAAGACTAATGAATCGGACACTGAGTTTCTTCAGAGGTTTTGAGAGACTAGAAACTTATGCTTCTCATTAAACTTGGCTGATGATCGGCTAGCTGCCTTTGCCGTTCAAGGAATGCTACCAATGTGGAAAGAAAAGCTGCTGGGGCAAGAATTTAATAACTTGGGTCAATTGGCTCAACGAGTGGCAGCGCTCAATAGCCAATTCTAGAGTATGCATAGAGATACCCGATTCCAGAAGAGTACCATAATGGCCGAAGCTTATAATCCATACTCAGTCGATGACGGCTATGAAGATGAAGAAGAAGAGGTTGCTACGACTGAATGGAATTGGGGCAAGAAGACAGTAATGGTGCCAAATCCTTAGGGAAGAGGAGTCGAGGAGAGCTATGACTTTGATGTCATAAAATCAAACAAGCTCTTCGATTTCCTGCTTGAGAAGGGACAGATCAAGTTGCCCGATAATCATGTTATGTTGCCCCTTGATCAGTTAAAGAATAAGAAGTTCTGCAAGTTCCATAACACTACTTCTCATTCCACTAATGAATGCAGAATTTTCTGGCAGCATATACAGAAGGCTATTCAGCAAGGAAGACTCAAGTTTGATACACCTTGGAAAATAAAAGTTGATGATAATCTTTTCCCAGGAGATCAAAACATGGTTGATGCTAGGCTGCTCAGAGGAAAGACTAGGGTCCTAACATCAACCAAATCAAAAGAAGCTAGAACAGTCGATCCCAAGATGCAAATGTCGGCCGACGAATACAAGGAAATTAAAAGGTGTCGTGATAAGCAAAAGAGTCAATATGAGTAGGGAGAAACGTCAAAGAAAGGGGCGACAAAGCCACGGGTTACATCTCGAATTCTGTTGAATAAGTGGCAGCGGTAGAAGGAAAAGGATTATCAACATTGGTTAGAAAATCAAGAATACCAGCGTCAACTAGAAAAAGAGAGGTATGAAAGGAAACAAGTCGAATCATATTGGAATTGTCCTTTCTTTAGACATTGCTGGAATGAAGGTTTGAGGTTACCTACCAGACATGACTGTCCAGAATGCTGCGATCAATATTGGGAGTTTAGGCAATTTCAAACCAACCACCGGTCTATCCATGCTCAAGATGCATATCATCATAATAACATAGATCGGTGCTTAAAAAATAGAAGTATTCATAATCGGCTTGGAAAAAGAGTTGTTGATCAAGACTGGGCTGATTATGAAGAAGAAGGTAACGAGAGAAAATATGTTTGGTAGGAAGGCTAATGGTGTCTAGGAGGTTTGACAAGAAGCCAGAAGATAAGGGTGCAACGACTAAGGAATAAAGAGTTGGAACAGGCTCAGGCATCCGGTAAACCTCAAGTATGGCGTGCTAAGCAAACAGCCGATAGAAAGCAACCATTGGCTAATATTCAAATGGCTTTTCTATTGCCATCAGAATTCAGAGCTCTGGCAGATCAAGAAGTTTATTTGGATTTTGATGAATCAGAGTATGAGGAGATAGTTGCCAAGTTAACAGTTATACAGCAAGCAATATTTGATAAGCCAATCAAACATCAGTACCTAAAAGCTTTATATGTAAAAGGTTTGGTTGATGGGAAGCCGATGAACAAGATGTTGATGGACGGAGGTGCTTCTGTCAATCTCACGCATTACACCACTTTTTGTAAACTTGGTAAGGGACTAGGAGATTTGATGCAGACTGACATAATGCTTAAGGATTTTAGAGGTAATGTGTCTAAGACCTGGGGGGGCAATAAATGTCGAACTAACAATCGGAAGTAAGACTATACTCACCACATTCTTCGTCATCGATGGAAAAGGGTCGTACAGTTTGCTCCTTGGTCATGATTGGATTCATATGGACTGTTGTGTACCATCGACCATGCATCAATGTTTGATTCAATGGCATGGAGATGATGTTGAACTGGTTCGTGCTGATGAGTCTGTAAGTATCGCAACAGCCGATCCAATCTTTTGGGAGCTAGGAGACTTCAAATGCTTTTCAAGCAAGTTATGGGAAGGAGGCTTCATTAAGATCAGCAGTGAAAGCCAACATCTGATGCAAGTGATCGGCTCTGAGAGTTTGTTTTAGTAAATAGTCACGGCTCCATGTTGGCCATTGGGTTAAGGAAGAATAAACACTGGTCCTAGAGATGGGCTTAGGCCGACGTATGTGAACACTAAATGGAATCCTAAGCGCGAGTAAGAATTGATAAATTTCTTAAACGAGGAAACTTCAATTCTTTGAACCATTGGAGAATGATTGGCTTGTCATCTTTGTTAATGCAGAATGGAGCTCTAGGCCTGTCCCACTTTCCATTGTTCTTTTAGACCAGATGGAACGAAGGCCGGTTACAAATCATAGCTAAATCTAGCCTAGCTTTCACATTATCTTTGGTCTTACTACCTATGTCAAAACATGTGTTCCATATGGCTTCACTCACATTCTTTTAATTGTGCATCACATCAATATTATGTGGAAGAAGTAACTTAGAGAAATATGGAAGTTGCCTAAAGCAAAGTACATGTGTCTAACTGTGCAATTTACCAAAGGTGTCGTCGCCTGCAAATCTGGTCACGTTGGCCTAGAGTTCCTCCCCTGTCAACCTCCTAGGTGGCTCATCCAACACCTTTGTGTTCTTACGAAATGCATTAGCTTGTTTCTTAAACACATGATCCATAGGCAAGAAGCGCCTATGATAGTCAAACCAACAAGCCTTATGACCATTACGGAGTTGGAAACCTAGGCAGCCATATCCACACAGGCATGACAATCTACCATGGGTGCTCCATCCAGCGAAGTCTCCATATGCCATGAAGTCATGTACAGACCAATGGTATGCTGCCTCAATTTTGAAGCTATGTTTTATGGAAGCATCGATTATGTCAACCCCTTCCCACAGTGTTTTAAATTCATCAACTAAGGGCTACATTAGAATGTTCAAGTTTTTACCAGGATGCTTAGGGCCAGGAACAACAAGGGCAAGAAATATATACTCTGGCCTTAAAAGTGTTCCAGGAGGTAGATTTAATGGCGTCACAAAGACTGGCCAGCATGAGTATGGGGCAACATCTCTACCAAATGGTGTGAAACCATCAGTTGCTACAGCAAGTCGCACATTTCTTCTATCCCTTGCAAACTCTAGAAAGTCTTCATCTAATTGCTGCCAAGCTTCTCCATCACAAGGGTGCACCATCTTACTAGACGTTGATGGACTAGGTTCCCTCATTAGCTTGGCTGTATCCACATACGCATACAACATTTGCAGCCTCTCTGTGATGGGTAGGTACCGCAGAACTTTGCGTGGAACCTTTGTTCGACGGCCTTCCTCATACTGGTTGGCACCACAAACATCACATATCTCTTTACTTGCGTCATCTTTGTAGAAGAGCATGCAATTGTTATAAAACATCAATTTTCACATACGGCATGCCAAGACCCTGTAGTAGTTTCCTTGATTGGTAGAAGTCATTAGGTAAATTAGAATCTGGAGGAAGAAGTTCATGTATTATACCTATGATATCATCATATTCAGCAATTGACATGTTGTGCCATGACTTTATGGCAAGCAAGCGAGCCACAGTAGATAACCTAGAGTGTGTGGTCTTCTCATGCACCAACTCACTTGCACTATCAACCATCATATAAAAAGCTGTGGCAAATGGTGTTGGTTGCTCATCTACTATCACTACAAGGTTCTACCTCTAATGCCACGCCACATGATTGCAACACCACTAATTTGGTTGCCATAGGTGGGTCGTATTGCAACCTTTCCATAAAATGGTTGCAATATGTGCCTATAATGCAACAGACTAAATTTGTTGCAATATGTGTGGTTTATCGTTGCAACAGGCTTGTGCTACTGCAACCATTTAAGAATTGTGTTGCAATTAGTTGGCATTATTGCAATGGCATTTTTGAGTTGCAATAGTTTTGGTTTTCGTTGCAATTACTTGGTGTTATTGCAACTATATTGGATTTGGTTGCTTTTGCTTGTAACTATTGCCACGGTTATTATGGGTTGCAATAATGTCCATGGTGTTGCAATTGCTAGGTTGGTTATTGCAACAATATTTTCGAATGGATGCAATAGCATGTTCCTATTGCCATGATTTTCTGGGGTTGTAATAATTTTTGTGGCGTTGCAATTGTTAAGTACTTATTGCAACTACAATCCTAAATGGTCGCAATATAATGTTAATATTGCCACGGTTTTTTATATTGCTATAGGCTACCGCTGATGCAACAGCCTAAAAGTGTTGCAATATACAAAATTGGTTGCAATATATAAAATGCTCCATGCATTAGACTACCCCTGATGCAACGGCCTAAAAGTGTTGCAATATACCAAAAATGGTTGCAATAGACAAAATGCTCCACGCATTTCAGAATAATGTATTCTATTGACAAAAAAATGTTCCACAGAGGATTTGATCCCAGGAACTAAAGTACAAGCAAACACTCATCTACCACTGGGCTACTAAGGCGTGTTTGACATTAAGTCGCCTTTATATTACTTGTTTACATGATGAAGATGGCTAATTCACTTCGTATGTCAACAAGGACGATAACCATCCGCATCTTCCATGACAATTTCAGAAAACAAAAAAATTGTCCAGCTTGCTGATATTTCTGCTTATGATAGAAAGCAAACATGAGTATAACAGTTTAAAGACCAACTGTAGCTATTCATTATCCTGGACAATGAGATTGTTTTTTTTAAATCCAGAAAAAGCATCACTGTTGTACAAAGGATAAGTATTTAAACAAACAAATCATCTTCTATGCTTTCTACCGCAACTGGTGCAACAACTCCATCGTCAATGTAGGTGTCATCTTTGTCATCATCATCATCCTCATCAAGTAAGACCGCATCATCTGGTTCAAGAACTGCTTCGCCACACACCTGATTAATAATAGAGGCATCACCAGTTGTGCCTTCCTTGTCTGGTCTTGTCCAACTTGACAAATCCTCATGTGGGCCTAATAGATTCATGTCTTGGATTCCCACATCAAGTAGATCGACTTCCATGTCACCCTCATTTTCTGCTTCTAGCATGGCAAATAAATTTCTTGGTCTCACCACAACAACACTAGACCATTCTGGCTTGTTCACAAGGTTGACAAAAAACACCGGTTCGACCTGTGTTGCCAGAATGTAAGGTTCATTTGAATATCTGAACTTGGAAGTATCGATATCGATAACACCATATTTAACCCTACTGTATCCTCTACTTCTGATGGTACTAGCAGCCGGCACATCATACCAATCACACTAAAACAATAAAACTTCTTTTTGTGCAGGGAACTCGAGTGAGATCATTCTTCTAATCACTCCATGCCAGGTCATGTTGCCAGTAGTACCATCACCCCTCACAAGCACATCACTATTTTGTGTGACGATGTTTCTCTCAATGGTAGTCATTCAAAATAGCCAGTTATTGATGTAGCATCTATTGAACACATGAGCTCGATGGTCCAGTCCTTGAGAAAGGGCATATATAAGTTCACTTGCTTCACCTTTCTTGTATAGTTTGGTGATCTGCAAACATAGTTTGAAAACAAATGCCAGTTAATAAATACATCATTCTAATCATCACATGGAATAAAAAAATTAAAAAATAGAACTAACCTTGCCCTCGAACCACCTTACAAAGTGCTCCTCATGTCGTTTATTAAGATTCCTTATACTATTTTTTTAGTTCTTCCATGTGCTCGCTGCATTGAAATAGCCAATTAATTAATTAGTTGATGCCAGAAACAAAAAGTAGATTAATTAATGATGGTATATTGCAACTTACTCGACCCATGGTCTGGCTTCATCGCAGTTACTAATTATGTAGTGCCTCATCTTTCGAACCTCATCTACACCAAATATCTCGGTAGTCTGTCCTCTCCTCTTGTAATCCATTTCTCCAAATACACTTAGACCAGATGGTGGCTCATTCACTATTGTACTTTCATGATGATCAGTGCGATTTAGCTTGGTGTCGACGTCCAAGAATCTAGAGCAAAATGTAAGGCACTCCTTGGCTATGTATCCCTCGGCTATTGAACCTTCTGGGTGCGCCTTGTTTCTCACATAGCCTTTAACACTACGTAGATACCTCTCAACTGAATACATCCATCTATAACACACGGGCCCTCCAAGTTTAGCCTCTTCAGCTAGATGAACCAACAAATGAATCATGATATCAAAAAATGCAGGTGGGAATACCATCTCAAGCTGTCAAAGAGTCTCTTTAATTGAACTGCTAAGTTTGTCAAGATCTTCTTCCACCAGCTCCTTCGAACAAAGTGCACTAAAGAACCTACTAAGCTAAATCAATGGCATGACAACTTCTTCGGGCAAAATCTTTCTGACGACTAAGGGTAACAATTTTTGTAGAATAATATGGTAGTCATGTGTTTTCAGTCCAGACACCTTACATGCATTTGCGTCAAAACATCTCCATATATTGGAGCTAAACCCATCAGGCATCTTTGCTCCATGTAGAAATTGGCATAAACTTTTCTCGTCAGCCTTATCTAAAAAGTACAAGGCTGGTGGCAAGGTATAATTATCATTGTCAATGACAGGGTGCTGATCTTGCCTTATCCCTAGCTGTTCCATGTCAAGTCGGGTCTTCTCGTTGTTCTTACATTTACCTTCAATTTCAAGCAAAGTACCCAATATGCTCTCGCATATGTTTTTCTCAATGTGCATCACGTCCAAATTATGCCTTATGAGCAAAGAAGACTAGTAAGGGAGCTAAAAAAAAATACTCTTCTTCCTCCAATTGTGCCATCTTTTATCTTCGTCACGCTTCCTCTTTTTTGATGTCGCCTTTCCAAATATCACTTGATCAAAAGTTTCATAATGGTCCAATACCTGTTGACCAGACAGTGGTACTGGAGCCTCCCTGGTTTCCACCTCATTGTTGAAGCTCATCTTGTTCATGCGCCAAGGATGGTCCGACGGCAAAAAACAACGATGTCCCATGTAGCAGTGTTTTTTTTTCCAAATCTCAACCACAAATAATCTGTATCCTTGTGGCAGTATGGACATGCAAATTTGCCTTTTGTGCTCCAACCAGAAAGCATCGCACATGCAGAAAAGTCATTAATTGTCCAAAGCAGAATAGCATGTAGTTTAAAATTCTTCTTTACCTTGTCATCCCATGTATCAATTCCCTTTTCCCAAAGATCCTTCAGCTCATCAATGAGGGGCCTCAAATATACATCAATATTCATTCCAGGAGATTTTGGGCCAGGAATCAACATCGACATAATCCAATAAGGCTATTTCTCAAACAACTAAGGAGGCAAATTGTAAGGGATGAGGATAACAGGCCATGTGGTGTATGTAACATTTTGCATGCCAAAGGGGTTGAAGCCATTAGAAGCAAGACCCAGCCTAATATTACGAGCTTCCTTTGCAAACCAACCATACTTGTTATCCACATGCTTCCATGCCTTCGAGTCAGTAGGGTGACTCATTTTGCCATCATCGACCAATTCTTCCTTATGCCATCGCATTTGTGATGATGTGCTCTCTGTCATATATAATCTTCGTAGCCGAGGAGTAAGAGGAAAGTACCGTAGGATTTTATGTGGGACACGCTGCAGGCCGACCAAGAACAAGAAGGATGAAAAGTGCTAAAGAAGGTGGCAAGAAAAGTAAGCAACACTAGTGCAAGAGTTGTGGTTAGTTTGGTCACATGATGAAGACCTGTAATGAAACTGTGTATGACTTTGATGCACCACCACCAGTAGCACCAAAGCCCAAGAGAGTGAGGACAAAGAAAACCACTGCTGCAACAACTATCTCCACCCAACAATCAGAAATTGAAGGTGCTCAAGAAATAAGTGTTGCACTGCCAACTCTGACAAACAACCCAGTAGCAAACACTAGGAGGTGACTTGAAAGACTTCATTTCTGTGATACATTCCAATTATTTGTATTTCTAATGTTGTGTATGACTAATAGCAGCCGCAAGAGGGTATTGGAGTATGCTGGTGAGACTTCCTCACCCACAACAGATCTGCAGCATAAAAAGAAGATGAAGAAGGTGGTGACCACCAAGACTACTAAGACAAGGAAAACAAGCAAGACCACCAAGAAAATGAAGGCTGGGGAAGAGGATGCAAGCAAGACAGTGGCCATTTCTGAAGAGGTAACCAACAAGAGGATCAGCAAGAAGAAGATGATCATGGACCTGTGATGACAGACTTTGTTATGTAATGGACCTGTTATGTGATGAACCTGTTATGTAATGAACTTATGTGGATGCCAGACTTTGTTATGCCTATGAACTATGATATGTAAGGTTACAGACATGAACTGAGATACTGTGTTATGCCAAGTTATCTATGCCCAGTTCCCAAATTTGATTTGTGTCTCATACAATTCTGTTGCAACAAGTTGAAGATGCATTATGGAATTGAAAATAGGTTCACAAACCAAGTCTTTCAAACAAGCTACAGATAGCTGGATACATGATAAGCTGCTGTTATGCATCACTTAATCAACAACACTAACGGAACTAAAACTAAAATGAAAAGCTTTACAACACCAACTACAAGCAGCCGCTCTCCAATCTTATCCATCTTGGTCATCAATTTTTTGTTGCTATCAACTACTGACTTCAGTAGCGCCTCTGAATCTTTGAGATGAATGATTGCACTCTCTAGTAGATCTTGGCAGGCATCAAAACCTTAACAGGCCTTCACCATGTCCTTGCCATCCTTCATCACCTCCAGCGCCATGCCATCACGAGCTCTAACTTGACTACAAGCACGAGGAAGAACGCCTTTGCAGACCAAGTACTCGACATAGTGTTCTTCAAAGTAGCACTGCAAACCAGAGATGAAAGTCAACAAAACAACGCATCTTCTAAAAACCAGATTACAAGTCAACCACAACTTACATGCTCAAGCAGTGGAACCTGTAGAACCTCTTCCCCTTGCTGCCGGCCTTCTGCGAAATGCGCCCGGTAAAAATGGTTCCGCACTTGTGGCAAGGTACCAATGGCAAGAATCCTTCCTGATCTCGGTAGGGCTCCAGTGTCAAAGAGGTCGATTGCGGCGCTCCGAATGGCATGGAATGCGAGCTCGATGCCATTCCAGTGACTCTAACCTAAGGGATCTAGGGTTCGTGCAGTTGGGGAAGGAGAATGGGGAGAGAGAACGGGGAGAGAGAATGAGGAAGAGAAGAATGGGGATGAGACGGCAGGAGGAAGACGACCGGGGTTGCCTTTACCTGGTCCAACCAGACCACGAACGCGAGTCAGGCCGGCAGGGCCAAATTCGTCTCCTAACCTTGCTTTCTCTCTCCCAATCTCTGGAAATAATTATTTTAATCGACGCGGTGTCCACTGGCAAACAAACGTGAATTTGGAATGTTACTCAGCAAATGCTATGCTTGGCGGTGTGTTCCAGCCAAATACCCATTTTCGCGATGTCCCACAGCAAAAATTGCCTTTAATTTTTCACACTTAGCACCCTATTGAAGGGAACCGGTATGCTATGCTGGAACAGATAAATCTAGTGTGTTCAGCTAAGATATCATGTGAGGAGACTATAGATGCTTACCACAAGACGAGCAACATAGTGGAAGAAGAGTTGGAACAACTTGCTCCAATGTCGTGCGTGTCGATGAAGTGGAAGTACTTGGTCTGACCCTTGAAAGATTGGATCGGGCCTTCATCAATCTGGAGTGGAATGACACTTCGCCAAACACAAATCTGTCATCTCTATACTAACCACTTCTAATCAAGTTCCCCTCTAGGTTGAAATCGCTACTTCCATACACAAAACAAATATCTTCCGTTTTGAGAACTCTTGGCCCTTGCAACCTCGTTTCCTGGAAACCGTCTTGATGCCTGGCACATGAACAATACCCCTCGGCATCCTACTGCTGCTTTCGTTCGGTGCCTCAAACGTACCAGGGCGGCTGCAAAGCTGTGGCGCAAACGCCATGTTTCTTGCTCCCAGCGTGAGACCGACTGCAAGCTTGTCATTGATCTACTGGACAGGATTGAGGAATCTCGTCGCCAGACTCAAATGGAAACTCTTCTCCGCTCAGTGGTTGTCAGGATCCTTTCTAGGACGTACTGTCAACAAAAAACTGCAATTCTAGAAGCAACGAAGCAAAATCCGCGCTTCCATCGAAGAAGATGAAAATACTAGATTCTTCCATGCCTGTGCCAGTCAATGCCTTCGTAAGAACAATATCCATATCCTTGAACATGATGGTTGTGAAGTTACTAACAATGACCAGAAAGCAAATGTGCTTCAGACCTTCTTCACGGGTCTCCTGGGGGCGGCGGGCGAACCCGTTTGATGTCTTTCAGGCTTTTCATTCCAACAATGCTGATCTTGAACGGATTAATCGATCTAAATTGGCTAATAAGACCCCTTTAATAATCTAACAAACCGATCACAAAAGGAGGACCAAACTTTGTTGAACTATCGCAGAAAAGAACCTTCGTGAGCAACAATTGGTGCAGCAAGATATATGCTTTGCAGTTCCATGCATGAACATCTACCGGGAAGTAGTCGATTTGCATCAAGCACCACGAAGTAGTCGATCGTATATACTGGAGCATCCCAAGCAAGCGGTCGCGTACGAGTACGCTCACCTAAAACTTGATGTTCCCAGCTGCCAAAACACAAACTCAAACGGATTTCCTGGACCGAGACAAAGCAAAGCACATCAACACATAGAACCGGGTGCTAAAGGTTGTGTTCGCGTGCAAATATATGAGAGATGCCTCTCTTATATAAGCACAATGAGAGATGAGCAGAAATAGCATTGGCTAATAAACACAGTTACTTCAATCAAACAAAACCACGATAAAAAGGAGGACCAAACTTCAGTTGACCTGACGGCGGTGAAAATAACTTTCTGAGTAGGGAAAAATCAATCTATCTATTCTACCCTTAATTTGACACCTTCGATAGACATAGACTCAAAGTATATCTTGATGGCCCAAGCTGGTTTTTCTGAGTACTTAGTTTATTTAAGCAATTGCAGCAACCCGAGACGCATAGGTACAGGGCCGTCATTTTGATTGCGGACATGGCTGCTAGCTCTCAATGCAAGAGAAGAGTCGGGAGATTGGTGACCACAGCTTTTGCACTGGCGGTGGCAGCTCCCATGGATACGCCGGCCCTGCGTACTTGTTCCTGTCATGCCCGCGGTCGACCTCCATAGTCTGGAGCACGACGGAGAAGAGCCACGTATTCTCCCGTGGTGTCAAGAGGACGTACGTGTGGTGCGCGTCCACAATAACAGCCTCCTCCTGGAAATAGCCGTCCTCGCGGCCAGGCAGCCCGCGGGTGGCCTCCCGCAGCCGCACAAGACGCTCCACCACCCACTTGTCGTCACTGCCATGGATCCGAGCGAAGACCTTGAGGTCGTTGTCCATCACGCGGACGACGCGCAGCACGCCGTCCTCCTGGCCTCCGCCGATGACCCGGAAGCTGCATCTTCCGTGCGATCCGAGTGTGGCCTCCGGCAGCGTGACCATCGAGAACCCCGCGGTGGCCTCGTCGAGAACGAGCGCCGCGGCGCCGGTGCCTTCGATGCCCCAGTAGAGGGAGCCACACGCTCGGCCGGCGAAGTAGAAGCACTCGACCGTGCTGGGAACGTGGATCTCCTCGTTGCCCCAGGCCCTCTTCACGACGTGCCAGTCGCTTCCGACGGAGAAGACGCTGCTCCTCCAGGCGCCCTTCGTCACCTCGCTCCCCACAGAGAATACGGAGAAGACACTGCTACTCCACGCGCCCTTCACCTCGCTCTCCGTGGAGAACATGCAGGCCACTGGCACGCCACGGCCGGAACTGTAGGAGTGCGGCCGGAGCAGGGCCGCCATGATTTTAAAGTTGGACAAGTTAATGCCGCCGCCGCCGCCGCAAAACCGTCTGGTTTTGTCGCCATCGAGCAGGAACAGGCCGAGGCACCTGTGGCGGCCTTTCAGATCTTCCGGCCGGCAGGGGACTTCCTTGTATTGCCGTGTCATCGGCTCGCAAACGACGAGTCCTGGTTTTGCGGCAGCTTTGGCGTTGAAGATGTTGGGGAACTTGACGCCGCGGTAGAGGAGGAGGAGGCTGCCGCGGCTATCTGCGATCTCCCAGCCACCGTCGGTACCGCCGGGGAGAAAATCGAGGGGAAATTGGTTGTTGCCGCTGGTCGTCGATTGCGATGGGACGAAGACGTGGTTGCTACCTTCCTGCGGCGATCCATAATTAGGGTCGAAGGTGTGGTAGTAACCTGCGATCGCCTTTGGTGCCGGCTGGGTAGTAGATGCCATCTGCTTTGGTTGCCCTGAGCCGCCAAACGCCTATCTCGGCTTTCTCGAGGGTTACAAACGAGATGGTCGCCATCCAACTAACAATATATAGGTCGGAAGGATGGATGTGTCGTATATAGATTGGATCCACAAAAACTTGGACTCGTGAAAAGTTTTCGTCCGACTCGGCCCGCCCGTCCCTCACATCCACGTCCCGCATCTCTCCCGCACGCATTAGTACAGAAACGGGCTTTACTCTAGGTTGGGAAATTCCTTCAGTCCTAGTTTCTCAACCGGGAGCATCAATCCGGGACTAAAGGTCCCCTCCTTTAGTCCCGGTTTCGCGCTCAGGACTAAAGGTGCACCTTTAGTCTCGGTTGGTAAGACCAACCGGAACTAAAGGGCCTCCCGGCCTGGCCACGTGGGACGGCCCTTTAGTCCCGGTTGGTATTACCAACCGGAACTAAATGTTTTTTTTTCTTTTTTCTGTTTCTATTTTCAATTGATGATTCGTTTTGGTTTTCGAATACGTATTCTACGCTGCTAATAATATACGTATTCTACACATTTATAATGTTCGAACATTTTGTACAAACTAAAGTATGAAACTAACGTATATATTACATGCATATACATATATTGTACGTTATTTTATGTACATATAATATGTATGTATGTGTGTTACAAATAAAGGTTGCATTGTATATTCTATCATATCCTTGGGATAACAAAATCACTCCATCTAGTTTTGGCTTACATGTTTCGTTGACGTCATTGTAGAACCCATTGGCGGGGTTGAGGACCTGGTCATTAAGAAATCCTGCTATGGTCTCTTCAATAAAAGTTAAAGGAAAAGTATATATATATATATATATATATATATATATATATATATATATATATATATATATATATATATATATATATATATATATATATATAGGGAGAAGCTATTCAGTAGCCGGCTACAAAATAAGTTATTCTGTAGCCACCTCCATTTACTATAATTTTATATACTAATTTACTATAATATAAATACATATTTACGATAGTTGGGTTACTATAACACATGGGGATATTTACCATAACGTTATATTAAACCACTTAGTAAGGAGTTACTATAATCTCGTAAAATAACATAGTAATTATCGTAACTCAAAGTGGCTACAGAATAAGTTATTCTGTAGCCAGCTACAGGATAGTAGTTCTATATATATATATATATATATATATATATATATATATATATATATATATATATATATATATGTGTGTGTGTGTGTGTGTGTGTTGGTCACTTGATTACTTATATATGTGACCAACAAAAGAAATTGTGAATATATGAATATATTTATATAACATACTTTGAGGATCTCTTCAGGAGTTCTTTTTGTGTACGCCCCGATAAACTCGCAAACATAGTATCCACAGTAGTTGTTCCCCTGTTCTTGCCTCAGAACCCACTTTTACGAGAAAAAAGATCTGGTGAATCGAAAGCATGCATGATGTTAATTGAATTATATATATATAAATGTAGATAATACTTACTTTGTGTGCGATTACATCTAGTGGCGCTTTGCAATGTTTCATGTAGTGATTCTCAATGAAACTTTTCCAAACACTGCGCCCAATAACATAAAACATTAATCTGGTCTTTAATAATTGTTGCAGTTAAGAGATCGGGGTATATATAGTTGCTAGAGAGACCATATTACCCTTGGATAATATCTATCATGTCTTGGTACTCTGTTTGCTCTTTTCTTAACGAGTCTAAGATTCTCAACCGACTATTGGCCATATCGATGACCATCAATATCCAGTGATTGCTGCATATGTTTTTATACACAAAAATGATCGACATTAACTAAAGTCAACATATATGTATATATATGGGAGATAGCTTAGCTAGTAAGCAAATAATTGAATAAATGTCCATATGATCGATATTAATTATTTAACACTCACTTGAAGTTGTAGGGGAAGAGTATGTCTTTGTTTTGTTGGTTCACTAAGAACCTCATGAGATTTTTCTTGAGTTTAGCTTTCCATTGAGGCGAGGGATTAGGGTGTTTGAATACGACATTTGGATCAACAAAACCAACATCATTATCCTTTCTCTTTCTGAGTTCTGTCATCTCATATATGCATATATAAAAATATAGTGTGAGGATATATAATGTATATATATACATGTAGCTTTATATATACACACTTTAATAGTAGAAAATAATCACACTTACAAACAATAGCAGCTAATGAGATTTTTGTCGAGAGAGTCCAGGTGGCATAGTTGGTGTAATTCTTCTAACTCGACATATATAACGTCATCGCCATGGAAGTAATGTTGGTTTCTAACTCTGACAGTAACAAAGGCATCTCTCCATTCACACGCCGCCATGTACCACTTGTTTAGCAGGTACATTTGCGTACCCAGTTCACCTAAGGCCTCAGGGTTGTATAGACTCTTTCTACGTTCAAATTTCTTTCAAGGATCCACTTTCGGAGCAGATGGTCCTTCAGCGAGCACTTGGGCAAGGTCCAAACCAGTTTCCTCGTAAAACCGAGCCAGCTCCTCAAAATCGACGTCTAAGTCTAAGTTCGAACCATATTGATTACGAATGACAAGAGGGGGGACTGATTGTTGCGATTGTTATCCGAGTTGTGCAACACCTTTCCCTGGTCTAGTCTTTTTCTGCGCCGCCTCAAATGACTTGGTGAAAGAGCAGTCGTAGTCCGATTTTGGCCGGGTCTTTTGAGATTCCCGCTTTTTCTGGTCCACCTTCTTTCTTAGAAGATCTAAAGGTAGGTAGAAGTATGATTTCTTCGGATTCTCCCTCTCTTCTCGTTGCTTTTTTACTTTTTCGAAGAAACTGTCCACATCTTTTTTTACTGCAGCTTTTAATTCCTTTTCACTTTTCTCGAAAGACAGTTTTTGGAGAATAACTGGATTAGATGAGGCTTTCTTCTTTACCAGCTGGTGGGACAATGACTTTGTTTGCGGGGCGGACCTCTTAGGAGCTGGCTTCCTCTTAGTCATCAAGGGAGGCGGGGCAGCCGTTGGAGGCGTTGGAGACCTCCTTGGAGGCGTTGGAGACCTCCTTGGAGGTGGCGGCGGTGGCGGCGTTGCTACCTGATTGCCCGGAGCACTATGATGATCTGGAGATTGAATAATTGGACTTAGGTTGGCGGAGGCCCTGCTGTGTGATTATAAAAAAGAATAATTAGATATAAGAAATTGTTATTATTAATCATGCATGTCAATAGAAAGTTTGTGAAAAAATTGTTTCGTTCACTTTTGTCCGCACCTATTGTCTGGCAGTTGAGGAAGCGGTGGTGGACTAGAGACCCCGGGAATATTAATGTAGCGCTTGCGCCATAGTATGAATGTTTTCTCTGCTTCTCCTAGAGTCTTCTCTCCATCACCTCCTGGAATGTCAAGAGGCAGGTCACTAAAACCTTTGTTAACTCTATCAACTGAGACGCTAACATATCCAGGTGGTATTATTGCCCCATGGATTCTTGATGTCTTGGTAGGATCTAGAGGAGAAAAAACACCGAGAGCCACCATGATTGTGGCATTCTCTTTTGGAATATGTAGCTCACAAGATGTAAACGGTGCAATGATGTCATCCACGGGGAAACGTAGCATTGTGTCATCTTGATTTGGCAACTCCATGGAAGCGCAGCTACTTTTCAACTGATCAGGGGAGCTAATATTAATGTTCATTCTTGGATCTGATGCCTGCCTCTGGGCACTCATTGCTATTTGCACTTGCTTTATGATTTTGTCCTGCATTCTAGCTTGCATGTCTTTTTCGCGCTCCTGTGCTTGAAGCAACACCTCCCGTGACTCACGAACCAATTCCTCCAACCTGCTAATCGGCGCTGCATCCTCATCCTTCCTTCTCTGTCGGCTTCTGTAGGTATCTCTGTCGTTAGGGAAACCATGCTCCCAAGAAATATTCCGTCCTAAACCTCTCGTTCAGCCACTGTGTTCAGCGGTCCCGAGGGCATACGTCAGTTCATCCTTCTCTCTATTGGGCTTGAATGCACCAATAGTTTTAGCTTGTAGAGCATAAGATAATCTTTGTGTTGCTCTTTCGAGTTTTGAGCCATGAACCAACTTCCTAGTCTCTAGGTCCAGTCTTCCCTCATGAGCGAAAAACCAATTCTTCGCGCGTTTGGGCCAATTGAGTGATTCTGGTGTGATACCCTTGGCAAGAATGTCCACTTCCATTTTTTCCCACTTGGGAATGGCAGTCGCGTAGCCACCAGATCCCATGCCATGGTGGTATACCTTCTGTCGGGCATTCTCTTAGTTCCTTCTCACTCGTTTCTCACCCTCTTTCGATGTCTTGTACTGTACAAAATCATTCCAGTAGGGCCTCAACTTCACGAGCGGGCCACTAGTATTGAAATTGGGCGTTATGTTCTTCTTGACGTATTTCGTGTATAGGGATTTCTTCCAAGTCTGAAATTGTGTGGCCATCTTCTTCATAGCCCAATTTTGAACTAGTTCCTTCAATTCATCATCGTTGATAGCATCATAATCATCCGCTTGCAATGTGAAAATGTTGAAGAATATCATCCCAAATTAAATTCTTATCAAGATCATAGACAAAACTAACATGAGGCTCGTTGATCTTTTGCTTCCATTCACGGGCACTGATCGAAAGTCTGTCCCTTACAAGGCACCCACAGTGTTGCACGAATTTCCTTGCGTGTGGACCAAGTGGTTCGCCTATCTCGATATTGAATTCCGATATTATGTAGCGCCCCTCCAATGGCTTTTTCGGGCCTCGAATTTTTTTGCTTTTCGCCGTTGTTGTCATCGATCCAGAGGCCTACGTATAATAGATGATAGATATTCAAATATATATATATATAATATTCAAATATATATACCTCGCCTGTATTTGCTTACACAATATTTTCTTGGTTATCTTCAAGAGCCAGGTATTGACTCCCGTCATCTACATCCTGCTGGTCACCATCGGCAAATTGATTGCCAGTGTTGATAATATTCATCATTTCTTCATCCATGTTGTCTCTCGAGGCAGCCATCTAGCTTTTACACCATCAGATATATCTATAAAAAATAAAAACTATATCTATAAAATGAACTCCAGCAAGACATGCCACCTCAAGGATAGTAACATTTGTAAAAATCATTTCTATATCTGTACTAGTGATAGAATCTAGCATAAGCCATATTTAAGTGCCTAGCTTGTTTGAAGGGGAAATCTTAACTAACAAAGTTTAAAGGTTTCCAGAGCGTTTAACACTACTCTGCTTGCCGAGAAAGTTGCTAGTGTTGTGTCGTTGGCATTTTTCATGGCCGTGGCCATGGTCATTGTGTTCTCGTCTTTTACTGCGGCAGGTAAGTAATTCACATGATATTTCCGCAAATTAATAGAAGAATAGGAGTGTACACACATAACAATCGATTATCGTTTATATTTATATATATACTACATTTGGGTACGGTGATTGACAGACTACTACGACGATATCGGGACGTGTGAATAAATAACCATCCATACTAGTTGACCTTGCTTACGTGATCATCTCGGCGAGCATTTCTCCACCGGACGGCACCGTACTTGGCCACGAAAGAGCTCCGATTCTACGAGGAAGGGAACACGGTCTTCCACGACCGTTGCCGCTCTCCCTCGTTGAATCAAAGCTCCTCCTTGACATCCGTTACCGCTCGGCAGAGAACATGCTCACCGAGATGAACACGGTCCGCAAGTTAACTAGTACGGATTTTCTACAATTTTCTAACTAGTCGTCATAAGCTACCGCGCAAAAAGGAGGAAACGATGAGACACCGAGCGCGCCCGTGCTCCACTGAGCTCGATGGCTCAGCGCAAAATCGCATTACAAGATTGCCGGCACGAGGGCACGGCACACGCATCCATTCGATTACAAAAGGTTAGAGCAATTAATCCATCATAAATAGATTATATATGGTGGCGGCGGTGGCTCACATCCAAGGTGTCAAACGCGAGGTCCAGCTCCTATAGCCAAAAAAACATGTTAGAGACTTAGACTTTACTAAAAAAACATGTTACAGAAGTATGCACCAAATTGAAGAGCCAAATTGATACTAATGGAAATCAGCAGACTATTGTTTATAACAGCAAAATGTACAAAACAAATGCAAAAGCACGCATCTCACTATATCTTCAAAAATGCTTCCATTGTCAATGCTGCTCTCATCAGCATAGAGATTTTGTCGCAAAAGTTTCTACCACTCAGGTTCCAATCCAAACTTCAAAGATCATGCACAGATTCTAGATTCATACAGAAGCATCTTTTTTATGACTTGTAGAAATTGCAAAAGCACTGATCATCTCGCCACACAACTGTCATGCTACCTCCTAGCAATAGCAACACTGACAATAGCAACACAACTGATCATGCACAATTTTATGACTTGACAGAACAAGCCCTTGGCCCTTGCCCCTTCTACACTTGAGCATGCTACCTCCTAGCAATAGCAACACACACAACTGTCATGCACAGCACTAATCATCTCGCCGCTGATCACTAATACCGATTCTATTGACCTCTGCACATCATATGAGAAAGACAGTCAGACAACAGACCGGGGCCACAGCTACGGCACATCACGCCACAGCTATGGCACATCACGCCAATCTAGCCCGGTGATCTCCATCATTGTCGGAATACCAACTACGGCATCATCAAGGGAAGTGTAGAGGAAGAGGGAGACCGGGGCCAAACATAGAGACGTGCCGTAGCTGGCGGATCTTGGAGAAGACTGCTTGGGGGTGAGGTGGGCTGGGGACGAGGACGACACGAGGCGTGCGCTGGCTGGCTGGTGACAGCGTGCGCATGTGAGGTGAGGCTAGGGTGGCCTGGGGGCGGCGACGCTGCTGGATCGATCTGGTGGAGAAGATGAGGCTTGCAGAGACAGAGAGGTTTTATAAAGGGAGACCTTTTGTTCCGGTTGCCGCTATGAACCGGGACTAAAGACCTTTTAGTCCCGGGTGATGATTAGAACTGGGACTAAATGTCTGATCTTTAGTCCCAAGTGTAGCCACGGCCCGGGAGTAAAGGTCATTTTGACAGGCTGCGAAAACGCAACCCACCTTTAGTCCCAGGTGATGATTAGAACCAGGACTAAAGGTCTGATCTTTAGTCCCGGGTGTAGCCACGGCCCGGGAGTAAAGGTCATTTTGGCGGGCTGCGAAAATGCAGCCCACCTTTAGTCCCGGGTGTAGCCACGGCCCGGGAGTAAAGGGCATTTTAGGCCCGGGAGTAAAGGTAGTCTGCAGTTGGCTTTCTCCGGTTTCCATAAGTTTTTCCCTTTTTTATATATTTCTTTTATATAAAAATGCATAGAGTTATTAATTGCCTAATAAATAAAATATTACTAAAAAAATTATTAAAAAAATCCTGGACTTGGTTTTGCATTATTATACACAACAAAAAATTGTAACCTAAACTCTTTTGTTTTACTGTATAAATATTTGACATAGTGTAAATAATAATTATAATTTGCACCATGCAAAAATATACTACTTAATTAAAATCATTAAAACTATTGCTTTTTGACAGGAAATTAGTTTTCACATCTTATTAATGTTGATCATTTGGTTTTTCATCACACATTCTCCACGGGAAATCCACCGTCTAGCAGAAAATTCATTTAAACCGTAGAAAATATGAAAACACGACAAAAAAATCTGAAGTCACAATTATTACATAATAGGTCTAATACATCACTAAATATATCAAGCGGGCACAGTAGTGAACTTCTTCTTAACATATATCTCTTGGTTATGATCGCGTCGTAACCATGGAGTGTCCTCATCATTTAGCTAGATGCTTGGGTCTTTGTTCACTGTGAAGGGTGGAATTCGGTCATCCTTTTCATAATCTTCTGATATGTCTGACTTGTCTTCAATTCCGACGATGTTTCTTTTCCCTAAAAGAACTATGTGGCGCTTTGGCTCATAGATTGGGTTGTTGTTGTTTTTCCCTCTCTTCGGTTTTGTAGACATGTCCTTGACATAAAACACCTGATTCACATCCTTGGCAAGGACGAATGGTTCGTCTTTGTACCCAATATTGTTGAGGTCCACGGTTGTCATTCCATACTGGTTGTCGACTGCTACCCCGCCTCCAGTCACCTTTGCCCATTGGCACTTGAACAAAGGTACCTTAAAAGTAGGTGCATAGTTTAGTTCCCATATCTCCTCTATGCGGCCATAATATGTTTGCTTGTTTCTATTATGGTTGGTGGCATCTATGCGGACACCACTATTTTGGTTGGTGCTCCTTTTATCTTGGGCTACTGTGTAAAATGTATTCCCATTTATCTCATACCCTTTGTATGTGAGGATATGCCATGATGGCTGCCTAGCCAATAAATACAGTTGCTCATCAATACTCTCATCACCCTGACATTCTTTTCACAACCAGTCGCTGAAAGTTTCCATGTGCTGACGCGTAATCCAAGCTTCAGACTTCCCTGGAAACTTGGATTGGAGCAACTCTTTATGTGTCTCGATATACGGATCCACCAAGGTGGAGTTTTGCAGAACTATGTAGTGTGCTTTATTAAAATAATTGTCCTGCATACCAATGTATGTTTTCTTCCCTAGTGTCCCCTTTCCACTTAGTCTCCCCTCATGTCGCGATTCAGGAACACCAACTGGGTCAAGGTTAGGAATAAAGTCAACACAAAACTCAATGACCTCCTCTGTTCCATAGCCCTTGGTGATGCTTCCTTCTAGCCGAGCACGGTTGTGAACATATTTCTTTAGGACTCCCATGAACCTCTCAAAGGGGAACATGTTGTGCAGGAACACAGGACCGAGAATGCTAATCTCCTTGACTAGGTGAACTAGGAGGTGTGTCATGATATTAAAGAAGGAAGGAGGGAACACCAACTCAAAGCTGACAAGACATTGAACCACATCATTCTATAGTTTAGATAGATCCATTGGATTGATTGTCTTCTGAAAAATTGCATTGAGGAATGCACATAGCTTCACGGTGGCTAGACGTATATTTGGAGATAGAATTCCTCTTAATGCAACTGGAAGCAATTGTGTCATGAGCACGTGGTAGTCATGGGACTTTAAGTTTAGGAATTTCTTCTCTAGCATATTTATTATACCCTTTATATTTGAGGAGAATCCAGATGGTACCTTGATGCTTGCTAGGCATTCAAACATGCTTTCCTTCTCTTCTTTGCTAAGAGTGTAGCTGGTAGGACTTAAGTAATGGCGTCCATCATCTGTCTTCTCTAGATGTAGGTTGTCTTATTCTTTCAAACATCGCAGGTCCTGTCATGCTTCAAGTGTGTCCTTAGGCTTCCCATACACACCCATGAAGCCTAGCAGGTTCACACAAAGATTCTTCGTTAGGTGCATCACGTCGATCGCGCTATGGACCTCTAGGACTTGCCAATAGGGTAGCTCCCAAAATATAGACTTCTTCTTCCACATGGGTGCATGACCGTCGGCGTTGTTCGGAACAGGTTCGCTGCCATGTGTCTTTCCAAATACTACTTTCACATCCTTGACCATATTGAGTACATCCTCACCAGTTTGATTGCTCAGCTTGGACTGGTGGTCTACCTTACCTTTAAAATGCTTGCCTTTCTTTCTTAGGGGGTGATTCGCAGGAAGAAATCGACGATGGCCAAGGTACACGACCTTTCGACATTTTTTCAAGAATATACCTTTAATGTCATCGAAACAGTGCGTGCATGCATTATATCCCTTGTTTGATTGTCCTAAAAGATTACTTAGAGCAGGCCAATCATTGATTGTTATGAACAACAATGCTCGTAGGTCAAAGTGCTCCTGTTTGTGCTCATCCCACACACGTACACCTGGTCTGTTCCACAAAAGTAGAAGTTCTTCAACTAGTGGCCTTAGGTACACATCGATGTCGTTGCTAGGTTGCCTTGGACCTTGGATGAGCACTGGCATCATAATAAACTTACGCTTCATGCATAATCAGGGAGGTAGGTTGTAGATACATAGAGTAACAGGCCAAGTGCTATGACTACTGCTCTGCTCCCCGAAAGGATTCATACCATCCGTACTTAAAGCAAACCTTAAGTTTCTTGCGTCATTTGCAAACTCCGGGAATTCTATATCGATTACTCTCCACTGGGACCCATCAGCAGGGTGTCTCAACATATTGTCTACCTTATGGTCTTCTTTGTGCCATCGCAATAACTTTGCATGGTCTTTGTTTCTAAACAGACGTTTCAAGCGTGGTATTATAGGAGCATACCACATAATCTTGGTAGGGATTTTCTTCGTGGGACGTTCGCCCTCAACATCACTAGGGTCATCTCGCATGATCTTATACCGCGATGCATGACATACCGGGCATGCATCTAACTTCTCGTACTCTTCGCCACGGTAGAGGATGCAGTCATTAGGACATGCATGTATCTTTTGGATTTCTAATCCCAAAGGGTAGACTATCTGTTTTGCTTCGTACGTAGTGACAGGCAATTCATTATCCTTTGAAAGCATCTTCTTTTGGATTTTCAGTAACTCCCCAAATCCCTTGTTAGATACACCATTCTTTGCCTTCCATTGTAGCAATTCCAGTGTGGTACCCAACTTTTTCTGTCCCGCATCACAAGTTGGGTATAGCAATTTCTTGTGATCCTCTAGCATGTGCTCGAACTTGATCTTCTCCTTTTCACTTTCGCATTCTCTTTGTACGTCACGAATGGCCTGACCAAGATCATCAGCGGGCTCATCTTCTGCCACTACCTCTTCTTCAGCTTCCCCCATTGCAGTATCATTGAAGGCACCATATTCAGCAATAATGTCATCATTGTCCCATTGTTCTTCTTCACCTTCTTCCATTACAACCCCGGTTTCTCCGTGCTTCATCCAACAAATATAGTTTGGCATGAAACCCGACTTCAATAAGTGTGAATGAAGAATCCTTGAGCTAGCATATTCCTTCAAATTCTTACATATGACACATGAGGCAGCACATGAAACCATCGCGTTTGTTTGCCTCGGCCACACGTAAGAAAGAATGCATGCCCTCAATGAACTCTTGGGAGCGGCGATCAGCATTGTACATCCAATGCCGGCTCATCTGTATTACATGACATACATACCATATTAAAACCTAGAACATAATTAGTTAATTATACGACATGCATGCCACCACACAAGGTATTAATTTATAAAAGTCTCGCTACAATGTAGACAATCCCAACTACCACTAAAAAAACTAAAGCTAAAATACACTTCAGCAGCATAAGGATTTCGTGACCAATCCCAACTAAAACAGACAGATCATGCGTTTGTTCAACATCTATGGGCTTCTTCCGCAGGATCACTACCTCATCAGCCACCGTAGCCGCCTATGCAAGAGAGTTTTGCACGTGTTCAACATACTCTTCCTCCCAGTACCAGCCTGAACATCTAGTGCCATCCCACTAAAATTAAAATAAAAAATTAGAACTTTAATTACAATCATCATGAAAATAAGTATAAATTAACCATAATCATCAAATGCGACAAAATAACTCACATTGTGATCCGGACACTTGTAGAAGATACGGCTCTTGTTGGGACACTCCTTCCTCACCCGGTACTCCATCACAATCTTCTCCTCACACTTGCCACATGCAATGAGAGGAAGGTCCGGCCTCAGTCACTTTGTAACCCGATGAGAGGCCAAGGACCCGGAAGCAGTGCCATCTACTCTCTATACTCATTTTTAATATAATATAAATTTCTCATTTTATAAACAAATAAAATTAAAAAAAAAACTCTAAAATTCTCTATATCTCTAAAGCATGAAGTGTGCTATGCATGCTAGAAATGAAAGCTCAATACTTGTTTTGAATAACTACTTTAACCTTCCTTCATCCAAATACGCAAACTTTAAAGTGATTTTGAGCTTAAATGGCTTACATAAATAAAAAAAATCTACCATAAAAAAACCACATATATCTTGTCCATAAAATGAAATAAGCTATAGATGAAATACGAGGGTATAAAGTTGGTAACCTTTAGAACCGATGGAGGAATGGAAGAAATCTTGTGACTGGTGATGAGGAAGAAGAGAGGCTGGCAATAGCAAGAGAACACTGAGCTCGAAGTGGCTCGGGCTTGGGGAGGAACAAGGGCTATATAGGAGGGTACCTTTAGTCCCGGTTGGAGACAGAAACCGGGACTAAAGGTCCCTTCCTAGTCCTGGACAGAGCCACCAGCCGGGAGTAGACTTTTACTCCCGGTTAGAGGCACCAACCGGGAGTAAAAGTTAACCTTTAGTCCCCGTTGGTAACTCCAACCGGGACTAAAGGTCCCCTGCAGCAAAAGTCTACTTCAGTAGCCGTTGGGCAGGGACCTTTAGTCCCGGTTAGAGCTACAAACCGGGACTATAGGTATCTCTAGTTCCGGGCGTGAAAATACCGGAACTAAAGCCAAATTTTGAGGTGGGATCAAAGGTCGTTTCTCTACTAGTGACGGTTTGCCCCTACTTGTGTCGCCGCAGCCGCTCAGCCACCCTCACATCTCAAACGCCATCCCCAACCCCATCCAGGACATGGACCCTGCTCCATCCACCGCGATTACGTTGTCCGTGCTCAGCTGCCTGCTCATGGCATCCTCCATGCCTTCACGACAATGCCTCCCTTGTCGTCCACAGAGAAGGAGGTGGGCGGGTCCCCGGCGACGCGTTCACCGGCTTCGCACGGAGCAGCGTCTTGTCAACGCCCTTGTCTTTGCGACATATGAAGTGTAGCATGTTTTGTTGTTTCATTCACGATCCAATATATGCCTAGATGAGTGAATGCAATGTTTTTGAAAATTGCGTGTCTAGATGCATGGACTGAATATTGTTGAGAACCATTATATGTTTTATGTTTTCTTTACATTTAGGATTTTGGACAAGCTCAACTCAATTCATATGCTCATTGTTTCTTTGAAAGATTTGATTTTGTTAATGCCCTCAAATTTCTCCTTATCACTTGGCTACTAACTATGTATGAAACCGGCACTAGTGTGAACACAACATAGTGCAGATGTGCAAACCGAGCGTAGCTCAGCTGGTTGGGTTCCTAGTGGTGGAGCCTACCCACCTGGATTCAAGACCCCGACTTGACACGGTGCTCGCATTTTCCTAAATCTATTCTAGAATTTAACGGCGATATTCTTTAAGTGGTAGACGACGTGCCTATCGACAGCAAGGTGCCTGTGAGCGTCTGCGTCTCTAACTGGGTCTCACAAAAAAAGCATAGTAGACATGTGCTCATGTGTGTGTGATGAATGATCCACACAAGTGTGAGAGGTTTGAGGCCTTTCTGGTTGAGTCATATTTCATATGTGCCTAATTATGCTAACGGCTAACCAGAGGTATCATGTTGTGTTGTGTTGAGTGCGCTGTGAAACATGTCTCCTGGCTTGTGAATGTGCAGGTGTTGGTGCACCAAGACAGTCTACAGCGATAGTAAAGGTCAAGTGATGGAGTCCGTGCATGATAGACCAGGGGCGGTGAAGGACAAACGAGATGGCTTGGACTGAGAGAATAGAGGACAGAGAATGGAGGGCTCATGAAGAGCAAGAGTACATGGGTGACAAAGACAGCGTCGACTAAGTTAAGGAGAGGATGATGGCATTGTGGCACTTGGTGGATGACGGACATGCAACTACATGGGTGATATAGATGGCGTCGGTCAAGTCAAGAAGAAAGGCAAAGGATTAAGCTTGGTGGAGGTCGGACATGCATCGACATTCTTGGACAACCATTCTTGGAGGATCTCTCTCACTTTTGTGTGTCCGTGAGAGAAGGCTAGGGTTAGAGGGAGGAGATACTCTTGTTTTTTAGCTTTTATTGTCCATAGCTTTGATTAGGAGTGGCTTGTAATCGGACCTCATAAGTAATCGAAAGATCAACTTTCATTCTCTGCTCAATCTCCTCTCTGAATCTAAAGTATTTCTTTTCTGTGATTTTTCAGAGCTATTTTTAAAGAATTTTTGTTCGTCGGTTTTTGGCTGTGTTTTTTTAGAAAAGGGAATATATTAATATCCCAGCCTCTGCATCGACTAATGCATATGGCTGTTCATTATTACAAGCGAGCAAAAAAAGTCCAAGGAATCTCAAACATGAAGTTTTGAACCATGAATACAACAGAATTCTCAGAAGGAAAGGCTAAAGAGCAATTCTGTTGCTAAAACGCTAGCCGTGTCTAGCAAACACCTCCATCGTGGCCAGCTCAATAATCCTACAGCCCGCCTTCATGAAATGGCGATCCTCCTCCTTTCTGAAGTAATGTCCAGTACCTGGCCCAATACATTCCCTTGAAAATAACCTGCAAATAAGATGGTGATATGACCTTGTCAAACACAACATCATTTCGAGTTAACCAAAGAGCCCAGCAAATGGCACTTGCACCCACAAGAATTTGAGACTTCCTTTTCCTATTTAACCCTTCCAACCAACCTATAAACAAATTGTGTACACTAGTTGGGGGTTTCAGGTTAAAGGAAATAAGAACAATTCTCCACATAAATTTAGCATAATGACAGTCAAAGAGTAAATGTTGTATGGTCTCATTAGTGGAACAGAAACAACACTTCCTATCTCCTTGCCACTGTCGCCTAGCTAAATTATCCTTGGTCAAGATTATGCCTTTGTATAAATACCACATAAAGACTTTAATCTTGAGAGGTAGTTTAAGTTTCCAAATTAAAGTGTTGTAAGGTAAAGCCTGTACACCTAATAATGCTCTGTACATGGAATTAACTGAAAATAACCCTTTCTGATGCAGCCCCCACACAAAGCGGTCCCTTTGGTTTGTTAAGTGTACATCTGCAACCATAGCCACTACATTGTGCCATGCTTGCAAATTAACCCCTATCAGAGATCTCCTAAAAACTACATTTAACGGCGTCATAGACAGTACTGTCCAAACAGATGCACTTTTCTTTCTCACAATGTTATATAGTGATGGGAAGAGCGTCTTGAAAGGGCGTGGCGTTATCCACGAATCCTCCTAAAAACACACTTGGGATCCATCACCTTGATCAAACCTACCCATCGGCAGGAACTCACCCTTGACCTTCATAAGGCTAGCCCAAAACTGAGAGTCCCTAGGCATGTATTGAACCTGAGTCAAAGTCGTGTCCCTTAAATACTTATTTTTAAGCAACTTTTGCCAAACACCATCACCATTTATCAGTTTGAAAAGCCACTTGCTTAAGAGGCACTTATTATGGACACCTAGATTTAGGACACCCAATCCTCCTTGGTCTTTTGGTGTACATACTACTTCCCATTTTGACAATCTATATTTCTTCTTATGTTCATCGCTTTGCCAAAAGAACCGAGATCTAAAATAATCCAATTTTTCAAAATTCCTCTAGGTATTTCAAAGAAGGACATCATGAACATAGGAAGACTACTCAGAACCGAGTTAATGAGGACAAGCCTTCCACCCACCGAAAGCATCTTACTCCTCCAACCACTCAATCTCTTTTGAAATCTTTCTTCCACATGTTTCCAGTCCTTATTCATTAGTTTTCGATGATGCATAGGAATTCCTAGATATCTAAAAGTGAATGATCCTACATTACACCCGAAAATTTGTGTATAGTCCAATTGATTAGAATTAGCTGCTCCATAACAAAATAATTCGCTCTTATGGAAATTGATTTTTAGTCCCGATAATTGCTCAAAGGCACAAAGCAAGAGCTTCATGTTTTTGGCCCTCTCTAAATCATTGTCCATAAAGATAACAGTGTCATCCGCATACTGAAGGACTAAGAGTCCTTCATCGACCAAATGCGGAACCACTCCATGGATTTGTTCGGCCTCTTTTGCTCGTGAAATGAGTATAGCCAGCATGTCAACCATTATGTTAAACAAGATTGGAGATAATGGGTCCCCTTGCCGCACTCATTTTCTTGTTTGGAAATAATGGCCTAAATTATCATTGACCTTTACTGCAACACTCCCTCTAGACATGACTTTTGAAATCCATTCACACCAAACCGGTGAGAATCCTTTCATTCTGAGGACTTGTTGTATAAAAGGCCACTTAAGATTATCATACGCTTTTTCGAAATCCAACGTTAGGATCACTCAATCTTTCTTTTTCCAATGCAACTCGTGTATTGTTTCATGTAGTATTACAACACCTTCCATTATATATCTTCTTGGAATAAACGTCGTCTAAGACGGACCTATCAATTTATCTGCCACTTTCAAAATTCTATTATTTAACACCTTCGTAAAAACCTTGAACGACACATTTAAGAGAGAAATAGGTCTGTACTATTGTATCCTAGTCGCATCCGTGATCTTGGGTAATAGTGTAATTACCCCAAAATTTAAACTATGAATATGCAGTCTCCCCATATAAAATTCATACAAGAGACTCATCAAATCCTACTTGACAACATCCCAAAAGAATTGATAAAATTCTGTAGGAAAGCCATCCGGACCTGGTGCCTTATTATGTTCCATATCAAAGATTGCCATTTTGACCTCTTCCTCACTGAATGGAGCCACCAATACTTCATTCTCCTCCTCTGACACTTGAGGTATATCATGCCTCAGAGTCTCGTCCAATGAGAAAGAATTCTATAAATGAGGTTGAAAGCATCTAGGCCCCTAGTTGGGTTTCGGTGATTAATGACAATACAAGATTATTATGACTAACGTGTGTTTTGCAGAGACAATTAAGTTAGGTCATGGTAATGGAGATCGATTGGGTAATCGAGGTGGTCATGCCCCTATGATGGAAATCATTTTGGTTTTCAAAGGATGGACGACAAGGTTAAGGATAACTAGTTCTAAGTGTCAATTGGAGTTGGAGAGACACTTAGAGTAGTTTAGGACTTTGTTTTTCCTTTGGCCGTACTATTAAGGGGGGTATGGGTGGGTAGCTTGACCTAGGTGAGTCTAGTGAGTTAGGTGTGGTGCACACTTGTTAAAACTAGCGCTAGGTAGCTCCTACATATGCCTAAGATCTAATGGAGCAAACTTCATTCACGTATGATCGAGAGTTGGAAGTGAATGGAGGGTCAAATACTGACCGGACGCTGGCTTCGGTGTGACCGGATGCTAGCGCAGAGTCCGGTCAGTTCATTTGACTAAGGTGAAATTGTTCGGTGTGACCAGACGCTGGAAGGTCAAGTGACCGGACGCTGAGAGCCAGCGTCCAGTCGTTTCCAGTAAGGTTCCAGAGAGGGAAAATCATGACCGGACGCATTCGATCAGTGCTGACCAGACGCTGGCAGTGTCTGGTCACACTGTAAACTCTGGAGTTCGGGGTGTACTGACCGGAACATCCGGTCAACATGACCGGAGCGTCCGGTCACCCCGTAGAGACACATAACGGTTTGTTTTTTAGCCCATGTTATAAATACCACCTCCACTCGTGTGTGGGGGTACTTTTGCTCATTCCAACAGCTGAGAAACACCTTAGAGAGTGCCAAGAAGAGCAAGGTCCTAGTGAGGTGATTGAGATTTGAGAATCCAAAGAGAGACCTCATTAGTGAAGATCAAGAGTACCAAAGTGTGCATCCACCTTCTTATTAGGCTTGTTGTGGTCAAGTGAGAGTTCGTGCTTGTTACTCTTGGTGATCACCATCACCTAGACGGCTTGGTGGTGATTGGGAGTTCGGTGATCACCCGGCGGAGCTTGTGGGTGACCCAACTCAAGTTGTGAGCGGTTGTGGGTGATTCACCACGATGGAGTGTCGAAGAATCAACCCGTAGAGAGCACTTGATCCTTGCACAGATCAAGGGGGAGCTACACCCTTGTGTGGGTGCTCCAATGAGGACTAGTGGGGAGTGGCAATTGCAAAACATCACCACGTCCTTTCCTCTCTATTTACTTTGAGCATTTACTTTGAGCATTTACTTTGTGCAATTCAATTCATGTCTTTACATTCTTAGAATTGCCATGCTAGAGTAGGATTGGAACTTAGGTTGCAAGTCTTTTGTGTGGTAGAACAATTAGAAACACTTTTAGGGATAAGGGGTTAATTAGGCTAACCATAGGACTTAATTATTGCGAAGAAATTTGGAATTAGCCCAATTCACCCCCCCCCCCCTCTTGGGCATCTTGATCCTTTCAATTGGTATCAGAGCCTCGTGCTCACATATTTAGGCTTAACCGCCTAGAGCAAGATGTCTCACGGGGATGGACCTCCTCCTATCTTTGAGGGAGATGACTTTGCTTATTGGAAAATTCGCATGGAGGCGTATCTAGAGGCTCTAGATGTTGGTATACTTAGAGCCACCTCACAAGGCTTCCCAAAACCACGGGATGCTACTAACTTACAAGGCGATGAGGTAAATTACAAGAAGTGGAATGCAAAGGCTCGAAACACCATCTTTAGAGGCCTTTGCAAAGATATGTTTAATCGAGTGAGGAACCACAAAGACGCCCATGCACTATGGTCGGACGTTTGTGCGCTCCATGAGGGAACTAAGAGTGAGCGTGAGGAACACTATCATCTTGTCATGAAAAAGCTCAACTCTTTTGAAATGCTTCCTAAATAAAGTGCTAATAAAATGTATTCACGTTTGAATGTTCTTATAAAGGAAGTCAATGGGCTTGGACGTACTCAAATGCAACCATCCGATGTTGTAAGAAAGGTCTTGAGTGTCATCCCCATTGACAAATATGGGCATATTGTGACCGTGCTACATCAAGGTGATCTTTCCACCGCTACACTGACACAAATCTTGGGAAAGATCAATGCTCATGAGATGTATATGCACATCACACCTCAAGATGGCTCATCCTCTACAAAGAAGAAAGAAAAAGACTTAGAATTCAAAGCTAGTCAAGAGAAGGGCAAAGCAAGGCTTGAGTATGAGAGCTCAAGTGATGATGAAGTTGATGATGAAAGCCTTGCTCTCATGGTGAAGAAAACCACCAAGATGCTAAAGAAGCTCAACAAGAGTGGCATCAAGTTTGATGGCAAGAAGAAGAAGTTCTTCACAAGCTCAAGAAGAAAGCCAATCTCCGAAATGGATTGCTACAATTGTGGAGAACTTGGTCATCTAGCTCACCAATGCACAAAGCCCAAGAAAGACAAGTTCAAGAACAAGAACAAGGGCAAGAAAGATGACTCGAGCAATGAAGATGAAGATGAGAAGAAAAAGAACAAGCCATACAAGAAAAGAGATGGCAAGAAGGACTTTCACAAGAAGAAGAGTGGAAAGGCTTACATCGTCGGTGATTGGCTCACGGACATTGATTCATCTAGTGGATCATCTGATGATGAAAGTGACAATGAGAAGGTGGGCGCCATTGCTATTGACTTATCATCTTCACCGCCTTCACCGCCATCATCCTCTACACACCTATGCCTTATGGCCAAGGGTGAACGCAAGGTATCACATGATGATGATAGTAGTGGTGATGATCATGCTCATAATGATGATAGTGATAGTGATAGCGATGATGAATATGAGTCACCTACTTATGATGATCTTGCTAAATTACTAAAGAAATACACTAAGATCATTATAAAGACTAGAGCTAAAAATGAAAAGCTTTAGATTAAGAATGATTCTCTTTTAGCTAAATGTGAGATAGCCGAAAAGGCTAGTGTTGAGCTTAGAGAGGCAAATGATGCTATGTCATCCAAACTCAAGGAGCTCAAATCTTCTAAGAAAGAGCTTAAAGATAAATATGATAAACTTGAGTGGGTGCACAAAGAGCTCATCACTAGCCATAACAAGCTAAAAGATGAATACACTATTCTTAAGGTCAATCATGATACCCTTGTTATTGCTCAAGAATTTTTACCCAATGAGCCACATGATGCCACTAATAATGTTGTTAAGATTGATATAGCTACATCATGTGATGATCTTATTGATGAGAGCATTGAGCAAAGTTCTAGTAGAAAGGGCAAGCAAGTGGTTGAAGCCGATGACTATGATGAGTTTGTCAAGCTCAAGAATGATAATGCAAAGCTCAAGAAAGATCTTGAAGAACTCAAAACCACCAAGCCTATTGTGCTAGAAACTATTGTTCATGATGATGGTTTGATCCTTGAGAATGAGAAGCTCAAAGATGAGAACAAGAAGCTCAAGGAAGAAAAGAACAATGATGCTCTCAAGGAAGAAAACAATAAGCTCAAGTTGGAGAAAGAGCACCTTAAGATTGGATTGAGCAAGTTCACTATAGGCAAGTATCTTCAAAGTGAGCTTCTAATGAATACCGTCATGAAGATGGATAAAAGTGGCATTGGATACATGGGAAACAAAAAGAAGAAGGCTCAAGCTCAACAACAACAATAAAAGCCAAAGCCAAAGAGATGCTTTGAGTGTGGACAAGAAGGCCACTCTGCTCATGAGTGCCAAACTCCACCACCACAACCCTTGCCCAAGCATGCTAGACCATTTGCCTTCAATGCTCACTACATGCTTAGAAAGGATTCTAGTGGGAAAATGAAAGTGATGTTCTTAGGTCCTCCAAACAAGAATAGGCCTAAAAAAATTTGGGTTGCTAAGTCACTTGTTGAGAAGGTGAAGGGCCCTCAACAAGTTTGGGTTCCTAAAGCTTGATCTCTTGTGTGTAGGTGAACTACAAGACCGGTGGAAGTCATTGGGTTATTGATAGTGGTTGCACACAACATATGACCGGTGATCCTCGTATGTTCACCTCACTAGATGAAGAAGTAGATGGGCAAGAAAGAATCACATTTGGAGATAACTCAAAGGGCAAGGTCAAAGGATTGGGCAAAGTGGCAATATCAAATGATCATTCCATCTCCAATGTGCTATATGTTGCTTCATTGAGTTTCAACTTGCTATCCGTTGGACAATTGTGTGATCTTGGCTTCCAATGCTTGTTTACCGAGAAGGAGATTGTTGTATCCAAGAAGGATGATGATCATGTGATATTCAAAGGATTTAGATACAACAATCTATATCTAGTGGACTTCACCTCCAAAGATGTAAACTTGAAGACATGCCTATTCACCAAAACAACACTTGGGTGGCTATGGCATAGAATACTTGCTCACGTTGGGATGAGCTCACTCAAGAAGCTTATGAAGAATGATTTGGTGAGAGGGTTGAAGGATGTGAAGTTTGAGAAGGACAAGCTTTGTAGTGCATGTCAAGCCGGCAAGCAAGTTGCAAATACCCATCCAACAAAAGCTTTCATGTCAACCGCAAGAGTGCTAGAACTCCTTCACATGGATTTATTTGGATCAACAACATACAAGAGTTTATGAGAAAATCTTTATTGTCTTCTGATTATTGATGATTATTCAAGGTATACATGGGTATTCTTCCTTCATGATAAATTCGAAGTTGCATCTTGCTTCAAGAAGTTTACCAAGAGAGCACAAAATGAATTTGAAGTGAAGCTCAAGAAGATAAGAAGTGACAATGGGAAAGAGTTTGACAACACAAACATAGAAGCTTATTGTGATGAAGTTGGAATCAAACATGAAGTCTCCGCAACATATACTCCTCAACAAAATGGTGTAGTTGAGAGGAAGAGCCGGACATTGATCACTCTTGCAAGAACAATGCTTGATGAGTACAACACCTCTGAAGCTCTATGGGTGGAAGCAAACAACACCGCATGCTATGCATCCAACCACCTATTCCTTCAAAAATTCCTTGGCAAGACATCATATGAGTTGCTCAATGGGAAGAAGCCGGATGTCTCCTTCTTTAGGGTGTTTGGTTGCAAATGCTACATCTACAAGAAGCGGCAACACCTAGGGAAGTTTCAAAGACGTTGTGATATTGGTTTTCTTGTTGGTTACTCATCAAAGTCCAAAGCATATAGAGTATTTAATCATGCCACCGGCTTGGTTGAAGAAACATATGATGTAGAATTTGTTGAATCTAACGGCTCCCAAGGAGCACATGAGAATCTTGATGATGTAGGCGATGAACCATTGAGGGAGGCTATGAATAACATTCTAGTTGGAGACATCAAGCCTAAAGATGATGATGATGATATACAAGTGATTGATCCAGCATCTTCATCAAGTGTACCATAAGATGATGAAAAAGATGGGAGAGTAGAAAATGAAGATACTCATATCTCCCATGAACAAATGGTGGTACAAGCACAAGATGTTGATGCTCCACAACCTCCCCCTCAAGTGGTTAATAGAAGAAATACACCCGTACTTCAAGATCATCCACAAGATCTCATCATAGGGAGTCCATCAAAGGGTGTAATGACTCGATCTCAAAAACTTGCTTTATTTATTACTCATCACTCTTTTGTCTCTTACTTTGAGCCTACTAAGGTGGAAGAAGCTCTTCAACATCCAGATTGGATAAATGCCATGCATGAAGAGTTGAACAACTTCACTCGCAATGAAGTTTGGACTCTTGAAGAGCAGCCAAAAGGTGCAAGAGTCATTGGAACAAAGTAGGTGTTCCGAAACAAGCAAGATGATCAAGGTGTTGTTGTGAGGAACAAGACAAGACTAGTTGCAAAGGGGTTCTCTCAAGTTGAAGGTTTGGATTTTGGAGAGATCTTTGCACCGGTTGCAAGATTAGAAGCCATTCGTATCCTCCTTGCATATGCATCACATCATGAAATAAAACTTTATCAAATGGATGTGAAAAGTACATTTTTAAATGGCTTTATTAATGAACTAGTCTATATTGATCAGCCTCCCGGGTTTGAAGACCCTAGATATCCTAATCATGTTTATAGGTTGTCCAAGGCACTATATGGGCTTAAGCAAGCCCCAAGAGCTTGGTATGAGCACCTTCGGGACTTCCTCATTGAGAAGGGTTTCATCATTGGGAAGGTCGACACCACACTATTCACCAAGAAGCTTGATGGGCATATCTTCATTTGTCAAGTGTATGTTGATGATATTATTTTTGGATCATCAAATGAAGATTCATGTAAAGAATTTGGTGAATTGATGTCAAAGGAGTTCGAGATGTCAATGATTGGAGAGCTTACATTCTTTCTTGGTTTTCAAGTCAAGCAAATGAGAGAAGGGATTTTCATCTCTTAAGAGAAATATACTAATGGTCTTCTCAAGAGATTCAAGATGGATGAATGTAAGCCAATCAAGACTCCAATGCCAACCAATGGACATCTCGACCTAGACGAGGGAGGTAACCCGGTTGATCAAACTCTCTACCGCTCTATAATTGGTAGCTTATTATATTTGACCGCATCTAGGCCCAACATCATGTTTAGTGTGTGTATGTGTGCTAGGTTTCAAGCTAATCCTAAGAAAACTCATTTAATTGCCATAAAAAAATCCTTAGGTATCTTAAGCACACACCAAGCATTGGCCTTTGGTATCCCAAAGGAGCTAGATTTGAGTTAATTGGCTATTCCAATTCGGATTATGCCGGATGCAAAGTTGATAGAAAAAGCATATCCGGAGGGTGCCATTTGCTTGGTAGATCACTTGTGTCTTGGTCCTCCAAGAAACAAAATAGTGTGGCTTTGTCCACCGCCGAAGCGGAATATATTGCCGTGGGTACTTGTTGTGCACATATACTTTACATGAAACAAACTTTGCTAGACTATGGTGTAGTTCTAGATAAAGTACCTCTTTTGTGCGACAATGAAAGTACGGTAAAACTTGCAAACAATCCGGTTCAACACTCTCGCACCAAGCACATAGATATCTGTCATCACTTTCTTAGAGATCATGTTGCTAAAAATGATATATCACTAGAAGGTGTAAGAACCGAGGATCAATTGGCGGATATCTTCACTAAACCGCTAGATGAGGCAACATTTTGTAGATTACGGAATGAACTCAATGTGCTTGATTTTAGCAACTTCACTAAAAATTGAGCTTGTGTTATCCCTTGCATTACATTGTAATATACAACATGTTTAATGCTTTACAATGCATATAGGGCTTGTCTAACATGGTTAAGATAACCGCCGAAAAGCATGTGAAGAAGCTTAACCTTGGATCAAACTTGACAAGCAACTAGATTTACTTTCAAGTATTGCATTGCATATGCATGATTGTTGTTTGTTGTTTGTTTTCAAATTGCCCTCTTATTGCCTAGTTTCTTAAAAAAAATTATAGCCTAAGGCAAAATATTTTGAAAAACTTGAGGGTTTGAGAGAGGTCACTCACATCAGTCCCAATTGGTGTTTATTTGGATCTTATTGGAGTTGGGACTTGATTGGGAACAGGCAGCGCAAAGGAATTTGAAGATTCGCTGAAGAAGGAGTGATCGGACGCTGCACCGAACTCTGATGTCCAGCGTCCAGTCAGTTCATAGGAGGTGAACCTGCTGCCGAAGGAGTGACCGGACGCTGAAACAGTGTTTTACCAGCGTCTGGTCGATCATGAAGACATCAACGCTAGGTGACCGGACTCTGGTTGCGTTCGGTCGATGTCCACCGGACACGTCTAGTTGTGATTCCAGAGGATTTGGACCTCTCGGGAATCAACCGGACGCTGGGTGGTAGCGTCCGGTCGCTACCACCGAAGCGTCCGGTCAGTAGTTTTCGTGTGGCTTCAGAACTCTTTCTTCGTTTCCTCTTCTGATCCGCTAGGGGGGCCACCCTATTTAATCTCAGCGCGACGTTAACCTATCCCTACTGCCCCCATCGCCGTTGTCGTCTCGTGCTCCAACAGCCGCAAGTCACCGCCCTAGCCGCTGTTGTTCCATGACGCTGCCACAACCGTGCCTAGGTTGCCGAATCCGCTTGCCCACACGCCACCGTAGCCGCCGTGCCAGCCCGCGCGCATGCCGCCGCTTGCTCCCGCGCCGCCAGCACCTCCTCGAGCTGCGCCATGCCCTAGCCACCGCTTGCCCTCGTGGCGCCGCCGCCTCCCTGTTGCCCGTGAGACACCATAGCTCACCCATGCTAGGTGCTGCTCCCCCATGCCCGTGCCCTACCAAGCACCACCGCGCCGGTGACCCATTGTAGTTCCACCGCCTAGCAAGCCTCTGTAGTGCCTTGCATCCTCGCCAGTTCCTCCACTAAAAATCCTCACCGTCGACTCATCACTTTGCGTCACCGTTCTTTGTCGAGTCGGAACCCTAACCCTAGCCATGTCGGTGGTTTCCCGCGGATTGCTTCTCTTCTTTTTGGATCGCCGGTTCGTCAGGTAGCATGCCCGTGTTTCAATTTCGTACCTAAATTGCTTGCTTCCTAGGGTTTCGCATCTATTAGGTATATTGTATTTATTTGTATACCCTTTCTATTCCATCGTGTAGCGAGTCGGTGCCATTGAGGTGTCTGTGGCAGTTGTCAGTTAACTCAGGGCCAAGCTCGCGAGTACGGAACGAGGCCAAGCCTCGAAATGTCAAAGGCAGTTGTTTTCTGTCAGCGGCAGTTGATTCTCTTCATATTCATCAGATGGCTCGCATGAAGAATGTCAGTGGTGGTCCCGGTGATGAGGATCGGAGGCCCCTGCCTCGCCAGCCTGCAGATCCTAAAGGCAAGGCAACGAAGAAGATTGCATCAAAGAAGCAGAAGTATCCTGATGCAGAGACAACTAGAGTCGCCGCAGTTGCAGAGGCTGCAGAGCGTGCCGAGAGAGGAGGCGCTCACAGTGGAGTTGTTATTGCAAATCATCTGTAACCATAAGCATAGGGCAGACTTGAGCGTATTGAGCATCTTCATGGTGGTCCACCTGAGACTGTCATGATGGCAGGACGACGTCTTGCCATTGAGGAGCCTCAGCCTTAGGGGGAGTCACAGCAGGTGCCACAGCAAACTCAGGAGCCTCAGCCAACTCAGGAGACATAGGAGGGACAGCCGTCATAGCAGTCTCAGGAGGGTGAGCAGGTCCAGCAGGCCGAGGAGACCGAGCCGGCACCACAGCCACAGTTACGCTGTTCTGGTCATACTTGTGTCCCAGTTTCATCGAGGCCAGTCACTTAGAGGAGGGGTTGTCGTCCACCTCCTAGACCACAGGGTCTACCTCCAGTGACCCATCTTGACTTGAGGGCCGCCACGGCCAAGCAGGTTCAGCAGCTGAGATTTGTTAATTTTGAGGTATGGTTTCCGCTGAGGAGGGATGAGAGAGCTTTAGAGGGCTTCTACACTCCACTGCAGGAGGATTTCTACAATGCCTATCTCAACAGTGGGGCAGTTTTCAGATCTCAGAGGGTGTGCCACATTGACTCTATAGTTGCAGCAGCTGGAGAGCACATTCACCCCTACCTCACATATCTACCGGGGCTATCAAGTTTGATTGGACGGACCGGACTATATGTTCCATCTTGGGTTCGGTAGTTCTATGCTTCCCTCTGTATTGACCTGCAGCATAGATATATTCACTTCGCATTCGAAGGAAGAGACTACCGCCTAACAAGCCAGAGGGTCAGGGAGATACTAAGACTTCAGGAGCAGCCAGTCAGACTTCATGAGGTGTGCTATGGCTAGACAGCACCCCCTAGACGCCCTCATGGTGGTAATGTGCCCCCTACTGACTTGGTTCGCCACTGCTTCACCGAGCCTTTCGGCGAAGGATCACGCAGGAACCCTAGTGACCTAAATCCCACTACTCGCATTCTTGAGGCTGTTATGAGGAGGACACTACTTCCTACGATGGGATATAGAGAGGGCTGGACACGTATACAATTGTGGCTGATCAACTCCCTGATGCAGCAGACAGTCTTTGATATCTGGGATCTTATTCTATCAGAGATGGAGGACACGATAGCTGAGGGTTTCAGAGGACACAGGCAGCTACCTTATGCTCACTGGATCACATGGCTTATCCACAGGGCAGTCACAGTGAGGCCGCCAGAGATGCTTGCTGAGTACAGTGGTGCTAGCATAGAGTTTCCTACCTATAACATGGCACCGATGATCAGGCATAGTACACCTACAGCGCCGAGTCAGCCGCATCGACGTCCTGAGGTGCCAGAGTCTGTAGCCCAGCAGGATGAGATCATCAGGGGTATTGCAGCTACTGAGGAGGAGCAACTTGAGGCTCAGTAGGAGAGGAGCGATCCTAGTGACAGCTCAGATGATGATTACTAGCCTATTCCTCAGATGCCTGTGCGTCAGCATGATCATGAGGCTGGTAGCTCCAGTTCAGCATCACCTGCCCCGCAGACAGACCCCGCTCTCCTTGCTATACTTGAGCGGATGAGGTAGGACCAGGCACGCCAGGCTCAGGAGACAGCTGCTACGTTTGCATAGTTCCAGACTCGGCAGGATGAGTTCCAGCGGTAGTAATAGGCGATCCAGCAGCAGCAGCTAGCTATTCAGTAACAGACTTAGGCTCTACAGCAGCAGCAGCTCCTTGGATTTATGCAGCATGTAGTGACAGCCATTGGGGCTCCACCGCCACAGCCTTTGCCCCAGCTTGGTCAGGCAGCTACTACTTTGATGACTCCAGCGTTACAGTCCAGTGGGCTTCAGAGTCAGGGATAGCTACCAGCACAGTATGCTTCTCCTACAGAGCAGGTGTCCCAGTGGTTCGCTTCGCCAGTGGTAGCCCCACAGTTCACTCCATTTCAGACGGGCTTCACACCGGCACAGACATCGTCGCTGCTTGAGCCAAATACTTCAGTCTCCAGGAGTCTTGGAGTCTCCTTCAGTGAGTTGACAGGGCAGCCTACACCACCACATTTGTATGCCCCAGGGCCTTCTACAGCAGCTCCCATCACCGTGACTACACAGAGGCTTCCTTCCTTAGTTGCATCTTTAGATCCTACTACAGGCATACCAGCATAGTCACAGGCAGCACCTGTTCTAGCTCAGACCCAGACTGCTTCAGCAACACTGCCAGCTACAGAGGGCCAGACAGCCCAGAGCTCCGGATCAGATGATGATGCCAACCAGTTTCAGGTTGCTCCTCGTACTTCAGCGCCCGACTCGTCCGCTGTTGTCCCGCCGACCAACCTGTAGGTTTTGGTGTTTGACGCTAAAGGGGGAGAGGGTTCGAGTATGACAGTCTTAGGGGGAGTGACTTTTTAGGGGTTTAGGGGGAGCTTAGTTATTATATTAGCTTATATATTATATTTGGAGTTTTTATGTGTGATACACTATTATGCATTCATTGTGTGCTTACTTTCATGCATTGAACTATATATATGTGATAGTGATATCTACGTGACTGTGATATATGACATGTGTGCTCTCTACTTTGAATTATTTATATGTCATATCACTTGTGTTATGCTCATTTGCCTTTGCTTCCGCGCTTTACTCTGATGCAAATGAGCTTTATTACTTGTACTCATGCTTATTTCATATCTTTTGAGTACATCATGTTGGCTTAGTTCATATAAGCTTGACTAACACCTTTGTTCTTATTGACAAAAGCTTATATGATCCAAGCATGTTAAAAACCTCAACTCTTTTACATACTCGAGGTGGTATTGTCATCAATCACAAAAAGGGGGAGATTGAAAGCATCTAGGCCCCTAGTTGGGTTTCAGTGATTAATGACAATACAAGATTACTATGACTAACGTGTGTTTTACAGAGGCAATTAAGTTAGGTCATGGTAATGGAGATCGATTGGGCAATCGAGGTGGTCATGCCCCTACGATGGAAATCGTTTCGGTTTTCAAAGGATGGACGACAAGGTTAAGGATGACTAGTTCTAAGGGTCAATTGGAGTTGGAGAGACACTTAGAGTAGTTTAGGACCTTGTTTTTCCTTTGGCCGTACTATTAAGGGGGTATGGATAGGTAGCTTGACCTAGGTGAGTCTAGTGAGTTAGGTGTGGTGCACACTTGTTAAAACTAACGCTAGGTAGCTCCTACATATGTCTAAGATCCAATGGAGCAAACTTCATTCACGTATGATCGAGAGTTGGAAGTGAATGGAGGGTCAAATACTAACCAAACGCTGGTTTCGGTGTGACCGGACGCTGGCGCAGAGTTCGGTCAGTTCATTTGACTGAGGTGAAATTGTTCGGTGTGATCGGACGCTGGAAGGTCAAGTGACCGGACGCTGAGAGCCAACGTCTGGTCGTTTCCAGTAAGGTTCCAGAGAGAGAGAAAATCATGATCGGACGCTGGCAGTGTCCGGTCACACTGTAAACTCTAGAGTTCGGGGTGTACTGACCGGAGCGTCCGGTCAACATGACCGGAGCGTCCGGTCACCCCGCAGAGGCACATAACGGTTCATTTTTCAGCCCATGTTATAAATACCACCTCCACTCGTGTGTGGGGGTACTTTTGCTCATTCCAACAGCTGAGAAACACCTTAGAGAGTGCCAAGAAGAGCAAGGTCCTAGTGAGGTGATTGAGATTTGAGAATACAAAGAGAGACCTCATTAGTGAAGATCAAGAGTAGCAAAGTGTGCATTCACCTTCTCATTAGGCTTGTTGTGGTCAAGTGAGAGTTCGTGCATGTTACTCTTGGTGATCGCTATCACCTAGACGGCTTGGTGGTGATTGGGAGTTCGGTGATCACCCGGCGGAGCTTGTGGGTGATTCACCGCGACGAAGTGTCGAAGAATCAACCCGTAGAGAGCACTAGATCCTTGTGCGGATCAAGGGGGAGCTACACCCTTGCACGGGTGCTCCAACGAGGACTAGTGGGGAGTGGCGACTCTCCGATACCTCGGCAAAACATCGCCGCGTCCTTTCCTCTCTATTTACTTTAAGCATTTACTTTATGCAATTCAATTCATGTCTTTACATTCTTAGAATTTCTATGCTAGAGTAGGATTAGAACTTAGGTTGCAAGTCTTTTGTGCGGTAGAACAATTAGAAACACTTTTTAGGCATAAGGGGTTAATTGGGCTCACCATAGGACTTAATTATTGCGAAGAAATTTAGAATTAGCTCAATTCAACCCCCCCTCTTGGGCATCTTGATCCTTTCAGAGGTCCAAACAATCTTTTATAGTAATCGGTTATATAATCTTTCAAATTCGCATCCCCAACATTAATTCCTTCTTCCTGTTCTAGTTATGTGATTTTTGTTTTTCTATGTCTCCCATTTGCTATCATATGAAAATACTTAGTATTATCATCTCCCTGCAACAACTTTGTTGCTTTTGATCGTTGGAGCCAATAAATCTCCTCCTCTCTTAGCAACTTAGTTAATTGCCCTTTAAGATGGTATCTAAGCTCTATCTCCTAATATGATAGCAGCTTTGTTTCTGCCTTTCTATCGAGGATATCTATTTTATCCATCAGGTCTAGCTTATGTTTCTTGTTTTCGGAGACTAAATTTCTAGCCCAACCTCTAAGAAAAAGTCGCAGCCTCCTTATCTTAGGCTGCCACCATTCCAAGGGTGTTCTACCCCTATTCTCATACTCCCACACCTCTTTTACCAAATCAAAAAAACCATCCCTTGTCAGCCACTCTAGCTCAAATTTAAAATTCCTAGCGTTGCCTCTGTGAGATGGTTCCCCTACGTCAAGTAAGAGTGGTGTGTGATCAGAGATTTCTCTAGTGAGAGCCTGGACGGTCGCCAACGGAAATTTTTGTTCTCATTCGGTTGTCACCAAAATACGATCTAATTTATCATAGGTTGGAATTTCAGCATAATTAGCCCAAGTGAACTTTCTACCCGTCATTTCTAGTTCCCTTAGATTCAGAGTTTCGATAATGGCATTAAAGAGAAGTGGCCATTTATTATTATATCTTGAATTATTTGTTTCTGACGGGTTCCTAATTATATTGAAATCCCCCCTACTATAAAAGGTAGATCCCCGTGGCTAGTACAAGCACGTACTAACTCTGATAAAAAATTCTTTGTGCTCTTCCTGTGCTGCGCCATAGACTGACAAAAGGGCCAATCGAAAACCATCTACCTTATTTCTTAAGACAAATTTTATGTAGTAATTCCCATCAATAATACTTTCTACTTCGAAGCTTTCTCAATTTATTCTCATTAGCATCCCCTAGACATACCCCGGGGACATCGCCAATGCCAAACAACATCAGTCACAGCACAGGCGGCGCGGATTACTTGAGAAATTTTGGTGCTAGGACAAGTGTTATCAAGGCTAAGGTGATCTTCTAACAAATCTTTCACTTGAGCACCACGAAATTTTTATTTCCCCAAGTTTCCTACTTTCTTAGGTTTCTTGGATTCCGAAATTCGCAAGAAATCTTTGGTATTTTTGGATGGATCCGGTTGCGATTTCCTTTTCATGATGACGTGAGTTCACGCTTCAGATTACATGTCCATCAGATTTGAGTTGGCTCAACTTAGCTGTTCCAATTGCTGCTAAGTCCTGTGCACTATCTGAACTGCAGCTGCTATTCAGGCTTCAGTTCGGAACATGGGAAACTGCTGCTTTAGTTTCATCCTGTTGCAGCCGTGCCTTCAACCTGAATTTTCACTTCAGCTGCTTGTTTTCTTGTCGACACGCTCTTTGTTTCTCTGACGGTGTTGTGGGTACAGCGGCATCAGCATCAGCTCGGCTCCAACTCTCAGGTATGCAACACAGCAGCAGCCCAAAGAGTTCAGCAAGTCAGTCCGTTTGCATCTCGCCAAGTGTGTGTGTGTGTGTTTCCCCTTCTCGCCAAGAAGTGGCAGGAGAGAGCGGCAGCATCTCAAAACAGTATAGCGAAAGATTCAGGCTTAGGGGAATACCTCCCGAAGTGATGTACACGTATACGGTTGAAGTGATGTACACATATACAGGGAATCTCTAAGTAACTCAAAAAAGAAAAGAAAACATTTGTTCATTCTGGATCCGCCCCTGCCGGTACCTTGTGAAAGGGATGTATGCACACGTATATGGTTAGTTGGTTACTGTACATACAGCTGGCTGTGCCTTTGGAGCAGTTGTACTGCGCGGTGACGTCGCTCACGGCATAGAGCGTGCTCGCCACCACGCCCACGTCCAGCACCGCCCGTTGCCGCGCTCTTGTCCTGCTCGTTCCAGTTTTGGACCTTAGCTAGCATGATTGAGAGGGCAAACGTGGTTCATCCATCATTGTCAACTCCAAATCCCCATAGAACGAGGGCCTTTTGGAGCTGTTTTCCTTTCAGAAAACTATTTTTAGAGTTGCGTCAAGTAAATACAAGGCCATGGTGTCATGTCATCAACCTTTTCCGCCTGGTTCACCGGAAGTCGGAAGCGGAGCCACGCACGACATGGAAATCGGAAAAGCAGCGCTCCAGTGGTCTCCGGCACGGGGAAATGACGTTGCCGGCCGGAACGGGGCGTCAGGCAGTGAGGCAGGCACGGTCACATCAAAGTTGCATCCCTCCGTCCACTGCCTGTCTAGCTACTCCTCCACGCGTACTACAAGGACCAAAACACTGAGGACAGTGGAGGGAGGGAGACGGTGTACAGTATGACGAGTGACACCATGATGGACATGGTTTTCTGCTACGGAGTGTCTTTACACGCAAAACAAGGCAGGCGAGAGGCGAGAGGCGACGCATGATGAGCAGTCATCCTCGTCGGGCGCGCAGCAGGTGCTGGATCCCTAGGCGACGCAGTGACCCAGGCAGCCCATCCACAGGCTCCTCCTCGTCAGCCGTTTCTGCACACGATTAGAAGAAGAAAGAACTCCTTAACAGTAGCTATAACTGAGAAAAAAAGAACACTGGCTTCACAGTTCACACTGAACCAGTGATGTGGCAAGGACTAGTACTACATACTAGTAACTAGGACTACTCAAAATGTTAATCATATACTTGCTCCATCCCAGAATGTTAATCATACCACCTCCATCCTAAAGCAAATACAACTCAAAATGCATTCTTTGTTAACATATCCACAATTTGACCAATTATATGTAGGTAAAAAAATAGAAACATTTTGACACTAAATAGATATATTATGAAAACTAACAAATGCAATGATATTTATTTAATCTCGTATTATTAATACTTTCCTACACAGTTAGTATAACTCAAATCGTAGTACTATGCTCCTACTTTTTTAGACCAAGGAAGTTGTTTTAGAAAAAAGTTGAAACTTTTATACAGCTTGTTCATTTGGCTGTGGCTTGTCGTAAACAATCATAAATTTCCAGCCAGAACAGTATTTTTCTCACACAAACCAGCCAACAGTACTTCTTCACGAACCAGCAACAGTATGAACCAGCCGTCGATAAACGTTGACCGATAATTATTCAGATTATATACAAGTTCAGGATTTGAAGCCTGTACCAATAGACTTGTATTCAGAGTGCCTTTGCAAGATATTTCCTCTTTAGCAATCGACGATATATACTTTGATAAATTAATGGTCAAAGTCTATTGTGTTTGATTTTTCTTCTCATGACTAAAATACGGAGGGAGCGTATGTCTTTGGCCAAAATCTATTATGTTTTAACTTCTCCACGATGGATTCATGCAGTAGCCAGGTGAATGTGTGTAACTAACCCTGGGATCATGGCAGAGCATGTCAGGCGGGATGTGGTAGAGGTCCTGGTCTATGGCCTTCACCGCCTCGTAGGCGTGGACCACCGTGCTCTGCTGCTTCCCCTGCTTCTTCACCGCGCCACCGTGGTCGCCCAGCCCCACCACCACATCTTGCTGCCGCTGCTTCTCGTCCTCGTCCTCGTCCTCGTCCTCCAGCTCAAGTGTTGGTGTGGCACTTTCCCTCCACTTCACCACCTAGCATATACGAGCAACGCAACAACGACATTGCATCCAAAATTCAGTACGAGTCATAATAACATTAAGATTTTTCACTCTCTGTCATAACGGCTCAAGACAAGTGTTTTGATGAACAAAAAAAAATAAAAAATGTATGTAGTCTATGGATCGTTGCAGCAATTAACTACATCATCGATCACCTTGTTGGCAGGCTTGGGCGGCGAGGAGGGCGGTATCGCCAGGACGAGTCGTCCGGCCTGCATGGCGGAGTCGAAGTACTGGGTGACGGGCCAGTCGCCGGCGCCGACGTAGGTGTAGTTCCACTCCCCAAACGCCGGGATGCGCTGCCGCCTCGCCCGCGCCTACTCACAAAACACAAATCAAGACAAGGCATCAGAAGCGAACCTCACGCTATCGATCAGCAGCAGACGACCAAGACGATCGATGGGGAAGGCACTGGTCGTCCAACAGAGGACTGAGCTATACCTTCATGGCCGCCGGCTGCTCCAAGCGTTGTAGTAGGCTGATCGGAGTCGTGGATCGAGGAGTGTGTGAACTGTGAGGCCAGTCAGGGGAAGGTGAAGGGCGAGGCGTGCGGATTTTTTATAGCAAGGCGTGGGGTGGTGTGGAGTGGTGTGGAGTGGGATGTTTGGTGTGGAGTGGTGTGGAGTGGGATGTTTGGTGTCCGTCCATGCCGGCCGGAGGTGGGGATAGGTGGTTGCAGCTGCAGCAGGATGGGCTCAGTCGTGCAGCGTGCGTGTCATGCCATGGAACTGTGGAGAGAAGGCAGCAATGCGGAGGGGACCCAGGGGCCCCGTGGTCGGAAGAGCGGAATGCGTCATGCGGTGCGGCCATTATGTGGGGGAGCAGGCGAGCAGCAGTGCTGCTGACCGCAGCGCGTGCCAGGCCGTGCGTAGATATGGCCGGTCACGGTCTGCACGCGGAGGTCTGCTCGTCTGAGCCTGTTCGATTGTCATTGCTAGTGTGTCTAACTAGTTTGTACGAGAAAAAAAAATATTATTTTAACTATAAATTTTACCAACGAGTCACAGCTAAACGAACTTAAAAGGGCGTGGACGTGGCCGCGGGTCACCAGTCACCGCACCTCTGCTCTGCTCTGCTCTGCTCACATGTCTCGGATCGGTCGAACGAAGAAGTTCCAGAACATGAGCAGGCTGTTCCCTCTGTTTTTTTTTTCTCTTATCTGAGTACAATTGTAGTATCTGCTCCCTCTGTTGTTTGCTTGCTTGGTCCTGTGGTTTCGTGCCGGCAGTCATAGCGCTCATTTACTTTTTGACACACGGTGATTTTTCATCAAGTTTAGGCTGTGGATTTCCCTCCATGAGCCAAAAGCAAAATGCACGTAACATCAAAACATTGGATGAAAGTTTCGCAAAAAAAAAACATTGGATGAAAAAAAAATTATCCAAGAGTAGTTAATAAAACTCCATCACGCGAATCTATTACAAACCCAAACTACTCTTAAGACCGCTTTTCTACACAAGTTCACACACGAACATGTCATCTTGTACCTTCGTTGTCAGACAAATAATCTATTCTTTCTTGGCCCTTAAAAATTTTCCGTTCCCTAATTGACATCGAGTTCGACTTTCATTCCTTATACGACACTCCGTTAGATTTTTCATCTATGAACCGTTAACTGCCATGTGAAAAGACGATTTTATCCCTGTGGGCCCCACCACCCTTCTCCCTCCTCTCCTCCCCTTCTCCCTCCTGGTCGCCGAGTCGCAGGCGTGGTGCAGCCTGGTGCGCAGCAACGAGGCTGCCGTGTCGAGCTTGCGCGCCACGCTCGACGCCCTGCTCCTCCGCGCGGGCGTTGGTGGTGGTTGCAGTATGGCGCATCCCGCCGCCGAGGAGGGATTCGGCGAGTCCGACAGCATGGACGACGTGGAGTCGTGCTGCTTCGTGGACACGGCCGAGGACGCGATGCCGGCCCCGGCGACGAAGTGGGCGTGCGGCGCAGGCGAGGCATCGGTGCTGCTGCTGCCGTGCCGGCACCTGTGCCTGTGCAAGGCGTGCGAGCCCCGGATGAACGCCTGCCCCGTCTGCTCTGGCGCCAAGAATGCGGCCATCCACATCGCGCCCAACTGATGGCGTCGGCTCGGCTCGGCTCCGGCGATCTCGCTACCAATGCCAGCGCGGTGAGAGAGGGAGAAGGGTGGTGGGGCCCACTGCGCTTATACGGGCAAGGGAGAAGGGGAGGAGAGGAGGGAGAAGGGTGGTGGGGCCCACAGGGGCAAAATCGTCTTTTCACATGGCAGTTAACGGTTCACGGGATGGAAAATCCAACGGAGTGTCATATAAGGAATGAAAGTTGAACTCGGTGTCAAATAGGGAACATAAATTTTTTTATGACAAAAAAAAGAACGGGTCATTTGTCTGATGTCAAATAAGAAATTCTCTCTAACATATTACCGGAGGAGTCTTGCCGAAAGTGTGTCATACAAACGACACATTAGTAAGGTCTCTTGAGACTCAGCCAACAAGGCCTATGGGCTAACCGCTCTGGAGTTACGTTATTGTTGAAGCAATATAATAGGACTTGGAGATAAAAAAAAACACATTGCGAAATATATTTGTTGACGACAATGCCCGCCAATGCGTCCCCTATCCAACCATACTGACAGATGCATAATCTTTATTCCTTAGATATACTTGGTGCTTGCGGGAAAAAACATCATATAGGAAAAGTATATCGACTAAGTTGTTGTGAAGTGAGAATTGGCATTGACACGGAAATCCAATCTTTTCTACTCAAAGTCTTGGAGAATTTTATTTTTTATAACATGTCAAAATCATTAGCTCCACATACTCCTCAATGGTGAGAAAATTTCTACGAGAGCCATATCTAGTTATTCATGTTGAAACTTTTTACATAAGCTACTTGTTTTTGTATTGAGTTTTGTCAAGTCCTATTGACTCTTGTTGAGAAGTTTATCATGCTCTTAGGATCAAGATTGTAACACCCTCGGTGTTACACTGTACAACTTTTTACTAAAACACTGCATGAGCATCATACTTGTGTGTAAATGTGTAATATAGGGTATAAAGCAATATACGAAACTTGAAATGTTCAATTGAAACACGAAACGCATGTTACATTTCATGTCGCGTTGTGTTGCTTAGGGTTCTAAATGAATTTTTATTTAACAGAAATGCTATAGAATGCATATGTGAAACTTTAATAAAGTTTGTAGCATGAACTTCGTAGGTGACGCTGAAATACGTGCGGTCGAGAACGAGATTCGCTAGATTGCTTACTTTATAGCTTGGAAATGGAATTCGACGCGAAACCGTTTGAAACGTAGTCAATTTTCGTAAGTCGGAAATTGGGACGACGAAGCCAAGTTCGACAATTTTTATAGGAGGATCTAGATAAGTAGTGGCATGGTTTTAGGGTTTCTTTTAGTAGCTTGATAGACTAGCTAGAGCGTAAAATAGGTGGTGTACCTATGGATCATCGAGTTGGCGTTTTGAGCAGCTTTAAAATGCGTGCAAGGCGCGTACCCGGTTGGTTTTGGTGTCTGGGCACGGTCACCGCGACTCGGCCGGTATCGTCGCTCGCCCAGGCGCGCCCACGCGCACCGCCGCGCAGGCCGCACTGCCGCTGCCGTGCCTGGCACGCTACCCGCTCGCACACGTGCACGTTGGGCCCGGCAAGCCTAGCTGCCCTACCTCATCCGTCACGTCCGCCTGAGCCCTGTGGCTCACCGTCACGTTGAACTGCACCCCGGTCGCGCTGCGCGCCATTCGTCGCTGCCGCGCGGCTACTGCTCCATTGACCCTTTGGCTGCACGTGCGTTGACTTGCCCCGCCTGCCGTCGCCTTCACATCTACGTGCGGTGCCACGCCACGTTTCCCGTCGTGTCGCCTAGAATGTCATCGCGTCGGTGGCCGAGCCACGCCAAGGCCTAACCGCAGCGTTGGCCCTAGATGGTAAATGCGCACGTCCGGAGGTTGGTTTGGGGTCCCGTAGTCACGCCAGACTTGCCACCGCTGCTGTCGTACGGCGCCCGTCTCCAATTTAAGTTTTCGCCCATCGCCGGCCTCCATAAGTTCGAATGGCGTCGTCCAAAGAAATTGGCCTTGCGTAGTCCACCGTCTTCCAATTAACCGAGCACCAAACTAGCTCTGGTAGTTAGCTTGCGAGTGGAGTCAACCCAATGAGCTTTCGATTGCCAGTGAGCTAATGCGGGGTGTTTTCCCCATGGCGGCCCGCCATGGTCGCCGAGGCGGGTGCTCGGCCAAGGCGTCACTCATTGCTCCATTGTATCAATTGAGCAGTGCTTTTGCGTCCCCTTGACTTGGTTGCCTCGCCCGTGTCGCAGTTTTTCCGGTGGAGCAGCAGGTCACCGGGAACACCATCGTTGTGCTTGTCGTGAACTAGAGTCTCCCCATGCTCGTGCCAACCACCTCGTCGAGTCTCGCACCTTTGTCTAGTCCATCTGTCACGTGTCTAGTGAGGCCCTCTTGCTCCTAGGGTAGTTGGTTGACTCAATTAGGGTCAAGGTTCGCTGGAGCACGTGGCCGTCTCCGACAGATGTGGTGTAGGTGCTGTTACCGTGGCCGACGCGTTTGAGCATAGTACCATTTCAAATAGGACATTTATATTGTTGCCCGCAGTCTATAGATGGTTAAAGAGTAGTGGTAGAGGCGTTGGGCTAGGTAGATGCGCCGGCGTCAGTGTTGCCACGGCCACACGCCGCCGAGATGCATGGCCACATTGTCGTGCTGCACCAATTGAGGTGTTTGATACATCAATCAATTGCTCTTTGCAAGTAGAGTGTTATGGTGGTGTTGGTTGGTGCCGGGGAGGTCCGTGCTCGTTGGCATTGGCCGAAGATGCCGTGGCCTTATTTAGTTTAGGCCAGGGACTTCGTAATACATTAATTGGATTAAGGGAAGGGTGCTAGATGCGAAGACTGTGACTCAGCTAAATAGTGTTTGAGTGAGCTTTGTGAATACAAAAGAAAATGGGGGTTCTTTAGCAAAAGCGCCAGCTCACGCGTGGGTTTAGCCATGGGCCGCGTTGCGTGGGCTACGTCCATGCGCCGTTGCATGGGCCACGCCGGGGTGCGCGCCCGCGAGGGGGTGGGCCGAGCCGAGTGTAGCAGGCCACCCGGGGGAAATCGGTTTTTTAATTTTCCAGTGAATTACAAATGTTTATTCAATTTAGTTTTTAGTTGAACTTTGAGAAATTATAGTAAATTCTGTAGATGTCCAAAAATAGAGAAATCGGTTCTGCCATAGTTGGTACTAGAGCCAATAATGGGTTACAAGTTCTTCACTCTTCTCCAAAACTTAAAATTTTAACCAACAAAAGTTTTGCAAAAAGTAGGATGCGATTAATTATGTAAATAAGTATAAGCCCTAGCAATATGGTCTATCTAGGATAGCGGTACTGGTTTTATCTAATCAGTTTTCTATAGGTACACTAACTTACGTTGCGTAAGAAATCGCTTAGCATACGGAAAGTGAGTGTGTGATGTGCCGAAATTTTGCGAATGCCGCTATATTCCGACTTGAGTGAACGTATAGGCCGAGGCATGCATCATGATCATAGGGTCTTGCTTAAACTAAAATCCTCCTACACGTATAATTGGATTAGTAAATTGATAGGATTAACTAAAAGAATGCTTTAATAAATGTGCTACATTTCTCTAATCCCTTGCTTCTGATCAGAAAGGTTGTTCTAAATAGATGGTTCCTATCTCTTATAGATGAATCTAAGGTCGGGACGTAGGAGCACTAGTGCTGGGGTGGCTCACGGTCTTAGCGAAGGCCAAGGAGAAAGTAGCTGGGCCAATGAGCACAATGGGGAGAGCCATGAGGCTCCACTTCTGGCTCCTCCTCCTCCACCACCGCCTCTGATGACTCATGTGAAGATGATGGCGGAACTGATGGCTGCTCGCCGTGAGTCAGCTCGTGCCATGGAGCTAATGGCACAAGCTATCGCTGGCTTCGCCTGCGGAGGCCACGGGGGCAATGGTGGGAATGGGGGTGGTGCCTACAATCTTGAGGGACCCTCCTCTTACCAGGATTTCCACAAGACCCACCCACCCACTTTCACACCGATAGCTGAGTCCCTAGATGTGGATCACTGGCTTCACATTCTGGAGCAGAAGTTTCTATTGCTCAATGTGGCCGATGAGCAGAAAGTGCGCTTTGCAGCACAACAGCTATTGGGGTCCGTGAGTGCATGGTGGGATACCTTCCATGCCATGCAGCAGCCAGATCATCAGGTGACCTGGCAGGAGTTCACCACAGCATTCTGGGAGTTTTATATTCCTGCTGGTGTCCTCAACTGAAAGCTGACTGAGTTCCTGGAACTACGATAAGGGAGTATGACAGTGATGGACTACATCAATAAGTTCAATCACTTATCCTAGTTTGCTGGCATTCATGTGGACACTGATGAGAAGAAGGACCGCTTCTATCATGGCCTCCCTTACATCCTTCAGGAGAAATTGTACATTGGGAACTATCAGACCTTTAGGGCAATGATGAATGCTGCCATCACCATGGAGGGCTTGCAGCGGGATTCCCAAGCAGAGTGGAAGAGAAAGCGAGTGGCCATGGGGTCTTCTAGCCACCCTCATACTTAGAAAGTTTAGGTTGTCCAACGAGTGCCCTATCAATCATCAGGTGGGCATTCGTTTTGGTAGCCCCAGCATACTTCTCAGACTTCTTCCACACGGTACCGTGCACCCACTCAGCAGGTGCAACCCCAGCAGCCTCAGGGACAGCAGGTCCCACCTCACCAAGGATTGGGGAACAAGCCTAGCGCTTGTTTCAAATGTGGCAAGGATGGCCACTATTCCTAAGAGTGTCCCCAGAACCAGCCAGCCCAGTCTGCTCAACCATCGATGAACTCCAGGCTAGTCAAGCAAATGGTGATCAAGAGGAAAGTGCCAGCCAGCCGATCTGGATAGGTAAATTTCATGGATGCTGAGCATATATTACAGCAGGAACCGGTGATGGCTGTATGTTTATGATCAATTCCCATCTAGCTTATGTGTTGTTCGATTCTGGTGCATCACATTCATTTATGAGTATGGGATTTGTAGACCAACACAACATACCTCTTATGGCTATACCGTATGCCTATATAATCCGTACTCCGAGTGCGTAGATGTGCATCAATACTCGGACGGACATAGTAAACTTGGTATTAGCCACTCATACTTACCATCTCTAGTTCATGGTACTGCCTAGGCAAGGCATTAATGCTATTCTTGGAATGAACTAGTTGTGGGTATATGGGGTAGTCTTGGATATAAAGCGGAGAAGTGTGGAGTTACGACTTCCTTCTTTTGAGGATAGGATGTCTCTTCTTGTACCCTCAGATCCAGTCTTACCTATTGCTGCCCATGCTGAAGCCTCTCCTGATCTTACCTCCATTCCCATGGTATGCGATTTCCTGGATGTATTTCCTGAAGATCTACCTAGGTTGCCACCGGACCGAGAGGTGGAATTCTCCATTGAGCTAGAGCCTGGTACTGCACCTATCTCCCAACGCTCGTACCGCATGGCTCCAAAGGAATTGGCTGAGATAAAGAAGCAGTTGGAAGAATTGATGGAAAAAGGCTACATCTGTCCTAGCTCTTCACCATGGGGTTGTGTAGCCATTTTGTGAAGAAGAACGATGGTACTTTGTGGATGTGTGTGGATTATTGCCCTCTTAATGTGGTAACAATTAAGAACAAGTATCATTTGCCCCACATAGATACTTTATTTGATCAGCTAGCTGGTGCCAAGGTGTTTTCAAAGATTGACCTCCGTTCAGGCTATCATCAGATCAAGATCAGACCACATGATATACCAAAGACATCTTTTTCTACTAGGTATGGGTTGTATGAGTACCTAGTGATGTCTTTTGGTCTCACCAACGCTCCTGCATTCTTCATGTACCTAATGAATTCAGTCTTTATGCCAGAGCTAGATAAGTTTGTGGTAGTATTCATTGATGATATCCTGATATATTCCAAGAATGATGATGAGCATGCCCAACACCTTCGGATAGTACTGGCTCGATTGAGGGAACACAAGTTGTATGCTAAATTCAGCAAGTGTGAATTCTGGTTAGATCGAGTGCAGTTTTTAGGACATGTGTTGACACCTGACGGCATTTCTGTAGATCCCAGCAAGGAGCAAGATGTGTTGAATTGGAAGTCTCCCAAGTCTGTGCACCAGATTCACCAGTTCCTTGGTCTAGCTGGGTACTATCGGCGTTTTATCCTAGATTTTTCCAAGATAGCTAGCCAATAACCAAGCTGCTCCAAAAAGAAGCTAAGTTTGATTGGAGCCCAGCCTGTGAAGAAGCCTTCTAAGCTTTGAAGGCATTTTCTGACCACTGCTCCTATGTTGGCCCAACCAGATATTGATAGGCCCTTTGATGTATACTGTGATGCCTCAAAGATGGGGTTGGGATGTGTGCTGATGCAAGATGGGCGTGTGATAGCTTATGCTTCGTGCCAACTGAAAAAGCACGAAGCGAATTACCCCACTCATGACTTAGAGCTGGTTGTTGTGGTCCATGCTCTAAAGATTTGGAGGCACTATCCTGTTGGGCAACAAAGTGCATATCTTTACAGATCACAAGAGCCTCAAGTATATTTTCACTCAGTCTGAGCTGAATATGAGGCAAAGGAGATGGTTAGAATTGATAAAGGATTATAACTTAGAAGTCCATTATCACCCAGGAAAGGCCAATGTTGTAGCTGATGCTTTGAGCCAAAAGTCACATCAGGTTGAGGAAACACCTTTGTCTCTCAACCATGCTGAGGTGTTGGCTCACATTGCACTGACCTCAGAATTGCTGGAGCAGATTATTCTAGAGCAAAGGCAAGATCCTGAAGAAATTCCGCACATTAGGAAATTGATTGTCGAAGGGCGTGGCCCTCACTTTAGTGTTGATGAGCATGGAGTAGTGAGATACAAGGATAGACTGGTGGTTTCATCCAATGAGGAGCTGAGAAGGAAGATTTTGAGTGAAGCCCATCATTCAAAGTTGTCTATTCATCCTGGCAGCAACAAGATGTACCATGATCTGCGCCACTTGTATTAGTGGTCTAACATAAAGCAGGACATCACCTAGTATGTTGCGGAGTGCGACACCTGTGGGAGAGTTAAAGGAGATCATATGCGTACTCTGAGATATTTGTAGCCCTTGCCCATTCCTATTTGGAAGTGGGAAGATATCTCCATGGACTTTATGGTGGATTTGCCCCACACATCCATGGGCTACGATTCCATTTGGGTCATTGTGGACCGTCTCACTAATTTGGCTCATTTTATCCCGATGGACACCAAATATATAGCCAAGAAGTATCCGGAGGTATATTTTGATTGGGTTGTGACCCTACACGGAGTCCCCCTTACTATCATCTCTGATAGAGGGTCAGTTTTTGTCTCCCATTTCTAGGAGCAACTACAACAATGCCTTGGTACTCATCTCCTCAGAAGCTCCACATATCATCCACAGACTGATGGTCAAACAGAAAGGGTGAATCAAGTGCTCGAGGATATGTTGAGAGCTTGTGCCATTTCTTTCCTTGAGAAGTAGGATGAATGCCTAAAGTTAACTGAATTTTCTTACAATAATAGCTACCAAGAGAGCATTCGCATGGCACCATTTGAAGCTCTATATGACAAGAAGTGTAGGACACCACTTAACTAGGTTGAAGTGGGAGGGCGTGGATACTTTGGGCTAGAATTCATCAAAGAGACTTGAGAGCAAGTCACCATTATTTGGAGTCACTTGAAGGCAGCTTAGAGCCAATAGAAGGCTTATATGGACAAGCGAAGAAGGCCTTTGCAGTTTGAAGTTGGGGATTATGTGTATCTCAAGGTGTCTCCTATGAGAGGGGTGCATTGGTTTGGTGTCTATGGCAAGCTAACACCCTGATATGTGGGTCTCTACAAGGTTTTGGCCCAGTGTGGCCTAGTGGCGTATCGTCTCTAGCTCCCTGATATCTTGTCTGCAGTACATGATGTGTTTCATGTCTCATAGTTGAAGAAATGTCTGTGGGTACCTGATGAAGTTGTAGAAGTTGTAGGACTTCCCCTCTAGCCTGATTTAACTTATGTTGAGCACCCTGTCAAAATCCTGGATGAAAAAGAAAGAGTGACCAGAAATAGTGTGGTAAAGTTCTACTAGGTGCAGTGGCAAAACCACTCTGAGGATGAGGCCACGTGGGAACAAGAGAGATATATATTGAAGCATTACCCCCACCTCCTCTCTAGTTCTGATGAGTAGTTGTTACATTGAAATGTACTTCCTATCTCCTTCTCACACTAGGCACATTAAATCTTGGGTCGAGATTTTGTTTTAGGGGGCTAGATTTGTAACACCCTCGGTGTTACACTATACAACTTTTTGCTAAAACACTGCATGAGCATCATACTTGTGTGTAAATGTGTGTAATATGGGGTATAAAGCAATATACAGAACTTGAAACGTTCAATTGAAACACAAAATGCATGTTACATTTCATGTCGCGTTGTGTTTCTTAGGGTTCTAAATGAATTTTTATTGAACGGAAATGCTATAGAATGCATATACGAAACTTTAGTAAAGTTTGTAGCATGAACTTTGTAGGTGACGATGAAATATGTGCAGTCAAGAATGGGATTTGCTAGATCGCTTACTTAATAGCTTGGAAATGGAATTCAACGCGAAACCGTTTGAAACGTAGTCAATTTTTGTAAGTCAGAAATTGGGTCGACGAAGCCAAGTTCGACAAATTTTATAGGAGGATCTGGTTAAGTAGTGGCATGGTTTTAGGATTTCTTTTAGTAGCCTGATAGACCAGCTAGAGCGTAAAATAGGTGGTGTAGCTACTGGATCATCGAGTTGGCTTTTGAGTAGTTTTAAAATGCGTGCAAGGCACGTCCCCGGTCGGTTTTGGTGTTTGGGCACAGTCACCATGACAAGGCTGGTGTCCCCGCTCGCCCAGGCGTGCCCATGCACACCACTATGTAGGCTACACTACCGCTGCCGCACCTGGCATGCTACCCCGCTCGCACACGCGTACTTTGGGACCAACAAGCCTGGCTACTCTGTCTCATCCGTCGCGTCCGCCTAAGCCCCGTGGCTCACCGTCGCGTCGAACTACACCCCGGTCGCGTTGTGCGCCGTCCGTCGCTGCCGCACGGCTACTGCTCCCAATGACTCTTTGGCTGCACGCGCGTGGGCTTGCCCCGCCTGCCGTCGCCTTCACGTCTACGTGCGGTGCCACGCCACATTTCCTACTGTGTTGCCTGTAATGTCGTCGCGTCGGCCAGCCGAGTCGTGCCAAGGCCTAACCGCAGCGCTGGCCCTAGATGGTAAATGCACACATCTGGAGGTTGGTTTGGGGTCCTGTAGTCACGCCTGACTTGCCACCGTTGCTGTCGTACGACACCCGTCTCCAATTTAGGTTTTCGTCCATCGCCAACCGCCATAAGTCTGAACGGCGTCGTCCAAAGAAATTGGCCATGCGTAGTCCACCGTCTTTCAATTAACCAAGCACCAAACTAGCTCTGGTGGTTAGGTTGTGAATGGAGTTGATCTAACGAGCTTTCGATCGCTAGTGAGGAAATGCGGGGTGTTTTCCCTGCGGCGGCCCGCCATGGCCGCCGTGGCGGGTGCTCGGCCAAGGCATCACTCATTGCTCTGTTGTATCAATTGAGTAGTGCTTTTGCCTCCCCTTGACTGGTTGCCTCACCCATGTCACAGTTTCACTGGCGGAGTAGCAGGGCGTCGGGAACATCGTCGTCGTGCTTGCCGTGAACCAGATTCTCCCCGTCTCGTGGCAACCACCTCGCCGAGTCTGTGCCTTCATCTAGTCTATCCGTCATGTGTCTAGTGAGGCCCTCCTGCTCCTAGGGTAGTTAGTTGATCAATTAGGGCCAAGGTTCATCGGAGCACGGTGGTCGTCTCCGGCGGATTGGTGTAAGCGTCGTTACCATGGCCGATGCGTTTAAGCATAGCAACGATTCAAATAGGACATTTATATTGTTGCCTGTTGTCTTTAAATGGTTAAAGAGTAGTGGTAGAGGCACTAGGCTAGGTAGATGTGCCAGCATCGGTGTTGCCACGGCCAGACCCCACCGTAATGCATGGCCACGTTGTCGTGCTACACCAATTGTGGCGTTTGATACATCGATCAGTTGCTCTTTGCAAGTAGAGTGTTATGGTGGTGCTGGTTGGTGTCGGGGTGGTTCGTGCTCATCGGCGTTGGCCGAAGATGCCGTGGCCTTGTTTAGTTCTAGCTAGGGACTTCGTAATACATGAATTGGATTAAGGGAAGGGTGCTAGATGCGAAGACCGTGACTCAGCTAAATAGTGTTCGAGTGAGCTTCATGAATAGAAAAGAAAATGGGGGTTCTTTAGCAAAAGCGCCAACTCACACACGGGTTCAGTCATGGGCCGCGTTGCGTGGGCCGTGTCCACGTGCCATCACATGGGCCACGCCTATGTGCGCGCCCGTGAGGGAGTGGGCCGAGCCACGTGTAGCGGGCCGCGCGGGGGAAATCGGTTTTCCAATTTTCCAGTGAATTACAAATGTTTATTCAATTTAGTTTTTAGTTGAACTTTGAGAAATTATAGTAAATTCTATAGATGTCCAAAAATAGGGAAACAAAAATTGTTAGGTTCACAAAAATGCTATCTCCCTGTTGGTATAGTTGGTTCACAGTTAGATGTTACAATGATAGGTTAATACATTCAAATTAGAAAGCTAGTATTATGTAGATTAAAAATTGTAGGAATTATTATGGCCAATGTGTGATGGATTTAGTCATGAAGATTTTATAGTAGGTTCATTAGATTATTATGTGCTTACTATAAATTTTGTAGCGCTAGAGTAGGCTGATAAATAGAATAGCTGGTACCCTTGTTTTATTATATATAGAGTAAATCGGTGTTAGGTGTAAGAATACCTTAGTTGCCAAGATAATCTATGTCATGCTTTCATACTTGTTAGTGGTAACAGTAGGTAACTTAGCACCTTAGTCGGTAGCACTCTCTTAGTAGCTTGATAGATGTATTTTTATTTTAAGAGTTGTTGTTGCTGTATTAATAAGTGTTGCATCATCATTTCATGCATGTAGATCACGAGTTGGTAGAGTTCATGCCCGTGGACGAACCAGATTATGAAGAGGTCATTGAGGAGTACGAGGAGGAGATCCTCATGCAGGAAGGAGCCCTGGAGCCTTTTGGTGCTGACTTTGCTGACCCATCGCCTGCCCAAGGCAAGCCCCGGTGCATAAACCATATTTTATGATCAATGAATATATATATGATGTGCATTTACGTTACATGCATTTTATGAAAACTACATGCATAAATATATCTACCTATGAGTCCTACTAGTACAGGTTGAGTAGCTGCTATGCTAAGGGTATCGGTAGCATGAGTAACCTGCCGTTACTCACAATAGGTGATAATTATGATTACTCATGATAAAATGGTGGAAAGGAAAATGGTGACCGGGCAGAGATATGGTTGGGTACTGGTGGGTGTAAGAGGTTGTGTCCTGCGACCAACAGGGCATAGCTTGGTTACACTTTTTCCCTGTCTGTGTGGGTTAAGGAACGGCTGTTGCATAAGTCTCGAGGCAAGTCATAGAGTTATTATCCTGAGCACATACTTGGGTATGGGCATAGGGAAGACTCATTGCTCTCTTGTCGTGGAATCCGGCTCTTTCTAGACCGACTGATTGGAGGCAGGGATGGTGGAGGTCCTTGCACCGCACTGAGTCCGGGACTCAGGAGTGGGGGCTTGGAGTCCAAGTTTGGATGGGGACTTGGACACCCAGGACAGGAGGGTGATGGGTTAGTCCTGCTTGTGCATGGGATACAAGCGAGGCATGTGTTTTTAGGGTACCTAGCTGGGGCATTGATTCGCGAATCACTGGGCAATCTGGTACGGCTTGTTTTGGGTCTAGCACCATAGTAAGAACTGGAAGATGGGAGGTGATGAAATGGAATTGATTGCTTAACTCCTGCTTGAAAGTAGAACATGTGCTTGCATAGAATGGCTAGATAATAAATCAATACGGCTATTAATAATAACATAAATAAGGACTCACTATTAGTATTGCTTTCTGTAAATAGGAAACCTGCAAACCATAAAGCTCATCATATCCTTTGGAGTCAGGAAATTATTCCCACTAGTCGGATAAGTCTTGCGAGTACATTGTGTACTCAGGGTTTATTTACCCCTGTTGCAGGTAACACATGAGGAGTACCTTTGTGAGGAGGATTCATCTGGTGAGCACAAATAGATCCTTGTTCTTTATCGCTAGATGTTCATTTCGATTTCCATTGTTTAATATTCCGCACTCTAACATTTTGCAATGTAATAATGAATTTCTAAGAACTCTGGATGTATGAAATGGATTAAGTATTGTAACTCATTCTCATTATTGGATCGTTGGGAAAATGTGGATCTTTTGGGTTCTCCCTTGGGGTGTGCCCGACGGATACCGCCCGCTGTAGCTTGCTTTCGGGACGCTTAGTCTGGTGGAAGACGAGTGCCTCCGTAAGTATGTTTATTTTGGGCAGTTCTGCCACAAAGATCATGTACATGCCACATATATATGATGCTTATATACGGGAAGTATGCAAAAACATGCCTCCTATTTCTACCAAATAAGTACTCCATGTTCCAAATGTGATCTCTCTATAATATTCTTGCAAAAGGTACATGGGTGATGCAAAATATTGGAAAATGATGTCGAGCACATGCAGATCATGTATGAAAGAAGAGGAAGAAAAAGAAGGAAGAGGGAGGAGGAGGAGAAGAATAAGAAGAACAAAGACAAAAAGACAAGAAGAAAGCAAAGAGAGGAATAAAAGAGGAGGAGGAAGAAGAGGAAAGAAAAGAGGACTGAAGGGTAAAAAGATACAGAGAAAGAATAATAAGAAGATAAAAGTAAGAATATTACTAAGATATTATTAAGGATGATTCGAAGAAGACAGAATAAGACTCCTCATCCTAAAAAAATAAACTAAGAAGAAAAAGAATCAGCCTCCTCCAAATAGAAGAATAAACCGAATAATACCATCCTCCATCGCCTCACGCCTCCGCCGTCTCCTCCCTCCTCCTTTACCTCTCTCTCTTTCCTCCTCCTCCTCTCCGTCCTCATCCGCTCTTTGCTTTTCTTACCCATCCTCCGAGAAACAACCTCCTATTAATAAGAATAATCCTTCATCCTATCCGATCATAGTATGATGGGCATAAGCATCATTATTCATTGTTACATGATTATGAATAAGTCTATCATCTTTTTCCGCAAACATGCATATCTTGTTCTAAGAGTGTACATTTTTCTCCATGGATCCGGATTTAGATTTATCTTTTACAACATATGCAATGTGAGTATGCTTCATATCTTTCTGTCACGACCCAAATTCATTCCAAATAAAACTTTTTTAGAACCTCCTCGATGACCATTGCATAGTCCCTCTAACCAAAGAATCACCACATCATCCTCTCTAAAAGGTTCCTAGTACTCAATATGAGGACAAGGACTCCAAATTCGCTAATCAACCTCACCGAATCTCCCTAATCAATCTAAGTCAACTAGGAGTCAACCCTAGCCAACCCATAGTTGACTTTGAGAAGGAACTCGACAATAGCTGCCAAGAAACCTTCCTAATCTCTCTAAAGGTACTTATCAACCCCTAGAGCAAGATCAATGGCCCGAATGCCAAATCCCTTTCTCTAAATCAGATTCTCAAATTTCAGTGTTCTATAGGAATGTTCCAACATCCTGACGGATCGTCCGTCAGATCACTTATACAGCAGATTCTATTTTGGTGAGCTGTCCTCCTTCCCATCCCATTGGACTCACCTGTCAGCTTGAAGTAGAGATATTGGCTAGCAGAATCAATCCCACTCCATTGACTCTCTCTCTCACACACATTCATTCCCATTCCCCCTCTCTCTCTACACAAGGATGGACAAGATCAACTAGAGAGAGAACTTCCAAAATGCGTTTATGTTTTGGAAATGGTGATCCTGTATTGCAAGGCTATATAGATGCAGATTATGCTGGAGACAAGGACTCTAGGAAGTCCACATCAGGATACCTGATGACATTTGCAGGGGAGCAGTGTTGGTATTTATTAACTTATCACTTGTTTTAGTAGCCACCTATTAATCACCTACATCTCCTAACATTACTTTACTAGGTTGTGATCCCTAGTGATGGTGCCAGAGATGCTTGTTGGTATGACTAGAATCACTACTAGAATGATACTAAGTAGTTCTTTATCATTTTATGTGACTAGAAAGAATATAAAGATATATGAATGAAAAGGAATGTGCAAGCGCACAGATAATTATACCATTGTAGCACTTCATCCGAGAGTATTCCAGGTATCATTATTTATATTTTACCATAGGGAAGGTCTAACATGGACAAGTATTGATAACTTATACCATTGATGGAGAAGCAAACCATAGCCAATATTCTACTCATAACAGGGGTAAGTCATAGGATAAGAGATATGAAAAGTATTGATCAATGATGATGATAAATCACTCAGAGTACTCCTTTCTATGGCATTAGCATGGTTACGTAGAATATTAGAGGAATAATTCCTAGGTCATTCTTAATTATAAGTCAAAGCATACATTGATCAGTGCAATTACACCTAGTAATCATGGCTAAGATCATCTTTATATCTACACATAAGGGATATTACTAAGGAAGATTAAGAATAGAGCTTGTCCTTCCTTTATAGCCACATCCTACGTGCTACCTATATCGGGGAGTGGACTATAAAGGACTCAACAGGAGTGTCACATCCGCGATCTACCACATGGCCTGGAATATAGGGTGTATCCGCAGGTTAACAACATATAAGCACCATGCTTACACAATGTCGACCACTCACCCCATGTACTTTGGAGCGAGCGCTTTGCGAACTTATGCATAAACATAATAATAAACTAGCTATACTAAGTATATAATCAAAGTAGACGATGAACATTATAACAAAGAACATGAATAAGATAAATACTAATATTGTCATAAAAATTATAGCAAGCATATATAAATAATGGAGATACAAAAGAGGGGGTACAAGGATTATACCAAACCATGCTCTTGACACGATCCGAAATCCAAGCGAAGCCTGCTTGCCTCCCTCTAGACCTAACCTAACTAGCTATGCCCTAGAATTGATGGAGCTCTAAGGATGATTAGAGTTTCTGTCTTCTCAAATGACTTGATGCCTCAAGGGGGCGGCAGGGGCAGGTATATATAGCCTAGAGCATCAAACGTAAGCCCTTGGATCAAACCGACTTAAGGAACGGCGTAGATGCAACCTAGGAGGCGGTGGAGAACCGACATTGCAATGCAAGACTGATAGGTGGGCCTAGGGGCTGGGCGGCCTACAGGTGGGGCTGGCAGGCCCCACCTAGCAGCCTTTGCCTCTATGCCTCGGTGTAGTGTTTTCTGGTGTCCTCTAGAACCTTCTAGTGTCCATTTCATGGCAGATAAGCATAATTAAATCTGACACGTAGGTCCACCTTGACTGTTTTCTAGTTAAACCCTGTAGAAAATACAGATTCACCAAAACTCATGGAATTTATTAGTTTAAACCTCTAGACCTTTGTTGGTGATCATATTGATGCCCTTATTCATGTTTCTTTGACGATTTATAATGGTTATTAACTACCATCAGTAAACTCCCCCAAGCTTAACCTTTGCTAGTCCCTTAGTAAAATTAAACTTAGCAAAAATTGAATCAGGAGTTGCTTCAATGCTTTCACTACTCAAAAGTACACATGCGTTCAAACAAGAATTCTTCTCTGGATTAGAATAAACTGATCTGACTTTCAAACTCACACATATTACCTTCAACCATGGGGCTTCTTAGCCTTCACTTAGGTCTTGGGCAATCAAAAGATAGAACGATCAAGTCAAGCACTATATCTCAAGTTCTTTGTTCAACTAGTATTCTGGAGTTTTTATAAGTTTTCAAAATAAAACTCAGAGCTTCTATTGTATGACACTCTCAAGTCTCTCAATATATGTGGTATTTGTGGATCCACATGAAAGGCAATTGTGATGTTATGCCTTTCTCTTCCTACAACTAAAGCTTATATGGAGCTCATAGGAGTGGAAAAGGCTTCAAAGTGCATACTTGCAATACATATATTGTAAAGCCAAACCTCGGATCCAAAGAGAGTTGAGTCATATAATCAAATCAAGATGTGCATGTGTGTGAATGTATGGTATATATATGGTGGCTAACCTAATTCTACTTTGCTCCTTGAAAACTTATCTCTTTTTCTGGAATTTGGAAACATAACCTTGCATGAAAACATGGGCTATCTTATTCATCTCTTTCTTTCTTTTATTTTTCGGAAAGGCATCTGAGCACCCATTGTTTTAGATATCTCAAATACTTGTCCATTTTTTCAATACTTTCTTTTTTTATGAAAAACTTTTTGTCAGGGACCACTGCAAGGGTATCCTAAGAGGAGGAGCTAATGGTTATGAACATTGATTTAACCGAGCAGTCAGGAGCACACCTACAGCTCCAACTGACCAACAGGTGCGCGGGCTCTGCCTCACCTGACCTTCGGGGGCTAGCTCTATCTCATCTGGCCCAACCCAGAGGCCACGATCTCTGCCTCGCCCGACCTCTAGGGGCGATCTCTGCCTTGCCCAACCCCGAGGCCGCGATCTTCGCCTTGCTCGACCTCTAGGAGCGGGCTCTGCCTCACCCGACCCTAAGGTTGCAGGCTTCGCCTCGCCCAACCCCAAGGTTGGGATCTCCACCTAGCCTGATGCTTGGGTTTGTGCTCCACCTCGCCCGACCCCAAGACCGTAGGCTTCGCCTCGCCAAACCCCTTGGGTGTGGGCTCCGTCTCGCTCGATGGGGACCCATACCGCTACCAACCACTCCAGGTCCAAGCGTATGGGCCTGGGTCAAAACTCTAACACCAAGGAAGAGACTGGCATGCCCTGATGTAAGCCACAACCATGATGGGCCATACATGAGGATTCACATCAAGAACAACATTGGGCATACCGGTGCTGTTCTGCCCAACCCTCCTATGAACACTAACAGGCGCGTCAATTCACCAAGACGTCCGCTATGACAGAATGGAGCGCCATGACCGGTGGATGATGCCTGCACATGGTGCTTGTGACAGATAGGACCATGACATGGAGCATCCATATTGACATCTATAGGGTCAGTGGGATCCTAGAGGCCTTCCTCTCTCTCGTTCTTCTCCTTTTCCTCTGCTATAACCCACGCTTTTCCTTGGCCTATAAAAGGGAAAGTAGGGCACCCCATGAAGGGGATCCAGAATCGATTGACCCATCAAGATTCGATATAGATCCACACAAGAGCACGACACAAATGCACAGCTGAGCAGCGATCAAGCTCTCAGCACCCACCCACTCCTTTCAACAGAGACTTGGGATCCTTTCCCTCTCTTGCCCATTTATAACCCCTACTACAAACTTTCGGTGATAGTAACACGAGTAGCAGCGATGAACTAGACGTAGGGACTTTCTGCCTGAACCAGTATAAACCTCATGTCCTCTAAGCACACCATCTGAGCTAGATGTGTAATAATACAAATTTACTCATCGGTGGTAACTCGAAACACCGACAGTTGGCGCACTAGGTAGGGGCCTTTTGCGCATCTTGACATCCACACCAAACCTTAGATGGCTATTCACAGCGTCAGTTGGGTCCCGGATGCGCACGTACGCTTCGGGAACCTAGACTTCATCGTCACGACAAAGGGAGGGTTGGTGCAGGATCCCGCCACCATCCAAGCTCTCCACTTCACCAGCCTTGATGCGATCGTCGAGGCACTTGAGGAGCTACAACTGCACGCACCAAAGGCCCGCACCCTTGGGAGCGACTAGCTCCTCGGCTTCGATTATGGGAGGCTAGAGCGCTAGCTCGGTGCCTTCCTAGGACCCCAATTGTCCTAGGAGGACCTGTGCTAGCTCACCTTCTCGTTTGGCAACATCATGATGTACCTTGCTGGAGGAGAGCCGCTCTCCCTAGAATACCTCATCCAGAGCACCTCGATAGCGCTCCTGTCTAGTCTCCACAACACCGAAGAGACCGATGGCCACCCTGTGGTGCAACGCACGCCTCCATCCCTGTGAACAACGAGTTCATGGGGATGACCGAATATGTCGTAAAATCTTTCCACGACGTCCTCATGGGAGAATCGGGGTCACCCTCCGACTCTGACTCTAGCGGGGGGAGCCATCACCCTTCTCATGAATGTTTCATGGAAGGTACCCCCAAGGGACACGTTGAAAGCATCCACGAGAGAGAGGCTACCCCAATGAATGATCTCGACGATGAGGTCAAGAGGGATGCAGGGGCCCCACCTCACCTACGGGTGGATCAGCTCAAGGCCCAGCACCAAGAGCTCGAGGAAGCATGACTCCAGCTCGAGCAGGAATGCATGGAGCTTGAGCAAGATATCGAGTGCCATGGAGACGTCGGGCGTGCGCATGCCATGGCCCGCAACATGAACTGGAGGATCATCGAGGATGATGAGGCCCTCCCACACTTCACCCGGGCAAGCCAGAACATCGCTGCTATGGCGGCCTTGCTTTGGAGGCTTCTAGGGCCCGCGATGCTCGAGGATCGTCGAGTCCATCATGAGATTCGCCCGCTACTCGAGCACGCGACGGTGCAATAGGCTGAGAGCTCGCTGTCCTAACGACGCAAGCTCGATCCTAGCTAGCGTGCGCCCTCAGAGTGAAGCAACATGGATGTGTTAGTCCACTAGGCATAGTGAGGCGGTAGGCCGCGCACCGCAGTCTTGGTGCACGAGCTCTTGGGCACAACTATGACATGCATGACACCCTCAATGCCCGTAGGCATGCCTACGGTGATGCGAGGGAGGGGGCCAGCTGTGCCTACCACCCTTATCATGGCAGACGCTATGACAATAGCGAGGACCAAAGCCCGAGCCTCGACTTGTTGGGACCTTGGGCCTATGCCGACACATCCTCAACGCTGCCTTTCCACCGTGGTACCGACCGCCGACCAACATCCCAAAATACTCTAGGGAAACGAACCCTATATTGTGGCTCAAGTATTATCGGCTTGCTTGCCAAGCCAGTGGAGCAAATAATGATGATTTCATTATCCGCAACGTTCCATTATTCCTAGCCAATTCGGCATGAACGTGGTTGGAACACCTTTCGCCCAACAGAATCCAAAGTTGGGCGGACCTAAAAGAGATCTTCGTGGGAAACTTCCAGGGCACATACGCGCATCCTAGGAACCTATGGAATCTCAAAAACTACTGACAGAAGGCCTGGAAAACTCTTCGTGGGTATATTGGACACTTCTCCTGGTAGTGCAATGAGCTGCCTAACGTCGTCGATGATGACGTCGTAGGAGCCTTCCTATCTAGGACCACCTGCGAGTCTCTGGTTCACAAGCTAGGACGTAAAGGCTTGCAAACCACCAAGGAGCTCCTCAATATCGCCACCAGCCATGCCTCGGGCGAGGAGGTTGTCTGAGCAATCTTAGACTGCCTTAAGGGCAAGGCAAAGCGGGATGAGGACACCGGCGAAGGCGCCTCCAACCGTCCCCGCAAGAAGAAGAACAAGCAGTGACATGAGGGCTCACTCGTGGCCACCACTGACCGCAAGGGGGATTGGAAGCCCGTCGAAGTCACCCTGGACCACTTCAAGAAGCTGCTCAAAGGACCATGTCCGAACCATGCTTTTCCCATCAAGCATCTATACAAGGACTATGGTCTCATGAAGCGATTCTTGTCCAGAGGCTCCAACAAGGGTGAGCATAGGAAGGACCCCAAGCCATCCATGGACGACACCAAGGGGAAGGACGGTGGCTTTCCGATGCTGGATGGATGCCTCATAATCTTCAAAGGGTCAGTGGCCTATGACTCCAAGCACTGCCAGAAGCTCGCGTACCGTGAGGTCTATATGGCCAAGCCAGTCGCGCCTACCTTCCTCCAATGGTCAGAGTCTGCCATAACCTTTGATTGGACTAACCACCTAGAGAGTGTCCCACAACCGGGGAGATATCCGCTCGTGGTCGACATGATCATTGGCATGAAGCGGATCACCGAGGTATTGATGGATGGAGGCAGCGGCCTCAACATCATGTATGCCGAAACGCTCGACGCCATGGGCATCGACCGATCGCTCATTCGACTGACCGGAGCACCTTTCCATGGCATCTTGCCTGGAAAGCAAGCCGTGCCACTTGGGCAAATTGATCTGCCCATCACCTTTGTGGATCCAACCAATTACAGGACAGAGACCCTTACCTTTGAGGTGGTCGGGTTCCATAGAACCTACCACGCCATCCTAGGATGTCCATTCTACATGAAGTTGATGGCCATCCCCAACTACACCTATCTGAAGCTGAAGATGCAGAGACCGTGTGGGGTCATCACCATTGGTACCTCCTTCCAGTGCTCCTACGAGTGCGAGGTTGAGTGTTACGAACACGTTGCGGCAATCATCGCCTCCAAGGAGCTTGTGGCCATCAGGAATGAGGTCACCGAAGAAGCACCTAACCCCAAGCAGTTGGCTAGGTCTTTTGAGTCTGTAGAGGGTGCCAAGGAGGTCCTCATAGACCTTAGCGGCTCCAAGGGCAAAGTGGTGTGCATTGGCACCATGCTTTCCTCCAAATAGGATAGGGCACTCATTGACTTCCTCTGCACCAACAAAGACATATTTGTGTGGAAACCCTCAAACATGCTAGGCATTCTGAGAGAAGTCCCCAAGCATGGCTTGAAGATCTAGCTAGGCTCCACGCAGGTGAAGCAGTGCCTATGTTGCTTCGATGAGGAGAAGCACAGGGCAATCAGTGAAGAGATTGTGAAGCTTTTGGTGGTCGGGTTCATCAAGGAAGTATACCATCCTGAGTGGTTAGCCAATCCCGTTCTGATTTGAAAAAAGAGTGGGAAATGGAGAATGTGTATCGACTACATGGGTCTCAACAAAGCGTGTCCAAAGGATCCATTTCCTTTTGCACACATAGACCAAGTAGTTGATTCCACCTCAGGGTATGAAGCCCTTTGCTTCCTTGATGCATACTCTGGGTACCATCAAATCACGATGAAAGAGTCCGACCAGCTCGCGACATCTTTCATCACCCCATTTGGATCATTCTGCTACATCACGATGTCGTTCGGTCTAAAAAACATGGGGCTACGTACCAACATTGTATGCTCAAATATTTTGGGGACCTCATTAGGTGAATCATTGAGGCCAATGTGGATGACATCATGGTCAAGTCCAAATGGGCTGACCAGGTCATAGCTGACCTAGAGCACACCATCACGAAACTCTAAGCAAACAGCATTTAACTCAAGCCTGAGAAGTGCATTTTTGGGGTCCCAAGGGGTATGCTGCTGGGTTTTATCATCTTCGAGCGTGTCATCCAAGCCAACCTAGAGAAGATCTCGGCCATCATGAGGATGGGCCTGATTCTAAACTTAAAGGGGTTATAGCGAGTTACATGGTGCCTCGCCGTGCTCAGCCGCTTTTATCTTGCGCCTCGGCGAATGAGGTCTCCCCCTCTATCGGCTCTTGAAGAAGGCCGACTATTTTGAATGGATGCCCGAGGCCCAAGAGGCACTTGACATGGTCAAGTAGCTTCTGACGAAAGCCCAAATCTTGGTCCCTCCAACCAACGGGGAACCGCTTCTGCTCTACATTGCCACCACCACACAAGTGGCCAGCGCTACCCTGGTGGTGGAGTGAGAAGAAGAGGGACATGCCCTCAAAGTGCAGCGTCCCATGTACTTCATTAGTGAGGTCTTGTCCGATTCTAAGACTCTCTGCCCCTAAATCCAAAAACTCCTGTACGTCGACCTCATCGCCAAGAGGAAGTTATGTCACTACTTCGAGTTGTATCTAGTGATGGTCATGACATCTTGCCCTATCAGTGAGGTCATCCAAAACTAGGATGCCACATGAAGAAACGCAAAGTGGGCACTCGAGCTAATGGGTTAAGGCATTTCGTATGCCCCTTGGACGGCCATTAAGTCCCAAGTGCTGGCTGATTTTATTGCAGAGTGGACTAAGGTCCAAATGCTGCTAGTAGTCATTGACCAAGAGTACTGGATGATGTACTTTGATGGATTGCTGATGAATAAAGGCATCGATGCGGGGCTGGTCTTTGTTTCGCCCCTCAGGGTATGCATGAGTTACAAGGTTCGCATCCATTTCCCCTCCTCCAACAATGTGGCCGAATATGAGGCACTCATCAATGGCCTATGCATCACCATCGAGCTGGGTATCCGACGACTCAATGTCTAGGGTGACTCCTAGCTAGTCATCAACCAAGTCATGAAGGAATCAAGCTGCCACATCGCCAAGATGGTTGCATATTGCCAAGAGGTCCGCTAGCTAGAGGACGAGTTCGATGGTCTCGAGCTCAATCACATCCCAAGGCATCTCAATGAGGCGGCTGATGCGCTAGCAAACACGGCCTCTGTAACACTCTAGGTGTTTGGCTTCCACATTTGCACTTGCATTTCATAAACATGAGCATCATTCATCTATTCATGAGCTTAGATTATATGAAACATGCTTCTGAAACATTGCAACATATTGTTATATTCCATGTGTGTTTGTTTTAGGAAATGAATAGGGTGCAACCCTCAAGTGCAACATGTGCAACACACTTTAGTGAAACATGGTTAGCTAGTACAATGCCACAAACTCATGAAACACATGAAACATGGTTTTGAAATAGAAGTAACAAAGTCACTTGTTTTTCCTTATTTCAGTACATGTGATGCTTTATTTTGGTGTGACCAATGTGTGGTGTGGCTAATTATCCTCTCAAGCAACCTAGTTATACTTAGAATGTCATTAGGAACAATGTTTATGTTGATCATTTTGCCTAATTAAGTTTCCAAGTCATGGTTTGACTAGTGTTGACCTCTAGAGCTCCTTGGTTTGACTGTTTAAAAAGTATAGCTTAGAGTGTTTGCATGTCTGAGCAACCTAAAGCAAAGTTGTAGCAAATTTTATAAGGAACAAACTTTATTTAGGAGCCAAGTCATGAAAATATGCAACACATGCTCAAATAGGGCCCACAAGTTAGAAATCAGTGCTGTTCCAGCACTTAGAAATTTTCTAAGTGTTGGAGCTGTTTTCCAATTTCATGAAGGGGACTTTGGAGCCTTGTAGATTAAAATCAATGGTGAATTAGCTCGAGCTCATGTTGATTTAATTGGAGTACTCACCTAGTTCTATCATGTAGTCCAACTGGATTAGCATTTGGCCAAGTCGATTAGGAGATAATCACCGTTGAAGATCGCCTGTCAGTCTGCTCCATTAGGCTTGATGGTCGTTCTCATCAGGCCGGTCATGGCCAACCAAGGCCAGAGGGTGGCCGCCGTGTGGACGCCACACGCCTGGCTTGCATTGATCGCGTTGCATGCTAGCCGGCTTGATGTGGAGGATGCCCTGCTGCCTCTCCACTCACCCACACATGCCCTGCCTCCTCCGCCTCAGTGCAGCGTCCGCCGCGACAGCACCGCCTCCACCATCGACGCCGAGCACGCGCCGTCACCTATCTCACTCACCACCGCAAAATCACCGCCTCCAGCTAACCCCCAACTCTGTCGTAGCCTCCTCTAGCTCATCCACCATGCTGTTGAGCCGGTGAACCAAGGTAGTGGCCTCATTTCAATTCCCGCCACCGTCCGGACCTCGCCGGAGTTGCGCTCTCCGTGGCCAGCACTGCACCGCTCCTCTCTTCCTTCCCTAGCACCCGTCTAGCCTTCTCCGTCACGCACTGATGCTCAGGTGAAGATGTCACCATCCATGCTAGTCTAGCCAGGCCGGAACACGGCCGCACGCTGCCGTGCGCCATGGCTGAGCCGCCGAGCTCCATGGCCGGGGGTACTTAGGGGTCGGTAGAGTTTGGGGTTAGGGTGTCAATCGACGTGGGAGGTCAAGGTGGTCACGCTGGTGCCGTCATCATCATCGGAGATGCCATCGTCGGTGAGCTCCACCGGGTTCGCGTCGAGCAAGCCGTCTCCCATATATTTTGTGTCGCTGACGCGCGGGGCCAGCTGACAAGTGGACCCCGCCTGACAGTGACTGAGTATTCAAAGGATAGTTCAAATATTTGGAGGTTCCAATTTTGTATCTCCAGTTTTGTAAATCCAAATTTGGTGGTTCCAATTTTGTTAGGATCATGGTGAAGTGTAGTATTTAGGAAAAATATAACATGAACACTTGTAGTGGAATTTTTGGAAGAATTAAATTGAAACTTGAAATATGTTTTTAGATGAATGCAAACTTGTTTAAATTATATCTTGAGTTGCTGTGCTCCAAAAATTATGAAATTTTGTTGGTGAGCTCTTCTTGCTGAGTAGAAGCTCTGGTAAAAATTTGAGAGTCATTGCATGTATAGTTTTTGAGTTATAGATTTTCCTTTTATCGTTGAATGATCCTTGTGTGAATTTTAGTAATTTATCTATGAATCCAATGACAATGAAATTTATTGGAGGATGTCCTAGTACCTTAAGAATGCTAGGAAAAATATAAAATCTGTTGCTTGACACTTTTCACTAGGGTTTCCTAATTATGTCATTTTAAGCCTTTATGCCTTGTCATTTTTGTGTAGGATGTTATACTTGCTCGAATGATGTGAAATTTTTATAGTAGTCTACTTGGAGCATGTAGTACCTACTATAATTTTTGAAGATTAAATGGTGCTGTTTTCATATATGTTTATCATTCCTCTTAATTAATTAAATAAATTAAGAACGGCATTAAAAGAAGAGTCTGTGTACCCAACTACCATGTGTTTTATGCAGTTTCAACACATGAAATTTTTTGCACCATAGAATTAAGATCCAACAACCTCCATCCTCCTTCTACCTCCAGTCTTCTTCTACTTCTAGACAATCACAAATCACAAAATCACAGATCCACAGATCACAATAAACAATTTTTTTTCTATGTAAAGACAAAAAAAATCCCAGTCGATAGTTACCCCTACAGGCCTATGTAGCTTGACAAGAACTCTGCGGTCTGGCAATTGCTGTCGCAGGCTAGTAGAAGCTGTGGCGCAAGCATGGTGTAGCGTCGCGCAAGGCAACCTGCGCACCGCAGCACGCACGACGCGCTCCGTCACGTCGACTAGAGTTGAAAAGAGAGAGGGAGAGAAGGATAAAAAAAATCCATGTGTTTTTTACGCTAAAACACATGTGTGTTGTATAACATTTCTCTAAAAGAAATGAATTGGGAGTGAACACTTTATTTTCTGGTGTTCTTGTGATATGTGTGATAAGTGAGTAAAGCTGGTTTTGTCCAATTATATGTTTACAACATGAGTTAATAAATATTTCCTTGCATTATGCCTTTTTGAACAGTTCTCGGGACTTTATAAAGTTCCCCATGATATTTTGATTTGCTGGAAAAGTGGTGAATACAAAAGTTATAGATAAATTCTGTATCAATCTTGTCAAAATTTGGTGGCATTTAGCCTAGTAGCTTAGGAGCTACAGTCATTCAAAGTTGGATCATAGTTTTGCTTGCTCTGTCTTGTTTGGACTTGATTCTGTAGTTTTATAAATTTGAGCTAGTAAAGGTTGGAATCATGCCTTGAGGTTTGAAAATGAATTGTAGGAAATTTCATAAGATTTCCAAATTGTCTTGTTGCCTATCATTTCGATTTGTAGATCTCTGGTTATGATCAGTTTACTGTACTGCTATATAAGTTCCTATTTTGCTGAAATACGAATGTTTGTGTGTATGCTCAGTTCGATGTTCTTCTTGATTGTTTAGGTGCTAGCCTAGCTTGAGAACATGCTTAGGCGCAGGTGCTAGGTCATTAACTAAAGATGAGCAATTGTACATTAGGTTGTATAAACTTGGTAAGTTAATGTGATTGGAATAGAACTTAAGTCGAAAAATGCGGGCTGCAGTAAGCATGTGCATTTCCCGAGCATTTCTAACTTCGTTCATGTGCATCCATGATATTTATCTTACGCATACATGCAATAGGTGTGTCGGAGGGAGTGACGCTTCTGGAGTTCGAGGGAGTGAGCCAGGAGGAGCCCGAGGTTTAGGCAACCGACGAAGCAGCCGTCGAGGAGAAGTTGCCCGAGTGCCCTGACCACCACCTGTCCTCTTTCCTAAAAGGCAAGCCCCGGAGCATATTAAGCCTCTCATGTTTTTACAAATATCTTGAGTATCTTTTATTCGTTGATGATGCATTAAGTATAGGAATTGGTTGGAACCAATTGTTGCATTATATATCTATCCTTGTCTAGATATCGCACTTGAATCCTAATTAAGTTCAGGAACGGACAAAATGCTTAGCCATGCTTAGTGCGGTAGAAGTCGGGTGATTCCTATCACCTGCGAGCTTTAGGATGAGGTGGATCACGGTTGGCTATATTTGCTATCGTGGAAAAGAACCATGTTAATAATGAATTAAGACCGGGCGGAGTCTTGTGTAGGTTTGGACATAGTGACTCCGTCTGTGTCGTTTAAGGACCAATACGCTGTACGTCCTTATGTCATGTTGAACGCAGCCTAACATTTAGCTGGCCAGATAACTCGTTCCGACCGCGAAGCCTAGTAGCTCGATTCAGGCTGGGGACGTGAGCAGTGGTCACAATCTAGATGGCAGTAAGGATGTGCGGAGAGCCATTGGCGTAAGCCCAAGGGTGGGTTAAGTCACCGAGCACTCATGGTAGAGTGGTTCTCTGATTTTACAACACTGATCGGACTTGTGACTCCTGAATTATACCAAAGGTGACTTGTTTGTAACCCTGACGGGGAAGCAATGTTTGTGTTAGGAATACTCCTCCAGCTGGATAGGAATCAATTCGAATTGCCATCTCTCTCGGATAGTGAGAACTTAACTGAGTAGCGGCAACGTAGATTCAATTAATTTAATGATACGGTTAAATGGATGATGATGATAATGTTGCCACAATATATACCTGCTATGGTTATTAATGTTTGAATCTTAATCAAATGATTGCTTAGTACAGGTGCTAATATAGATGACAGGTTAATGGCTAAAAGTCACTGCTAGTTCAGGTTAAGAGTTGATCATTATTACTTATGCTTTTCCGCAAAAAGAAAGTGTCAGCCAGATCCACTAAATTAAGCTATGCATAATCCTTGGTGTAATTTGTTTTGGTTTCCGATAGGTAAGTCTAGCTGAGTACATTCTCGTACTCAGGGTTTATTCCCTCTTGTTGCAGATGACCTTCTTTATCAGGGTTTCTGTAAGTATTGTCTCCACCCGATGGGTGACGAAGACTAGATCATGGGCATGATCTCTGTTTATCTTATCCGAATGCTTTTGTGGGTTGTGATCAGCAAACTGGTACTTGTATCTAAACTCGGGTGTGTGAGTTAAACTATTTGCTTCCGCTACTTTACAAGACTTGTTTTGTAATAACGATGACTCTAAGGTGTTGTAACCTATTTGCAAACCGTCTATGAAATGTTGTAACGTGTGATGTGTTATGTTGAATTACTGTGATCTTGGTTGTATGCAAGTTAGTTTGAAATCATTTATGGTTTCAGTTGACTACCGGGTTTATATGGGCTCAAGTGCGAGAATTTGATCATTTCAACAATTATTTTTGTACTTGTGCTCTTATAAATTGGTCGGTTCTGTGACAGCTAGCATGAGAGCTAGATTCAACACTAAACATGTCATACGGGTATTTAAAAACAAAAGCTTTTGTTGTGAAAAGATTTTCCAACTTATAGTTATATATAAGTGTTTAAAAATCTTAAATTTTATAGTGTGCTGGTGATCACAACCCTTGTAGCCCATTTAAGGACTTTTAGGTGACTTATATAAGTACTAATTGGGGGGAATTGATTGTTTCTATTTCGTTGTTCATGCGGCGTGCTATTGCATGGGTGCCATTCGCTTGAATGGTAATGTATGGATCAATTGCCTCTACGCTAAGGTAAGTGTGAGTTGTGAGAGCATGACCGTCCAACTGTTGGTCTAGGGGAGAGTTAGTTGTGGTTACTGGAATATTTACATGTTGCATACATGTACATATGAAGGTACTTAATTGTGGGTATGTCTGTCGGGTAGTTTGCGCGCAAGGCAACCTGCGCACCGCAGCACGCACGACGCGCTCCGTCACGTCGACTAGAGTTGAAAAGAGAGAGGGAGAGAAGGATAAAAAAAATCCATGTGTTTTTTACGCTAAAACACATGTGTGTTGTATAACATTTCTCTAAAGAAATGAATTGGGAGTGAACACTTTATTTTCTGGTGTTCTTGTGATATGTGTGATAAGTGAGTAAAGCTGGTTTTGTCCAATTATATGTTTACAACATGAGTTAATAAATATTTCCTTGCATTATGCCTTTTTGAACAGTTCTCGGGACTTTATAAAGTTCCCCATGATATTTTGATTTGCTGGAAAAGTGGTGAATACAAAAGTTATAGATAAATTCTGTATCAATCTTGTCAAAATTTGGTGGCATTTAGCCTAGTAGCTTAGGAGCTACAGTCATTCAAAGTTGGATCATAGTTTTGCTTGCTCTGTCTTGTTTGGACTTGATTCTGTAGTTTTATAAATTTGAGCTAGTAAAGGTTGGAATCATGCCTTGAGGTTTGAAAATGAATTGTAGGAAATTTCATAAGATTTCCAAATTGTCTTGTTGCCTATCATTTCGATTTGTAGATCTCTGGTTATGATCAGTTTACTGTACTGCTATATAAGTTCCTATTTTGCTGAAATACGAATGTTTGTGTGTATGCTCAGTTCGATGTTCTTCTTGATTGTTTAGGTGCTAGCCTAGCTTGAGAACATGCTTAGGCGCAGGTGCTAGGTCATTAACTAAAGATGAGCAATTGTACATTAGGTTGTATAAACTTGGTAAGTTAATGTGATTGGAATAGAACTTAAGTCGAAAAATGCGGGCTGCAGTAAGCATGTGCATTTCCCGAGCATTTCTAACTTCGTTCATGTGCATCCATGATATTTATCTTACGCATACATGCAATAGGTGTGTCGGAGGGAGTGACGCTTCTGGAGTTCGAGGGAGTGAGCCAGGAGGAGCCCGAGGTTTAGGCAACCGACGAAGCAGCCGTCGAGGAGAAGTTGCCCGAGTGCCCTGACCACCACCTGTCCTCTTTCCTAAAAGGCAAGCCCCGGAGCATATTAAGCCTCTCATGTTTTTACAAATATCTTGAGTATCTTTTATTCGTTGATGATGCATTAAGTATAGGAATTGGTTGGAACCAATTGTTGCATTATATATCTATCCTTGTCTAGATATCGCACTTGAATCCTAATTAAGTTCAGGAACGGACAAAATGCTTAGCCATGCTTAGTGCGGTAGAAGTCGGGTGATTCCTATCACCTGCGAGCTTTAGGATGAGGTGGATCACGGTTGGCTATATTTGCTATCGTGGAAAAGAACCATGTTAATAATGAATTAAGACCGGGCGGAGTCTTGTGTAGGTTTGGACATAGTGACTCCGTCTGTGTCGTTTAAGGACCAATACGCTGTACGTCCTTATGTCATGTTGAACGCAGCCTAACATTTAGCTGGCCAGATAACTCGTTCCGACCGCGAAGCCTAGTAGCTCGATTCAGGCTGGGGACGTGAGCAGTGGTCACAATCTAGATGGCAGTAAGGATGTGCGGAGAGCCATTGGCGTAAGCCCAAGGGTGGGTTAAGTCACCGAGCACTCATGGTAGAGTGGTTCTCTGATTTTACAACACTGATCGGACTTGTGACTCCTGAATTATACCAAAGGTGACTTGTTTGTAACCCTGACGGGGAAGCAATGTTTGTGTTAGGAATACTCCTCCAGCTGGATAGGAATCAATTCGAATTGCCATCTCTCTCGGATAGTGAGAACTTAACTGAGTAGCGGCAACGTAGATTCAATTAATTTAATGATACGGTTAAATGGATGATGATGATAATGTTGCCACAATATATACCTGCTATGGTTATTAATGTTTGAATCTTAATCAAATGATTGCTTAGTACAGGTGCTAATATAGATGACAGGTTAATGGCTAAAAGTCACTGCTAGTTCAGGTTAAGAGTTGATCATTATTACTTATGCTTTTCCGCAAAAAGAAAGTGTCAGCCAGATCCACTAAATTAAGCTATGCATAATCCTTGGTGTAATTTGTTTTGGTTTCCGATAGGTAAGTCTAGCTGAGTACATTCTCGTACTCAGGGTTTATTCCCTCTTGTTGCAGATGACCTTCTTTATCAGGGTTTCTGTAAGTATTGTCTCCACCCGATGGGTGACGAAGACTAGATCATGGGCATGATCTCTGTTTATCTTATCCGAATGCTTTTGTGGGTTGTGATCAGCAAACTGGTACTTGTATCTAAACTCGGGTGTGTGAGTTAAACTATTTGCTTCCGCTACTTTACAAGACTTGTTTTGTAATAACGATGACTCTAAGGTGTTGTAACCTATTGCAAACCGTCTATGAAATGTTGTAACGTGTGATGTGTTATGTTGAATTACTGTGATCTTGGTTGTATGCAAGTTAGTTTGAAATCATTTATGGTTTCAGTTGACTACCGGGTTTATATGGGCTCAAGTGCGAGAATTTGATCATTTCAACAATTATTTTTGTACTTGTGCTCTTATAAATTGGTCGGTTCTGTGACAGCTAGCATGAGAGCTAGATTCAACACTAAACATGTCATACGGGTATTTAAAAACAAAAGCTTTTGTTGTGAAAAGATTTTCCAACTTATAGTTATATATAAGTGTTTAAAAATCTTAAATTTTATAGTGTGCTGGTGATCACAACCCTTGTAGCCCATTTAAGGACTTTTAGGTGACTTATATAAGTACTAATTGGGGGGAATTGATTGTTTCTATTTCGTTGTTCATGCGGCGTGCTATTGCATGGGTGCCATTCGCTTGAATGGTAATGTATGGATCAATTGCCTCTACGCTAAGGTAAGTGTGAGTTGTGAGAGCATGACCGTCCAACTGTTGGTCTAGGGGAGAGTTAGTTGTGGTTACTGGAATATTTACATGTTGCATACATGTACATATGAAGGTACTTAATTGTGGGTATGTCTGTCGGGTAGTTTGGATACCAAAGTATATATATATATCTGGGGATGTATATATGGAGAGTATCTTAGTTTACTGCTTTCATTGTTAGCATTATATCTTGTTGGGTTGGGCTACAATGAAATTTTCTGTAGTACGCTAACAACGCACCATGTAGATTGACTAGTTACCGCTAATTGAGAGAATGTATGTATGCCACCGTATATTCTGCTAGAACTTAAATTTTCTTAGGTTTGTGAGGACGTACGGAACGAGCATGCATCATATTCACTCATGTCATTCATATTGCATTACTCCCTCCCTTATAATTGCTTATCCCAATTATTAAGTTCCATCTCTCAACAAAATAATCCTCTCATGAGAGTTGCATCCCTTTTTGATACAGATGGCCGCGCCCGTGTTTCCTCCTGGTAGCAGCACCTTTTTGGACCAGTTCGATATGCCCACCTTGCTCTGGAGGGTGCTAAGCTCAGTTGGGTACCCAGAGGCACCCTGCTACATGTGGAGGCAGATGGTGCCATTGGGAGATGTGCAATGGTACATTGTGACCCTGATAGTGCCGCAGAACCCCACGAGACCGTTGTGGCATGGGTGGAGCTTCAAGACTAATGGGCAAAGCCCATGGGAAGCCATGCAAAATTGCTGCCCTTGATGTGCTTATGGACATAGCACAGAGTTTTAGAGATGAATTAGTGGGTGCACCAGCTGCATCCATTCCCCGAGTGGCTCCTACAGAGGCTGAGTGGACTCAAGAAGTTGGCTAGGCCTTGGTTCGAGGCCGTGGTGAACGTGTTCAGAGCGATAATATGGGAATGAGTGCTATGATGGCTGTCTTGAAGCTTTGTCGAGTCAGGCAGGACACCCTCTCTAGTATGTTAGAAGAAGCCAGCAAGGCAATGATAGCCCAGCATAAGTTTAGGTTGCGTAACCGCAAGTATCACTGTAGGGCGGAGGCATGTGGGCGAGCTCAGCTAGAAGTAGATGAGATTTGGGGCATTGCAAATTATCGCCTGCAGTAGTGGGGGCAATTAGCACGCAAGAGAGATGAGCTTCATAACCAGCTTATGAACCTGACCATAGAGAGAGATGAGGCAGTATAGGTGTTGGATCATGTGACCCGTCATAGAGATGCAGCCTTAGAGTTGGTAGAAAAAAGACATCAGGGCTAGATCATGGCTAACCACAATGCTTTTCACAGGGAGCATGAGCTCCAAGAGCAGCTTGAAGAGCTTCAGGTTGAGCACCATCAACTGAACAACCGTCAGTTTCCTATTCCTCACCCCATTCCAAGGTATCCTAATGTGGGTGGACCTCAAGTGATTGAGGTCGATGAAGAAGAAGAGGATGTGCAGATGGATGTCAATGTAGCTGAACCTACAAATGAAAAGGAAGAGGAAGATCCTGAAGAAGTCCAGAGCGTCTCCGATGTGGACAGTGATCACTTCGATGAGTAGTTAGTTAGCAAGTCTCACTAATTTAAGCTTTTGTAGTCATTGGTGTAATGGACTTAGTACTATGACTGATGTTGTATGTACCTTTTAGTTCAAACTTGGCATGTAATCTACCTTAATCTGCTCCCTTTGGGATGCTTATCTTATTGGTTAAGTTTAAAACTTGTCATGTTGGAATGCACTGCGTATGGCGCTAGTAATCTAATTGATGATGTGGTGATTGGAGAATGAATTATTGCCTCTGTTTATTGTATGAATTTTACATTCTCTCTAGTAAATTCAGTTTGGCATAATTACATTGTTCCTCTCCAATGTGCTAACATCACCAATAATTGCTGGTTGTGCATTGTTGCAGATGCCTCGCACTCGTTCCAATGGTGCGGCTGCTGCTGATGATGATGATGATCTTCCACCACCACCACCACCCACACCAATGGAATTGATGGCAATTCTTGCTGAAGGACAGCGCACTATGGCTGAGGCTCTCCGCACGATTGCAAATCGTGATGGTCGTGGTGCACGCCAAGGACCTGAACCAAATCAGTTTAGCGACTTCAAAGATTTCCTTGACACTAAACCACCGATCTTCAAGGAGGTTAAGGAGCCCCTCCAAGCTGATGAGTGGTTGAACACTCTTGAGCAGAAATTCCGTCTACTTTGCTTGACTGAGGTGCTAAAGATTGAGTATGCATCTCACCAACTGCATGGGCCAGCTGGTATTTGGTGGAGTCATTATCGGTCCACTATGCCCGCTGACACCCAAATCACTTGGGATCAGTTCAAGTCCGCTTTTAGGGGAAATTATATTCCTCCTGGTCTCATGGCAATCAAGCACACTAAATTTATGAAGTTAACACAGGGGAACAAGAGCTTGAATGAATACCTGCAGGTTTTCAATAACCTTGCAAGGTATGCTACTGAGTTTGTTGACACTGATGCCAAGAAGATCGCTAGTTTCAAGCGGGGACTTAGCCCCAAATTGATGAAGACTATGGGAAATTATAAGTGTGCTACCTTTAATGAGTTTGTTAGTGATGCTTTATCTCAAGAAAACAACAATGATATTTATGCCGCTTCAAAGAATCGCAAGAGAGCCTATGAGGCGGGTGCCTCACTGTCTAAAGCTCCAATCACATCTAAGGCTCCATTCTGTCCTCTGGCATCAGCTGTTAAGTTCCGCCCACTTCTGAAGAAGAATCCAAGCAAGACTAGATTTTGCAAGGCTTTTACAGTTGCTCTTCCAAAGGGCACTACTAGTCAAGGCAGCTCCAATGTTCCTCCAAGCAACATGTCATGCTAGAACTACAACAAGCCAGGTCACTGGGCAAGGAAGTGTCCTTATCCTAGGAAGAATAACAACCAAGGTGGCCGCCAGGGGCAGGTGAACTACACTAATATTGCTGATATTCCTTTAGGAGAGGTAGTCACTGATGGTAAGTTTATGGTTGATCAACACCCTATAGTTGTACTATTTGATTCAGGTGCTTCACATTCTTTTATGAGCCCCACATTTGCATCCAAGTTTATGCAGAAAACATACACTATTGAGGGTGAGTGTTATTGTATTAGGGCTGCCAGTGGTATTATCCCCACCAAGCTTGTAGTCGGGGATGTGCAACTTGAGATAGAGGGGCGAAGTTATTAGGTTGATCTGGTAGTTTTACCGGGGCTGGGTATCGACGTGATATTGGGAATGAACTGGATGAGCAGTCATGGAGTGCTCATTGATACATCGACTAGAGTAGTCATGCTCAGAGATCCTTGTAATCAGGAAGGTTTTCTAGTACAGCTACCCAGGGACATCAATCTTTCTTGTGCGGCTAATGCGGTGCAAGCAAAGGTTATGGCAGACATCCCTGTCGTGTGTGATTTTCTAGATCTTTTTCTCGATGATTTGCTCGGATTGCCCCCGGATTGGGATGTGGAGTTCAAGATAGAGTTGCTACCTGGTACAGCGCCCATATCTAGAAGACCTTATAGAATGCCTCCCAACAAACTAGCCGAACTTAAGACCTAGTTGAATGAACTTCTAAAGAAAGGCCTTATCCGTCCTAGTTTGTCTCCGTGGGGGTGTCCGGCTATTTTTGTGAAGAAGAAGGATCAATCACTATGCATGTGTGTAGATTATAGGCCTTTGAATGCAGTCGCAATCAAGAATAAGTATCCTCTGCCATGCATAGATATCTTATTTGATCAGTTATCTAAAGCAAAAGTCTTTTCTAAGATTGATTTGAGATCTGGTTTTCATCAAATCAAAATCTGGCCTAAGGATATTCCAAAAACTATCTTCTCTATAAGATACGGTCTTTATGAGTATCTTGTTATGCCTTTTGGATTGACCAATGCTCCCGCACACTTCATGTATTTGATGAATTCGGTGTTTATGCCCGAGTTGGACAAATTCATGGTGGTATTTATAAATGATATCTTGGTCTATTCTGAGAATGAAGAAGCTCACGTTGAACATTTGCGAGTGGTTCTCACTAGATTGCGTGACCACAAGCTTTATGCAAAGTTCAGCAAGTGTGAATTCTGGCTTCGTGAGGTACCTTTTCTCAGACACGTATTGTCCGATGGTGGAATTATGGTGGATCCCACCAAGGTGCAAGAAGTATTGGACTGGAAGGCTCCAATCTTGGTGCATGAGGTTCAGAGTTTTTTGGGGTTGGCTTGTTATTATCATCGCTTCATCCTAGATTTCTCTAAAATAGCCAAGCCTATGACTCGGTTGCTGCAAAAAGACACGAGGTTTGTCTGGACTTCCGAGTGTGATGCGGCTTTTCACACCCTGCGAACCCTTCTAACTTCGGCTCTAGTTTTGGCGCAACCGGACATCAAGAAACCTTTTGATGTGTTTTGTGATGCATCCGGCATAGGTTTAGGAGGTGTTCTTATGCAGGAAGGATGAGTCATTGCTTATACCTCTCGCCAACTTCAGAAGCACAAGGTGAATTATCCTACGCATGACTTAGAACTCGCTGCAGTTGTTCATGCTTTGAAGGTCTGGAGACATTATTTGCTTGGCAATGTGTGCCACATCTACACTGATCATAAAAGTCTTAAGTACATCTTCACTCAACCTGAGTTGAATATGAGTCAGAGAAGATGGCTTGAGTTGATCAAGGATTATAACCTCCAAGTGCACTATCATCCTGGCAAGGCAAACGTCATTGCGGATGCCTTAAGTAGGAAATCTCATTGCCACTCTTTGATTGAAAGTGACCTCCATTTGTCAAAACTCCTACATCTTGTAGTCCTTCACAACATCACTGTCAGTTGTACTCTTTAGAGTCAAATTATTGAGCTACAGAAGACAGATCCAGGTGTGTTCCACATCAAGCGCAAGATGAAAGAGCAAGAAACCAAGCATTTTTGGGTAGATGAGAATGACTTGTTATGGTTTAAGGATAGGTTAGTGGTCCCAAAGGATAGAGAGCTTAGAAATCAAATCATATCCAAAGCACATTCCTCTAAATTATCTATTCATCCTAGTAGTAGCAAAATGTATCATGATTTGAAGCCTTGATTTTGGTGGACCAAGATGAAGAAAGAGATAGCCGCTTATGTGGCTAGGTGTGACACTTGTTGTCGGGTTAAAGCTGTGCACGTAAAAGCTGGATTGCTTCAGCCACTCTCTATTCTAGGATAGAAATGGGAGGAGATAAGTATGGATTTTATTGTTGGACTCCCTACTACTCAGAGGAATTTTAACTCTATTTGGGTGATTGTAGACCGTCTGACCAAGTCTACACACTTCATTCCTGTTCACGTAGATTTCCGTCCAACTGACTATGCTAAGTTGTACTTCAATTAGATAGTACGACTTCACGGGGTACCTCACACTATTGTCTCTAATAGAGGATCATAGTTCACTGCTCGCTTTTGGGAGCACTTACATAGATTATTGGGAACTAAGTTAGTAAGAAGCTCTGCCTACCATGCGCAAACCAATGGGTAAACTGAGCGAGTGAATCAAATCTTAGAAGATATATTGAGAGCATGTGTCATCTCGGCTAAGGGTTTATGGGAAAAGTGGTTGCCCCTAGCTGAATTCTCTTACAATAATAGTTATTAGGAGAGTATCAAGATGGCACCGTTTGAAGCTTTGTATGGCCGGAAGTGTAGAACCCGATGAATTGGGTTGAAGCCGGTGAAAGCAGATATTATGGAATTGATTTTGTTCAAAAAGCTGAAGAACAAGTCCATACTATCCAAACCCAAATGGCCATAGCTCAGGCTAGGTAGAAAAGTTATGCTGATCACCGTAGAAAACCTATCGAGTTCGAAGTTGGAGACTTCGTTTATCTAAAAGTCTCACCCATGAAAAGTGTCCAACGCTTTGGTGTGAAGCGAAAGCTTGCGCCGAGATATGTCGGTCTGTTTCAAATCATTGGACAAAGTGGTAAGGTAGCATACAAGATCCAATTATCTCCTGAGATGAGTGCTATCTTCAATGTCTTTCACGTATCCCAGTTGAAGAAATGTCTTCGCATCCCTGAGGAGAGAGTTCCACTAGGGGATATCGAGTTAAAATCGGATTTGACTTTTGAAGAGAAACCGATTCGAGTAATTGACACTCGGGAGTGAGTGACTCAGAGTTGGGTGGTCAAGTTTTACAAGGTCATGTGGAGTAATCAGGGCAGTGAATGTGATGCAACTTGGGAAAGAGAAGATTATTTAAGGGAAGGTTATAAGGAATTCTATCAACAATGGTATGCTTGTCAAATCTCGGGATGAGATTTTTATAAGGGGGGAGGGCTGTAACATCCTAGATGTTTGGCTTCCACATTTGCACTTGCATTTCATAAACATGAGCATCATTCATCTATTCATGAGCTTAGATTATATGAAACATGCTTCTGAAACATTGCAACATATTGTTATATTCCATGTGTGTTTGTTTTAGGAAATGAATAGGGTGCAACCCTCAAGTACAACATGTGCAACACACTTTAGTGAAACATGGTTAGCTAGTACAATGCCACAAACTCATGAAACACATGAAACATGGTTTTGAAATAGAAGTGACAAAGTCACTTGTTTTTCCTTGTTTCAATACATGTGATGCTTGATTTTGGTGTGACCAATGTGTGGTGTGGCTCATTATCCTATCAAGCAACCTAGTTATACTTAGAATGTCATTAGGAATAATGTTCATGTTGATCATTTTGCCTAATTAAGTTTCCAAGTCATGGTTTGACTAGTGTTGACCTCTAGAGCTCCTTGGTTTGACTATTTAAAAAGTATAGCTTAGAGTGTTTGCATGTCTGAGAAACCTAAAGCAAAGTTGTAGCAAATTTTATAAGGAACAAACTTTATTTAGGAGTCAAGTCATGAAAATGTGCAATACAGGCTCAAATAGGGCCCACAAGTTAGAAATCAGTGCTGTTCCAGCACTTAGAAATTTTCTAAGTGTTGGAGCTGTTTTCCAATTTCATGAAGGGGACTTTGGAGCCTTGTAGATTGAAATCCATGGCGAATTAGCTTGAGCTCATGTTGATTTAATTGGAGTACTCACCTAGTTCTATCACGTAGTCTAACTGGATTAGCATTTGGCCAAGTCAATTAGTAGATAATCACCATCGAAGATCGCATGTCAGTCGGCTCCATCAGGCTTGATGGCCGTTCTGATCAGGCCGGTCATTCCCGACCGAGGCTAGAGGGTGGCCGTCGCGTGGACGCCATGCGCCTAGCTTGCCCTGATCGTGTTGCACGCTGGCTGGCTTGATGTGGAGGACGCCCTGCTGCGTCTCCACTCACCCACACACGCCCTGCCTCCTCCTTTGCCTTAGTGCAGTGTCCGCCGCGACAGCACCGCCTCCGCCATCGACGCCGAGCACGCGTTGTCGCCTATCTCACTCGCCACCGCAAAATCACCGCCTCTAACTAACCCACAACTCCACCGTAGCCTCCTCTAGCTCATCCACCACACCATTGAGCTGGTGAACCAAGGTAGTGGCCACATTTCAATTCCTACCGCCGTCCGGACCTCGCCAGAGTTGCGCTCTCCGTGGCCAGCACTGCACTGCTCCTCTCTTCCTTCCCTAGCTCCCATCTAGCCTTCTCCATCACGCACTGATGCTTTTGTGAAGATGTCACCGTCCACGCCAGTCCAGCCAGGTCAGAACACGGCCGCGCGCCGCCATGCACCATGGCCGAGCCACCGAGCTCTGTGGCTGGGGTACTTAGGGGTCGGTAGAGTTTGGGGTTAGGGTGTCAATCGCCGTGGGAGGTCGAGGCGGTCACGCTGATGCCGTCATCGTCGCCAGAGACGCTGCCATCGACGAGCTCCACTGGGTTCACGTCGAGCAAGCCATCTCCCCAGTTTTCATGTCGCTGACACGCGGGCCCAGCTGACAAGTGGACCCCGCCTGACAGTGACTGAGTATTCAAAGGATAGTTCAAATAACTTAGATTTGATTGTTGTTTTGTAAAAATTGTATCTCTAGTTTTGTAAATCCAAATTTGGTGGTTCCAATTTTGTTAGGATCAAGGTGAAGTGTAGTATTTATGAAAAATATAATGTGAACACTTGTAGTGGAATTTTTGGAAGAATTAAATTGAAACTTGAAATATGTTTTTAGAAAAATGCAAACTTGTTTAAATTATATCTTGAGTTCCTGTGCTCCAAAAATTATGAAATTTTGTTGGTGAGCTCTTCTTGCTGAGTAGAAGCTCTGGTAAAAATTTGAGAGTCATTGCATATATAGTTTTTGAGTTATAGATTTTCCTTTTATCATTGAATGATCCTTGTGTGAATTTTAGTAATTTATCTATGAATCCAATGATAATGAAATTTATTCGAGGTTGTCCTAGTACCTTAAGGATGCTAGGAAAAATATAAAATCTATTGCTTGACACTTTTCACTAGGGTTTCCTAATTATGTCATTTTAAGCTTTTATGCTTTGTCATTTTTGTGTAGGATGTTATACTTCTCGAATGATGTGAAATTTTTACAGTAGTCTACTTGGAGCATGTAGTACCTACTGTAATTTTTGTAGATTAAATGGTGTAGTTTTCATATATGTTTATCATTCCTCTTAATTAATTAAATAAATTAAGAAAGGCATTAAAAGAAATGAATTGGGAGTGAACACTTTATTTTCTGGTGTTTTTGTGAGATGTGTGATAAGTGAGTAAAGCTGGTTTTGTCCAATTATATATTTACAACATGAGTTAATAAATATTTCCTTGCAACCGACGAAGCAGCCGTCGAGGAGAAGTTGCCCGAGTGCCCTGACCACCACCCGTCCTCTTTCCTAAAAGGCAAGTCCCGGAGCATATTAAGCCTCCCATATTTTTACAAATATCTTGAGTATCTTTTATTCGTTGATGATGCATTAAGTATAGGAATTGGTTGGAATCAATTATTGCATTATATATCTATCCTTGTCCAGATATCGCACTTGAATCCTAATTAAGTTTAGGAACGGACAAAATGCTTAGCCATGCTTAGTGCGGTAGAAGTTGGGTGATTCCTGTCACTTGCGAGCTTTAGGATGAGGTGGATCACGGTTGGCTATATTTGCTATCATGGAAAAGAACCATGTTAATAATGAATTAAGACCGGGCGGAGTCTTATGTAGGTTGGGACATAGTGACTCCGTCTATGTCATTTAAGGACTGATATGCTGTACGTCCTTATGTCATGTTGAACGTAGCCTAACATTTAGCTGGCTGGATAACTCATTCCGACCGCGAAGCCTAGTAGCTCGATTCAGGTCGGGGACGCGAGCAGTGGTCGCAATCTGGATGGCAGTAAGGATGTGCGGAGAGCTATTGGCATAAGCCCAAGGGCGGGTTAAGTCACCGAGCACTCATGGTAGAGTGGTTCTCTGATTTTGTGGCACTGATTGAACTCGTGACTCCTGAATTGTACCAAAGGTGACTTGTTTGCGACCCTGACAGGGGAAGCAAGGTTTGTGTTAGGAATACTCATCCAGCTGGATAGGAATCGATTTGAATCGCCATCTCTCCCGGATAGTGAGAACTTGACTGAGCAGCGGCAACGTAGATTCAATTAATTTAACGATATGGTTAAATGGATGATGATGATAATGTTGCCATGATTTATACCTGCTATGGTATTAATGTTTGAATCTTAATCAAATGATTGCTTAGTACAGGTGCTAATATAGATGATAGGTTAATGGCTAAAAGTCACTGCTAGTTCAGGTTAAAAGTTGATCATTATTACTTATGCTTTTCCGCAAAAAGAAAGTGTCAGCCAGATCCACTAAATTAAGCTATGCATGATCCTTGGTGTCATTTGTTTTGGTTTCTGACGGGTAAGTCTAGCTGAGTACATTCTCGTACTCAGGGTTTATTCCCTCTTGTTGTAGATGACCTTCTTTATCAGGACTTTTGTAAGTATTGTCTCCACCCGACGGGTGACGAAGACTAGATCATGGGCATGATCTCTGTTTATCTTATCCGAATGCTTTTGTGGGTTGTGATCAGCAAACTGGTACTTATATTTGAACTCAGGTGTGTGAGTTAAACTATTTGCTTCTGCTACTTTACAAGGCTTGTTTTGTAATAATGATGACTCTGAGGTGTTGTAACCTATTTGCAAACCATCTGTGAAATGTTATAATGTGTGATGTGTTATGTTGAATTACTGTGATCTTGGTTGTATGCAAGTTGGTTTGAAATCCTTCATGGTTTCAGTTGACTACCCGGTTTATATGGGCTCAAGTGCGAGAATTTGATCATTTCGGTGATTATTTTTGTACTTGTGCTCTTATAAATTGGTTGGTTCTGTGACAACGTCCAGCCGAGAGCCAGTGCCAATGAGCGTCTTCGCCAGCGATCAGTACAAGCCCTCGGTCCACTATAAGGAGCTAGAACAAGCCTGTGATGGGTCACCTGCCCTAGACTCAGGGGCTAACCAGCCATCTGCTCCATTCGACCCCGAAGTCATGGAGCTTGATGAGGATCTAGCAATAGAGCCTGACCCTCTGGCTGACTAGAGAATGCCTTACCACGACTACCTCCTCCGTGAGGCACTGCTGATGGACAAAATGGGGGCTCGGTGGCTAGCGCATCATGCCAAGTCCTTTGTCCTTATTTAGGGCGAGCTCTACAGATGAAGCCACACCGGGATCCTGTAGAGCTGCATCCCCATTGAACAAGGGAAGCGGTTGCTGAGCGACATCCATGGTGAGGTCTACGGTCACCAAGCCATGCCTAGAACCCTTGTTGGAAATGTGTTCTGGCAAGGTTTCTATTGGCCAACCATAGTGGATGACGCTGAACATATTGTGCGCACCTACGAAGGGTGTTAATACTACACTCGGTAGACCCACCTACCGGCCCAAGCACTCCAAATGATCCCCATCACGTGGTCGTTCGTGGTCTGGGGGCTCGATCTGGTTAGACCTCTCAAGAGGGTGCCCAGGGGCTATACGCACTTGCTTGTCACCGTAGACAAGTTTACAAAGTGGATAGAGGCTCGACCAATCTGCATGATCAAGTTTGAACAAGCCGTGCTGTTCTTCCTTACATCATCCATCGCTTTGGGGTCCCGAACTCCATCATCACGGATAATGGCATGCAGCCGGAAAGAAGTTCCTTCGATTCTACAATGAATACCACATCAGCGTCGATTGGGCCACCGTGGCACACCCACACACGAACAGGCAGGTCGAGCGCACAAATGGCTTGGTCCTACAAGGCATTAAGCCTAGGATCTTCCACCGGTTGAACAAGTTTGGTGGATGATGGGTCGTGGAGCTTCCCGCGGTGCTCTAGAGCCTATGGATTACGATGAACAGGGAGACGAGGCATCCCTCGAGGATGCCATGGACTAGCTAGATGAAGCACGTGATGTTGCCCTCCTCTGTTCAGCCAAGTACCAACAAGCGTTACATCGGTACCACAGCCGTCGAGTGCAAAGTCTGGCGGTTAACGTCGGGGACCTAGTGCTCTGCCTCGTGCAGAGCAACAAGAACCACCACAAGCTCTCTCTGCCATGGGAGGGACCATACGTTGTCGTGGAGGTGCTCCGACCAGGCACCTACAAGCTCAAGACCATCAATGGTTATGTCTTCATCAATGCCTGGAAGATCGAATAGCTATGCCATTTTTACCGTTAATATACGCACACTTTCTCTTATCAGTTTTGCTACTAACTCCCCGATCTTTAGTGACACCCGACCCTAGCAACGGTAAGGGGTTAGGCCTCACTTGGGGGGCTGATACGAGCATATCTATCTGGTAGACATTCTCTACACCCGACCCTTTCTCATGTTAAGACCCAGAAGCAAGGGTTGTGGAAATAGATGTAGAGTAAAACTGGTCAGACGGCAAGAAACCTACGCCCCAGCGGCTATGACGTTTTTGCTCACCAGCATGATCAGAGTTTTTTCTGCACCCTAAGCTTTCTAGCCTTAACTATGGAAAGAGTCTGTATGCGTCTAAGAGTATATCCACCTGGCAAACATTCTCTATGCCCGACCCTCTCTCACGTTAAGACCTAGAAGCAAGGGTTGCGGAAATGAACACTGAGTAAAACTAATCAGACTGCAAGAAACCTATGTCCCAGTGGCTATGGTGTTTTTGCTTACTAGCATGATCAAAGTTTGTTCACCCACACCCCAGGCTTTACAGCCTTAATGATGGAATGGGTCGGAATGCATTAACCTTTTTATACAAAAAGGGGAGAAGGGTGAAAAATCTATTTGGCCATAACAAAATTTAGGAGCTTGTTCACTTGTTATGAGTTCGCCGCCTAGCTTATCTGCCTAACTAAATTTTTGGGGAGGATGATCTCATCCTCTATCGCCATAGGAAAGTCCTATGCCAGTGGGTCACCTAGGTCGGTTAGATGGCTCGGGCCGCTGTCGAGAGATGGGCATGGAGCAGTAGGATGCCCCATGCGGGTTATGCCAACCCCATCACGAACGACAAACCCAGATTCGACTCGAACATATCTGGTAAGAGCTCCCCGAACCTATCACCTAAGCCATCAAGGTAAGTCTTGTGCCAGCAGGTCACCCAAGTCAATCGGATGGCTCGAGCCGCTGCTGAGAGACGGGTCACCCTTAATTTATGCACATCTTCTCCTATTAGTTTCGCTATCGACTCCATGATCTTTAAGTGGCGCCTAACCCCAGCAACGACCAGGGGTCAGTCCTCACTCGAGGGCTAGTAAGAGTATGTCTATTTGGTAGACATTCTCCATGCCTGACCCTTTTTCACATTAAAAAACTAGAGGCAAGGTTTGCGGAGACAAACGCTGAGTAAAACTGGTCGAACTGTAAGAAACCTACGCCCCAGCGGCTATGACATTTTTACTCACCAGCATGATTAGAGTTAGTTGCCCACACTCTGAGCTTTAGCCATTGCCTTCCTAGGAAGGGTTTGGAGGGGCCCACCTATGGAATCTCCTTCCAGGAGAGGCCAGCAGGTCACCCAAGTCGATCGGATGGCTCAGGCCACTACCGAGAGATGGGTAAGGAGCAGTAGGAGGCCCTATGCGGGTTATGCTGACTCCATCATGAACGATGGACCCAGATTCCACTTGGACATATCCAATAAGAGCTCCCCGAACACGTCACTCGAGCCATCGAGGTAACTTTACCAACCCCCATTCTGCTTTTCTAGTGCATGATCATTCATTCATCCATTCCCATGCATGCTTTCATACATTCATTCATACATTCATCCATACATTCATCCCATACATCCAAGCATCACATATGCAATTATTGCATCACAACGCTTTGCGTCGTGTCACGAAGCGGTAGTCGCCTCATTTGATATGAGCGGCGACCGACCGAGGTTCGAAGGCCAGACCACGAAGGGCTTGAAGCCGCCTCGTGTCAAATAGAGCTTGGGGAGAAAACACGGATGAGCCCCAGCAGCCTTTACTTGACCTATTCAGAAGCGGACAAGGTCATCTCGACATTCTTGTTCGATCATAACCTCGAGCCATGCCCATAGAATCTCCATCGAGGGGAGGCCAATGGGCCACCTGAGTCGGTCTCTGGAATGACTCGTTCATCTACCGATAGGCGGGTTAAGGAGCAGTGGAGTGCCACATGAGGGCTATGCTGACCTTGTCATGAATGATGAACCCAGATTCCACTCGGATATGCCCATTAGTGAGCTCGCCGAGTGCGACACTCAAGCCATCGAGGCAAGTGTTGTTAGCTCAGCCCCTTCGGTTGCAGAAACCGTAGACGGGGTGATGCACAAAACTCGGCCACCCCCTATCGAGCCCAATAGGGCTCGGGACCTCGAGCTACCCGACCCCAACTCAGGAATCCAACCAACCAAGGTTCGAAGGCCAGCCCACGAAGGGCTCGAGGCCGCCTCGTGTCAAACAGAGCCAGGGGAGAAAACACAAATGAGCCCCAGCAGCCTTTGCCTAACATGCTTAGAAGTGGACTGGGTCATCTCGACCTTCCTATTTGATCCTAACATTGAGTCATGCCTATAGAATCTCCATCAAGAGGAGGCCAACAAGCCACCTAAGTCGGTCTCTAGAATGACTCGGACATCTATCGGGAGGTAGGTTAAGGAGCAGTGGAATGCCACATGAGGGCTATGCATACCCCATCATGAACAATGGACCTAGATTCCACTCTGACATGCCTGTTAGCGAGCTCATGGAGCGCGTCACTTGAGCCATCGAGGTAAGTGATGTTAGCTCATCCCCTCTGATTGTGGATACCGCAGATGGGGTAACGATTGCAAAGATAAGCCGACCCTCGACCAGACCCCCACTATGCGCGGGGGCTCAAGGAAAGTTGGACTCATAAGGAGACCAAATGTGTGGTCATAGAATGATGGCTCAGATCCTAGGGAGGGGATACATGTGAAAAACTAAGAATAATGTTTCTAAAACAAGAGATGCTTTCTTCTACTAGTGTCGTTATCGTCTCTCTCGATCTTTAGTGAAACCTGATCTCAGCATCAGCAAGGGGTCAAGTCTCACTTGGGGGCTGATAAGAGTGAAGGGCAAGTCGAGGACTTGGCACCAATGGACCGAGGCAATGGTGAAAAGCAAGCGAGGTCAAGATTGATGAACCAACAAGGTTACGTGGTATTATGAAGTGGATCATATCATTTGTGATATGGTTGGTGCATGTGTTGCATCAACAATGGAGGAGATGGAATGGAATGTGCAAGGCAAAGGTATAACCTATAGGGCATTTCATTTCATCCGGTCATAGGTGCGTAGAGATGTTTATGACCGGGTTTAGGATAGATGGCCTTACTATCAAGAGGGGCAAACTTGTTTGCATATCGGTCATCTAATGCCACTTGAGTGATCTAAGTTTGCATCGTTACTAGGATCGAGTGGCGTGTCAAGTTAAGTGGCTAATCCTTTGGAAAAATGATTGTGAAATGCTAACACACATACACATAGGTGGTGTACACTTGGTGGTGTTGGCACATTTGCAAAGGAGAAGAAGTTTGAGTCGAAAATGAGCTTATCAGGCATGATCAGGACGCTACAACAGTGACCGGACGCTAACACAACAGTGACCAAACGCAACTGTTCACAGACAGGCAACACACACAGTTGGGTGACTTGATGCTATGTGAGTTCGGTCAGTGGTCCAGTCACCAAAAATCGTATCTAAAACTTCTTTGTTTGCAACCGGACTCTAGGGACGCCGTGTCTGGTCACTACGATAGGTGCATCCGGTCATTAGGAGATGAGGTGCGAGTGAAGTAGCTATTGGAGTCCAACGGTTGACTTCAAATGCTAGGGACATGTGGTGTCGATCTGAGGACCATACTATGTGACCGGACGCTGCAACAACAACCGAACGCTATTGCAACAAGCCTCGGAAGCTATTGCAACAAGCACCGGACGCTACTGCAATAATCAATCGGACACGTTTGGTGCTATTGGCTAACAGTCCGATCAGTGCGCAGTCAGTCCAATGAAGGGGTATAACGGCTCTATTTTCTTGGGGGCTATAACACCAAGCATTGGTCGGCCTTGGGCTGGTTGCTGAGCACACTAGAGCCTTGGTGGCTTATGTGGTGGTGCTTGGGAGCCCTCTAACTCACTCATGCGTCGTAGTGTTTATCCAATCAAGTGAGAGAGCAATTCTAGTGTGATTGCTTCATGAGGTTGCATAGAGTGGCACTAGGTGATCAAGTTGTCAAGCCAGTGGTGCTTGTTACTCTTGGAGGTTGCCACCTCCTAGATGACTTGGTGGCTTATGACTCCATTGAAGCACGTGAGAAGATTGTGCGGTGCTCTAGAGGAGGATTTGTGAGGGGGATTGTGCTCACCCCACTGGAGATCGCGAAGAGCAACTCTAGTTGAGCGTACCATTGAGCTACCCTCACTTTTAGGGTAGGTTCTTACGTGATGCCCTACGTGTGGGCTTGGCGGGTGATGTCAATTAGCCACCGAACCATTAAGTGAGCAGTCGACACAACGGGGACTAGCATGTTGGCAAGCACTGTGAACCTAGGGATAAAATCATCGTGTTAACCTTGTCTTCCCATTGGTTTGCATCCCCTTTACACAAGCTTGTATTTACTTTCATATGCATTGTGCTTGTGTAGTTGCTCTTGTAATTAGTTGACTTGTGTAGTTTGCTAGTTACCTTCTTGCTTTGTAGCGTAGAAGTAGCTCCCTTGCATGACTAATTCGGTTTGTGTAACCTTGTTAGTCACATTGCTTAATTTATGTAGCTAAGTAATTTGCGCTCTCTAATTTGGCATTAGTTGTCTTGTTATTGAGCATTGCTAGTGAGCTTAGGTGGCTTTGTGCTTTTGTTTACTAGAATTGTGTAGGAGCTCCCCTGGTTGTTTGAGTATTAGTTGTATAGGTTTGTGTGGCCTTGCTAGTAGAATTGATTAGGTGAGCTCTATCTAGCCCGACACCTTTGTTGCCTAGTTAGGATCTTTATAAGGTGCTTGAAAACTTAGATATAGGGGTGTAGTTTTGGCTAGACCGATAGTTTTAATTCCACATTTGTTTTGGTTAGCCGGTGCGATTAATTTTAGAAAGGACAATTCACCCCCTCGCCTCTAGTCCACCATCTCGACCCTACAACTTGCCTTGACTCACAAATGTACCATTTTTCATTTACTTGATTTGAAGACCAAGGAAGTAACCCAGCTTCTCCAAATCATGGACATCTCAAACTCATTAGCCATCATCTTCCAAACTCTTCACAAAAGCCTTGATTGGTTGATTCCAAATATGATGTCATCAACATAGATTTGTAACATAAACAATGTCATTTCTAATCTTCTTAGTGAAAAGAGTGGTGTCAACCTTTCCCATCTTGAATCCCCTTGAGAGGAGAAAATCTCTCAACCTCTCATACCATGCTTTAGGTTCTTGTTTCAATCCATACAATACCTTTCTTAGCTTGTAAACATGGTTGGGTTTCCTGTCATCTTCAAAACCTAGCGGTTGCTCAACATAAACCAAGTCATTGATGTAGCCATTCAAGAATGCACTCATCACATCCATTTGATAGAGCTTGATATTGTGGGCACAAGCATAGGCTAGCAAGATTCTAATTTCTTCTAATCTTGCAATCAGGGACATATGTTCAAAGTCAGGACCTTTCCACTTGAGTGTAACCTTAGTGCTACCAATCTTGCTTTGTTCCTTACTACTATCCCATCTTGATCTTGCTTGTTTCTAAAGACCCATTTGGTTCCTAATTAAATTATGATTTTTTTGTCTTTCAACTAACTCTACATACTTGATTTCTTGTGAAGTTTTCAGTTCTTCATGCGTAGCATTCACCCAATCAACATACTTTAATGCCTCTTCTATCTTATTTGGTTCAATGGATGATACAAATGAGAAGTGCTTACAAAATGATGCCAATCTAGATCTTGTTTGTACACCTCTAGAAATATCTTCAATTATAGTATTCAATGGATGATCACTTGCAATATTTATTGATTGGAGTATTGGAACTTGATTGCTTGCACTTGCTTGCTCATTGGATTGATTCACTTGAGATGACACTTGATCTTGCACATTATCACGAGAGCCACATTGTACTTGCTTGATGTGTATTATCTTGCACATTTGAGTTAGAGAGCACTTGCACTTGATCATCTTCTTCATCTATCACCTGTCTAGGTCTTAATTCATCAACAGTCCATGTTCTTCATAGCATTTGATAGTTGAATGCCTTTAACATTATCAAGATTCTCATTTTTATCTTCGGAACCCTTGGTTTCATCAAATTCAACATCAATGAACTTCCTCAAGAGTACCACTTGCCAAATTCTAAAAATTCTATATGCTTTGCTAGTGGTTGAGTATCCAAGCATGAATCCTTCATCACATTTCTTGGCAAACTTTCTCAATCTAGTGCCTTTCTTCAAAATATATCATTTGCAACCAAAAACCCAAAAATATGCAATGTTGGGTTTTCTACCATTCAAGAGCTCATAAGGTGTCTTCTCTTTCAATGGGTGACAATAGAGGTAGTTGCTACAATAGCAAGCCGTGTTGATTGCTTCAGCCAAAAAGATTGACTCACATTAGTACTCACTAAACATAGACCTTGCCATGTAAATAAGTGTTCTATTCTTTCTCTCAACAAGGTCATTTCATTATGGAGTGTACTTGAGCCGAGAATTGATGTCTAATTCCAAATTCATCACATAAATCATCAATTCTTGTGTTCTTGAACTCACTACCATTGTCACTTCTAACTCTCTTGATGGTGTATCAAACTCATTGTGTATGCCCTTGACAAATGATTTGAAAGTTTCAAACACATCACTTCTTGTCCACTATAAAGAATGCCCAAGTGTATCTAGTGTAGTCATCCACTATCACAAAGCCATATTTGTTTCCATCTGATGCTAGTGTATTATGTTGGTCCAAACAAATTCATGTGCAACAACTCAAATGTCTTGCTAGTACTCATTATGCTCTTCTTAGGATGGGTGTTTCCAACTTGTTTTCCGGCTTGACAAGAGCTACAAAGCTTGATCCTTCTCAAATACCACATCTTTCAAGCCTCTAACAAGATCATGCTTAATCAATCTATTCAATTGTTTCATTCCAACATGACCAAGCCTTCTATACATAACCAACCCATGCTAGACTTAGTGAACAAGCAAGTTGACAATTGAGTTTCACTAGCATTGAAATCAACCAAGTATAGATTCTCATATCTAAAGCCTTTGAAGATCAAATTAGAGTCATCTACACTTATGATCTCTACACCATCTACTCCAAATATGCACTTAAATCCAAGATCACATCATTGAGCCACGGATAGCAAATTAAAGTTCAAGCTCTCAACTAGCAACACATTAGAAATGCTCAAGTCATTGAATATTGTAATCTTATCAAGCCCCTTAACCTTGCTTTTGCCATTATCACCAAATGTAATACTATCATAACCATCATTGCCATTGGTATTGATTGAGTTGAACATTCTTGCATCACCAGTCATGTGTTGAGTGCACCCACTATCAAGAACCCAATGTCTTCCTCCGGCTTTATAATTGATCCTACAAAAGAAGATCAATTCTTTTTAGGTACCCAAACTTGCTTGGGTCCTTGAAGGTTAGTGACTAAGCTTTTTGTCACCCTAAATAGCTTTGTTCTTTGAGTCCATAATTGATGTACCAACAAACTTAGCATGCACCCCATTAACACTCTTGGTAAACAAATAATAAGAATCAAACTTAATTGAGGATACATTCGCTTGTGATTTCTTATTCTTGTAATATTGCTCTACATGCCCAACTTGCTTGCATCTATTGCAAAACCAACCATTACCCTTCACAAAACTAGTCTTGTGAGTAGTAAAGGCTGCCTTTCCTTTCTTGGGGGTATAGCCCAATCCCTCTTTGTTGAGAGAAAATCTTTGGCTACCCAAGCACTTTAGCAAGCGAGCCTCACCACCATAGGCATTGCCTAAGGCGCGAGTGATGCTCATTGACCTCCTTCTTTAGGGTCTTATTCTCAACCATTAGTGAGGCATCACAAGTGAAACTTGTCACTAGTAGATGAGGTAGGAAGTGATACAAGAAGGGTTAGTGAGGAACAACAACAATAGTCTTGTAGAAAGATTCATCAATAATATCATAAGTCAAGCCTACGTCACATGTTACAACATGCTCCTTCTCATTTTGCTCAAGAAGAGTGGAATGAGCCTTTTCAAGCTTTTTGTGAGCATTGCCTAAGCTTCTCATGGGCTTCCTCTAGCCTCTCATGAGATGCATTGAGCTCATCAAAGGCTTGCTTAAGGGCTTTTAGTTCCTTACGCAAGTCTTTGCATTCCCTTCTCTTAATGTCAAAATGCATCCGAGCATCTTCTAACATGTCAAAGAGCTCATCCTTGGATGGTTCATCCTCATCATTGCTCTCACTATCGCTTCCACTACACTCATCATAGATTTTACCTTAGTGGCCTTAGCATGAAGCATGTCGATGGAGTGTCAAAGAGCGAAGGCTTCTCATTGATAGCAATGCTTGCAAGAGCCTTCTTCTTGCTTGACTTCTTATCATCATCACTATCATCATCATCACTTGAGGAAGCATCACTATTCAAGTGACCACATATGAACCTCCCTTCTTCTTGTTCTTGAATGTCATCTTGCTCTCTTTTTTCTACTTCTTGTCCTTCTTCTTGCTCTTCTTGCAATCATCATCATTGTCACTATTGTAGGGACATTGAACAACAAGATGATCCTTGCTACCACTCTTGAAGCACCTCCTTTGGTCATCCTTGTTCTTGGATGATGACTTCTTCCCTCTAGCTTGATAGCCCTTCTTCATCATGAATTTGCCAAACTTCTTCATAAAGAAAGCCATCTTCTCATCATCATCTTTATTAAAGCTTGAGCACTCATCTTCACTTGATGTTTCTTGCTTTGCCTTGCCCTTGGAATGATGATGCAGGCTTTGAATGTCACTCTCTTCTTCTTCTCATCCTTCTTGTCATCTTTCTTCTTCTTGTTCTTCTCTTCTTTCCCATCATCATCTCTATAAGTTTCATCGGTCATCACATCTCCCAACACTTGGTTTGGTGTCATGGTGTCCAAATCGCTCCTCACTAGAATGGTGACCAATGTGCCAAATCTTGATGGTAAGCATCTCAAGAACTTGTGGGATGAAGTCCTTGTCTTTCACCTCTTCACCAAGTGCTTTAAGATCATTGACAAGCACTTGTAGCCTATGGAACATCTCCAGCACACTCTCATCATCCTTCATCTTGAAGCTTGCAAATTTCTCCTTGAGAATGTATGCCTTGGCGCCCTTCACCGCTTGAGTGCCCTCAAATGATTCCTCCAACTTCTTCCATGCCTCATGAGCCATCTCAATGTTCTTGATTTGATCAAATGTTCTCTCATCCACGGCATCATGAATGGCACTAAGAACAATATCATTGTTTTGGAGTAATACTTCTTCGACACGGTGGGATTCTAAGGATTGGTAACCTCAATCTTGGTCTCCACCACCTTTCACACCTTTCTATTGATTGACTTGATGTAGGTGGTCATCTTTGCCTTCCAATATGGATAATTTGTGCCATCAAATTAGGAGTGGCTTCTTGGTGTTATTGATTTGAGCCATTTTGACAACGAATATTGTTAAGCCTCAAATGAACGGTGACCATGACTCCAATACCACTTGAAAGGTCCTAAATGGCCAGAGAGGGGTGAATAGCCTATAAAATTTTCTACAAAGACACTAGAGTAACTTGTTAGACAACTAAATGGCAAAATGCACCTTTCTCTAGTTCTACTCAAAAGGCAAGCCACCTACCAACAATTCTAGACTCAAAGGATATGTCGCTACTCTCTACACTAGTTGAGCTAGCGAGGAACTAATTACAACTAAGAAGCTAAGCTACACAACTAGCTACAACTACCACAAGCTCTATACAAGATAAATACACAACATAATATAAGCGAGTGGTAGAGGAGATATACCGTCGTGGTAAGTGATCAATTAATGAATACCAAAGAGACAATGATGACACAATGATTTTTCCTCCGAAGTTCACTTGCTTGTCGGCAAGCTAATCCCCGTTGTGGTGATTCACTCACTTGGAGGTTCACACGCTAATAGGCATCACACGCCTAACCCGCAATCAGGTGCAGCACAACCAACACAAGATGAGGATCCACAAGCCACACACAATCCACTAGAGTTGCCTTTCATGATCACCCATGAGGAAGGCACAAGAACCCCTCACAATCACCATGATCGGAGCTGACAACAATCACCAATAGTCACTCAATGATCCTCCAATCACTGGGACATCTAGGTGTCGGCAAACACCAAGAGTAACAAGATCTTCACCAGCCCAAATCGCTCAACTAGTGCCACAAGATGCAAGACCACTATGCAATGCACTAGAGCCTCTCCAATCTCACTCAAATGATGAAATCAAGTGTGCAAGTGAGTGGATTGAGTTTGCTCAGCTCCCAACGGGTGCACTCAGGTGTGGGAAGTGCCAAGAGAGTGCCCAAGGCTGGCCACCACCTCTATTTACAAGCCCACCAACAAATAGAGCCGTTTCCCATTTGGAGCAGTTTCTGCGGGGCACCGGACATGGCGATGCGCCACCAGACAAGGGGTGACGGTGCCCCTCCAACGGTCATCCAACGGCTAGTTGGGGCACCGGACAGGGTGGCAGTGGCACTGGATAAGGCACGACAGTGCCCTCTCTGAAAAATTAGGTTGGTGCACCACCCTAGGCATGGTGGTGCCTAGGCAGTGACTAACTCTTTCTCCCACTCTCTGGAATAATGGGGTGGTGGCATCGGACAAGCCCCGATGGTGTACCATCTCGCCAAGGGCGGTGCGCACCGTCACTAGTGGTGCCAGCCCCCAACACCTCCTCCTCGGGCGAGGCTAGCCAGTCACCGCCCTAGAGCTAGCGGTGCACCGGACAGGGGGTGACGGCGCCCACAGAGGCAACACCTCATCCCCTACTTCTCCTCCTTTGATCCCATTGCAAATGTGCTAACACTCCAAGTGTTTCATTGTCACGTGCAAGTGTGTTAGCATTTTGACAAACATTTTTCAAAGGTTAATCACTTCTCTCCAATTGTGCACTAGGCCTAAAATGCAATGCATGCATTCCAATACCTAGTGGCAATAGATGATCGAGTTATTCGATAAGAGTTTCCCTCTTAATAGTACAACCATCTATCCTAAATGTGATCACACTCTCTATAGTGTCTTGATCACCAAAATAAAATGACCCTATCAAATATACCTTTGCCTTGAGCCTATTTTGCTTTTCTCTTTCTTCTTTTCCCAAGCTTGATCACTTGATCACCATCATGTCCATCACTATTATCATTTCATGTAGCCATCTCCATACATGAGTGCCACCTAACTCCATCACTTGGGTTGGACCAACCTGTCTCAATTCCACACTTAGAGCATAGGATTAGTCCAAATATGTTTCATCAATTTATCAAAACCAAACTAGAGCTTTTAGGAGAGTAATTACTCCTAGAGAGCAGCCCCACATGTCATGGTGTAGCACAAGAAAATGGACCAAACTTGTATGCATCTAGTATTTGCTTCTTTGGCTTCTAGGAGAAGGAAGAAACATCTCGACAGCAAGACTACTACTTCAGTGTTGCCTCTTGGTGAGAGGGAGTAGTAGCATAGTACAACCACTCCTGGTGTGTGAGTGAAGACACCTCCGGTTCAGCCCCTTTGCTCCTTGCGTGTGAGAGAGGAAAGAAAACTTGAGAGAAAAGAAAGAGAGGGAGAAGAGTGAGATTAGAGAGATCTTGCAGTAGATCAAGAGAGAATCGTCCCCAAGGTTGTGAAGCTTGAGATACACATCCTTGGTGCCTCTCACTAATAAAAAAGAATTTGTAGCAACACCCCCTTTTTTGTAGGGGTGGCTCTATATTGAGCCGCACCTACAAATGATGTCTAAACGAGCTACCCCTACAAATCCACTTGTAGAGGATGCTGGTGTTATCAGTCGCCCCTACATGGTCCGATTTGTAGGAGCGGCTCTATATCTAGGCGTCCTTACAAATCGGATTTCTAGGAGCCGCCTTACAAATAGACGCTGAATAGTAAAAATAAAACACTAAAATTTGAATTTTTTCAAACGATCTTGGATAGAGAAATGACCAAAATAAAAGTTGTAGATCTCGAAAAGTTTTAAAACTTTACTGTTTACAACTTTTTTCATTTGAAATCATTTACCGCTTCAAAATGTTGTTTGAAATTTAATTTTAAAATTATCGAAGAACTCTGATTTCTTTTTTTAATCTGTGGCTAAAACTTGTAACTAGTCTTTCTCCCTCATACTAACTTTAGATTTTATGTTTCTTTTTTCTAAAATTTTCTAAAATCATGCTCTATCAATTTATTGTGTTCTTACCGCTATTATTTTGTCCATCTTTTCATGTGACTGTGTTTTATTTATTTGAATTTTGAATTTTAAAAAATAGCAACTTCAAACGTTATTTTGAAATATTAAATGATTTCAGCTGAAAAATTCATGAATATAAAAATTGTAGAACTCATCAAGATCTACAACTTTTATTTTGGTTATTTCTTCATTCAACAAACCGGTAGTTACATAAGAGGGATATGTAAATTTTGTGAACAATGGGATATGTAAAATTTATGAACAATATTACTACCACTATGGCGGATGACTAAATGACGAAAATAAAAATTGTAGATCTTGGAAAGTTAGAGAACCTTGTAGTTGACAACTTTTTTATTTGAATTCATTTTGTCAAGAAAAACTACGTTTGAATTTCTCAAATTTAAATTTCAAAATTTTCAAACGACCTCGGATGGAGAAGCAACCAAAATAAAAGTTGTAGATCCCAAAAAATTATACAATTTTATAGTTGACAACTTTTTTATTTGAAATCATCTTATCAAGGAAAATTATGTTTGGATTTTCAAAATTTTGAAATATGAATCTTTTAAACGACCTTGGATGGACAAATAGCAAAAACAAAAGTTATAGATAACGAAAAGTTATGAAACTTTATAGTTGATAACTTTTTGATTTGAAATCATATTGTCAAGGAAACCTACGTTTGAATTTCTCAAATTTGAAATTCAAATTTTGTAACCTCAGATGGAGAAACTACCAAAATGAAAGTTATAAATCTCGAAAAGTTATGAAACTTTGTAGTTGACAACATTTTCATTTGAATTCGTTTAGGGCCTCAAACAATCAATTTAAACTCGATTTAGGATAATACGTGGGGAACCAAAATCTAATATAGACATAAGTAGGTGTGAGGTGCAGTGGTAGAGGAGGGTACGCGCGAGGCAGAGGTCGCGGGTTCGAATCCCCGCTGCAGCGAAGCACGCGATTTTCGCGCAAAAAATGGCATGACTTACAACTTTGACGGAGTGGGCGGGTGGCTGACCGGTGGGGAAAAAAATCCTATTTTTTTGTCCGGATTTGTGATTTTTTGGAAATGAAATCCGATTTATAGGGGCAGTTCGCCAGCCGCCCCTACAAACCGGCCATTTGTAGCAACGGTTCGGTAGGGGCGGTTGGCGAAACTGCCCCTACAAACCATCCTAGACCGCCCGTACAAATCGTTATTGGCATAGTGTCTAATCTGAGTTCCACTATTATTTGGTGAGGTCTTTCCACTCAGTAGCAGCTCTTAAATCTCATTGTTGTTATCCAATATATGTTGTATCTTGATATATGGTTGCCTCTAGTGCTATCTAGAGATAAACTTATTGTAATCCCATAAGCATATAGTGAAAGAAGATTTGGCTGATTTGGTCCCGTAGTTTTTACCCCGATTTGGGGGTTTTCCACGTTAAATCTGGTGTTTTATTATTGATGCGGTTGATGTGAACACAGCTGATTGGGATCAGTTGTGACTGTTGCTATTTTCTCCATATATATGTGTGATGCATATGTTTTCTTCCGTGAATAGGTGACGACTTATGCTGATTTCGCATTGTGGTGAAATTAGACGCTTCCGCTGTCCCTAACAAGTGTGTTAGCGTAGTTATCCCAACAAAACTATCATTAATCACGTTGGGACTGCTCTAACAGAAGCTGCCGTTCCACATTTATAGTTTTTGTTTGGCAGTGCAGGCCAGCTTTGTTTTTTGTCACAAGATATTTTACACCCGTCCTCGATCTCCCAAAGGAAAATTCCCCGCCATAAGCCATCGGTAGCACCCAGAGAGAGAGACCTCTTCAAGGCCACAGCCGCGCCCACCACCACGTACACGTACCTGTCCCCGTCCCACCCTTCTTCTCTTGCAGGCCATAGTCAACGTACAAGTATACGATAACTAGGATATATGATCGGTTTCTTCGGTTTTCAGTGAATCGGTTGTAACAGTCCAGTCAACGTTCCCCACCTCTCCTAGATTGTAGGATCTACCGTAAGCAATGATTGGCTGGCCACTGTGGTCAGAGCTCTGCTCCTGTATTTGGGACGTCCCTGTATTTGTATCTCTACCGAGTGTAATAGAAGCTGCGCTATCATTCTCCAGTTCCATCTCTTACACGCATGGCCAACGCCAAGGGCTTGTCCGCCGGCGCAGCAGGCCATGGCGACCTCGGCAGGGCCATTTCGCACGAGCAGCACTACCAGGCGTTCATGGCTTCCGTGCGCCCGGGGCACTACCAGGCGTTCATGGCTTCCGTGCGCCCGGCCGCCCCGGGCGCCGCGAACGTGCACCACCACCAGCATTTCCACCAGTACCCCGCCGGCCTGATCCCAGCGCCGGTGGCAATGCCGCCGGTTCACGTACCGGTGTCGTCACAGGCCCCGTACTCCGCCCAGATGATCGTGGTGCCGCCGCCACAGCCGCTCATCCCATCTCCAGACCACCGCATGCACTCCCTGCCGCCTACCGGTCAGTACCCCGGACCACGCACATGCTGAATTACGCTTTGGAGCATCCGTGATCTTGTAGTTATATTAGCGGATTTTATGCTCTCGTCATGATTAGCTCCCGGTTTTGACAAAACTTATGATTGGCAAGCTGTGTTTCATCGTTGCACAAAGTTATCTGTGTTCTACGGGTTCAGAGCCATTTTGACACACTTCTAAGATCTCCTTTTGCCATTTTAATCTCACTTCAGGTGGCACTGATCGATCACTGAGAAAATCTTTCAACAAGTTACCATTTGTAGCTAGCCATGCATATAGTGATTCTTTATCTCTGGTGATAGATAGCCATGTATATGTACTCCTAGATACTATATGATTAGCGTCTTCCTGCTGGGATCATGTCGTTCACTATCTTTGCCAGCTTTGCTTCCATATTCTCCAGGTTGCTACCAGGATTATTCTCCATATGGCAACACTGCAACCATGAATATGCTCCAAACTCCTTCCTTTCACAGCAACCATCATGTCAAAGAGTCAGGTATATATATGCATGTACATTTGGCACTTAAAAATGGAATATCCTCATGAATTTGTTTTGTGTAGTGGACTGGTCACCGGTGGATTGTTTCTAAATAGTGGGACTAGTCAATTAGAGGACCTCGGAGCCCGTGCAAAGCTAGAGAAAAATAGGGCGGGAGTTGAACCTGGGGTACAAATATGGTGAATAATTGATAGCAATGATTGATTTCTTGTTTTGGCGTGGGTATGGCCACATGCCCGCACCCACGCTGTCCTATATGGATCCGTTGCCCTGGCCCGGAACCATGATATGATGTAGATAAAGAAAGGAGACAGTAGTATTTTGCTTGCTTGTATTCATTAATGCTATAATTTCCTCCTTTCTAGAGATTGTTGCCTCTAGCAAGACCTCTAACAAATTAACAAACCAAATCCCTGATCACAACAAGTTAATTTTGTCTAATGATATGATTTACCTTGATTTATAAATAACTATCTCAATATTCTTATTTGAGTGGTCGTAGCTTGACTTGTGGTGCCACCATGCATAGATGCAAACCCACATAAGATTTTGACACTATGTTATTTTGGAGTGGAGGGACCCTATCTTGAGGGTTTTGCTTTTAACTCATGAGAACTTGAGGGAAAAAGGTGTGTATACAAGTGAAGCTGTTTCAAGTAGAAATGGTTTGTCACATTCATCATTATAGCGCAAGGGTTGACCACGTGAAGTTGGGTAGCGATATATGTCAAATAGGGGCATGGTGGTCTTTTTCTCTTAGGAGATTCCTTCCAAGACCAGAGTCTCATTTAGACATGTCAACCCCCTTAGTCCGCCAAATGTCAAGGTAGATTCATCAGCTATTTTTGGTAAATACGACCCCACCTAGGACCTGCAGATATTTTAGATAAACTGCCCACCTCTTTTCTAACTCTTATGCAAGTTTTTGCATCCACGACCTCCTACAAGGATTCTACTTCAGCCGTTCATAGGGAATTTAGAGGTATAGCATGAGTATTTACATGAGGGAGGTCCATGAGAGGTTTCAGTTGCTATTTTGGGCGGCCTGCCGGTTAGTGGTTGCATGGGAGGGGTATTATATATACTCTGATTAATTTCTAAACAGCATTAATTTCGGAATTAGTTCCACTCAAAAGTCGAAAGCGCTCCGCGCCCTGTTCTTTACTGAAACACAAAAGCGGCTAGATAGATTTATTTTATTTTCCTTGGAGAGCAAGGAACATTTAATTTACTTGCGATAGAAAGTGCGGGGTTACATTATGATTAATTTATAAACATCCCGAGCGCAAAGATCTTTTTTTTCCAATGCATCCAAGTGCATGTATCATAAATATGTGATACTGATACAGCAGCCCAGTCTCTAAACCTCTGCATTTTGTTGACAAAAATATATGCATGTCATGCAGCTATATATATGGTTTGAAATAAAAGGAGAAATGTACTGTGCGTTGCTTGTTACATATCATTTGGTGGTGCACAGGTGCAGGGTTTTCAAATAGCTTTAACATGGTGTTGGGAACCTTAGTTCATACGAGGGATAGGGTGGATAACCATTGCCAAGAGGAAGGCCGGGCAAAGTCGGTGTGGTCGACTAGAATATTTGGGGGTAACTGGATTGTTTGTTGTTCATTGCTTAATCCATTCCATTGATGCTGGTTACAATATATAGGAGCTAAGCTCCCCGCTAGGCGCACAGACTCTGGCCTTTTCATACTTGAGGCCCCTTCAGCTGCTCCTTAATTGCTATTAATAGCCTTAATGACATTGACCCTTTCAGCCACCAGCCTCCTCGGGCTGTGCCAGGCCATGCGCTGCCTTGGGAGCACCCCTGCATGCAGCCATGCACATGACATCTCCCCCGCCCTTGAAGACCAGCTCGTCCTCGAGCTGGAAGCATGGAGAGCTATCGTCGAACCCGATGGCGTCCTCCTGGATCCCATGGAAGGAACCCAGCAACTAGCTTCTGGAAACGGGGAGGCCGGTTGCCCTGGAGTTCACCCTGGCCTGATCCCCGTGAACCAGGGAAGGATGCCGCCGCTGGATGCTCTTGCTGTAGGGCAGCGACCCGCCCTTGCAAGACACTGGAGGAGATGGTGAGGAAGTGGATGAGCTTGGCCAAATTAGCCGTGGTGGATTTTGCCCTTGGTGATGAGATTGGGAGCAGCAAGGGTGACGAGATGGAGGCAGCAAAGAGTGGTGGCGAGGATGGAACAGCGGTGGGAGGTGTGATGGTGGCAGGTGGTGGCGTATGAACAGAGGAGGGACACCCTATTGAAAGTGCACTTCTGATCGCTGCCCGCATCTTCCTTGTGGTGAGCCTCACCATGAATCCTCGTGCCACCGCTTGTAGGCGGACTACAGCCTCCTCACGGAGAGACCACACCCGCCGGCGTGCCAGGAGCCCTCGTGCTGCCGCTTGAAGCAGCACCGCAGCAAGGCGTTCACGCTCTAACTTCTCCACGTAGCGATTGAACATCATGACGAAGCGATCCATGTCCTCTGTGAGACGGCGCATCCCATCGGCAAGGGCACCAATGGCATTGTTGACAGCAGAAGCCATGGATATGGATCGAAACCAAAGCTATCTGATACCAGATGTTGGGAACCTTAGTTCATATGAGGGATAGGGTGGATAACCATTGCCAAGAGGAAGGCCGGGCAAAGTCGGCGTGGAGGGAGACTAGAATATTTGGGGGTAACTGGATTGTTTGTTGTTAATTGCTTAATCCATTCCATTGATGCTGGTTACAATATATAGGAGCTAAGCTCCCTGCTAGGCGCACAGACTCTGGCCCTTTCATACTTGAGGCCCCTTTAGCTGCTCCTTAATTGCTATCAATAGCCTTAATAACATTGGCCCTTTCAACCACCAGCCTCCTCGGGCTGTGCCAGGCCATGCACTGCCTTGGGAGCACCCCTGCATGCAGCCATGCACATGACACATGGCCCCATCAGTGCCACCTACATCCCCTTTTCAACTTATGTCCCCAAGCTCAACCAACTACACTTCCACCCAAATCTTCGAGGAAACCAACAATTTAAAGGTGACAGTACTAGGACTCTTTTAGAGTATGGTGAAAATGTTTTTTGATCATATGAGCAGTTTATAGTGTCATGATTCTCCAGGACACTTCAAGAGTCTTTGGAGGTTGGGATAACGTATGCAACAACAGTGAGGAACCGGATCCCACTCCAGCTGTGGAGATGGAAGACCTAAACCAGGGCAATGGGCATATTAATGTTACGAATAAAATAGTATGTTGTATTTTTAATGCATCATGTGCTTTGTTGATACTATTAGTATTTTCTATACAGGATTAACACATTATTTAACTCAAGAAAATAATTTTACTCATTCATTGTTCAGGAATAAAGACAACTATTTGTTATTCTTTAGGACTAAGGGAAATGAATTCACAATTTTCAACCAGTTCATTCCGCCTTTTGTAAAAGAATACTCAAACCTGGTGACCTTATGGCAATGAGCAGGAGAATAATGTTTTTAGATGGATAAACATGATTTTAGGTAGCTAAAATGTACTGTAGAAGGTATCAATCTTCAGTAGGTATTACTGGTATGCCAAAATCCATTGCTGACCACTTAAACAATCATCATATTTGGTGGCTTCCTCCTGAACCAAGTCCCATTTTTTCTCATATGCCAATATGTTACATACAAAAGGCCAACTGTCAAGATTACCAAATGGTCTTGTGCAAGGACTTGACAAACAGTGATGTTGGAAACATTGGAAGAATTGTGCTGCCAAAGGTAGATACTTGCACTTGCATATCCTGTTAATTGGGCTTTACTCTCTAGTATGTTCACTGTGTTCTACATATATTTCCAGCACGCACCAAAGCTATAATGCAAGTAAATTTTTAACTGTGTGAGCTGCAAATCATCTTGCAATTTCACTTTTTTCTGAATTATGTAGAAGGATGCTGAGCATAACCTTCCAATCTTGGAAGATAATGATGGCATGATACTGGAAATGGATGATTTTGAGCTCCCAGCTGTGTGGAAATTTAAGTACAGGTATCTTCACCAAATTGTACTACTATTGGTTGCTCAAACGTCAGAGTTTCTGATGATCATCAGTTTAGAGTGAACATTTGCCTGTAATTTCTCCAGATGCCAAAAAGTAAAACGCTTACATAGTGCAAGCCTCAGCTTTGAGGATTGATATATATCTGCCTGTTGCTTGGCAATTGAATTTTATCATGCTGATGCAATACATTTTCTTTCAGGTACTGGACTAATAATAATAGTAGGATGTATATCTTGGAAACTAGAGGTAAGTTGATCATAGAGTAAAAGTAATTCCGAACTTGGAACTCTATATATATGTCAACGAATTGCATGCCCTATATTATCAGGTGAATTATTTGTTAAGAGGCATGGGCTTCAAGCTAGGGACATCCTCATCATTTACAGGAAATCTGGCAGATATGTATGTAAAAGTTACATTATCCACTTCCTTCTGTCAGCTACATTCTGCTGTATTATTGTTACTCTGATCATATCCATCTTCCACCCTTTTCCATCTAAGAGTTACTCCCTCTGTTCCAAATTCTAATTTGTACTGGCTTTTCTATGTGAGACATAACTTTTGTTACGCGTCTAGATGTATTTGTCTCCTAGAAAAAGCCAGAATAGCTTACATTTGGAATGGAGGGAGTACTACTTTCCTTTGTATGGAGTACTATGTATGTATTCTCTCATTTCTTTTCCTGACAGCTCTACTCAATCCTCCCATGCCTCTCCTCTCTGTGCTAAGGTTGCCCGTGCGGTGAAGGCTGAGGACATACCGGCGCCAGAATGCGAGTGCATCAAGGCAGGCATCCCCAGAGAAGAGTGTGGATTCTCCGTCAGTCCTTTGATCAGGAAGAGATCATAGAGGGGGTGTGGCCTATAAAAAGTTTTCCACTTTGGGCTGGCACGTCAGCTAATGGATTGTGATCGGGATGTCATACTTAAATAGTTTAAGGACCTAGATATGCAATTCCCTAGTTTGAGGACCTAGATGAGAATCGTGTGATAGTTTAAGGACTGTTGGTGTAATTTACTCACCAGTAAAACTGAAGTAGCCATGGTCTGCTCCTTCCCTCTGTGAAAGGTGATGTATGGAGGGCTGAAAGGGACACCTCTCCCATCCTTTGTTATCTGTGTTTTGTGCTTGTGGAACCGGATTTACACAGATACTAGCATGTAAATATCTAACATAGTAGACGAACCAAATAGTATAGGCAACCATGGACCAGACGTGTCTACACCCCTCGCCCCGGTGAAGCGAGCCCACATGTGGAGGTTATCTCCCCCCCCCCCCCCCCCCCCCCCCCCCCCCCCCCACACACACACACACACACACTAGTATTGAAGAAGTGGACAATGTTTCCATACTTAAGTATAGCAACCTCCCCTTCAACTTGCAATATGAGACTAAAGTTCCCGCTCCCCCATATGCACACATGAATGGATCTTTGAGATTTATTTTGAATTATTGAGAATTTATATTGGGCCAAGCGCACATATTGCAACATAAAATTGATACACCATTATGCTTATTCATTCATCCTACTACTTTGTCACACACGCACTAACACGGGCACAGACTACCTGCTATGTCATTGGCGCATCAGCAGTGGCTACTGACATGAAGGCGGCTCAGCCGTCATCGCCATCCCTTCGCCAGGAACGACCTCATAAGGCCTTGAAGTGTCAAACTTAGCTATGCTTGAAGGGGCACTATCCCCCTGCTAAACATAACCTAGTCATTGTTGGCCCTCACTGTCCCATCTGCATATTCATGGCTATTCCTCTATGCACTTTGGTCTTCCAACGAATATGCGCCCAATGTCTATGGTGAAACGGGCCATTTAGGAGACAACCGCCCTGAGACCCAAGAAGATGCCAGTTACATCAATAACAACAACAGGTTTCATCCTCAACAAACTAAAACAAAGGCTAGAATTCATGACCAAACTATCAAGGAGGTGATAATTTCAATGGTTACAACAACAGTCAACCTTCTCTTAATGATCTTGCCCTTTGTCAAGCTAAAATCAATGATAACATAAGTAAAAAAAGCTTCTTGGTAATTATAAGGTGCTAGAGAACATTAATTCTAAGACGGAAAATTTATCATTTGAGATGAAAAATCAGCTAAGTTTTAATAAAATGTTAGAAACCCAACTCGCGCAATTAGTTGCTACAATCCCATCTTTTGAAAGATGAAAGATTCTAGGGCAACAAGAGACTATTCCTAATAGAAATGTGAGTCTGGTAACCACAAGAGGTGAAAAGACCATTCAAAATCCATCATATCTTTCTCAAACTAGGAAGAAGGATGTTACACTCCAGACGCCCCAAAAAACCAAGATGTCATTAGTGTTCCTTCCCTCATGCCAAAGCGCAAAAACTCGGCATCACACACCCATCAACGTACAAAGTAAACGCAGAAGCATCAACAAGAACAAATCTATGATTAAGATAGATTCCAACACAATGTTTTTTATTAAACCACAAAGGGTCACCATATTGACAAACTAATTTATTACAGTGAGCCAAAGCATTACTATTATTACTAAGTGTGGGTGAAAACAATGAAGATGTGCTACTAAACTCATCTGTAGGGACCGTGACACCTAAGAGGGTGGAGTGAATTAGTCCACTTAAAATCTATTTCTCTAACTATGGCCTCTTCCAACCTTAGCAAAACCTATGCAACAAAGTAAACTATTTAAATATGCAACTAAGGTTTGCTAGGTATGTTGCTATCTCTACCACAAAAGAGTTATGCAACCTAGCTTCCAATCCTATCAACTAAGCTAGAAAGGTAAAGCACACAACTAAGGTAATAATGTAAATGCGGAAGCTTAAGTCAGGTAGAGATGCAAACTCCCGTCGATGACTCTGGTATGTTTACCAAGGTATTGAGAAGCGCGCAAGCTTTCACTTAGTCCTCCCTAGAGCCCCTCGTAAGGGCAAAGGTCCTGGTCAGGCAACTCTGTGGATAGTCTCGGGCCTTCCCCACGCGCAAGTGGGGCTCGGATGTGCCTTTCGGCAAGGCTTCCCCGAAGCTCCCCGCCGTCTCCACTATCAAGCTTCCGGCTAACGGGCCTTTTACCCTTCGACGTCTTCACATCGGGAGCAAGCTCATTAGGAGATAGTGTTCGCTCCGAGGGCTATCCTCATAGCACCCGGTTCAGCCGACCTTTTCTGGCTAGACTATATGGAGTTTTGCCTCCTCTTCTTTCTTCCCATAAGGCCCACAAACTTTCTTCACTTCATGCTCAACATTAATCACGAACGTAGGATCGTTCGGAAAATTCGTCAGACGCTGGCTGTTCAGAGTCGGTCCAAGATAACCCTCCTTTTCGACAATGTTCTTAAACCAATAATAGCTACATAGGGGTGGGCACCTAGCCGCAATCCACTCTTCCACAAGGTCTCTGCTGGCCTGCCAGCACGAAGTCAACGTGAAAGCGTCGCCAGATCGCACCACCTCGGCGCCAGATGTCGAAAAGTTAGGTTTTCGCAGCGTAGTCATCCGAGTCATCTACGAAACCATGGGCAACGTACGAGACAAATTATTAGCCCGAGCCTCTTTGACCTTCGCATCGGTGCATATGCGATGATAGAACCAGTAATCCCTCCAGCGTGGCCACTTATTTGAGTAATTAGTGGGGACAATGCTGACGATGCCTCGTGTCTTCGGTACGAAGTTAAATGAACCGTATTCGGAAAGCACTTCCTCCCGGTCGTCAGATCCTTAACTTTCTTCTGATCGAGCAGAATCTCCTAAAACCAAATGAAAGCATCTACACTCAGTTCGCAGCCCATCATCTTGAGTGCCATCACAAAAATTCCAAGGAGGGCGCAGGCATTAGGGGTCATGTGTGCACTTGACCTTAAAACGTTCAAGCACTCCGCCAATAAGGGAGTGTTTGGATCTGGTGATTAAAATTTAAGAGGTGTTACATGAGGATGTCGCATGGGGTATTTGGATACTAATAAAAAATAAATTATAAAATCCGTTGGTAGGAGACGAATTTATTAAACCTAATTAATCCATCATTAGCTCATGTTTACTGTAGCACCACATTGTCAAACCATAGACTAATTAGGCTTTAAAGATTGGTCTTGCAAATTAGTCGCAAACTATACAATTAGTTTCGTAATTAGTCTATATTTAATACTCCATGCATGTGTCAAACATTCGATGTGACAGCGACTAAAATTTAGGAGGAGCAACCAAACTAACCCCTAAATGTTTCGCACCAGAAGCAAAGCCCAGTGACAAAATAATCCCTAAACACAACCGCCTCATATGGTTTGGGTTGTGGGACCTCTTCGTTCCTGGGTGCACGGAAATTCATCGAGAACTCAGAGTTTAGCGGTCCTTGGCGAACATACTCCTGAAGCACCTCGTTACTCACTCGAGAATGCCCAATGCGAAAGGTCGAAACCATAACCTTCTTTGCCGCACCAGATCTCGCAGATCCCGATTCGGCCGAACACTCTGATGTTTTAGCTGCACTGTCACTAGAGCTCCCTGAGCTACTAGGAGAAGAGGAGTCTGGTTTTGGGGTCTGGATATCGATCCACTCGCTTGCCCTTGTGGAGCTAATTTCGAATCATCCCCACGCTCCAGAGAAATAGACTTCGACGTGCTCCCATGTTCAGTTGAATGAGTTCTAGTTTCCGAACTAGTATCGCCAGACGAGCTCCCGCTAGACCAAGATTCTAGTCCGAAATACATTATAGACGCGGCGAAATCACGAACGCGAAAAACAAGATAACATAATAAAGAAACAAAAAAAGGGGAGACTGTGAGAGCAATATCCTTACCTTAAGGAGCGAACAGCCGAAGCCGAGATGCGAAGCGTCACAAGCGAATATACATGGTCAACTGGCACTGGCACGAGCACGGTCAGGCACGGCACTATACGGCACGGTGGCTTAACCGTGCCGTGCCTAACAGTGCCGCCATGTCGAGATCTTAGCCCAGGCACGGCCCTACTAAGGATGGCAACGGATCGGGTTTGGGGCGGATATCCGCGGGTTTCGGGTTCTGCGGGTTTGGGTTTGGGGATGGTTTTTCACCCATAGTTTTCGGGTTCGGGGCCCCGAAACCAATCGGGTTCGGTTTCGGGTTTGGTTTTCCACCCGTTGATATCCAATGGATATCCGAAATAAATCATTTGGAATTAAAACTCATGTTTTATAATATACTAATAATAATTTGTTTACTTAGATTATTAAATTTATTTAAAGTTGACTCATGAAAATATTTATTATTTGTTGCCTCTTGTTTATACATGTGAATATGTGTATATATATCCGCGGGTTTCGGGTATCCATTCGGGTTTCGGGTATCCGTTCGGGTTTCGGGTATCCGCGGGTTTGGTTTTGGTGATGGATTTCCACCCGAATCGGTTTTCGGGGCGGATTCGGGTTTTGATTTCGGGTTTCGGTTTTGGGTACACGGAGACTCCACCCGATCCGAACCCGACCCGTTGCCATCCTTAGGCCCTACACTACTGGAATCTCGCATTTTTCTGTGGGTGATAAATTTTTCTGTGCGTTATTTTCGGTACGCACAGAAAAATTATGATTTTTCTGTCGGTTCCAAAATATCCCGACAGAAAAATACTAAAACCCACAGAAAATTCGCATAATTTTTCTGTGCGTGACAATACACACACGGAAAAAATAAACACCCACAGAAAAATACAATTTATTCTGTCGGTTCTTTAAAAACACAGAAAAAATATGTACACGCACAGAAAAATCCTAACCCTAACCCGCCGGCCGCCGCGCCCCCAAACACCCTCTCACGCACGCACTAGACCGCGCCCCCTCCCTCACTCTCTCCTTTCAGCGCGCCCCTCCCTCTGCGACTCAGCGCCGCGCCCCTCCCCTCCCCGAGCAGCGCCGCGCCCCTCCCCTCCCCGAGCAGCGCCGCCACTCCCTCTCCCTCTTCATCGACGCGGCGGGCGCGGCCCCTCTCCTTCACCCCCGGATCCGGCCAAATCCATGGCGGGCGCGCCCCCAGGCGGCTGGATCCATCGCCGACCGAGCCGATCTACGCCCTCCCCCTCCTTCTCCCCCGCCGGCGCCCCTTCCCTCCCCTTCTTCCCCAGCGGGTGCCCCTCCCCTCCCCCTTCTTCACCCGCCCGGATCTGGCCCTCCCTCTCCTGGATCCGGCCGGCGGCGGGGCGTGGCGGCGGCCTCTTATCCTCCCGAGCACAGCCCTCACGGCGTGCGGGCCCTCCCGAGCATGGTGGATCTAGAGCCCCTTCTCAGCCCGACGTCCAGATCTACAGCTCCAAGCGCAACCACATTAGGTCACTTGCAGCTCTGAGTGCAGCCTCCTTCCAGTGGCCGAGATGAGCCCTTTGCCAACGACAAGCACCCACAACACAAGCCAGGTATGCATGTTCCTTCTCTTCCCTTTTGTGCAAATTTGAGAACGAACCCTAATTTAAGCTATTTGGTTATGTGTATTCAGAACAGATCTGATCTAATCCCATGTGTATGCCATAGGATGTGGATTGAATTTTGTTAATATAACTAGTACTGATTTTTTTACCAGAGCAATACATGTAAGATTACTCTGTTATGCTTAAGGAAGATGAAAGTGACATGTAAGATTACTCTGTGCACTTTATTTTTGCTCTTAGTTGATGTTCATGCTGTTTTGTCTTCTCTATTTTAAGTGCCTACTAGGTGCAATATTAAATTATTTTTGTAGTCAACAATCTATAGGCAACAGATAGAGCACACTATGTGATTGTAGTCAATAAAGATGGTATTGGTGAACCCAGCCAGACATACTAGGCATTCAGGGAATTTGCCAATATGAGATGACCCAAATGATTTAAGTGAACAGCTCTATCTTGAGTTGGTAGTTGCTATCAGACACTATCTTGAGTTGGTAGCATCTGAATTTAATATGCAGCGCGATCCGACGCGGCTTGGGGGCACAAGCATGTTGGCACAAGCAGCAGTCTGACCACTAGAAATGTTTGTACTTATTTCAGTTTGAGGGTTGGTGATTCCAGTGCCTTTAAGTGCCAGTAAGGATAAGACCTGTGAATTTATATGATGACTAGCAGTAGTAACATTTGTATATTTAGTAAAAAGTTAATATTTCTATGTCATGTCTGGTTGTGTTAGAATTAAATTAAAAAGAGATCTAGTGAGATTGATATGTGGTTCGTAGTAGAATTGAAAATACAGTTGCGTATATGTTGCTTGCGTCTAAAAATTCAGACCATGCATTAGCAGTTACTCTGTCTACAGATTGAAACAATGTCTTATTTCTTAGCAATAATTTGGATATTTTTGTGAAAGCGCTGACTAGTATAGCACCTCATGTATGTTACTACATATTGAATTGCTTCTACAGATTGACACATTCAAAAATATTTCAGCTTTAGGGGACTGAAATTGGGGGTGTATCCTGCAGCTTGGAGATGCTATGAAAACAGTATCTTGAATATCTTGCATCCCTAACTATGCCTTGTGACTTTTTTTGTTTTGTACTACTCTTGAGTGGCTGTGATGAATCAAGTTTCTATTAGAGAACTTCTACACTTTAGCACCTTATGAGCTGGTACTTGGGATATTTTATTTTGTTTGCTGCTTAACTAGGATGGCTTGTACCAGTACAAGCAACCAGTTCTGTGGCCAGTTCAATTCCCATTAGAGAGAGGATTAAATTAAGCTCCAGCTGAAATTAAGTTGCAGTTGTAAGGCTGATAATGGGTAAATCTGAGCCATTTCTCGAGTTCTTTTGCTCTTGATAATGGGTAAATTTCTAGAGATGGTCACTGTCTTGTGGTATTTCTTCTGTGAAATTTTGGCTGGAACTTTTGTCTTCTTCCGTTTGTAAGTGCTTGGCTGCTCCTCCCATTGACAGTTGCTTTATCTCAATGCCTTGTAGTAAATATGATGGCAACTGCTTTCAGAAATCTAAGCATTTGTCGCCTAGATTTTGCACATGATGATGCCTAGTCCAATTTACAAACTGAGCAAAGTGCCTTGGTCAATGATGTTTACTTAACCCTAGGCGCTGGAGGAGCACCCTATGGTGTGGCGGCCGCATCTTGCTTAAGTCCATAGCTCTGATTCTAGATCTAGTGAGGGTTCTTTGTGCTGAAGCATCTAGAATTTATGACACTGATGTTCAATCTCTTGATATGACTGTGATGTTCAAACTCTTGATATCTATTTGGCCAATGATGCAACATGAAAAATAAACTCTGAGGTGGCTGCAATTTGTTTTTTGTGCATTCTGTATGATTCTCATTACTGTCATCAAACCATGGGACATGATCTTAGTTTTCTTCTATCTGTTTTTTTTTGCCTTGGCAGCCACCTATGATTGAGTATCTGGAAATTGTACCAACATATCGTTAAGCTGAGGCCTCACTTACTCTGCCAATGATGATATCATATTAAGCATGCCAAGAACTGATGACCTTGAGCTTGTGTTGAGGTACTGGAACTTTGTTTCTTACTCTGTTTGTTTCTTATGCTCCAAGCTCAAGGTCAACCGAGGAGCAACTGATATCTGAGGCCAATGTGTTGAATACTACATCATTTGATCACCATTCTAGTATATAACTGATCTGTGCTAGTATATAACTGATCTGTTCCTTTGCACTGTCTTATTATTATTTTGGTCTACAGATTTTTTTAGACATCTTTCTCATATAAGAAAACTTGTCCATTCTACCATGTTAGCTTTCTGTTATTGCATTCATGTGACAAACCACTCAAGATTACTCAACTTCTCACATGGAATATTATGGGTTCAACTTCTAGAAGAATGTTCTTCTCCTCTATTGTTAGTTCAAACCGTTGTCTTGGTGGAGGTGGACCTCTCTCATCCGGTCTCCTTGGGGGTCTCCTAGGATTGTTTCTTTGGCTGCTCCAGTTACCAGATTTGGCACCCCATCCATCTGCTTTCCTTCTGGTCCTTGTTACCAGATTTGACACCCTATCTCCATATATTTTCTGGGTCGACTGTTTCTGAGAGTTTATTTTGTGCCTAGAGCCATCGAATCCAAATCCAATACGTCCTTCTATGATCCTTCCAGTTCGTTTCATTGTTTTGGATTTTTTTTTCAACTTGGTGAGTACTGAGTAACTATCTACTAGTAGCAGCTAAGTCTAGTTTACTAGTACTTTGTTTTTTTGAGGTTCGGCTACTGATCAAAGCAGCTTGGAGTGATAAAAGTACTGAGGTTAGTGTCCACTGGTTCCGAGCTCCGACGGCCTGGCAGTTAAAACCGAGATATTTTGAATCATGTACATGTCGCTGTCGTCACTCGTGAGACAACTCTAGTCACTTTTGTTATGCTACTAATAATATATGGTACCAATAATATATGCAGTATATCTATAAACATCTATGTTTGACAGCTTGCATGTGTATATGATTCAGGGCTTAACAGTGCTGTTTACTACAGCAATTGTATTTTACAACAATTCAGAAGACAAGTTGTAGCATCACATGAATAATGGAGAGAATTTCTTTTGATTAGTAGGCAGAGTTTTTGTCACTATTTGCAGTAATAATCAATGGTGTAATGTGCTTTGATGTTAATGTGTTCAGGCTAAGAGTGTCCTAGTCTTTGAAGTTCGAACTTACCTATAGAAAAAAAACGTGTTTTTTTAATTTGGGCGAAATGAATTTTTTTCTGTGAGTTCACCTGGACCGACAGAAAAAAAACGTGTTTTTCTGTGCGTTTATTTCTTTTTTCTGTGTGGATTAACACAGAAAAATTAGTTTCAATCTGAGCGAAAACAATTTTTCTATGCGTGTGAGACCCACAGAAAAATTGTTTCTGATGGTGAACCCACAGAAAAATTTGATTTTTCTGTCATTATATTTCTGTGGGTATTTTTCTGAGGGTACACCGTCAGAAAAATATTTTTCTGACGGTATTCGCATTTTTCTGTGTGTTTTCGCACACACAGAAAAAAACGAGATTCCAGTAGTGCTATCGGCGGTGAACCGTGTCGTGCAGTGTTGTCGAGCACGGCAGCTTGGCGTGCCCGCGCCGCCGCCTGTGCTCGCCCGCCGGCGTGGGGCCGCGTCGCCGCCAGCGCTCGCCCTCGCGGGGCCGCGCCACCGCCTGTGCTCGCCCGCCGGCGTGGGGCCGCGCCGCCGCCTGAGCTCGCCCTCGCCGGGGCCGCGCCGCCCCCTGCGCTCGCCCTCGCCGAGGCCACACTCGATGCCGCAAAAAGGCCGGATCCGCCCGCCGCCGCCGTGGATCTAAGCACCGGCGAGGGAGAGGGCATGCCACTCGATGCCATGGATCCGGGAGCCGCGGGGGAGAGAGGATGCTCTGCCACGCCGTGCCAGTGAAGCCGCTCCACCGCGCCGGACCTGCTCCGGCGCGCTGCGCCCGCGAAGCCGTACCGCCGCGCCGCACCCAGCTCACGAGGCCGCACCACCCAACTCATGAGGGAGAGAAGAGAGTGAGAAAGGTGGGGGAGAGGAGAGATGCATGAGAGAGGGGAGGGAGGGAGTCGCGGCACGAGGGAGGGAGGGGCCATGGCCTCGTGCCGTTTGCGGTGCCCAGAGAAGTGGGCGGGTGAGAGAAGAGAGAGTGAGGAGCTAGGGTTTCCAGTTCCACGATTATATATGACTTGATAAGAATCTAACGGCTCTGGTTTAATTAGAAGATCCAACGACTAATATTTATCGGGCCAGCATAGTGCCGGCCCATGTAGGATGCCGTGCCCGTGCCGGCACTATGGGCCAAAATGGCGGCCCAGGCACGGCACTAAGGCCGGGCCATGCCAAGCACTGGCACGAAGGCCGTCGGGTCGGGCCGTTCCTGGGCCGTGCTATTTAGTGCCGTGCTTGGAACGGCTCATAGTGCCCGGGCCAAATGGCCAGCTATACAAGCGAAGGCACGAGGGAAGTAGCGTAGCAAGACATGTGGAAAGCTCCAGGCACAAATGAGCAATGGGTGCCCGCAAACTCACCCCACGGGTGCTATTTAATACTAGGCCAGGAGCGCCAAGCGGCGCAATGGCACCAAGTAGGCGAACAGAACGAGGAACCATCGCAAACGGTCGCGCGGCACAGGAACCGAAAAGACACATCGCTCCTTCAAGGCGACGTTTCAAAAGAGAGAGAGAGAGAAAAATAATATATATAAAATAATAATAATAAACATATAATAATGAAAAAATATATAATAAAAATAATAAAATTAATCCAACCTTAACACTTCGCACTTCGACGGGACAGCGTCAGGGCCGGCAAACGGGTGACATGACGGTAGCGACCCATTAGCAAGCCAATGGGACGTTGCTGAGGGGCTATTTTTTTTGGGTGGGGAGAGATACACCCATTCGGCACCCCCTCTTCACCCTCCGCCGTCTTCGTGACCAATTGAGTGCACCTTTCGCCTGGGCAGAGGATTACCAGTACGCCAAGGGGTGAAATGGAGAACGCGTCATGAGCAGCGGGCAATAGTCAAGCCACACCATGGCATCAGACAGCACCCATCATTTTCGCCATCATAGCCCTCTTTTCGTCGATTATGTCTACGTTGCATTTACAGGTGGGCTCCTAGATTTCATCGTGGCGAAACAGTGGAGACAGAGGAGGGCAAACTGACATATGGCAGGTAGGAGTCAAAAACGTTGTCTTGCGGGAGGCGAAGGAAGGACTAGCCTGGCTGGTCCCTCACTCTTGGTCAGGGGGGGCCAGGCGTGGACAGAGGACGGCGGCAACCGCGGGAGGTGCTGCCTCCGGATCAAGTCATCTTGGGATGGCGAGAATATGCTGCGAATCTAGGGCAGGTGTAAGGGTATTCCGGTCTAGTAAAAGCCTACGAGTATGTATAAATAAGGCCGTGAGAGGGTATTGTAAAGGATGATGAATAATGAAATTGAGGGTCCAGTGATTTACTTATCCTGTTTGTACTTCGCTGTGTATTTTTTGTGGGTTTTCGTCTACTTGACAACAACCAGAGTTTGAAGGCTCAGGCCTAGAACAACACCAAGGCTAGAATTTGTGATCACACTATCAAGGAGGTTATGAAGATCCTCAAGTATGCATGATCAATGTGGCAAGCAAAGGTTTGAAGAAGGCTCCAGAAGTGGTTTAAAGCAATCTTTATTTCTTGAGTATATGTATGCCACACTATTAAGAGGGATACGTCGTTGAGTTTTAGACAAATGAAAGTGCTCAAGTTAACCCATGTGAGTAAGCTTGAGAATGTGAGAGAGTGAGGTGCTATTTTTGGGCCATGCATGAAAAACCGGTAGGCCGGTTTACGAGGCCGGCTAAGTTGAGTCCGGCCTAATAGCTATTTTGTTGAAAAACCAGCCAAGCCGAGTTTCATCAGCCTGTTCGTTTGGCTGTGGCTTGTCGTAAACGATCATAAATTTCCAGCTGGAAGAGTATTTTTCTCTCACACAAACCAGCCAGCGGTACTTCTTCACGAACCAGCAACGATACGAACCAGCCAACCGAACAGGCTGCATATGCCCCTCCCCTCCGTGACTAGTTTAAGTGGGAAAACCTATAAATAGCTGTCCCTCTCCCCTTGTGTTGGCTGCCAATGCTCTCTACTAGATCACCACAACTAGAAGCCCTTGGCTACTCCCAAACCTCCCTTTGTGGGTGGAAGTGTTTAGACTTTAGAGAAGTGAAAATCCTAAGTGCGGGGAGTGAGTCTTGCTTTGTGAGAGATCCATTAGAGAGCACGAGAGACTTTGTGTGAGCTGTCAAACACCATGAGCACTTGAACAAGTCAAGATTTCGGTTGACTGCATTTGTTACTCTTAGCTTTGCACCTATGTGTGGCTAGTTGTCCCCGGCAAGCCCCCAAGGTTTTGGGTGGTTGCATGAAGTTTGTGAGGGCTGCGATCTTGCCTCCAAAAGGAAAAAGATAATCTAGTGTAGAATTGTGGAATTTATTACATTTCATATATATTTGTGCTTCCGCTTGTGTCTACTTGGGTGTGTATGTCTGTGATTGCAAGGACCGTGTGAACCTATCGATATACTCCTAAGGTAGCCACACTCCTAGTTAATATGAGAGAGTTGACGAGAAAGAGGCGACTGAGGCTCTTATATATTTCTGCTAGTTTTCAGCAGAAACTGGCTAAGCCAGTACACGAACCCAGCTAGGGCGGGTTTGGACATTGTAGCCCACTAGGCTACCAAACCAGGCTAGGCCGGCTTAGGCAGTGTGGGCCGCACTTTATGTTTTAATTGTTAATAAGCGCGTGTTCAGTTCCAAAAAATACTTTCAAAAAAGTGCTACAGTACCCGTCACATCGAATCTTGCGATACGTGCATGGAGTAGTAAATGTAGACGAAAAAAAACTAATTGCACAGTTTGGTTGGAAATCGCGAGACGAACGTTTTGAGCCTAATTAGTCCATGACTGAACACTATTTGCTAAATAAAAACGCAAGTGCTACAGTCACTGTGATTGCATGTCATTGGATTTATTTATTGCCAGCATACGCATGAAGAAAGCCGATGTCCTGATCCAAGGACTCATCATCATGTAGTTTTCAGCTTGTCCTGGATGATTGCAGTCACTGTGATAATGCCAGTATAAATGTAATTCTTGTAAGCCTCACCATATATTATATATGCATATACAAAAGAGAATAAAAGCTAAATCAATTAAAGCTGCAGTTTGCATGTATATAATACCTCTTAAACCTGATGATCTGACAGTGCTGGCCAAGTCGTTCTTTGCAATATTTCTGAATGAATACATTTTTTTTTCTTGTGTCAGTAGAGAATAGAGAATATCATCTTGTAGTATAATGCAGCCATGTAGAGCTGACAACGATGTATTGAAATTGACAGATTACTCACAGCTCGGTCAGATTCCCAGCAATGACAAGAGAGAGGACTTCCAATGGAAGTGTGCCGCTCAGCATATTCGCGTTCAACTTCCTGCGCGTACCGTAGATAGCAGAGTCAAAAGTCAAAACCACCCACGAGAATAATTCAACCACACCCACTATTTACATTTTGACCATTCAGGAAAAATCATCTCTGAATTTAAGGACTAATGACATACAGGAACTGCAATGTTTTGATGTTCCCGAGAGATGATGGAATTGCACCATTCAGCGCATTCTTCTGCAGCTCCAACATCTCAAGACTCGTCAGATTGCCCAAAGATGGTGGTATAGACCCTGTCAGGTTGTTCTCATACAACCTCCTGACGGAGAGAAGGAAATTGGCACATTTGTCAGTTCAGAAAAATAGTCAGAATTTACAGAAGTTTTATTTTTTGAACAGCATATGAATATCTTGTATGAAAAACACCACATACAGGTATCGCAGCGTGCTGATGGCGCCAAGTGTAGTTGGTATGGCTCCAGTGAGAAGGTTACTATAAAGATCCAAGCTGACAAGATTTGACAAATTTCCGAGTGTTGCTGGGATTGAACCATTCAGGATGTTGTCGTACAGCTCACTGCAAACATTGGCAAACCAAATTTCAGAAAAAAACCCGTGTTCTTGAGTGTAATCCTAATCTCTGATGCTTGCAGTGATTATTGCAACAAGTTATGCAGTTCTTACAGGTACTGGAGGTTCACAAGTCCTCCCAGATCTGGAATCAGAGGGCCTGAGATGCCTGCGTTCCCTAGATCCCTGCAAAAAAAAGCAATAAACAGGTACTTGCACTTCAGTCTAGACATGATTTGCAGATAACCATACACCATCAGACACACTGTTGATGAATCGTAGGTTCCGATTTCTTGAAAGGAATGAACAAATAGCATCCGTCAAGATTCCATAGGCCCTTGCATGGCACAGTAAGAAATGATTGATACGTTCCCAGCAGAAAGGAAACTCTCTCTTCCGATTTTGAACTGAAGCACTTGCAGAGTCTGAAATTACTGATTAAAGGGTGTAAAGGACAGAGGAACATACACACGGATGACAGAGTTATCGTTGTTGCAGGTGATATGGAACCAGGTGCAGGGATTGACAAGCGTCGGATCCCAGCTCTGCAGCACATTGTTTGGGTCCTCCCATGCCTGCCTTTGCTTGTACAGTATGTCACCTTGGAGGAGCCACAACAAACATGAATGTTTCAGAAAAAAAAAAACACTGAACTCGGTAACGATGCCTGCAATATGATATGCGGGTAAGCTTCGCATATGTATATGCAGTTTACCTTCAGTGTTGCAGCTTGCAAGTGTTGCAAGAGCAACAAGGCAGACGAGGACTGCTGTTGCCGCCGCAAACCGAGGAGCTGCCATTGCTGTGATGCGAGCCTGACCACTTGTTGGCACACAGAAATGCTGAGCGCTCGGAGCCTCAGAGGCTTGTATAGACAGTGGTATGAATAGATAAAGGCATCACTTTTGAACCTTCCCTGCTGTAGCTAGTCCGAGTCTCCGATCAAACATGCCTCCTTCATTGACCTGACCGGATATTATACTGTTCTGATTGATTGACGAATGATGCGCAAAGCAAGTCCTGGACTAGATTTTGTGTTACTCTGACCAGGTAAAAGCTCACCTTCTTGTTTGTGTTACTCTGACCAGGTAAAAGCTCACCTTCATTGACCTCACCAGTTTTTTAGATTCCCTCTGACGGTAAGTGCGTTTCATGGACAGAGAAGCAGAGAAGCTTGATGCAATAGCAATACTCAAACGAACCTTCCCTACCAAACCGCGCAAGCCGTCAGATACGACACATTCCGCTGCCACTAATTAAATGCATGCATCATTCTCTTCTCATCCGGCGGTGGACGGCGGACTGCGCACTCGCAGGCGGGTGGTGGATTGGCGACGTCGCGCTCTGGACTGGACGGACTAGGGCGGTGGCGGCTCCGGCTATGCACAAATGGTGAGTGGAGGAGGCTTAATTTATTTGTGCAGGTTTTGTTAAATGACAAGGCTCGACTTTTGGGGTAAGTTTCATGTTCAATTGATGTAAATTGATTGTTCGTAAATTAGAATGATCATAATTACTTCCACAGTTATCTGATTTTTTTTTGCTTTTTTATTTTCTGTATATTTTATTTGTTTTCTTTTGAAATCTTCTAATATGGCTTTCATAGAAATAATCTGACTATTTTTTTATTTAATGTATTTGTATTATTTTTATAAGTTTTGTTTAGTTCATTTGATTTGATGTGAATCCTATGGTCATGACAATCAGTGTTCCATGCATCAGAAACACCCGATTTTATTTGGGTTCGGAATCCCGGGTGCTGGAAGCCCTAGAAACACCCGAGCGTGCCGTAAACATTCCCTTTGCATTATCAACTTATGTTAACCACCACACCTTCCGCATTACATATATTAGCAGTACCTACTATAATACTGCCTAACATAGACTTGTATTTATCATCCAAGATTTGGACTTCCATATATATTAGTGTTTGGTTCGGATATAAGAAAACACAAACGCAAAGCGAGTACTTGATTTGTTTGGTTAGCTTCGGTGATGTCAAACACAGAAAACAAGCACATGCATCTTGTCGTTTCGTGCTTATATGCATCTTGTTGTTTCGTCCTACCTTCGTTCACATAACGACCGCGTGAGCAAACGACAAGCGGAGATGGTAGTCGATATTGGATCGCAGTGCTAGCCCTCGGAGATCCGGACGGACGCCCGCGCATGCACCTGTTCCCGCGCTTGAATTCTGCATACCACGCGACCCGACGCAGCGTGTGCGTCCCGCCCAACCCGCACGGCGTTTTGCGCCCCCGCTGGACCCCATGCAGTATCTCCGGCCTGCCCGGCCCCTCGCAACCTCTCCGGCAGCTGCATCACGCGGGTCATATTTTAACACGCGTAACAATCAGATCTAATTTTAAAACATTCAGATGCAGCACTTGCAACAGACACATGACACACTTAAAACTTGAGTCTGAAAAACTTGCAAAAACACCTAAAAACACTTGAAAACCATTGCAAACATACGCAACATCTAGATAAAACATTTGCAACATATGTGTGAAATATATGTAACATCCAGATAAACACACTTGCAACATACGTCTGAAAAACACATGAAACATTGTGAACAGACACTTGCAACATACGTGTACAACCATTGCAACATATGAAACATCCCGATCTACTTTTGCAACATCGATACGAAACACTTGAACACATACCTCTGAAACACTTGCAACATACACATGCAACAAGTGTTTCCAGCGCAACATCTACTTACTGCTTAGACGATTGGAGGCTCGTCGACGTGTAGCTCGATGCCGGCGCAGAGCACGATGCCGTGGAGTGGTGCGTAGCTCTGGTGGAGAAGGGGACCGACACAGTGGAGAACATCGTGGCGAGCGGATGGCTCAGTGGAGAGGAAGGATGGCAGGCGACGGCGCTTGAAAGGTCCTAATGGCTAGAGGGAGGTGAATAACCTATAAAAATTTTCTACAACAACACTAAGCAAATTGGTTAGACAATTATGAGGCGAAGCGAATGTTGCGCTAGCCGACTAAAAATGTAAGTCACCTACCACAATTCTAGTTGCTATAGTCTCTAAGCACACAAAAGCTATGTCACTATACTAAGTTAGGGAGCTCTCAAAGACTAACTAAAGAGCCTCAATAACCACTAGACACGACACTTGCTAGCCCTTAAAACTAGCTACACTAAAGGGCTTAGCTACACTAGGAAAAGTAAGTGCAAGAGAGGGTAAGGTGATTATACCGATGTGTCAATGAATGAACCAATCACCAAAGGTGCCAATCAATCACAAGAATACCTGGAGACAAATGATGACATAATATTTTTCTCCGAGGTTCACTTGCTTGCCAGCAAGCTAGTCCCCGTTGTGGCGATTCACCCACTTGGAGGTTCATGCGCTAATAGGCCTCACACGTCTAACCCGTAATCGGGTGCAGCACAACCAACACAAGATGGGGATCTACAAGCCATGAGCAATCCACTGGAGTACCTTTTGGCTCTCCATCAAAGAAAAGTCAAGAACCCCTCACAATCACCATGATCGGAGCCAGAGATAAGCACCTTCCTCCGCTCAACGATCCTCGCTGCACCAAGCCGTCTAGGTGGCGGCAACCACTAAGAGTAACAAGCGAATCCCGCAGCGAACACGAACACCAAGTGCCTCTAAATGTAATCACTCAAGTAATACACTTGGATTAACTCTCAATCTCACAAAGATGATGAATCTATGATGGAGATGAGTGAAAGGGCTTTAGCTAAGCTCACAAGGTTGCTATGTCAATGCAAATGGCCAAGAGAGTGTGCTTGAGCCGGCCATGGGGCTTAAATAGAGAGCTCCCATGAATAGAGCCGTTGGGCTCACAAAGCAGCCCACTGCGCATGGACCGGACGGGCAGGTCGAGGCGATCGGACGCACCTAGGCCTACGTTCGGTCCTCGGATGCTCGCCACGTGTCACTGTGGTTCAACCGTGATCGCCCGATTCCAACGGTCGAATTCTGTCGTGCTAGCACCTTAGTGATGATCGGACGCGTGATCACAAGGACCGGACGTGCCAATCGCGTCTGTTCTCCTTTGCCCTGACACGTCCGATCGCGCATGACCGGACGCACCACCGCGTCAGGTCAGCACTACCTCAGCTCAATGCTTGTGTCAGTGTACGCCACAACCTGACCGGACGCAGGCCCAACGCGTCCGGTCACAATGACTATGCAGTGTCCAGTCACAGAACAGACCAAGCACGAGCACGTCGTCTTCACTATAATTGACCGGACGGACAACCAGCAAGTCCGGTCACTTCGAAACCTGCGTCCGGTTAGTGAAAGACAACCCCTCTACTTCTCCAACTTCGCCACCCTTGATCAAATGTTTTAACTACCAAGTGTATCACCTTGTGCACGTGTGTTAGCATATTTTCACAAATATTTTCAAGGGTGTTAGCTCTCCACTAGATCCTAAATGCATATGCAAAGAGTTAGAGCATCTAGTGGCACTTTGATAATCGCATTTCGATACGAGTTTCACCCCTCTTAATACTATAGCTATCGATTCTAAATGTGATCACACTCGCTAAGTGTTTCGATCACTAAACCAAAAAGCTCCTATCAAGTTTCATCTTTGCCTTGAGTTTTTTGTTTTTCTCTTTCTTCTTTTCTAAGCCGAGCACTTGATCACCATGACCATTACACCATCATCATGATCTTCACCATTGCTTCATCACTTGGAATAGTGCTACCATGTGTAAAAGGATTTGGACAAGTTTCATGAATCCCAATTGGTAGCATTTGTTTCCCCTACATATGTGCTAAGAGTTTGGATTGAAGCTTGCACATATGCATGGATTTGAGTTATGGGAGAGTAATATCTACCAAATGATGCTAAGGTATGAGATGGACCTTAGAAGCGTGATACCAATCGAAGTGCACCAAATATACCATCCTTAGCACCATTAGTAACTAGACATACACAAAAACTAGAATACTCGGTGAGTTCAACATTAGAAGCAAGGGTCTAGTTTTTACAATATAAACACAAGTCTAGTTACACAACCTATGCGTGCTAGTTTTTTATTTCATCATTCAAACCTACAACTAGCATACACCACACAAGCATGGAATTTTAATTTAAAACTTGTGACATGCAAGCATACATATGAAATGCACATTCAAATACATCAATCAAGTTTATGAGCTTCCTCCCCCTACTTGTGTGCTTAGAATTTTAATTGATCCCCTTATGTCAAAGTTCTCCCCCTTTGTCATCTTTTCACTATCTTTGTGCATTACTTCTCTCCCTTTGTCATCAATGACCACAAAGATTCAATTTTAGATAGGTTAAGATAATCAATGTCAATCAATGAGGTGAGGATCATTTTTCTAATTTTTGTCTAATCTAGAACACTTACCAAAGATATTTAACTCGGTTTGATCCAAGGACAAGCTTCTTCACACCTCATTTCAAGGGTTATCTTGTACCATATTGAGTTAAACACTTATAGCTCATTTTCTAGATCAAACACAAGGTTCATAAGCCCACAAACATGTCATATGCTACCACTAGATCAAGTCAAGCATAGAAGCAATAGTGGTACCATACAAGCATCAAATTCATTTGATTTTCATGAATGAGCCTATAAGACATGAGGAATGACTAGATGCACTAAACATGTCCTTAGCAAAGGATGTATGTATGCCAATCAACTTTTACCTTGGATTGCTCGAAGGAGAGGCATGTCATATAAGTGGGGGGGTGCATCAACACATATTTGAGAAATCCAATATGTTCAACTCATTCCTTAGCTTGCAAAATATTTTCTCATCCAATGGCTTGGTGAATATGTCAGCAAGTTAATCTTCGGTGCCTACACTCTCAATTGAAATGTCCCCTTTTTTGTTGATGACCTCTAATGAAATGATGGCGGATATCAATGTGCTTTGTTCTTGCATGTTGAACCGGATTATTAGTTAGCTTGATTGCACTCTCATTGTCATATAGCAATGGCACTTTCTTGAACTTGATTCCAAATTCATTTAAGGTGGCCTTTATCTAAAGAATTTGTGCACAACAACTACCGGCGGATATGTATCCAGCTTCGGCGGTTGATAATGCAACACTATTTTGTTTCTTTGATGACCATGAAACAAGTGATCTTCCCAACAATTGATATATGCTCGAGGTGTTCTTCCTTTCAACCTTGCATCCCGCATAATCCGAGTTAGAATAACCAACTAACTCAAACTTTGCTCCTTTGGGATACCATAAACCAATATTTTGTGTATGCTTCAAGTACCTCAATATTCTCTTTGTGGCTTTCAAATGACTTTCTCTTGGTGAGGCTTGAAATCTAGCACACATGCATACACTAAACATGACATCCGGCCTTGATGCGGTCACATAGAGTAGGGTTCCAATCATAGACCGATACAACTTTTGATCCACCATGTTGCCACTTGTATCACTATTCAAATTTCTATTTATTACCATTGGTGTACTTATGGCTTTTGCTTCATTCATGCCAAACTTCTTGAGCTTGTCTTTAATGTACTTGCCTTGACTAATAAATATACCATTCTACAATTGCTTGATTTGAAGACCAAGGAAGTAACTCAACTCTCCAATTATGGATATCTCAAACTCATTAGCCATCATCTTCCCAAACTCTTCACAAAAGTCTTGATTGGTTGATCCAAATATGATGTCATCAACATAGATTTGTAACACAAACAAGTCCTTGCCAATATTTTTGGTGAAAAGAGTGGTGTCAATCTTACCCATCATTAATCCCTTTGAGAGTAGGAAGTCCCCAAACCTCTCATACCATGCTCTAGGTGCTTGCTTCAAGCCATACAATGCCTTCTTCAACTAGTACACATGATTGGGCTTCTTGTCATCTTCAAAACCGGGAGGTTACCCAACATATACTTCTTCATTGATGTAGCCATTGAGCAATGCACTCTTGGCATCCATTTGATAGAGCTTGATGTTGTGGACACAAGCATAGGCTAGCAAGATTCTAATTGCTTCCAATCTAGCAACCGGGGCATATATTTCTCCAAAGTCAAGACATTCCACTTGAGTGTAACCTTGTGCTACCAATCTTGCTTTGTTCCTTACTACTATCCCATCTTGATCTTGCTTGTTTCTATAGACCCATTTGGTTCCAATCACATTGTGTCCCTTAGGCCTCTCAACTAGTTCTCATACTTGATTTCTAGTGAAGTTGTTCAATTCTTCATGCATTGCATTCATCCAATCAACATCCTTCAATGCTTCATATATCTTCTTTGGTTCAATGGATGACACAAATGAGAAATGCTCACAAAATAAAGTCAATCTTGATCTAGTTTGCACACCTCTAGAAATATCTCCAATTATAGTGTCCAATGGATGATCTCTTGCAACATGAGTTTGTTGGAGTATTGGAACATTGTTGCTTGCACTTGCTTGATCATTGGGTTAAGATGATGTACTAACCACTTGATCTTGCACATTGTCATGAAAGCCACTTGTACTTGCTTGATTTGTATCATCTTGCATATTTGAGTTAGAGAGCACTTGCACTTGATCATCTTCATCATCAATCACTTGCCTAGGCCTTAGTTCACTAACATCCATGTTCTTCATAGCATTTGAAAGTTGAATGCATCTAACATCTTTCAAGTTCTCATTCTCATCTTGGGAACCCTTGGTTTCATCAAATTCAACATCATGCACCTCTTCAAGAGTACCACTTGCCAAATTTCAAACTCTATATGCTTTGCTACTGGTTGAGTATCCAAGCAAGAATCCTTCATCACATTTCTTGTCAAACTTGCTCAATCTAGTGCCTTTCTTTAATATGTAGCATTTGCAACCAAATACCCAAAAATATGCAATATTGGGCTTTCTACCATTCAAGAGCTCATAAGGTATCTTCTCTTTCAATGGGTGACAATACAAGCGGTTGCTACAATAGCAAGCCATGTTGATAGCTACGACCCAAAAGGATTGACTCACAATGTACTCACTAAGCATAGACCTTGCCATATCAATCAGTGTTCTATTCTTCCTCTCAACAAGGCTATTTGAATATGGAGTGTACTTGGCCGAGAATTGATGTCTAATTCCAAATTCATCACACAACTCATCAATTCTTGTATTTTTGAACTCACTCACGTTGTCACTTCTAACTCTCTTGATGGTTGTTTCAAACTCATTGTGAATGCCCTTGACAAATGATTTGAATGTTGCAAACACATTACTTTTATCCACTAGAAAGAATACCCAAGTGTATCTTGTATAGTCATCCACTATCATAAAGCCATATTTATTTTCACCGATGCTAGTGCATTGTGTTGGCCCAAACAAATCTATGTGCAACAACTCAAATGCCTTGCTAGTGCTCATTATGCTCTTCTTAGGATGTGTGTTTCCAACTTGTTTGTCAGCTTGACAAGAGCTACAAAGCTTATCCTTCTCAAACATAATATCTTTTAAGCCTCTAACCAAGTCATGCATAACCAATCTATTCAACTGTTTCATTCCAACATGACCAGGCCTTCTATGCCCTAACCAACCCATACTAGACTTAGTGAACAAGCATATTGACAATTGAGCTTCACTAGCATTGAAATCACCAAGTATAGATTCTCATATCTAAAGCCTTTGAAGATCAAGTTAGAGCTATCTACACTTATGATCTCTACATCATCTACCCCAAATATGCATTTGAATTCAAGATCACACAATTGAGCCAAGGATAGAAAATTGAAGTTCAAGCTCTCAACTAGCAACACATTGGAAATGCTCATATCATTAGATATTGCAATCTTACCAAGCCCTTTGACCTTACCTTTGCCATTATCACCTAAAAGCTCTAGTTTGGTTTTGGTGAATTGATGAAACCCTAAGTGCTAACCTAGTTTATCAAAGTGATTATGAGATAGGTAGCACATTCCAAGTGGTGAAGCAAAAGAAGATCATGACATGATGATGGTGATGATCAAGCGTTTGGACTTGAAAAGAAGAAAGAGAAAAACAAAAGGCTCAAGGCAAAGGTATAAATTGTAGGAGCCATTTTGTTTTGGTGATCAAGACACTTAGTAAGTGTGATCAAATTTAGGATCGATAGCCGTACTATTAAGAGGGGTGAAACTCATATCAAAATGCGGTTATCAAAGTGCCACTAGATGCTCTAACTCAATGCATATGCATTTAGGATCTAGTGGAATGCTAACACCCTTGAAAATGTTTGTAAAAATATGCTAACACATGTGCACAAGGTGATACACTTGGTGGTTGGCACATTTGAGCAAGGGTTAGGAACTTCACTGGCGGAGTGTCCACCCGTAGAGTGTGGACAGTCCGACGGTGCCACCGGCGCCCTATACAGAAAAGACAGAGGTCACTATAAGTGATAGAAAAGGCAGAGTGTTTTATAATTGACCTACAAAAGAAGATCAATTCTTTTTAGGTACCTAAACTTGCTTGGGTCCTTCAAGGTTAGTCACTAAGCTCTTTGGTACCTAAATGGTTTTCTTCTTTGAGCCCATCCATGGTGCACCAATGAACTTAGCCTTCACACCATTAGTACCCTTAGTAAGCACATAGAAAGAATCAAGCTTAATTGAGGATACATTGGTATTCTTGTTCTTGTTCTTGCATTCATGCTCTTTATGACCAACTTGCTTGCAACTAGTGCAAAACCGACCATTGTTCTACACAAAACTAGTCTTGTGAGGATGAAAGGTCCTAATATGGCTAGAAGGGGGTGAATAGCCTATTTAAAAGATCTACAAGATCACTAGAGCAATTTTATTAGTATGACAAATAGCGAAATGCAAACTTGCTCTAGCTCTACAAGGGTTGCAAGCTATCTATCCAATAATTCTAGTTACTATAATCACTAGGCACACAATTGGCTAAGTACTACTCACTAAGAGCTCTCACATCTGCTACACTAAAGAGCTCCACTAGATCAACTTAAACTACAAAGCAAGCTCTCAATTCTAGCTACACTAAAGAGCTTGCTACAACTAGTTTGCGAAAATGTAAATGAGTGAGTAGGGTGATTATACCGCCGCATAGAGGAGTAAACCAATCACAACATGAATACCAATTGAATCACTGGGAGAATACCAAAGGGCAAGAGACAACTAATTTTTCTCCCAAGGTTCACGTGCTTGCCAGCACGCTAGTCCCCGTTGTGTGGACCAACATTTGGTGGTTTAGCGGCTAAGAGGTGTTGCATGAACCTCATCCACACAATTGGACACCGCAAGAACCTACTCATAAGTGAGGTAACTCAATGACACGAGCAATCCACTAGAGTTATCTTTCGGCTCTCCACTGGGGAATGCACAAGACCCCTCACAAACACCAAAGCCGACCACAAACAATCACCAACTCATGCTAAAGCTCCACTGCTGCTCCAAGCCATCTAGGTGATGGTAACCACCAAGAGAAACAAGAAATCCACAGCCACAATGATCCCCAAGTGCCACTAGATGCAATCACTAAAGCAAATACACTTGGAATCACTCCCAATCTCACTATGATGATGAATCAATGATGGAGATGAGTGGGAGGTGTTTGCTTAGACTCACAAGGATGTTAGGAATGTCAAAGTTCCAAGAGAGTTGCCTTGGAGCCGGCCAAACACTATTTATAGACCTCCCCAAATGAATAGAGCCGTTAGAGTCAAAGGGGTGCCCTCTACGTATTGATAGGACGCATTGGTCGGGCTGACAGGACGTGCCTACGCCAGCATCTGGTCATGTGGATCATGCCATGTGTCAGCACTTTGAATTCTATGTGTTTGATCTCAATGGTCATCTCTCAGTTGCGCGATACGTTAAGTAACGACCGGACTCACTGCTCAAACTACCTGACTCAGAACCACACGGCGTTAGATCATTTCTAGAGAGGTTCTAGAGCCATTTTGAACTGACCGGATGCGTCAGGTCAGAGGTGACCTAGCGTGGCCTAGTGTCCGGTCATCTTTCTTCTTCTCTACGCGTGCCTGCAAAGCCGACGTCATTATACATCAGCGCTAACCCGACTCTACCCCTACGTGTCCGATCGCGCTAAGTTGCCAGCCACCAACAAGTGACTGGATGCATATGAGGTAGCGTCCAGTCGCTCCTCAGCCCTCTTGGCTAGCTGCACTGCTCGGCTAAAATTGACCAGACACGCCGGGGTGAGTCCGATCACCCCGCGGCCAGCGTCCGGTCGTGGACTGTCTCCTCCTTTTCTTTTTCTAAGTCCACAACCACTTCACCCTTGCTTCTTTATTGCTAACCACAAAGTGTAGAACTTGTGTGCACATGTGTTAGCATTTTTCAAAGTATTTTACAAGGGTCAAAGTTAGCACACTAGGTTCCTAAATGCTTATGCAAGAATCATATCACCTAGTGGCACTCGATAAACTGTTTAGCCAAAGATTTCTCATCTTTATAGTACGGCTATCGATCCTAAGTCACTCACACCCTCTATAATGTCTTGAGTGCAAAACAAAAACCTATCATATACCTTTGCCTTGATCAACTCGGTTTTTGTTTTTCTCTTTCTTCTTTTCCAAGTTGATCTTGATCATCATCAACACATGTCCACCTTCATTACCATGGACCTCATCTTGCTCAATCACTTGGATTGTACCAACCTAGCTCATATCACAACTCATGACAAAGGTTAGTGCTAGGTTTTATCAATTATCCAAAACCAAACTAGAGCTTTCAATCTCCCTCTTTTTGGTAATTGATGACAACCTGTTTACAAAGATATTCAATGAAATCTTTTTGGATCCATCTTGCTTGCCCAAGCAATTACCATGCGTAAAGATTATGGACAAGTTTTATCAACCCATTTTTGGTAGTATTAGCTCCCCCTGCATATGTGCTAAGAGTTTAGATTTGTAGGCTTGCACATATGCATGGATTTGAAGTTTGGGTGAGTAATAGCTACCAAATGATGCTAAGGTGTAAAGAATAGACCTTTAAAGTATGATACCAATCGGAGTTGCCAATATACACCATCCTTAGCACCATTAGTAACTAGACTTTCACAAAAACTAGAAAACCCCGTGAGATCCACATTATATGAAAGGGTCTAGTTTTTACATGATAAGCACAAGTCTAGTTACTCTTCCTATGCATGCTAGTTTTCATTTCATCAATCATTTTCTAAAAACTAGCATACACCACACAAGCATGGATAGGGAATTTAAAACTTGTGCCATGCAAGCAAACATATGTAAATGCAACATACAAGTTTATGAGCTTGTTCCCCCTACTTGTGTGCTTCAAATTTTAATTGATCCCCTTACAATGTCATTTTATTTGTTTACTCCCCCTATCTTTACTATCTTTGTGAATTCTCTCCCCATTTGTAAACAATTAGGACAAAAGGTGAGCTCAAATTTTAGATAGGTTGGGGTGAAACCATGTGAAGTGAGGATCATTTTCCTAATTTGGTTTAATCTAGATCACTTGCAAAAGATATTTAACTCGGTTTGATCCAAGGGCAAGCTTCTTCACACCTCCAACTAAGGGTTATCATGCACCATGTTGAGTTAAACACTTATAGCTCACTTTCTAGATCAAACACTAGGTTTACAAGCCCACAAACCTATCATATGCTACCACTAGATCATGTCAAGCATACAAGCAATAGTGGTACCATACAAGCATCAAATTCATTTGATTTTCATGAATGACCCTAAGACATGATAGGAATGACTAGATGCACTAAGCAAGTCCTTAGCAAAGGATGAATGATATGTCAATTAATTTTACCTTGCTTTGCTCGAAGGAGAGGCATGTCATATAATGGGGTGCATCAACACATATTTGAGAAGTCAAATATGTTCAATTCATTCCTTAGCTTGCAAAACCTCTTCTCATCAAGTGGCTTGGTGAATATATCAGCAAGTTGATCATCGGTGCCCACACTCTCAATGCAAATATCCCCTTTTTGTTGGTGATCTCTAATGAAATGATGGCGGACATCTATGTTCTTTGTTCTTGAATGTTGAACCGGGTTGTTGGTGAGCTTCACGGCACTCTCATTGTCACATAGCAATGGCACTTGTTTGAGTTTGATTCCAAAGTCACTCAAACTAGCCTTCATCCTAAGTAATTGAGCACAACAACTACGACCAAAATGTACTCCGCTTTGGCGGTTGAAAGTGCTACACTATTTTGCTTCTTTGATGACCAAGACACAAGTGATCTTCCGAATAGTTGACATGTGTCCGATGTGCTCTTTCTCTCAACCTTGCATCCCGCATAATCAGAGTCCGAATATCCAATCAACTCAAATCTTGTCCCTTTGGGATACCACAATCTAACATTTTGTGTATGCTTCAAGTACATCAATATTCTCTTTGTTGCCTTTAAGTGACTCTCTCTTGGTGAGGCTTGAAATCTAGCACACATGCATACACTAAACATCACATCTGGCCTTGATGCGGTCACACAGAGTAGGCTTCCAATCATAGATCGATACATCTTTTGATCCACCATGTTGCCACTAGCATCACTATATAAGCTTCCATTTGTCCCCATTGGTGTACTAATTGCTTTAGCATCATCCATGCCAAACTTCTTGAGCATGTCTTTGATGCACTTGCCTTGACTCACATATGTGACATTCTTCATTTGCTTGATTTGAAGACAAAGGAAGTAACTACGCTCTCTCCAATCATGGACATCTCACTCACTTGCCATCATCTTTCCAAACTCCTCACAAAAATCTTGATTGGTTGATCCAAAAATAATGTCATCAACATAAATTTGCAACATGAACAAGTCATTGCCTAGCTTTTTAGTGAAGAGAGTGGTGTCAACTTTTCCCATCTTGAACCCCTTAGAGAGTAGGAAATCCCTCAATCTCTCATACTATGCTCTTGGTGCTTGCTTCAAACCATACAAAGCATTTCTCAACTTGTAGACATGGTTGGGTTCCTTCTCATCTTCAAAACCAGGAGGTTGCTCAACATACACCAACTCATTGTTGTACCCATTGAGAAATGCACTTTTCACATCCATTTGGGACAACTTGATGTTATGGGCACAAGCATAGGCTAGCAAGATCCTTATTGCTTTCAATCTTGCAACCGGGACATATATTTCTCTAAAGTCAATACCTTCAACTTGAGTGTAACCTTGAGCCACTAATCTTGCTTTGTTCCTTACAACTATCCCATCTTGATCTTGCTTGTTGCGAAAGACCCACTTTGTTCCAATCATATTATGATCCTTAGGCCTCTCAAAACTAACTCCCATACTTGATTTCTTATGAAGTTGTTTAGCTCTTCATGCATAGCATTGACCCAATCAACATCCTTCAAAGCTTCATCTATTTTCTTAGGTTCAATGGATGACACAAATGAGAAGTGTTCACAAAATGATATCAATCTTGATCTTGTTTGTACACCTCTTATGATATCACCAATGATGGAATCCAATGGATGATCTCTTACAACATTTGTTGGTTGGAGCACGTACACTTGATTGCTTGCATTTGATTGATCACTAGGTTGAGATGATGAAGTAGCCACTTGTTAATTGCGCTTGAGATGATGAACTAGCTTGACTTGTATCAACTTGCACATTTGAGTTAGAGAGCACTTGGTCTTTGTCATCTTCAACTTCAATCACCTCTCTAGGTCTTATATCACCAATGTCCATGTTCTTTGTTGTATTACCAATTGAGTGTCTCTCACATCATCTAGATTCTCATCTTCCTCTTGGGAACCCTTGGTTTCATCAAATTCAACATCATGCACCTCCTCAAGAGTACCACTAGCCAAATTCCAAACTCTATAAGCTTTGCTAGTAGTTGAGTAACCAAGCAAGAAACATTCATTACATTTCTTCTCAAACTTACTCAATATTGTGCCCTTCTTCAATATATAGCATTTGCAATAAAAACCCCAAAAGTATGCAATATTGGGTTTTCTATCATTCAAGAGATCATACAGGGTCTTCTCCTTCAATGGATGACAATAGAGTCAGTTGCTATAGTAGCAAGCCATGTTGATTGCCTTGACCCAAAATGAATGACTCACATTGTACTCACTCAATATTGATCTTGCGATGTCAATCAAGGTTCCATTCTTCCTCTCAACTAGGCCATTTGATTGTGGAGTGTACTTGGCCGAGAATTGATGTTCAATTCCAAACTCATCACACAAATCATCAATCCTTGTATTCTTGAATTCACTTCCATTGTCACTTATTACTTTCTTGATGGTGGTTTTAAACTCATTGTGAATTCTCTTGATGAATGTCTTGAAGGTTGTAAACACATCACTCTTATCAACAAGAAAGAACACCCAAGTGTATCTAGTGAAATCATCCACAATCAAAAATCCATATTTGTTTCCACCAATGCTAGTGTATATGGTTGGTCCAAACAAGTCCATGTGCAACAACTCAAATGTCTAAGATGTACTCATCATGCCCTTCTTAGGATGTGTGTTGCCAGCTTGCTTTCTGGCTTGACATGCACTGCATAGCTTATCTTTCTCAAATATGACATCTTTCTAGCCTCTAACTAAGTCATACTTGATCAACTTGTTCAATTGCTTCATTCCAACATGACCAAGCCTTCTATGTCATAACCAACCCATGCTAGACTTAGTGAGCAAGCATGTTGACAATTGAGCTTCTTTAACATTGAAATCAACCAAGTATAGATTCTCATATCTAAATCCTTTGAATATCAAGTTGGAGTCATCTACACTTATGATCTCTACATCATCCACACCAAATATGCACTTGAAACCAAGATCATATAATTGAGCTACCGACAATAGGTTGAAGTTCAAGCTCTCTACTAGTAGCACATTAAAAATGCTCAAGTCATTGGATATTGCAATCTTACCAAGACCTTTGACTTTGCCTTTGCCATTGTCACCAAATGTGATACTATCAATCCCATTGCTCTCATTCTCATTGATTGAATTGAACATTCTTGAATCACCGGTCATGTATTGTGTGCACCCACTATCAAGAATCCAATGTCTTCCTTCGGCTTTATAATTGACCTACTAAAGAAGATCAATTCTTTTTAGGTACCCAAACTTACTTGGGTCCTTAAAGGTTAGTTATCAAGGTCTTTGGTACCCAAATGGCCTTCTCCTTTGAGCCCATAATTGGTGTACCAATGAACTTAGCCTTCACACCATTGGCACCCTTAACAAGCATGTAACAAGAATCAAATCTAATTAAGGATATATTAGGTTGCTTGTTCTTGTTAGTCTTGCAATATTGCTCTATATGCCCAATTTGCTTGCATCTATTGCAAAACTAACCATTGCCTCTCACAAAGGTAGCTTTGGGAGTGACAAAGGTTGCCTTGCCTTTCTTGGGAGTATAGCCTAATCCCTCTTTGTTGAGAGAAAACCTTTGGCTACCCAAGCACTTTAGCAAGCGGGCATCTCCACCATAGGCATTGCCTAAGGCACGAGTGAGCTCATTCACCTCCTTCTTGAGGGTCTCATTTTCCACCATCCACCATTAGTGAGGCATCACAAGTGAAACCATCACTCAAAGGTGAAGTAAAAGTAGAAATGCTACAAGAAGGGTTAGTGGGAGCAACAACAATGGGCTTATAAAAAGATTCATCAATAATATCACATGTTAGTCCCACATCACAAGACACAATTACTTGCTCCTTCTTGGCTTCCTCCTTCTTGACTTTCTCGATGAGAGAGGAGTGAGCCTTTTTATGCTTAGAGTGAGCTTTGTCAAGCTTCTCAAGAGTGGCATTGAGCTCATCAAAGGATTGCTCAAGAAATTTGACTTTCTTGCGCAATTCTTTGCACTCCTTTCTCTTCATATCAAAGCAAGTGTGCACTTGCTCACACATGTCCAAGAGCTCCTCCTTGGTGTACTCCTCATCATCATCATCATCACTCTTACAAGCATCACTTTCACATTCATCATCATCACTCACATTATATTTTACCTTGGTAGGCTTTACCATGAGGCATGTCGATGGAGTGTCGAAGATGGAAGGCTTATTGTTGATGGCAATGCTTGCTAGTGCTTTCTTGATGGATTTCTTGTCATCATCACTAGAATCATCACTATCCGAAGAGCCATCACTATCCCAAGTGACCACATAGCCTCCACCCTTATTCTTCTTCTTTTAGAAGGTCATCTTCTTCTTTTTCTTCTCCTTTTTCTCCTTTTCCTTCTTGTCCTTCTTGTGCTTCTTCTTCTTCTCATCCTCATTATTGACATTATTGTAGGGACAATCCGCTACAACGTGATTGGGGCTCTTAAACTTGTAGCATCTTCTTACATATTCTTTGCTCTTGGTGTGATCTCTTCTCTTTCTTGCATCATAGCCCTTCTTCTTCATGAATTTTCCCATCTTGCGCATAAAGAGAGCCATAGCTTCATCATCAATGTCACTAAGATCTTCATCATTACTTGATTCTTTCTTGGACTTGCCCTTGTTCTTGAATTATGAGCTAGCTTGAATGCCACACTCTTCTTCTTCTTGTCTTCCTCCTTCACAAGCTCTTCACCATCACTATTGTATTGGTCCTCGGTCATCACATCACCAAGCACCTCATTTGGAGTGACATCCTTCTATCCAGCTCTAAAGATGATAGTTCTCAATGTCTTAAACCTCTTTGGCAAACACATTAAAAACTTGTAAGAGAAGTCCTCATCCTTCACCTTCTCACCCAAACTCTTGAGATCATTGATGATGACTTATAGCCTATAGAACATCTCGGGAATAGACTCATCATCCTTCATCTTGAAGTTTGATAGCTTGTCTTTGAGCATGTAGAGCTTGTCACTTTTTACTGTTGAAGTTCCCTCATATGTTTCTTCTAGTCTCACCCAAACTTCACTTGCCTTCTCAAGATCTTTGATTTGCTCAAACACCTTTGAATCAATGCCATTGTACATTGTGCACCAATGAACTTAACCTTCACACCATTAGTACCCTTAGTAAGCACATAGAAAGAATCAAGCTTAATTGAGGATACATTGGCATTCTTGTTCTTGTTCTTGCACTCATGCTCTTTATGACCAATATGCTTGCAACTAGCGCAAAACCGATCATTGTTCTTCACAAAACTAGTCTTGTGAGGATGAAAGGTCATAATATGGCTAGAGGGGGGAGAATAGACTATTTAAAAAATCTACAAGATCACTAGAGCAATTTTATTAGTATGACAAATAGCGAAATGCAAACTTGCTCTAGCTCTACAAGGGGTGCAAGCCACCTATCCAACAATTCTAGTTACTATGATCACTAGGCACACAATTGGCTAAGTCACTAATCACTAAGAGCTCTCACACTTGCTACACTAAAGCGCTCCACTAGATGAACTTAAACTACAAAGCAAGCTCTCAATTCTAGCTACACTAAAGAGCTTGCTACAACTAGTTTGTGGAAATGTAAATGAGTGAGTAGGGTGATTATACCACCGCATAGAGGAGTGAACCAATCACAATATGAATACCAATTCAATCACTAGGAGAATACCAATTCAATCACGTGCTTGCCGGCATGCTAGTCCCTATTGTGTCGACCAACACTTGGTGGTTCAGTGGCTAAGAAGTGTTGCACGAACCTCATCCACACAATTGGACACCGCAAGAACGTACCCACAATTGAGGTAACTCAATGACACGAACAATCCACTAGAGTTACCACCAAGAGAAACAAGAAATCCACAGCCACAACGATCCCCAAGTGCCACTAGATACAATTACTCAAGCAAATGCACTTAGAATCACACCCAATCTCACTATGATGATGAATCAGTGATGGAGATGAGTGGGAGGTGTTTGCTTAGGCTCATAAGGATGTTAGGAATGTCAAAGTGCTAAGAGAGTTGCCTTGGAGCTGGCCAAACACTATTTATAGACCTCCCCAAACGAATAGAGTCGTTAGAGTCAAAGGAGTGCCCTCTACAAACAGATAGGATGCGCCGGTCGGGTTGACTGGACCGCCCACGCCAGCATCCAGTCGCATGGATCATGCCATGTGTTAGCGCTTTGAATTCTACGCATTCGATCTCAATGGTCATCTCTCAGTCGCATGATACGTTAAGTAACAACCGGACTCACTGTTCAAACTACCGGACTCAGAACCACATAGCGTCAGATCATTTCTAGAGAGGTTCTAGAGTCGTTTTGAACTGACTGGACGCATCAGGTCAGAGGTGACTTGACATGGCCCAGTGTCCGGTTATCATTCTTCTTCTCTATGCGTGCTCGCGAAGCCGACGTCATCATACGTCATCACTAACCGGACTCTGGCCCTACGTGTCCGATCGCACTAAGTCGCAAGTCACCAACAAGTGACCGGACACGCAGGAGGCAGCGTCCGGTCACTCCTCAGCCCTCTCGGCCAGCTACACTACTCGGCTAAAATTGACTGGACGCACCAGGATGAGTCCGGTCACCCCACGGCCAGCGTCCGATCATGGACTGACTCCTCCTTTTCTTTTTCTAAGTCCACAACCACTTCACCCTTGCTTCTTTATTGCTAACCACAAAGTGTAGAACTTGTGTGCACATGTGTTAGCATTTTTCAAAGCATTTTACAAGGGTCAAAGTTAGCACACTAGGTTCCTAAATGCATATGCAAGAATCATGTCACCTAGTGGCACTCGATAAACCGTTTAGCCAAAGATTTCCCCTCTTTATAGTACGGCTATCGATCCTAAGTCACTCACACTCTCTATGGTGACTTGAGTGCAAAACAAAAACCTATCATATACCTTTGCCTTGATCAACTCGGTTTTTATTTTTCTCTTTCTTCTTTTCCAAGTTGAGCTTGATCATTATCAACACATGTCCACCTTCATCACCATGGACCTCATCTTGCTCAATCACTTGGATTGCACCAACCTAGCTCATATCACAACTCATGACAAAGGTTAGTGCTAGGTTTTATCAATTATCCAAAACCAAACTAGAGCTTTTAGAGGAGCAAAGGCCACCTTGCCTTTCTTGGGGGTTTAGCCCAATCCCTCTTTATAGAGAGAAGCTCTTTGGCTACCCAAGCACATAAGCAAGTGGTTCTCACCACCATAGGCTTCGCCTAAGGTGCGAGTGAGCTCATGGACCTCTTTCTTGAGGGTCTCATTCTCAACCATTAGTGAGGCATCACAAGTGAAACCATCACTACTAGATGAGGTAGAAGTGGAAGTGCTACAAGAAGGGTTAGTGGGAGCAACAATGATGGGGTTATAGAATGATTCATCAATTATATCACAAGCTAAGCCTACATCAGATGTCACAACATTCCCTTTCACACTTTGAACATTAAGTGGCGAGGAATGAGCTTTTTCAAGCTTCTTGTGAGCCTTACCAAGCTTCTCATGGGCTTCCTCTAGCCTCTCATGAGATGCATTGAGCTCATCAAAAGCTTGCTTAAGGGCTTTTAGTTCCTTATGCAAGTCTTTGCATCCCTTCTCTTAATGTCAAAATGCTCCTTAGCATCATCTAACATGTCAAGTAGTTCATCTTTAGTTGGTTCATCATCATCACTTTCACTTTCATTTTCATTATCATGTTCTTCATCACATCCATCATCACAAGTTTGTACCTTAGTGGCCTTATCCATGAAGCATGATGGAGTGTCGAAGAGAGAAGGCTTCTCATTGATAGCAATGCTTGCAAGAGCCTTCTTCTTTATGGTCTTATCATCATCACTTGAGGAAGCATCACTATCCCAAGTGACCACATATGAACCACCCTTCTTCTTCTTCTTCTTGATGGTCATCTTGTCCTTCTTCTCTTTCTTTTCCTTCTTCTTACTCTTCTTGTCATCATCATCATTGTCGCTATTGTATGGGCATTGGGCAACAAGATGATCCTTGCTTCCACACTTAAAGCACCTTCTTAACTCTTCCTTGTTCTTGAATGAAGACTTCTTTCTTCTAGCACGATAGGCCTTCTTCACTATGAACTTGCCAAATGTCTTAACAAAGAGAGCCATCTTCTCATCATCTATCTCATCAAAGCTCAAGTCTTCATCTTCACTTGATGATTCTTGATTTTCCTTGTCCTTAGATGATGTGGCCTTGAATGCCACACTCTTCTTCTCATCCTTCTTCTCATATTTCTTCTCCTTCTTTTCTTCCTTCTCATCATCATCTCTATAGGTGTCATTGGTCATCACATCACCCAATACTTGGTTTGGTGTCATAGTGTCCAAACCATGCCTCACTAGAATTATGACCAATGTGCCAAATATTGAAGGTAAGCATCTAAAGAACTTATGGAAGAAGTCCTTGTCCTTCACCTCTTCTCCAAGTGCTTTGATATCACATCACCCAATACTTGGTTTGGTATCATTAGCAAGCCCTTGAAACCTATGGAACATCTTCGGCACACTCTCATCTTCCTTCATCTTAAAGCTTGCAAGCTTCTCCTGGAGAATGTATGCCCTTGCACCCTTCATGGCTTGAGTGCTCTCAAATGACTCCTCCAACTTCTTCCATGCCTCATAAGCTCTCTCAATATTCTTGATTTGCTCAAATATTCTCTCATCCAATGCATCATGAATGTAACGCCCTAGGTGTTTGGCTTCTACTAATTGCATTCCATTTCATAAACATGTGCATCATCTATCTCATTATGTCCTTGTTACTGAAACATGCATATGCAACATATGAGTGAATTGCTTGTTTTAGTTGCTTTATCACATGGGATCATTAGAAGTGGTATAACAATTTTGTAAAATGGTTGATCATGGTCTAATACACCCTAACTATACTTAGGTTACTTGTTGGGGCATTGTTCATGTAGATCAAAATGACCAAAATGCCCTCAAGTGAAGGTTTGACTAGAATTGACCCTTGATGTGTCACTGTTTGACTGATTCAAAAGACCAGCTTAGAGACTTTGCATGTCTGTGCACTCTTTACCAAAGTTGTAGCTAATTTATCAAGGAACAAAAGTTGTTTTATGGCCAACTCATGAAAATGTGTGGAACATGGTCAAACATGGCCCACAAGTCAGATTTCCAGGCTGGATTCACACTTAGAATTTTTCTAAGTCTTTTGGCGAATTTCAGTTTCGAGTATCCCTGTTTGGAGGCTTGTATCTCCCAATCCTAACCGAATTAGTCCAAGCTCCAATTAACAAAGTTGTTGTACTCACTTGAATCTTTAATTTTGTTAACTACACCTAGACCTAGATCGTCACGGATTAGGAGTTAATCATCGTCAAACCTGCTCTGTTAGTCAGTTCGATTGGTTACTGAAATGAAAAATTCAGACTCTACAGTGCGCTGCCGATTCAGAATTCGATGGCCATGTGGCACCGTGCGTCGACGGCTGACTGACCGCCCAGGCCACGCGTCGTGGCTGGCCTGAACCCGCTGCCGGTGTTCTCCACTTGAAGCCGCATCCTCCTGCCTCTCCATTCACTCTTGTTCCCTCCTCCTTCGCCTACTACACTCAGTCAAAGCGCAGCAGCAGCGGAGCCACCGCTCCGCCATTGCTCGCCATCATGCCTCGCCCAGCACCATCTCGCTCTATGCTCCGCTAGCCTCCCACGGATCTCATCTACATCTTCTCTGAGTCGTACGAACCCTAGGTAAGCAGCCTTGCCGTCTCCAAGCACCGCCGTGCCATGGCAGTCATGGCCGCGCCGGTGACCTCACTGTGGCTAGCACAGCACTGTTCCCCTCCTCCTCTCTTAGTTTGCATTTAGTCGTCTCCATCACGCGTAGATGCTTGAGAGTAACAGCCACCACCAGTGCCGGTCCAGCCGCGTCGGGACACGGCCGAGCGTCGCCGTGCGCCATGGCCGAGTCGCCGTGCGACATGGCCAGAGCACTTAAGGACCACTAGAGCTTTGGATTGGTAGGACAATCGACGCGTGGGGACTTGGGGAGCACACCGATGCTGTTCAATTCGCCGGAGGGTTTGCCGTTGGCGAGTTCCACCGTCGCCGAGGCCGCCTCCCCTACTTCTCTCACTGACGCGCGGGTCCTCCCTATCAGCCACCGAGGCTCAGGCGGGAGCCCAGTGTGGGCTGCGCCGCATCTTGGGCCGCGCCAGTGCGCTTCGCGGGCCGCTGTGTCCTCGGGCCGAACCAACTGTAGTGGAATGATTTCTTGTTTTGTTTTGTTTATTTTGTTTTTCACAGAATTGTGTGCATGATTCAAAAATGTGTAACTCAAGTTTGGTAGATCCAAATGCTATGGTTCCAATTTTGTTGAGTTCCTAGTAATGTCTAGTATTTAGTAAAAATACTATATGAGCACATGTTTCAGAAATTCTGGAGTAATTAAATAGGACTTTGAAATGTATTTTTAGATACATGCAAATTTGTTTGAATTTTATCTTGAGTTTTTGTGGTCCAAAAATGATGAAATTTTGTGTGTAATATATTATTGCTTAGTGGAATCTCTGGTTAAAATTTCAGAGTTGTTGCATGTGTAGTTTTTGAGTTATAGAATTTCTTTTTATCAATAGATGGATCTTGTGTGAATTTTCATAATTTTTCTATAGATCCAGTATAGGTAAAATTTGGTGAGTAAGGTTCTTATGCTAGAATGATGCTAGGAAAAATGAGAAATCTGTTGCTTGACACTTTTCATTAGGGTTTCCTAATTATGCTAAAAATAGGCATGCCACCTGTTATTTTGGATACAACAAGTTCTGCTTGCTCAATGGCTTTCAAATTTTTATGGTAGTTTATGTGAAGCATGAGATAGCTACTGTAATTTTTGTAGATTTTTATGAATAGTTTTACTATATATTGCTTAAATCACCTAATTAACTAAATAAATTGGAAAAGGATATTAAATAATTTATTTAGAAGTTGGCACTATACTTTCTGATGTTTCTTAGGTATGAAAAACAAGTTGGTAAACTTGGTTTGATCAAATTAGGCTTTTGCATCATCATTAAATAATTAAGTTAGTAACCCTATCATTTCTGGACAGATTCTAGGTTTACTGGAAATTGATCTGGTTAATGTAAGAATCATGCTTTGCTGTTACCATTGATTTGTAGAGAATTTCATAAGCTTTCCAAAATGTCTGCATGCAAGTCATTTGGAATTGTAGAATTTTAGTTGTGATTGAATTAAGGGACGACTGGTATGCATATGAAACTTTAAATGTTAAATTATGTATCCCTTTACTATTCTAAGTTTGTGGTAATATTCTTAGTTGTTAGGCCTTTAACTGAATATGAGCATCTTTATCTTAGGTTATGCAAGTTAGGTAAGTTGATCTTGTTCTTTAAGTTAAGTTAGATACATGCTTAAAGTGATTTGAATAGAGCTATTTTACTCGGTAAACGAGTGTCCAGTGATGCGGTCGTAAACACTTACTGTGCTTCATTCATCATGAGCATCATGTCATTCCTTATGCATCCATGATATTTATCTTATGCATCGGCATGCAATAGGTGTATCGGAGGGAGTAACACTGCTGGAATTCGAGGAACCGAGCGAGCAGCAGCAGCCGACACCGGAGATTCAGGAGGAGCAACCTTCAGGAGAAGTGCCAGACGAGGTCGCCGTTGAGTGCCCGGATCACCATCTTTGCAACTTTGTGAAAGGCAAGCCCTGGAGCATATTAAGCCTCCTAATTTCTGAAATGCAGTTACAGTATTATTGTTACATATATATATATATTGTTGCATTAAGTTTAGGTGTTGGATGCAAACACTTGCTGCATTGGTTATCCAATCCTTGTTCAGATATTGTTACCCTGAATCCTATGTAGCTCAGGCTCATGTAGTGCTTAGCCCTGCTTAAACACGGTAGAAGTTGGGTGATTTCCTGTCACCTGCGAGATATAGGAATATACATGTGGCACGGTTGGCTATATTTGCTATCATGGAAAAGAACCAGTCTTAATTTGAAATGAAGACCGGACGGAGGCTTGCCGGTTTGCAGTGACTCCGTCTGTGTCGCTTAAGGACTGATTCTTGGAGCCTTTCCTGTTCATGTTGAACGCATGCCTCTCTCTTAGTTGGCCGTGTCTGAAGACTGACCGCGAAGCCGAGTAGCTCACCTCAGGCCGGGAGTCGATAAGTATAAAGTGTGCCTCGGAAGGGAGCCGTAGGCGTGAGTCCAAGGGTAGGTGATTTAAAAGTCCTGGTCGTCCTGGCAGAAGGGTAATCCCTGAGAGTGCTGGCGCTGATCAAACCTGCGAATTTGGTTCCTGAGTTGTCCCAAAGGTGACCCACGGCTACCCTTGCTAAGTATGCTAGGGTGAGAGTTAAGAATACCCCCTCAGCTGAGTTGTAATTCGATTTGAGTCGCCATCTCTCCCGGTTAGTGAGAACTTGATGGGCTTATCTCCGATCTAGATACACTTAATAACATAATGGTTCAGAAATGATGATATGATGATGACAGCCTTATTATACCTGCTATGGTTAATATTGTTTGCTCCTAATAAGTGAGTGCTCTAGTATAGGTGCTAATCTAGTGGATAGGTAAATAATGATAAGCTTGATGCTAAGTTTAAATTGGTTACTCTATTCATAAGCTCTTTTATGCAACTTGGTCAAGCTAGCCCACCTGAAAAGCCTTGCATGATCCTTGGTGTCTTTTATTTCTGGTTTTGATGGGTAAGTCTAGCTGAGTACCTTCTCGTACTCAGGGTTTATCTCCCACCTGTTGCAGATGACCAGTTCTACTTTGGTTGCTGCAAGTACTGCCTTCTCTCGGCTAGGGATGAAGACTAGACCGTTGGGCACAGTCTCTACTAGTTCTCGTACCTGATAATGCTTTTGTGGGACATGACTCAGACTTGGCGATGTATTTGAAAACTATGATGTTTTGTACTAAACTATGTTGCTTCCGCACACTCAAACTTGGTTTGTAATATTCTATTTAAACTCTGATGGATGTAATCCGAATGCTACTTATGAAATGTTGTAACGGATGATGTGTTATGTTGAATCACTACGATCTGGATTTGTATGTCGAGAGTTGGTTGAAATCCTTCATGATTTCTGGACTACCAGGATTATGGGAGCTTAAGTACATGAATTTGATCACTTCGGTGATTGTTTTTGTACTTACGTTCTTATGATTTGGTCGGTTCTGTTACAGCTAGTATCAAAGCAAGATTCAACACTAAACATGTCATTTGTGTATTTAAAACAAAAGTATTTGTGAAAATCCAAAATTAAATACTAAGCATTGCCAGTGGTCATATCCCATATGCCCAAATGAGGACTCTTAGGTGGGCTATTAAAGTACTAACTTGGGGATTCCTGCTTGTTTCTGTTTTGTCGTCCATACGGCGTGCTATAGTATGGATGCCATCTGCTTGGGTGGTAATGTATGGATCAAAATACCTCTACGCTCTGGTAAGTGGGAGTTGTGAGAGCATGACCGTCCAACCGTCGGTCTAGGGGAGAGTAGTTGTGGTTGCTCGCATACTTACATGTTCGATCATGTATCTATGAGAGTACTTAAAAGTGGGTATCTCTGACGGGTAGCTGTGATACTAGAGTATATGCATCAGGGGATGTATGTATGAAAGTATTTAGTTTACTGCTTGTTTTCTATGCTTTTTGGGAAATTATTGGGCTGAAATGAAATTTTCTGCAGGTACACTAACAACGTATCATTGTAGATCGACTAGCTACCGTATATGAGAGAACGTATGTATGCCACCGTATATTCGCTAGCCTTTAAATTTTTCTAGGTTTGTGAGGACGTACGGATCGTGCATGCATCATGTTCAAGCATACATGACATTTCTTGCATTATTCCCTCCCTTAAAATTTGATTGTCCCGACTAATTAAATTTCGTATCCCTTAAATGATTCTCCCCTTACGTTGTAACTTTTTGCTACAGATGGCACGCACGAAACGCACTGCTCGCAAGTCTGCTGGAGGCAGGGTGCCTCGTCACTGGTTAGCTCCTCGTGAGCCCCGTCCTAAGCCTACTGAGGTGGAAAGGCTGAGGACAGAGCTGGCCCGGGTGACTGCTGAGAGGAATGTGGCTCAGCACCGTTTGGAGCAAGTAACACAGGAAAGGGACCAAGAGACCCTTGAGGTTCAGAGGTTGATAGTTGCTCACCGCAACTATGAACGTATGTTGATTCACGTGATGAACCAACGGAATGAAGCCTGGCACGAAGAGAATATGTTGAGGGCGCGATAGGTGGAGTTAGAGCAGCAAGTGGCAGATGCTGAGGAGTACAATGATAATCTCCATGAGGAGGTTCACCTATTACACAATCAGCTTCACCCTCTCCTGCCCCCAGATGTTGAGAATGGCAATGAGGATGAGATGGGTTCTGGTGTCATCATGGCTGAAGGTGATGATGACATGGAGGTCAATGGACCTGAGGACTTTCCACCTGATGAGGAGGAAGATGAGGAGTTAGAGCCTGCTAGTGATGAAGATGGAGGAGAGATCTTCGACACTGACTCCGAGGACGATGCGTAGTTTAGCTTACTACTTAGCTAATGCGCTAGATCTAGTCTTTTGTTGATCCTCATGCATGAACGAGTAGCTTTGTAGCAAGTTAATCATTGGGATGTAATATCGAACCCTATGTTACCCTTGATGTAAGTTTGGAACCACTATGGCTTGGATGTAACCTATCGAACGTGTTGTGCTCCACGTATGTGAGCTTTTGCTGAATTTTGTCTTTGCGGTCTATGGATCTCGTTGTTGGTTAAGTTCATCACATTTATGTGTCAATTGATGCGCTTGATGAGTTGTGTGATTGTGATGAATGATTGTGCCTCTGTTGATTATAGAAATGCATTCTCTCCAATGGAATCAGTTTGGCATAATTATAAAATTCATCTACAAAAATTTCCACATCATCAGTGCTCATTGGCTATACCTTTTGTAGATGGCTTATAACCTTCGTCGCGGTCGTAACATTGGAGATGAGGAACAACCACCTCCTCCACCGCCCACACCAGCTGAGCTAATGCAGACGGTCGTGGAAAGTCAGCGCATGCTAGCTGAGGCTATGCGCCAGATGGCTAACTGTGAGGATCAGCATGTCCGCCAGGGACCCGAGCCAAACCAGTACAGCAGCTTTAAGGACTTCATGGACACGAAGCCTCCTATCTTTCGTGAGGTAGAAGAACCATTGCAAGCGGATGAATGGTTGAGCACGATAGAGCAAAGGTTTGGATTGCTTCGTTTGACAGAAGGAATGAAAGCTTTGTATGTAGGACACCAGCTCCAAGGCCCTGCAGGCATCTGGTGGACCCATCACAGGACCACCTTCCCTGCTAATGTTGAGATCGTTTGGAACCAGTTCCAGGCAGCCTTCAGGGGACACTTTATCCCTCCTGGTCTCATGGCCATTAAGCATACTGAGTTTATGAAGCTCACCCAAGGCAACAAGAGTCTCAATGAGTACCTCCAGGCATTCAACAACCTGGCAAGGTATGCTCCCGAGTTCATCGATACTGACGCCAAGAGAATAGCTAGCTTCAAGAGGGGACTTTCCCCAAAACTGATGAAGTCAATGGGCAACTACAAGTGTGTCACCTTCAATGAGTTTATCAGTGACACTCTGACTCAGGAGAACAATGACAAGATATATGCTGCTTCCCAGAACCATAAAAGAAACTTTGAGGCTAGTGCTTCTCAGTCTAAGGCTCCAATGGTATCTAAGACCCTGTACCATCCACCCAATGCTAATGTCTAGTACCGCCCACCTCAGAAGAAGAACCAAGCTAAAACTGGTTTCCGCAAGGGGTATACAATTTCCTTGCCAAAGAATACCTCTGGGCAGGGCAGCTCCAATGTTCCACCAGCAAACAGGCCGTGCTGGAACTGTAACCAGCCTAGTCATTGGGCAAATAGATGTCCCCATCCTCCCAAGAATGCTCAAGAAAACGTCCATCAAGGGCGTGTTCACTACACGACAGTGGAGGAAATTCCTGCTGGTGAAGTGGTCACCGCTGGTAAGTTCCTTGTTAATGATCACCCTGCAGTTGTGCTCTTTGATTTGGGTGCTTCGCACTCCTTTATGAGTTCTACTTTTGCGTCTATGCATAAGATGAATGTGATTACAATTGTCAAGGGTGGTTATTGTATTAGTGCTGCTGGAAATAATATCCTGACTAACCAAGTAGTTAAAGATGTAAAGATTGAGATTGGGGATCGAGAGTTCCTTACGGATCTTGTAGTTCTACCGGGGGTAGGAATCGATGTAATCCTAGGAATGAAGTGGATGAGCGGGAATGGAGTGCTGATCGATACATCAACCCATGTGGTAATGTTGAGGGATCCTGTGGATAAGAAGGGTTTTCTAGTACAGTTACCTCGTGATATCTCTATCCACAATACAACCAATGCTACCCTAGCCAAAGCCATTGAAGATCTACCAGTTGTCTATGAGTTTCCAGATGTCTTCCCTGATGACTTGCCTGGATTACCTTCGGACCGTGATGTAGAATTCAAGATAGAACTCATTCCGAGTACGGCTCCTATTTCTTGAAGGCCCTATAGAATGCTGCCCAATGAGTTGGCTGAGCTAAAGAGTCAGTTGAATGAGCTATTGAAGAAAGGTTTGATTTGGCCTAGTTCTTCTCCTTGGGGTTGTCCGGCTATATTTGTGAAGAAGAAGGACAAATCTCTACGCATGTGCGTAGATTATCGCCCCCTTAATCCTGTTACTATCAAGAACAAATACCCTCTTCCTCGCATCGATATTCTATTTGATCAGCTCTCCAAAGCTAAGGTATTCTCTAAGATCGATTTGAGGTCTGGCTACCATCAGATCAAAATCCATCCTAAAGATATACCAAAGACAGCTTTCTCTACTCGTTATGGCTTGTTCGAATACCTCATCATGTCATTTGGGTTGACAAATGCTCTGGCACACTTTATGTACCTGATGAATTCTGTATTCATGCCAAAATTGGACAAATTTGTCGTCGTGTTCATTGATGATATCTTGGTATATTCTTAGAATGAAGAAGAGCATGCTGAACATCTAAGAATTGTTTTAACTCGGTTGCGTGACAACCAGCTTTATGCTAAGTTCAGCAAGTGCAAATTCTGGTTGAACAAGATACCTTTTCTAGGTCATGTATTATCCGGTGATGGAATTTCAGTTGACCCTACTAAGGTGCAAGAAGTCCTTGAGTGGAAGGCACCTACTACAGTCATAGAAGTCCGAAGTTTCCTGGGATTGGCTGGCTATTATCGTCGCTTTATCCCGGATTTCTCAAAAATCGCCAAGCCCATGACTCGACTATCGCAAAAGGATGAGAAGTTTGTGTGGACTCTGAAGTGTGAAGAGGCTTTCCACACTTTGCGGACCTTACTAACATCTACTCCTGTATTGGTACAACCTGACATCGAGAAGCCTTTTGATATCTACTGTGATGCATGTGACACCGGTTTGGGGTGTGTTCTTATGCAGGAGGGCCGAGTAATTGCTTATGCTTCGCGCCAGCTTTGAAAGCATGAAGTCAACTATCCTACCCATGACTTAGAGCTAGCCACAGTTGTTCATGCCCTGAAGATTTGGAGACATTACTTGCTGGGTAATGTGTGCAACATCTATACTAACCATAAAAGCCTCAAGTACATCTTTACTCAACCCGAGTTGAACATGTGTCAACGCCGATGGCTAGAATTAATCAAAGACTACAACCTTCAAGTGCACTACCATCCTAGTAAGGTGAATGTGGTTGCTGATGCCTTAAGCAGAAAGGCCCATTGCAATTCCATGGTTAGTGAAGACTTTCATCTAGCACACCACCTTCATCCTGTAGTATTCCACAATATCACTGTGGATTGCTCTCTTAGAAGTCGAATTATCGAACTCCAGAAGACTGATGTGGGTGTGTTTCACATCAAGCGGAAAATGAAAGAGAAAGAGACCAAGCACTTTAAGGTCGATGACAAGGGAATTCTCTGGTTTAATGATAGGCTTGTGGTACCCAAAGACAAAGAACTTAGAAATCAAATTATGGCTGAAGCCCATTCTTCTAAATTGTCCACCCATCCTGGTAGCAGTAAAATGTATCAAGATCTCAAGCTGTATTATTGGTGGACCAAGATGAAGAAAGAAATCGCAGCTTACGTGGCAAGGTGTGATAACTGTTGCAGAGTCAAGGCTATTCACATAAGGCCCAGATTATTGCAACCACTCTCTATTCCGGGCTAGAAGTGGGAAGAAATTAGCATGGATTTCATTGTTGGATTACCCACTACCAAAAAGGGTTGTGATTCCATCTGGGTTATCATAGATCATCTAACTAAATCTACTCACTTTATTCCGGTCAAGTCTACCTATCATCCTCACAATTATGCTGAGATTTATTTTCAACAAGTGGTACGTCTCCATGGTGTACCTGAATCCATTGTTTCTGATAGAGGACCTCAGTTCATGGCTCGCTTTTGGGAGTGCTTACATCAGAATCTTAGCACTCATCTAATCTGCAGTTCTGCCTATCATCCACAAACATCAGGACAGACTGAGCGTGTTAATCAAATTCTTGAATACATGCTTAGGGCTTGTCTTATCTCTTGCAAAGGCTCTTGGGAGGACTGGTTACCTCTCACTGAATTCTCTTATAACAACAGTTATCAAGAGAGTATCAAAATGGCTCCTTTTGAAGCTCTTTATGGCCGCAAGTGTAGAACTCCTTTGAACTGGGTGGAACCCGGGGAAAGAAGATTCTATGGTATTGACTTTGTAAAAGAAGCCGAAGAGCAAGTCCAAACTATACAGAAGAATATGACTGCCGCTCAGGCTCGACAAAAGAGCTACGCTGACAAGAGAAGAAAACCTATTGAATTTGAAGTAGGTGATCATGTTTATCTAAAATATCCCCTATGAAAGGAGTCAAGCGTTTTGGAATTAAAAGGAAGCTTAAGCCTCGATATGTTGGACCCTACCGCATTATCGAGAAAAGTAGAAGAGTAGCATATAAGCTCGATCTACCCCGTGAAATGGGAGCTATATTCTCGGTATTCCATGTGTCCTAGCTGAAGAAGTGTCTTCGTATTCCCGAGGAAAGAATAGCGATAAGAAAAGTCAACTTGAAATCTGATCTTTCTTATGAGGAGAAGCCTGTGCAAGTTCTGGATACTCAAGAAAGAGTGACTCGTACATGAGTAGTTAAGTTATACAAGGTAGTGTGGAGTAATCATAGTGAACGAGATGCAACCTGGGAGCGGGAAGATTATTTAAAGGAAAATTATCCGGCTTTCTATGTTAAATGGTACGCTTTCCAAATCTCGGGACGAGATTTTTCTAAGGGGGGAGGGCTGTAACACCCTAGGTGTTTGGCTTCTACTAATTGCATTCCATTTCATAAACATGTGCATCATCTATCTCATTATGTCCTTGTTACTGAAACATGCATATGCAACATATGAGTGAATTGCTTGTTTTAGTTGCTTTATCACATGGGATCATTAGAAGTGGTATAACAATTTTGTAAAATGGTTGATCATGGTCTAATACACCCTAACTATACTTAGGTTACTTGTTGGGGCATTGTTCATGTAGATCAAAATGACCAAAATGCCCTCAAGTGAAGGTTTGACTAGAATTGACCCTTGATGTGTCACTGTTTGACTGATTCAAAAGACCAGCTTAGAGACTTTGCATGTCTATGCACTCTTTACCAAAGTTGTAGCTAATTTATCAAGGAACAAAAGTTGTTTTATGGCCAACTCATGAAAATGTGTGGAACATGGTCAAACATGGCCCACAAGTCAGATTTCTAGGCTGGATTCACACTTAGAATTTTTCTAAGTCTTTTGGCGAATTTCAGTTTCGAGTATCCCTGTTTGGAGGCTTGTATCTCCCAATCCTAACTGAATTAGTCCAAGCTCCAATTAACAAAGTTGTTGTACTCACTTGAATCTTTAATTTTGTTAACTACACCAGGACCCAGATCGTCATGGATTAGGAGTTAATCATCGTCAAACCTGCTCTGTCAGTCGGTTCGATTGGTTACTGAAACAAAAAATTCAGACTCTACAGTGCTCTGCCGATTTAGAATTCAACAGCCGCGTGGCGCCACGCGTCGATGGCCGACTGACTACCCAAGCCACGTGTCGTGGCTGGCCAGAACCCGCTGCCGGTGTTCTCCACTTGAAGCCGCATCCTCCTGCCTCTCAATTCACTCTTGTTCCCTCCTCCTTCGCCTACTCCACTCAGCCAAAGTGCAGCAGCAGTGGAGCCACCACTCCGCCATTGCTCGCCATCGCGCCTCGCCTAGCACCATCTCGCTCTGTGCTCCGCTAGCCTCCCACGGATCTCGTCTACATCTTCTCTGAGTCGTACGAACCCTAGGTAAGCAGCCTTGCCGTCTCCAAGCACCGCCATGCCATGGTAGTCATGGCCGCGCCAGTGACCTCACTGTGTCCAGCACGGCATTGTTCCCCTCCTCCTCTCTTAGTTCGCATTTAGTTGTCTCCATCATGCGTAGATGCTTGAGAGTAATGGCCACCACCAGTGCCGGTCCAGTCGCGCCGGGACACGGCCGAGCACTGCCGTGCGCCATGGCCGAGTCGCCGTGCGTCGTGGCCGGAGCACTTAAGGACCACTAAGCTTCGGATTGGTAGGACAATCGACGCGTGGGGACTTGGGGAGCACACCGGTGCTGTTCAATTCACCGGAGGGTTCGCCGTTGGCGAGTTCCACCGTCGCCGAGGCCGCCTCCCCTGCTTCTCTCGCTGACGCGCGGGTCCTCCCTGTCAGCCGCCGAGGCTCAGGCGGGAGCCCAGTGTGGGCTGCGCTGCATCTTGGGCCACGCCAGTGCGCTTCGCGGGCCGCCGTGTCCTCGGGCCGGCCCAACTGCAGTGGAATGATTTCTTGTTTTGTTTTGTTTATTTTGTTTTTCACAAAATTGTGTGCATGATTCAAAAATGTGTAACTCAAGTTTGGTAGATCCAAATGCTATGGTTCCAATTTTGTTGAGTTCCTAGTAATGTCTAGTATTTAGTAAAAATACTATATGAGCACATGTTTCAGAAATTCTGGAGTAATTAAATAGGACTTTGAAATGTATTTTTAGATACATGCAAACTTGTTTGAATTTTATCTTGAGTTTCTGTGGTCCAAAAATGATGAAATTTTGTGTGTAATATATTATTGCTTAGTGGAATCTCTGGTTAAAATTTCAGAGCTGTTGCATGTGTAGTTTTTGAGTTATAGAATTTCTTTTTATCAATAGATGGATCTTGTGTGAATTTTCATAATTTTTCTATAGATCCAGTATAGGTAAAATTTGGTGAGTAAGGTTCTTATGCTATAATGATGCTAGGAAAAATGAGAAATCTGTTGCTTGACACTTTTCATTAGGGTTTCCTAATTATGCTAAAAATAGGCATGCCACCTGTTATTTTGGATACAGCAAGTTCTGCTTGCTCAATGGCTTTAAAATTTTTATGGTAGTTTATGTGATGCATAAGATAGCTACTGTAATTTTTGTAGATTTTTATGAATAGTTTTACTATATATTGCTTAAATCACCTAATTAACTAAATAAATTGGAAAAGGATATTAAATAATTTATCTAGAAGTTGGCACTATACTTTTTGATGTTTCTTAGGTATGAAAAACAAGTTGGTAAACTTGGTTTGATCAAATTAGGCTTTTGCATCATCATTAAATAATTAAGTTAGTAAACCTATCATTTCTGGACAGATTCTAGGTTTACTGGAAATTGATCTGGTTAACGTAAGAATCATGCTTTGCTGTTACCATTGATTTGTAGAGAATTTCATAAGCTTTCCAAAATGTCCGCATGCAAGTCATTTGGAATTGTAGAACTTTAGTTGTGATTGAATTAAGGGACGACTGGTATGCATATGAAACTTTAAATGTTAAATTATGTATCCCTTTACTATTCTAAGTTTGTGGTAATGTTCTTAGGTGTTAGGCCTTTAACTGAAGATGAGCATTTTTATCTTAGGTTATGCAAGTTAGGTAAGTTGATCTTGTTTTTTAAGTTAAGTTAGATACATGCATAAAGTGATTTGAATAGAGCTATTTTACTCGGTAAACGAGTGTCCAGTGATGCGGTCGTAAACACTTACTGTGCTTCATTCATCATGACCATCATGTCATTCCTTATGCATCCATGATATTTATCTCGTGCATCGGCATGCAATAGGTGTACCGGAGGGAGTAACACTGCTGGAATTCGAGGAATCGAGCGAGCAGCAGCAGCCGACACCGGAGATTCAGGAGGAGCAGCCTTCAGGAGAAGTGCCAGACGAGGTCGCCGTTGAGTGCCCGGATCACCGTCCTTGCAACTTTGTGAAAGGCAAGCCCTGGAGCATATTAAGCCTCCTAATTTCTGAAATGCAGTTACAGTATTATTGTTATATATATATATATATATATATATATATATATATATATATATATATATATATATATATATATATATTGTTGCATTAAGTTTAGGTGTTGGATGCAAACACTTGCTGCATTGGTTATCCAATCCTTGTCCAGATATTGTTACCCTGAATCCTATGTAGCTCAGGCTCGTGTAGTGCTTAGCCCTGCTTAAACACGGTAGAAGTCAGGTGATTTCCTATCACCTGCGAGATATAGGAATATACATGTGGCACAGTTAGCTATATTTGCTATCGTGGAAAAGAACCAGTCTTAATTTGAAATGAAGACCGGACGGAGGCTTGCCGGTTTGCAGTGACTCCGTCTGTATCCCTTAAGGACTGATTCTTGGAGCCTTTCCTGTTCATGTTGAACGCATGCCTCTCTCTTAGTTGGCCGTGTCTGAAGACCGACCGTGAAGCCGAGTAGCTCACCTCAGGCCGGGAGTCGATAAGTATAAAGTGCGCCTCGGAAGGGAGCCGTAGGCGTGAGTCCAAGGGCAGGTGATTTAAAAGTCCTGGTCGTCCTGGCAGAAGGGTAATCCTTGAGAGTGCTGGCACTGATCGAACCTGCGAATTTGGTTCCTGAGTTGTCCCAAAGGTGACCCACGGCTACCCTTGCTAAGTATGCCAGGGTGAGAGTTAGGAATACCCCCTCAGCTGAGTTGTAATTCGATTCGAGTCGCCGTCTCTCCTGGTTAGTGAGAACTTGACGGGCTTATCTCCGATGTAGATACACTTAATAACATAATGGTTCGGAAATGATGATATGATGATGACAGCCTTATTATACCTGCTATGGTTAATATTGTTTGCTCCTAATAAGTGAGTGCTCTAGTATAGGTGCTAATCTAGTGGATAGGTAAATAATGATAAGCTTGATGCTAAGTTTAAATGGGTTACTCTATTCATAAGCTCTTTTATGCAACTTGGTCAAGCTAGCCCACCTGAAAAGCCTTGCATGATCCTTGGTGTCTTTTATTTCTGGTTTTGATGGGTAAGTCTAGTTGAGTACCTTCTCGTACTCAGGGTTTATCTCCCACCTGTTGCAGATGACCAGTTCTACTTTGGTTGCTGCAAGTACTGCCTTCTCCCGGCTAGGGATGAAGACTAGACCGTTGGGCACGGTCTCTACTAGTTCTCGTACCTGGTAATGCTTTTGTGGGACATGACTCAGACTTGTCGATGTATTTGAAAACTATGATGTTTTGTACTAAACTATGTTGCTTCCGCACACTCAAACTTGGTTTGTAATATTCTATTTAAACTCTGATGGATGTAATCCGAATGCTACTTATGAAATGTTGTAACGGATGATGTGTTGTGTTGAATCACTACGATCTGGGTTTGTATGTCGAGAGTTGGTTGAAATCCTTCGTGATTTCTGGACTACCGGGATTATGGGAGCTTAAGTACAGGAATTTGATCGCTTCGGTGATTGTTTTTGTACTTACGTTCTTATGATTTGGTCGGTTCTGTTACAATGAATGCCACTAAGAGCAATGTCATTGTTTTGGAGTAGCACTTCTTCGGCGGCGGTCGGAGCCTCCTCATCTGCAATCTTAATCTTGGTCTCCACCACCTTCCAAACATTCCTATTGATTGACTTGATATATGTTGTCATCTTAGCTTTCCTATAAGGATAGTTGGAGCCATCGAATTGGGGTGACTTCTTGGTGTTGTTGATTTGAGCCATTTTGACATCGAAGGTTGTTAAGCCTCAAATCATGGTGACCACTGCTCTGATACCACTTGAAAGGTCCTAATGGGTAGAGGGGGGTGAATAGCCTATAAAAATTTTCTACAACAACACTAAGCAAATTATTTAGACAATTATGAGGCGAAGCAAATGTTGCGCTAGCCTACTAAAATGCAAGCCACCTACTACAATTTTAGTTGTTGTAGTCTCTAAGCACACAAAGGCTATGTCACTACACTAAGTTAGTGAGCTCTCAAAGGCTAACTAAAGAGCCTCCCTAACCACTAGACATGACACTTGCTAGCCCTCAAAACTAGCTACACTAAAGGGCTTAGCTACACTAGGAAAAGAAAGTGCAAGAGAGGGTAAGGTGATTATACCGATGTGTCGAGGAATGAACCAATCACCAAAGGAGCCAATCAATCACAAGAATACCCGAAGACAAATGATGACACAAGATTTTTCTCTGAGGTTCACTTGCTTGCCGGCAAGCTAGTCCCCGTTGTGGTGATTCACCCACTTGGAGGTTCACGCACTAATAGGCCTCACACGCCTAACCAGCAATCGGGTGCCGCACAACCAACATAAGATGGGGATCCACAAGCCACGAGCATTCCACTAGAGTAGCTTTTGGCTCTCTACCGGGAAAAGGTCAAGAATCCCTCACAATCACCATGATCAGAGCCAGAGACAAGCACCTTCCTTCGCTCAATGATCCTCGCTGCACCAAGTCATCTGGGTGGCAGCAACCACCAAGAGTAACAAGCAAATCTCGTAGCGAAACACGAACACCAAGTGCCTCTAGATGTAATCACTTAAGCAATGCACTTGGATTCACTTCCAAACTCACAAAGATGATGAATATATGATGAAGATGAGTGGGAGGGATTTGGCTAAGCTCATAAGGTTGCTATGTCAATGCAAATGGCCAAGAGAGTGAGCTTGAGCCGACCATAGGGTTTAAATAGATAGCCCCCATGAACAGAGCCGTTTGGCTCACAGAGTAGCCCACTGCACATCGACCGGACGCACAGGTCGGGACGATCAGATGCACCTAGGCCTGCATCCGGTCCTTGAATGCTCGCCACATGTCATTGTGGTCCAACCGCGATCGCCCGATTCCAACGGTCGACTTCTGTCGCGCCAGCGCCTTAGTGACAATCGGACGCATGGTCACAAGGACGGGACGCACCGATCACGTCAGTTATCCTTCACGTGCTCCAAAGCCAAGCCTTGACTAGACGCGCTATTCCCGTAGCTTCCCGACGTTAGATTAGTTCCAGAGAGGGTCCAGAGCCGAATTCCCACAACCTAACGTGTCTTGTCACGCATGACCGGACGCACCACCGCATCAGGTCAGCACTGCCTCAGCTCAATGCTTGTGTCAGCATATGTCACAGCCTGACCGGACACAGGCCCTGCATGTCTAGTCACAATGACTATGCAGCGCTCGGTCACTGAATAGACCAAGCCTGAGTGCACCGTCTTCACTATAATTGACCGGACGCACAACCAGCGAGTCCGTTCACTTCGAAACCGACGTCCGATCAGTGAAAGACAACCCCTCTACTTCTCTAACTTCGTCACCCTTGATCAAATATGCTAACCACCAAGTGTATCATCTTGTGCACGTGTGTTAGCATATTTTCATAAATGTTTTCAAGGGTGTTAGCTCTCCACTAGATCCTAAATGCATATGCAAAGAGTTAGAGCATCTAGCGGCACTTTGATAACCGCATTTTAATATGAGTTTCACCCCTCTTAATAGTACGACTATCAATCCTAAATGTGATCACACTCGCTAAGTGTCTCGATCACTAAACCAAAAAGCTTCTATTAAGTTTCACCTTTGCCTTTTTTATTTTTCTCTTTCTTGTTTTCCAAGCCGAACACTTGATCACCAAGACCATCACACCATCATCATGATCTTCACCATTGCTCCAACACTTGGAATAGTGTTACATATCTCATGATCACTTTGATAAACTAGGTTAGCACTTAGGGTTTCATCAATTCACCAAAACCAAACTAGAGCTTTCAGCGCTGGAGCATGGTGTAGAGAGAGGGCGGCAGCCAGTCAAGCGTGGTGGAGGGTGCCACGGCGACATGGTCACGCTGGAGCATGCACGCGGAGGAGAGCGCCGCGGTGGCATGGTCACACTAGAGCACGCGCGTGGCGGTTCGGACGTGGTGGTGGAGATGTGGTGGACGGTTGGGGAGATGACGAGTGTGACGACGAGGATCGCCTAGACCTAGATACTAGGTTGTCAAGGGTGTCGAGCCCTAGGGTAGCTGGCCCTTGGCTATGGAGTTCATAGCCGCAGTCCGTCTTCTCCGGCGAGGTTTACCCCTCCGCCACAGGCTTGTTGGTTGAGAGGAAGAGGGAGGTTGGACGATAATAATCTTGCTTAATCCTTAATTGTTCTGAGTCCACCCAAAATATGGCCAAAGGCCCAACGTATGGAGCAACACACTCCTGAAATCAAGGAACTAAAAATAGAAACTCCCGATCGGCTTTCCTCCTAGCCACTCACGGTGACCGCGCCCAGCGCGTCGTCCTCACGCGTGATCTCGGCACGTTCTGCGCGTGTAGTGTCACGGCGCATGTCACGAGCCCAACGACGCCTGGTGTACGTGCGCCCGACCATGACATCTCTCCCCCCCCCCTTGAGAGGCAGCTCGTCCTCGAGCTAAAACTCTGGATACTTGGCGCTGAACGGCTGCACATCTTCCCATGTAGCTGATGCCGGCGACTGGCCCTTCCAGTGAACAAGCACCTGGCGCACCCCGCGAGCAAGATGGTAGCGTACAGCGTGCGTGGGCTCTGGTGCGACAGCGCCATGGTGAATTGGTGGCAGAGGAGGCGGAGCATCTGGCGGGGTCCCGTTGAACTTCTTGAGTAGCCCGACATGGAACACGTCGTGGAGGCAGGCATGGGAAGGCAGGGCGAGGCGGACAGTGATGTCGTTGATCAACTCGATGACGCGGTATGGCCCAAAGGAACACGGTCTGAGCTTGCCGGAGATGGCCTAGGGCAGCGATGATTCAGCGTGTTGCCGGAGCCGAAGTAGTGCCCAATCGCCCACTTGATACGCGACGTGGCGATGCACCTTGTCATAGTGCAATTTCTGGGTCGCCTGTGCCTGCTCCAGACGATAGCGTACGTCGGCCAGGAACTCCGCGTGTTCCTCCATGGTCTTGGCGACCGTAGCCACCCTCGTGTCACCCAGCTCGTAGGACTGGATGGACGGAGGATCGCGCCCGTAGATGACGTGGAAAGGCGTGTCTCGTAGTGACGTCTGGTAGGCAGTGTTGAAGACAAACTCCGCCCATGGTAGCCAGCGAAGCCACTGGCGTGACCTATCACCGGTAAGGCACCACAGGTACATGATGATGATGCAGTTTGCCACCTCCGATTGCCCATCCAACTGAGGATGAAATGCCATCGTCATGTGCAGCTTTGTGCCCATTAGGCGCATGAGCTCGTGCCAAAACATCGATGTGAAAATGGGATCATGGTCTGACACCAAGGACTATGGCACGCCGTGTAGGCGCACAATGTCGGCGAAGAAGGCCTGAGCAATGGACTCGGCGGAGTAGGGATGCGCCAGCGGGATGAAGTGGTTGTATTTGCTGAACCTGTCCACCACGGTGAGGATGATAGACTTTCCCCGGACATGAGGGAGGGCCCCCACAAAGTCGAGTGCAACGTCCGTCCAGACACCCTGTGGCACCGGTAAGGGGAGAAGCAAGCCAGCTGGATGCAAATGCTCCGATTTGTATTGTTGGCAGACGACGCATGTGCGTACGAAATCCTGCACCAGCTATTTCATGTTAGGAAAATGGAAGTCTCGGCGGAGATAGTGTAGCGTGCGCTGAACCCCTTCGTGCCCATCCTCGTGCACTGCCACCACGATCTCCTAGACCAAGGGAGAGGTAGGGGGAATGTATAGCCATCTAGCGAACTGGACCATGTCGTCGATGAACGTCCACGGTGCGCTGCGGGAGCCGACGGTGATCTCCTCGTGTAAGGCAACGAGGGCGGGGTCGGTGTCGTGGAGTTGCCAGAGTCGTGTGAGGAAGTTGAAGTGTGGCGCCGAGAGTGCGAGCAGCGCCCCATCTTCTATTGTGTCATGGCGGGACAGCGCGTCGACCATTGCATTTGCTGTCCCGGGCTTGTATTCGACAGAGAAGTCAAACCCAAGCAGTTTCCCTACCCAATGGTGTTGGGGAATGGTTGCCAGCCTCTGGTCCAGCAGGTACTTGAGGCTGTAATGGTCCGTGCTAACGCTGAAACGGCAGCCCCAGAGGTACGGGCGCTAGTGGTGCACGGTGTGGACCAGCCCGATGAGCTCACGCTCGTCTGCAGCGAACGCACGATGCCAAGGTGCCACGGGCCGGCTGAAGAAGGCGATCGGGTGGCCCTCCTAGATGAGCACGGCACCGAAGCCATGGGACGACGCGTCGCATTATTCGATGAAGGGCTTGGTGAAGTCCGGCATGGCGAGGATCGGCGCCGTGGTGACCGCGGCCTTGAGTGCAGTGAAGGCCACGGCCGCCTCCTCACCCCAGGAGAAACCTTCCTTCTTGAGGAGGGCTGTCAACGGCATTGCCACCGCCCCATAGTTGTGGACGAACTTGCGGTAGTAGCCCACCAAGCTGAGGAAACCACGCACCGCCCGTGCCGAGTGAGGCACCGGCCAGTCGTGTATGGCCTGCACCTTGGCCGGGTCCATGGCGATGCCCGCCTCTGAGATGATGTGGCCAAGGTAGGAGACCGATGGAACGCCGAACATGCACTTGGAACGCTTGACGAAGAGGCGGTGATGGCGCAGCTCGGAGAGGACGGCGCGGAGGTGACGAAGGTGGTCCGCCCATGACTTGCTATATATCAAAATGTCATCAAAGAAAACGAGTACAAAGCGACGGAGGAATGGTCGAAGTACATCGTTCATGAGAGCCTAAAACGTCGCTGGGGCGTTGCATAGTCCGAATGGCATCATCAGGAACTCGTACAGGCCGCCGTGAGTGCGGAACGCCGTCTTGTGGACGTCCTCCAGGCGCATGCGCACCTGGTGGTACCTAGAGCGCAAATGGAGCTTGGAGAAGAACCGCGCGCCGTGGAGTTCGTCGAGGAGCTCGTCGACGACCGGAATCAGAAAGGCGTCCTTGACCGTGAGCGCATTCAATGCGCGGTAGTCGACGTAGAACCACCATGAGCTGTTCAGTTTCATGACGAGGATGACCGGGGAGGAGAACACTGAGTCACTGCGGCGGACGATGCCCTGCTCGATCATGGTGGCGCACTGCCGCTCTAGCTCGTCCTTGTGCGCCGCCGGGTACCTGTACGGCCGCACAGCCACCGGGGACGTGCCGGGCTTAAGAACGATGTGGTGGTCGCGAGCGCGTGGTGGAGGTAGACCAGTGGGCTCGACGAAGACATCGGTGAAGGAGCCCAGCAGGCCGTCGAGGAGGGAGTCACTGTCCGCGGCCGCATGGAGGCCCGACCCGTGCTGCTGCGCCACGCCGTGCTAGCAGACCTCCCGGCCTTGCTGCTGGAACGCCATGGTGCCTGCCGCAAAGTCCCAGGCGATGCGTCCGAGCATTGCCATCCACTACGTGCCGAGGACCATATCGTACCCAGCGAGGGGCATCACGTAGAGGTCGACGAGGAACTTCCTGCCGTTGATGAAGATGGGCGCCTAGCGGATGACACCAGGACATGAGACCTTCTTGCCATTGGCGATGGTGGCGGTCAGCTGCGGGCGCTGCTGGATGGGCAACCCCGTGCGCTGGGCTGCTGTCTCCCCGATGAAGCTGTGGGTCGAACCCGTGTCCACGAGCGCAACAAGAGAAGCAGCGCCCAGGGCCACCCACAGCTACAGAGTGTTGTGGATGGGCACGCCTACCACTGTATGGAGGGAGAACACCGGGGCCTCCGTGTCTGGTGTGGTCTCGCCGTCGGCGTCGTCGTCGTCCACGACGCTGTCCAAAAGGAACAAGCGTTTGCATACCTTGTTATGGCCACGGCTGTACTTTTCATTGTAGTTGAAGCACAAGCTGAGGCGGCGACGCTCGTCCTGCTCTGCCTGGTTGAGACGCTTCACCGGCCGGCCCCCGACGGTGGCAGTGGGAGTCGCGACTTTGGGTGCCTGCTGGTGAGTCAGGGCGAGGCGCGGTGCAGGCGTCGGGAGGATGCCCCGAACTGCAGCCTTAGGCGGTGCAGCAGTGTACTGCTCCATGAGTTCCATCTGCCAGCAAGGCTCATGGCGGCGGCGAGTGATTGTGGGTTTTGGATTTGCACTGCGAGGCTAAGCGGCGGCAAAAGTCCACCGGTGAACAGATGCACCCGCTGCGCGTCGTCTAGAGGTCCGGCGTGGGGAAGGAGCGCTTGAAAACGGTCCTGATATTCCGTAACCGTTCCCGTGCGGCGGCAGTCCGCGAGTTCGAAGAGAGGGGCGGCACGGACGGGTGGCCCGTAGCGAAGGTTGAGGAGCTCCTTGAAACGACGCCATGACGGGGTACCCTCGTCCGTTTGGACTTGGATGTACCACAGCTACGCCCCGTCCTTAAGATTGTAGGACGCCATCCACACCTTCTCCTCCTCCATGATTCGCTGCTGGTGGAAGTACGATTCGCACCGGTTGATGAAGATGAGCGGATCGGACGTGCCGTCGTACCGCGGAAAGTCCATCTTTTGGAACTTCGGCGGCCGGTCCGTGTGGTGCTCGCTGGCGGTTGACTTCCCGCCGGAGGTGGACGTGCTATCAGAGGACAGCGTCTGAATCGCCTTGGCGTTTGCCTCCATGGTGGCCTGGAGGGTCTGCACAGCGGCGGCCAGCTTTTCCATGGTGGACTTGAGATCGTCTCCCATCGTGCTAGCATAGGACGAGGAGGCAGAGGAGGCAGACGACGGGCTAGGCAGGGTGGTGGCGGCTGGATATGGCGGTGCGGCGGTTGTTGGTGGTGGAGATGTGGCGGACGGTTGGGGAGATGATGAGCGTGACGACGAGGATCGCCTGGACCTAGATACCAGGTTGTCAAGGGCGTCGAGCCCTAGGGTAGCTGGCCCTTGGCTGCGGAGTTCGTAGCCGCGGTCCGTCTTCTCCGGCGAGGTTTACCCCTCTGCCGCAGGCTTGTTGGTTGAGAGGAAGAGGGAGGATGGACGATAATAATCTTGCTTAATCCTTAATTGTTCCGAGTCCACCCAAAATATGGCCAAAGGCCCAACGTATGGAGCAACACACTCCTGAAATCAAGGAACTAAAAACAGAAACTCCCGATCGGCTTTCCTCCTAGCCACTCGCGGTGACCGCGACCAGCGCGTCGTCCTTGCGCGTCATCTCGGCGTGTTCCGCGCGTGCAGCGTCGCGGCGCACGTCACGAGCCCGACGACGCCTGGTGTACGTGCGCCCGACCATGACACGGAGCAGGCTGGCGGCAGCGGATGAAGTCTTTGGGGGAGAGACCGAGAGAGAAATGAAATAGGGGACAACTTCAGGCTTCAGCTGTTGTTCATATTTTCCAATAGATGGGCCATATAGAATCTGCCTGCTGGACACACAAAAACAAAAACAAAATTGCCCCGAGAATACAAGGCTGGTATTCTCAAGCACGGCCTCAAATTTAGTTTTAAGGGCTCAAGCACGGCTTTGTTGGAGTTGCTCTTAGGATTAGTCAGGCCCACAACCACAAGGAACAATTAAAGAAACTAGAGAAGAATATTGGATCGTTGAAATTTGAACTATGGGCCGAAGAATGTAAGTTTATAATAAATTATTAATCCATTCGCTACTGTGTTAAAATTACTACTATTCTTGGCTGGTAATTAGAGTTAGTATTTTTTTTAGTCAATTGTAGTTACACTGTTGCGTGCCAACCAACCATACAGCTCTATTCTTAGTTGTGGAAACAGATTGAGAATCGACAATAATTACAAATGCCAACTTTTGCAGATACCAATGGTTCATATAAAGACAATCTAGCGAAGCTTAGTCTTCGTAAATGTCTTGTAGGCCCGTGTTAATGTTAGTATAGGTTCTAGGTCTAGTATACACCATAATGGTGTGTTGGTGTGAGTGAATAAATCGTGTGTGTGGGTGTGTGTCTGGCGATATTACAACTTGTATTATCAGATTTGAGGAATAAAAAAACAATTATATGTAGTAGCCCATCTCCGTGCTTTTTGCTTAAACAAAAATCTTAACAAACATCGATGTAGTTGCCCTTTCTCTTTGTTTATTTTTCAATGAAATACACATATAGATACTGAGTATTCTCTGTATGGTTATGATGAACATAATTTATCAGTTATTCTAAATGTTTTCACCATCCATATCCATAGTTTTCCTCTCTATATGACACGTACATGTGTATCTTCAATATACATTTAGTCGAAATTTAGCTTGCGGTGGGTCATGTTGCACCCATGACTTTTGACGTTACGATTCTAGATTTTGCCTTCCAGTTTTTTATCTTATTAGTCGCTATAGTTTATTTATCCAAATGTTAAGCTGAACCTCCTATGCTTATTATAGCTTTTATTCAAAACTCTTGTTTTTGTATTTTATTAAAAATAATGATTTAGATTACACTATTAATTACTACTCATTGAATAAATGGCCATTTAAGCCTGCACCGCATCACTCAAGATTGCAGTGGAGCTTGAAGTGACATCTAGGAAGAATACACAGTGTCATAGCAAAAGACACAGCTGTCGACGGGAATCGAAGGAATGGAATCAAGAGAGCAACAAAGAACACCAAACGGGCACAAACATGCAAAAATAGACTTTGGTTCCATGGCGCTTCGATCCACATGTCATAGCAAAAGACACGGACCAAAGAAATAGGAACAAGAAGATCAATCCACATCTTACTAGATTGATGAGGATTGATAGAGGGGAGAAGAGAGGATAGAAGAACGGTCTCCGCATTCTCTCGACCAACACGCCATGGGAATGGGCGTGGGTTGAAAGAAAAGAGACAAATCCCGCGGTCTCTTTATCCACACCAACTCGTAGGGTACCACAACCTATGTGCAACTAGATCGGCACTTTGCTATTCCTAGGGTTCATAGCGGTGCGGTTGTCACCGCGTGAACCAAAGAAATGTTGCGGTTAATGTGGCACAAGCATATGAGATGGTTAGGAAGAACAAAAGAGCAAAGGAGAACAAAGGAGCAAAAGAGGTAGAGCCCAATGGTCATGGCAAGGCAACTCGCGGCCATGAGCTTTACCTACATGAGTTGGCTTTCATAAGTTCTACAATGGTTGTCCCCTAGTCCATCTCCTATAGACTAGGTCATGATGGGCACATCGTGTGCGGGTAGGAGGCGCAATGATATCGAGCCCATGGTGGCCACGTCTTAGAGCCGTAGAGGGGGCCAACGATTGCGGCACTACAAAGCCAACTAAGAACAAGGGGACGAGTTACGCTCAACATCACGGCCATGGTGGGATGAACCCATGAACGAAACGTTCGAACAAGGTACGATCCCTTGACCGGCTCGAAGGCTCGGTCCACAGACACACAAACAACACCACGCAAAAACCAACAACACAACAACGAAACAACAACACACACAGCAACCGGAGGAGTAGCACATATCCATAGCACAAGAGATAGACCGGCGCAAAGGCACGACATAGGCATGGATATAGATAGATCGTGTATGAACAAGTATAGATGACAAGTATGAATGAAAGGTAAAACGGGAGCTGTGTCGACATCGACGGAGTTCAAAAGGGTCGACCTTGACGATGGTGGGGAAGGCGAGGCTTGCCATGGAGCGTCCAGGCGAGCTACGGCCAGCTGTGGCTTGCTGCAGCCAACTGTGGCCCGCTGCGGCCTGCTGCTGTCCACCTGCAGCTGGCCACAACTGCTGTTGTCTGGCTGCGGTTGGCCGAACTTGGCTGTAGGCGTTCGGGAGGCGTCGGAGATCCGGTGGCGCGGTACGGGGCAGCCACGCCGAGGGAAAAGCAAGGCGCGGCCTTCCTGCAAGGTGTAGAACGTGACACGAAGACCGGCCTCAGATAGGAACAATGGCGAGGAAGGGGGAAGGCGGGAGTTTTTGGCGTTGGTGACTCACCGGCTGCTTGGGAAGGCGAGGATCGGCGAGGAGGAGCTACAAGACGGCAACGGCGATCGGTGCAGCATGGTGACGGACCGAGGCATGGCGTTGACACGCGTCGATGTCACAGAAGTGCGGCTTGGGCTGCTGGCCTGGCGAGCAGCGCTTCAGCTGTGCGTTCGTGGCTCGGTGGACAAGAAAGGCGTGGCCTTGGACGCCATGGAGGTGGGGCTATGGTGGCACGACGGCTAGGCGAGGGCGACGCAGTTGCTGCTCGATGAGGACGGAGGCGGAGCACGGTGTTGCAGTGGCGCGGTCGTAGCTTCGAGAGGTGAGGCACATCCATGGGGTCACGGCTTGATGAAGAGGAAGGCGTGGTGGCGTCGCTGGTGACATGCCAAATGGGGTGGCCTGGTGGCATCGGGGATGACAGGGCCACGACGAGGCTCGGCGTCGGTGGCTTGGCACGGTCGTGACGCAGAGCAGCAGGAGGCTGGCGCGTTGGCGTGGACGAAGGCGGAACGCGTTGGGTGGTAGGGACTCCCGGTGTCCACGGGTAGGCATCGCGGTCTTAGAGCATGGATGCGTCGGGGTTGAGGAAGCAGTCCTGGCGCGGGTGCTGGGGCTTGAGACGGCACGATTTTGGTGATGTCGGGGTTCAAGGCGCCGGCTTGGGGTCAGGGACGGTGTCGTCGTGCAGCGGCTTGAGGACGAGGCAGAGCAAGGTGCCATGGTTGTGGTCACGAGTCGGCGCTGCTCCTGGCCGTAGCACCGTGGCGAGTGGCGGTAGGCTCGACGTCGAGCACGGCTGGGACGCAGGGGCTAGCAAGGCGCTCCGGGGTGCGGGATGGCTCGGCGTCGGCATGGCTGTGGCATGGCATCGCAGAGGAGGATGCGGCATCAGGGTGGCCTTGGCAGGCTTGGCGAAGACATGGACGCCGCGGAGCTGAAGAAGGAGCTCGTGATCGTGGTGGCGGGTCTCTAGCTCGACGCGACCATGGAGGATGACGTCGCGGTAACGAGGCGTGGCATGGCATCGGGCGGTAGCATGGCTGCCGCCGAGACGTGAACAGAGGAGGAGTCGCGTCGTGGCGGAGCGGACCGGCTCAGAGCAGTGGGCATCAAGGACACGCCGGCCACGGACATCGGGGACGAGGCAACGCGACTCAGGGAGCCCTTGGCATGGGGAACAGGAACGGCGACTGCTGGAGAAAGGATGAGAGGAGCAAGGTGGCGACGGCGGCATATGGGGAAATGGAGAAGGGAGCGGGTGCCATGGCTTTTATAGCGGCCGGGCTAGGGTTCCGGTGGCCATCTCGGCGTCCACGCCGTCTGATGTGATGGATGGGACACGCGGTGACCGATCCGGGTGCACGTGTACGGACACCGAGGCGGGGGCGCGGGGTCTGGCGGCGGCTAGGGGCGGACACGGCGTCCCTAGGTTTGGATGCAGGGTGGCTCCACTCGGGCCTGCGGGGGCTGGCGTGGGCCTGCGGGAGCCGCAGCTAGGCTAGCGGGCTGCCACGCTGCTGGGCTATGCGCTTGTGTTGTCCGCAAGCTGGGATGAAGGGAGGCGAGCGAGCCGGTGCCAGAGAGGGGAGGGGAGGGTGAGTTGGGCCGTTAAAGGGGCAGATGCGAGTTAGGCCTGCGACAGAGAATGGAGGGGAGGCAGTAGGCGTGGCTGGACCTGGCGGGTGGAGGCGACCTAGGCCGCGGTTGCAGGGGGAAGGGGTAAGTGGGCCGGCTGGGCTGAATTGAGGAAGAAAAGGAAAAATGATTTTTCCTTTTATGAGTTAAGAATTTGAGAGAGATTCAAAAGGGATTGGAGATGAATTCGAAACGGATTCGAGAGGATTTGCTACGATTTGTGCACTCCAACTCCAAACAAAACTCAGACCCAAAAACCAACTCAAGAACATAGGCACACTCCTACAATCAAATCTACATGAGTGCAACAATTTATTAGTGGGTTTGACTTAGGTTTGACCTAGAAGCTACATGCTTCACACATTGCATGAAAAAAATAAAAAGCTCATATTTTTTGTTGCACGAAAACCTGGGTTGTTACACAAATCCTTCCTCTCATACGGGGACCAGATATGAGAGTCAGGAACCAAAAGAGGTGGCATCTAAACATAGGCATGCTTAGAAATAGTGTAGCCCACAACCAAAATGGGCAATTAAAGTAAAGAAACTAGAGAACCAATAATATTGAGCCCGCTAGGTAAAATTTGGACTATGGCCCAAAGGATGTTAAGCTTATGATATAGAGTTTTGCTCCGGTAGACCTTCCACGATGGTACATCTAAATCCGATGCTTTTATTCAAAATTACAAGAACATGGATAAGAAAACACACACAGCTTCAAGCCGATCTTTGAGCATCTCCAAGAGTATCCTATAGTCCTTCTCAATTCATGATTTTTTAGAAAAAATAGAAAAAAAATTTCATCTCCAACAACTCTTAAACTATCTTCTAATCTTTTAGCACCTAGAAAAACACCCTAGCTTTTAAAGTTGCGTGCACCGCAGCACACGTGTATCGGCGTTTCCCCGCTCGTTCTCCTTCGCGCCAAAGGTCGCCATCCAGGGAAGAGGGCAAGCGGACGACCGGCCTTCGATTCGGAAACGGCAGCCGCGCGTGGCTGCGAGCGTGCGAGTGGAATGGCATTGACTCGATCGTTCGCGGAAAGGAGGTGGCGGCGAGATCAGGCGATGTGACACGCGCTACGTTGGCAATTGGCACGGCACACGGGCAGTGCGTCTTTGTGGACAAAGATAGAGGAAGAGGAGCATGCACGTATGTACGCATGAATCAATGAAGGGGAAGCCATGGTGCACGGTCGATCGATTCCTGTGCTCACCCGTGAGGGGTCCTGTGCTCGACGAGGCCAAGTGGCACAAGGCCACGTGGCTGGCTGCCGCTGGTAGGGGAAGGCAGAGGATCAGTAGAACCTGCAGGGAGGCGGCGGCTACGGAGATGCGACTCCCGAGTGAATTATCGGTGGTCTCTCGTACTTTTTTGAGTCAGAAAACATCATGTTTTTTAAGGAAAAATAAGATATCCTTCGAGATGTTCTTATTCGGTCTGTTCGCTGGTTGATTTCTGGTTGATAAGCTCGGTTGGTGCTAGTTTATTGTGAGAGAAAACACTGTTCACTAACTGATAAGCTCTGGCTGAAACCAATAAGCAAACAGGCTGATTGAGCCCTTTAACAAAATTATCTAGATTTATACAATAATATTATTAATGAATGATTTCATATATCGTTAGAGCATAATAATGTTATGCTTATTATTACTGTTGTGTACATGACGGTGACCATATTTATTTATTAAAAAGGCCATGTGCTTGATCGTTGAATTCTATTTACATTTCAGGTTGAGTTTTTTCTTAAAAAAGCATTTCTGATTGATTTTACATATATGTGAGCAATACATGTGTGAAGGTAACCTTTCAATACAACCAGGTGTATGCAGATGTAATAATCCTCTAATCTAATAAAAATAATCCAACACAATATGACGTCGTATCAATCCAACACTCAGTAAAACGATAACGATATACTCTGGATGTCCGTCCTTTCAGGACGGTACGGATGTGCCTTCCCCGTGCGTCGCGTCATGCGCCCCGTGCTTCATGCCTCGCGCCAAAGGACGGACGGACGCGCCTCGCGACGTGCCTGCCCCCGCTCGCGTCGCACGCCCTATGGTCCTGTTCGGCTTACTCCATATTCGGCTTGTTCAGCTTGTTTTTTCAGCTGGAACGGTGTTTTCTCTCACAATAATTCAGCCAGAACAGTATTTTTCAGCCAGTTTCAGCCAAATTTCAGATCAGCGAACAGGGCCTATGTCTCGCGCCAAAGGACGGGATGGACGTGTCTACCCTCGAGATTTGCGTCGCGCGCCTCGTGCCTCGCCTCGAGCACCCTCACCCACGCCTCGTGCCTCCCACCGTGCCGCGATACATCTGCTCGCAATCCATCCGCCTACCATGGGCGACCTCGAGCTCTGCACCGGCGTTGAGCTCCGCGTGAACGAGCCTCCATTGTGGTGCAACAAGTAGATGAGCGCACATGTTGTAACCATATGTTTCATGCATTTTAGATGTATGTTGCATATGTTTTATCTGGATATTGCAAAAGTAGATCTGTTGTTACATATGTTGCAATAACTATACACGTATGTTGCAAGTGTATGTTTTAAATATTTCAGTTGTTTTAAATGTTTGTTGCAAGTGTTTTATCTAGATGTTGCATATGTTGCACTGGCTATACACGTTGCAAGTGTATGCTTTAAATGTTTTAGCTGTTTTAAATGTATGTTGCAAGTGTTTTATAAGGACGTTGCATATGTTGCAATGCCCATACACATATGTTGCAAGCGTATAATGTAAATATTTTATCTATTTTTGACGTACGTTACAACAAATGATTTATGTTGCAAGTGTTTCATCAGCAGACGCGGCTAGAGGGCATAGACAGAGGTGGTCCCTACGTGCGCGTAGGAAGCCAAGCGGGTGCGACAACAAGCACGGAGCACAAAGTTATATCTATGAGTGTGGCGGCAGACGTGGAGCACCAAGCTGCATCGCTGGGCTCTCTCTCCTCATTCCAGCTGATGTGGCCGGTTAGTAGCAGCATCATGCGCCATCTTTAGCATGCGGGCAGCAGGAGTGCGCGGTCAGGCGTCGCTGGTGCTCCTGATGGCAGCGGACGCGATGATTCCCCCCACAAGCATGCACGGTTAAATCAGGACCCAGCGGCAGCACGGGGAAGGAGCATGCGCGGGCGCTGCGCGGGAAAGTCGGACACGGGGCGGGCAGCAGGCACGGGACATCCGGGCACGCTGCTGGCGCCGAACGTCGTAAGTAAAATAGATCCAATTCATAGGCTGCTAGGGACGATCCGGTAAGAAACGAGGCTGTGGATACAAGTCGGAGTCTTAAAACTAGGGAGTTTGTACCGTCAGTAATTGTGTAAATGAGTGCGCAAGTGCCTGGAGGGAGCTTGGGCGGTGCTTTTTTTTTTTAACCATTTGCTTCATTCATTAAACAGCATTGTTACAATCGAATTGCAAGCAATTCTGTAAGAAGCTAGGAGGCTGCAGCCATACAAAATTTGCTAGAAAGGAAGAAGCGTGCTGAGCGCACAAGTGAGCTGCAAAATTCGCTGATAGTCTCGTGTGAAGAACCTGGAAGGAGATAAAGTTTGACGCCATCTCCTCCACATCTTCTAGGATTGCAGCTATCTCCGACCGGTGCATTCTTCTGTTGTTCCACAGCGATGCCAGCTCCTGAGAATCCGTCTTTAATATGATGCGCTCCCTGGTGCCTCCTGGTATGAGCTGCACGCCATCCCGAAGCGCTTCAGCTTCTGCCAGGAGTGCTGATCCCAACGAATCCAACCATCGAGCTGACGCCGCAAAGAAATTTCCGCTACTGTCACTCAGAACCGCGCCCGTTGCACCTGTGCTAGGTTCCTGGGAGTATGCCCCATCAACATTGATCTTTAGGGAGCCCGCCTCTGGCATTTGCCACTGCATGCTTGGCGCTGTCATTCTTCCATGCTCAGGCTGGTCGCCGCCTAATAGATGGCAGCAGGTCTCAAGTGCCCATTCCATTGCTGCACTCGGGTCAATCGGCATTGCCATGCCGGCGATCATCCTGGCTTCGCCACAAGGACCACGTAGCACACATGATCACACCTCTTTCTTCCGTTCGCGGTGCTTGCTCAAGCTGTTTTGTACAGTTTCGGCAACCTCTGTAAACTCTGTGTTTCGGCAACATTTGTGTCCAAGTCTTGGGGCCAAAGTGTTTGCTGGAGCGATTCCTTTTTTCCAAGAAAGAAGTGATCTTTTCTAGAAATTTCTTCGATATATACTATATCCAAAGCGAAACTATATAATTTCAATGGTGTATAACCTAGTATATTCCTTTAGTCAGGCCTTTAGTAATCTTTTTTTTTTCACTACACTTATCAAGTCACCATGCAGTAGCGATCGGTGCTGTACGTTATTTTATACTCCCCCAAGTCTCAAATTATAAGGCATTTGAACTTTATTGGAGAGTTAAATCATCTCAAGTTTGACCAAATTTATATGATAAAATAATAACATTTATGATACCAAATAAGTATTATTAGATTCTTCATTGATTATATTTCTATAGTTTACCTATTTCATGTCATAAATCTTTATAATTCTCTCTATAATTTTGGTCAAACTTGAAGTGCTTTGACTCTTCAAGAAAGTTGGAATGACTTATACTTTGGAACGAATGTAGTAGCTCAGAATAGAGGGAGGCCGGAGGGAACAAGAACGCACAGAGGAAACTCTGCTTTATATATACTATATAAGAGATTATTTTTATTCAGGACAAAAGCCATTTTTTAAGAGAAATTGAATTGTCCAACTCGCATTATCCATTATTTCCTCACAAATTGAGCTAAACTCGACAAACATATTCTACTGCAAGGTGTCTAGACCAATGCATCCCATTGGAATTATTCATTTATTTCCCGCGTTTGCATGAAACAAATTAAAACAAAGCCTTGATCCAAGGACTCATCAAGCCATCATGTAGTCTTCAGCATATCCTGGATAATCGCAGACACTGTGACATTGCCAAATTGTAGTTCTTGTAAGCATCACTACATATATACTGTATATGCATGTGAAAATAAAACCAAAAGCTAAACCTATCAAAATTGAGATTTACAATCACGTCAGTACCTCTCAGTCCGGACGATGTCGCGGTGCCATCCAGGTTGTTTCTAGCAATATTTCTAAATGCAGATAATTTTTGAAAAAAAAAGGATCATCATCTCGTGATATAATGTATCCATACATGTAGAAGTGCTAATGATGTATTAAATTGCTATATTACTCGGTACTCACAGCTCGGTCAGGTTCCCAACAAGGACAAGGGAGAGGACTTCCAGTGGAACCGTGCCAGTCAGCATATTCCCGTTTAGTTCCCTGTGCAAAGAAGACCAAAAGTTAAATTTACTATAGAGAACAAGTAAACAACACTAGTATGATCTTTCTTGGCCATTCAGAATACGGTATGCGAATTTACGAGCAATGACATACAAGAACTGTAATGTTTTGACGTTGCCAAGGGAGGCAGGAATAGAGCCGCTCAATGAATTCTCTTGAAGCTTCAATTCCCGAAGGCTAGTCAGATTGCCAAACGATGATGGTATAGACCCTGTCAGATTGTTCTGGTACAACCTCCTGTAGAACACCATTAATCCAAAAATGTGCAATTTAGAAAATAGTAGTCACAATTCAGGGTTGTCTTATGAAAGGGCATATGAAAATCTTGTTAAAAGGTTGATTACAGATATCGCAGCGTGCTGATGGAACCAAGCGTAGATGGTATTGGGCCGGTAAGCAGGTTGACCCAGAGATCCAAGCTGATGAGATTAGTCAGGTTGCCCAGTGTTTCTGGAATCGAACCGTTCAGGCGGTTGCCATACAGCTCACTGCAAACATGCATGGCAAGTACATGTTCAGGAAATTGCCATTCTATGATGCTTTCAGTAATTGCTTGCTACAGGTTATGCGATTCATACATGTACTGGAGGTTCTCAAGTTCTCCAAGATCTGGAAGCAGAGGGCCGGAGATGCCTGCATTGCCCAAATCCCTGCAGGAAGCAAGAAACAATGACTTCAGCCTGACAAGGTTTTTAGATAAGTACTGTATCTTTCAGTCCTCAGTGGTAGATACAGGACTAGTTTACTGCATACGTCCTGATGATGTTTCAGAGATTCTGAATTCTGGAAAGGTACAGATAGGAATGATTATACTTGATCCCAAAACTATCATAGAGGAAGAATAGAGAGTGCCATACACACGGATGACGGAGTTATTGTTGTTGCAGGTGACATGGAGCCAGGTGCAGGGATTGGCAAGCGTCGAATCCCAGCTCTGCAGCACATTGTTTGGGTCCTTCCATGCCAACCTTTGCTTGTACAGTATGTCACCTTCAAGTGACAACAGCATGCATGTTTCAGAAAAGACTAAGATTGAAAATAGCGTCTGTTATTTGATCGGTATACCTTCAGTGTTGCAGCTTGCAAATGTTGCAAGAGCGAGAAGCCCGATGAGGACTCCTGCTGCTGCAAACTGTGCCGCCATTGCTGCAAACCTCAGAACTGTTTGCCACACAGATGGTGGAGAGGGAGGCTTTTTATACACGATTCTATGAATAAATAAAAGGGATGGCTGTTGAAGTAATTTGTCTTTATCAGTCTGATTAACATTTTTTCCTTCATTGATTCTTCAGAAGTAAGTTCTAGATTAGATTAGTCAATTGTTACCCCTAGATTTCTAGTCAATTGTTGTGCCTTCGAGTAAGGTCTAGATTAGATTTGTTAACATTATCTCTGACCAAGTAAAACTTCACCTTTTTTTCGTAAGTCGACGGAAGGGGAGATGATCCCCCACTTGATTTCATTCATTCAGAGTGGCCTCAGTAGGCCTGATAGTCAAGGTACATTTTGGTTTTGCACAAAGCGCTTACATACACACCATCGGACTTATGTTTTACATGGCGTTTGCTACCACCTGGCACCAAGTGTTCGCAACCTCTTTGTCTGCTGTGTTCAATTGTTTATGATGATGATACGGCTAAGGCTTCCTGGAGTAGATCATCCAACTTGTAAAGAAATGATAATTGTTTTAGAGACAATTGCACCATACATCCCTGAACTTGTGTGAATTTCTCAAGTTGCCCTTTAAACTTTCTAATTAGTTTCTCGTCTCCTTGAACTTACACGGTTATCACACATAGCCCCTAAACTTGCAATCTTGCATTATTTAACCTTACCCCCCCTAAACTTTGCTTCTGTTCAAGTCCTTCAGGGAGCTAGCTAGGTGAGAAACCGCACAAGTTTAAATGAGGCAACCGTGCAAGTTCTTGGGTGCTAGGTGTTACACATAGGAGAGACAATCAAGCAAGTTTAGAGTGACTAAGGAGAAATTTTCTCTATGTTTTATACTAGCAGCAAAGCTGGATGTTGGACAAAAGAAATATTTGTTGGGAAACAGTTGCATGCCCTTAAAGTGGATTTGTTGGTACAAATAACATTAAAGGAACTTGATTCGAAAGAAACTATGGTGATTCGTGCAAACAATGAATGGGGACTTTAATTTGTACCATTTGTACATGTTTTGGGTTTTACGATGCATTCTCTCTATGTTTTGTGCACACAGATACTCCATATGTGATTTCAAAATCAAAACTCACTGAAACTTTACTTTTTCACGAATTCATTTTATACGCTATAAATAGGTAAATAACAACATAAGTTCTTTAAAAAAATATTTTGTGATAACTGTCAAACCGGCACCAGTGGGCTGAGATTGAGCTCAGTCAACTCTGCCCTCCAATGATGTGGCTGAATCATTAGCATATTGTATCAATTTGACAGGTAACATGAGCCACATCCCTATGCTCATAAAATCCAGTCTACATAATTTGTTCATGCATTTCTGTTTTATATTATGTGGTCTATACTCACAAATCACTAGTCTTAATTAGCAACCAAAGCTCAAAAACTTTTAACTACTTAATTTTCTAGACTTCTAGAAGAGTTACGTATGTACATGGGTCAGATGTGTTGTGTTGTTAGACAGCTTCATTTTGAAGTACATGATTGAAATTATTACGTGGTAACCTCGTAGCAAAAAGTTTCTTTCAAAACAAAGGCAGATAGCACACTCGACAATTATGGTATTTCCTATGGATCCCATAGCAAATACCATGATTCTTTGTGGGACCTATAGCAAAATTTCCCAAAAACTTCGCACAGGCTGACTTTCGGTCACTAATGCTTACCCATAAGGCAACATTTGGCAGTAAGTTATCACAACTTTTCCATAGATCCTTCCAACAGCACGTGAGTTGAAGTCCTGGAGTCAAAATGTTTGAATGGAGCATGTTTTTTTCAAAGGGTGAGTAGAACTTTCCTAACTATATTTCTTCCTACATGTAATATTATACATCTGAAAGTCAAATGAATCATTTTTGTTGATCCAGACCTTAAAGCATTTCTTCACATTTACTGTTCAGGCCGTTGGACTCATTCGGAAGGATCATGAAGTGTACAAAAATAACCTTGTCCGACAACTGGATTAGTGTCGGTGTTTTAAGAACCGACCAGTAAATTTATCGCTGCGCTGCTTAAGGGATTCGATGGCTAGCACCCAAGACACAAAAGGATTTATACAGGTTCGGGACGAAGCTCTACGTGTAGTGCCAGAGACGTGTGAGTACATGTTCCTCAATGCCAAAATGCTCTAAAAGGCTTACAACAGGGGGTATACAAAGCTACAGTCCTACTGGAGGGAAGAGTTTGAGAAAGGGGAAACCTATCGTAGGAAGTCGATCCACTGGAAGTCAATCAACTTGGAGTCTATCCTTCGGAAGAAGGCCTGGCTCCCCTTATATAGTCGCGGGGCTAGGTTACATGCAAAGTAAGCGTTCTCCCAGTCCGAGTGGCCAGGAGCCCGAAGGGTGGAGAAGCTAGCGTGCTTGTTAAGTAGTCCGTCTGGACTTGTTGTCACGTCGAGGTATGGTCGTCTTCAGCTTGCTCCTTACGCCAAGGCGTGGCATACGGTGGCGGTACTATTCCGACCATGGGACATCGACGGAGTTCAAAAGGGTCGACCTTGACGATGGTGGGGAAGGCGAGGCTTGCCATGGAGCGTCCAGGCGAGCTACGGCCAGCTGTGGCTTGCTGCAGCCAACTGTGGCCCGCTGCGGCCTGCTGCTGTCCACCTGCAGCTGGCCACAACTGCTGTTGTCTGGCTGCGGTTGGCCGAACTTGGCTGTAGGCGTTCGGGAGGCGTCGGAGATCCGGTGGCGCGGTACGGGGCAGCCACGCCGAGGGAAAAGCAAGGCGCGGCCTTCCTGCAAGGTGTAGAACGTGACACGAAGACCGGCCTCAGATAGGAACAATGGCGAGGAAGGGGGAAGGCGGGAGTTTTTGGCGTTGGTGACTCACCGGCTGCTTGGGAAGGCGAGGATCGGCGAGGAGGAGCTACAAGACGGCAACGGCGATCGGTGCAGCATGGTGACGGACCGAGGCATGGCGTTGACACGCGTCGATGTCACAGAAGTGCGGCTTGGGCTGCTGGCCTGGCGAGCAGCGCTTCAGCTGTGCGTTCGTGGCTCGGTGGACAAGAAAGGCGTGGCCTTGGACGCCATGGAGGTGGGGCTATGGTGGCACGACGGCTAGGCGAGGGCGACGCAGTTGCTGCTCGATGAGGACGGAGGCGGAGCACGGTGTTGCAGTGGCGCGGTCGTAGCTTCGAGAGGTGAGGCACATCCATGGGGTCACGGCTTGATGAAGAGGAAGGCGTGGTGGCGTCGCTGGTGACATGCCAAATGGGGTGGCCTGGTGGCATCGGGGATGACAGGGCCACGACGAGGCTCGGCGTCGGTGGCTTGGCACGGTCGTGACGCAGAGCAGCAGGAGGCTGGCGCGTTGGCGTGGACGAAGGCGGAACGCGTTGGGTGGTAGGGACTCCCGGTGTCCACGGGTAGGCATCGCGGTCTTAGAGCATGGATGCGTCGGGGTTGAGGAAGCAGTCCTGGCGCGGGTGCTGGGGCTTGAGACGGCACGATTTTGGTGATGTCGGGGTTCAAGGCGCCGGCTTGGGGTCAGGGACGGTGTCGTCGTGCAGCGGCTTGAGGACGAGGCAGAGCAAGGTGCCATGGTTGTGGTCACGAGTCGGCGCTGCTCCTGGCCGTAGCACCGTGGCGAGTGGCGGTAGGCTCGACGTCGAGCACGGCTGGGACGCAGGGGCTAGCAAGGCGCTCCGGGGTGCGGGATGGCTCGGCGTCGGCATGGCTGTGGCATGGCATCGCAGAGGAGGATGCGGCATCAGGGTGGCCTTGGCAGGCTTGGCGAAGACATGGACGCCGCGGAGCTGAAGAAGGAGCTCGTGATCGTGGTGGCGGGTCTCTAGCTCGACGCGACCATGGAGGATGACGTCGCGGTAACGAGGCGTGGCATGGCATCGGGCGGTAGCATGGCTGCCGCCGAGACGTGAACAGAGGAGGAGTCGCGTCGTGGCGGAGCGGACCGGCTCAGAGCAGTGGGCATCAAGGACACGCCGGCCACGGACATCGGGGACGAGGCAACGCGACTCAGGGAGCCCTTGGCATGGGGAACAGGAACGGCGACTGCTGGAGAAAGGATGAGAGGAGCAAGGTGGCGACGGCGGCATATGGGGAAATGGAGAAGGGAGCGGGTGCCATGGCTTTTATAGCGGCCGGGCTAGGGTTCCGGTGGCCATCTCGGCGTCCACGCCGTCTGATGTGATGGATGGGACACGCGGTGACCGATCCGGGTGCACGTGTACGGACACCGAGGCGGGGGCGCGGGGTCTGGCGGCGGCTAGGGGCGGACACGGCGTCCCTAGGTTTGGATGCAGGGTGGCTCCACTCGGGCCTGCGGGGGCTGGCGTGGGCCTGCGGGAGCCGCAGCTAGGCTAGCGGGCTGCCACGCTGCTGGGCTATGCGCTTGTGTTGTCCGCAAGCTGGGATGAAGGGAGGCGAGCGAGCCGGTGCCAGAGAGGGGAGGGGAGGGTGAGTTGGGCCGTTAAAGGGGCAGATGCGAGTTAGGCCTGCGACAGAGAATGGAGGGGAGGCAGTAGGCGTGGCTGGACCTGGCGGGTGGAGGCGACCTAGGCCGCGGTTGCAGGGGGAAGGGGGTAAGTGGGCCGGCTGGGCTGAATTGAGGAAGAAAAGGAAAATGATTTTTCCTTTTATGAGTTAAGAATTTGAGAGAGATTCAAAAGGGATTGGAGATGAATTCGAAACGGATTCGAGAGGATTTGCTACGATTTGTGCACTCCAACTCCAAACAAAACTCAGACCCAAAAACCAACTCAAGAACATAGGCACACTCCTACAATCAAATCTACATGAGTGCAACAATTTATTAGTGGGTTTGACTTAGGTTTGACCTAGAAGCTACATGCTTCACACATTGCATGAAAAAAATAAAAAGCTCATATTTTTTGTTGCACGAAAACCTGGGTTGTTACACAAATCCTTCCTCTCATACGGGGACCAGATATGAGAGTCAGGAACCAAAAGAGGTGGCATCTAAACATAGGCATGCTTAGAAATAGTGTAGCCCACAACCAAAATGGGCAATTAAAGTAAAGAAACTAGAGAACCAATAATATTGAGCCCGCTAGGTAAAATTTGGACTATGGCCCAAAGGATGTTAAGCTTATGATATAGAGTTTTGCTCCGGTAGACCTTCCACGATGGTACATCTAAATCCGATGCTTTTATTCAAAATTACAAGAACATGGATAAGAAAACACACACAGCTTCAAGCCGATCTTTGAGCATCTCCAAGAGTATCCTATAGTCCTTCTCAATTCATGATTTTTTAGAAAAAATAGAAAAAAAATTTCATCTCCAACAACTCTTAAACTATCTTCTAATCTTTTAGCACCTAGAAAAACACCCTAGCTTTTAAAGTTGCGTGCACCGCAGCACACGTGTATCGGCGTTTCCCCGCTCGTTCTCCTTCGCGCCAAAGGTCGCCATCCAGGGAAGAGGGCAAGCGGACGACCGGCCTTCGATTCGGAAACGGCAGCCGCGCGTGGCTGCGAGCGTGCGAGTGGAATGGCATTGACTCGATCGTTCGCGGAAAGGAGGTGGCGGCGAGATCAGGCGATGTGACACGCGCTACGTTGGCAATTGGCACGGCACACGGGCAGTGCGTCTTTGTGGACAAAGATAGAGGAAGAGGAGCATGCACGTATGTACGCATGAATCAATGAAGGGGAAGCCATGGTGCACGGTCGATCGATTCCTGTGCTCACCCGTGAGGGGTCCTGTGCTCGACGAGGCCAAGTGGCACAAGGCCACGTGGCTGGCTGCCGCTGGTAGGGGAAGGCAGAGGATCAGTAGAACCTGCAGGGAGGCGGCGGCTACGGAGATGCGACTCCCGAGTGAATTATCGGTGGTCTCTCGTACTTTTTTGAGTCAGAAAACATCATGTTTTTTAAGGAAAAATAAGATATCCTTCGAGATGTTCTTATTCGGTCTGTTCGCTGGTTGATTTCTGGTTGATAAGCTCGGTTGGTGCTAGTTTATTGTGAGAGAAAACACTGTTCACTAACTGATAAGCTCTGGCTGAAACCAATAAGCAAACAGGCTGATTGAGCCCTTTAACAAAATTATCTAGATTTATACAATAATATTATTAATGAATGATTTCATATATCGTTAGAGCATAATAATGTTATGCTTATTATTACTGTTGTGTACATGACGGTGACCATATTTATTTATTAAAAAGGCCATGTGCTTGATCGTTGAATTCTATTTACATTTCAGGTTGAGTTTTTTCTTAAAAAAGCATTTCTGATTGATTTTACATATATGTGAGCAATACATGTGTGAAGGTAACCTTTCAATACAACCAGGTGTATGCAGATGTAATAATCCTCTAATCTAATAAAAATAATCCAACACAATATGACGTCGTATCAATCCAACACTCAGTAAAACGATAACGATATACTCTGGATGTCCGTCCTTTCAGGACGGTACGGATGTGCCTTCCCCGTGCGTCGCGTCATGCGCCCCGTGCTTCATGCCTCGCGCCAAAGGACGGACGGACGCGCCTCGCGACGTGCCTGCCCCCGCTCGCGTCGCACGCCCTATGGTCCTGTTCGGCTTACTCCATATTCGGCTTGTTCAGCTTGTTTTTTCAGCTGGAACGGTGTTTTCTCTCACAATAATTCAGCCAGAACAGTATTTTTCAGCCAGTTTCAGCCAAATTTCAGATCAGCGAACAGGGCCTATGTCTCGCGCCAAAGGACGGGATGGACGTGTCTACCCTCGAGATTTGCGTCGCGCGCCTCGTGCCTCGCCTCGAGCACCCTCACCCACGCCTCGTGCCTCCCACCGTGCCGCGATACATCTGCTCGCAATCCATCCGCCTACCATGGGCGACCTCGAGCTCTGCACCGGCGTTGAGCTCCGCGTGAACGAGCCTCCATTGTGGTGCAACAAGTAGATGAGCGCACATGTTGTAACCATATGTTTCATGCATTTTAGATGTATGTTGCATATGTTTTATCTGGATATTGCAAAAGTAGATCTGTTGTTACATATGTTGCAATAACTATACACGTATGTTGCAAGTGTATGTTTTAAATATTTCAGTTGTTTTAAATGTTTGTTGCAAGTGTTTTATCTAGATGTTGCATATGTTGCACTGGCTATACACGTTGCAAGTGTATGCTTTAAATGTTTTAGCTGTTTTAAATGTATGTTGCAAGTGTTTTATAAGGACGTTGCATATGTTGCAATGCCCATACACATATGTTGCAAGCGTATAATGTAAATATTTTATCTATTTTTGACGTACGTTACAACAAATGATTTATGTTGCAAGTGTTTCATCAGCAGACGCGGCTAGAGGGCATAGACAGAGGTGGTCCCTACGTGCGCGTAGGAAGCCAAGCGGGTGCGACAACAAGCACGGAGCACAAAGTTATATCTATGAGTGTGGCGGCAGACGTGGAGCACCAAGCTGCATCGCTGGGCTCTCTCTCCTCATTCCAGCTGATGTGGCCGGTTAGTAGCAGCATCATGCGCCATCTTTAGCATGCGGGCAGCAGGAGTGCGCGGTCAGGCGTCGCTGGTGCTCCTGATGGCAGCGGACGCGATGATTCCCCCCCACAAGCATGCACGGTTAAATCAGGACCCAGCGGCAGCACGGGGAAGGAGCATGCGCGGGCGCTGCGCGGGAAAGTCGGACACGGGGCGGGCAGCAGGCACGGGACATCCGGGCACGCTGCTGGCGCCGAACGTCGTAAGTAAAATAGATCCAATTCATAGGCTGCTAGGGACGATCCGGTAAGAAACGAGGCTGTGGATACAAGTCGGAGTCTTAAAACTAGGGAGTTTGTACCGTCAGTAATTGTGTAAATGAGTGCGCAAGTGCCTGGAGGGAGCTTGGGCGGTGCTTTTTTTTTTTAACCATTTGCTTCATTCATTAAACAGCATTGTTACAATCGAATTGCAAGCAATTCTGTAAGAAGCTAGGAGGCTGCAGCCATACAAAATTTGCTAGAAAGGAAGAAGCGTGCTGAGCGCACAAGTGAGCTGCAAAATTCGCTGATAGTCTCGTGTGAAGAACCTGGAAGGAGATAAAGTTTGACGCCATCTCCTCCACATCTTCTAGGATTGCAGCTATCTCCGACCGGTGCATTCTTCTGTTGTTCCACAGCGATGCCAGCTCCTGAGAATCCGTCTTTAATATGATGCGCTCCCTGGTGCCTCCTGGTATGAGCTGCACGCCATCCCGAAGCGCTTCAGCTTCTGCCAGGAGTGCTGATCCCAACGAATCCAACCATCGAGCTGACGCCGCAAAGAAATTTCCGCTACTGTCACTCAGAACCGCGCCCGTTGCACCTGTGCTAGGTTCCTGGGAGTATGCCCCATCAACATTGATCTTTAGGGAGCCCGCCTCTGGCATTTGCCACTGCATGCTTGGCGCTGTCATTCTTCCATGCTCAGGCTGGTCGCCGCCTAATAGATGGCAGCAGGTCTCAAGTGCCCATTCCATTGCTGCACTCGGGTCAATCGGCATTGCCATGCCGGCGATCATCCTGGCTTCGCCACAAGGACCACGTAGCACACATGATCACACCTCTTTCTTCCGTTCGCGGTGCTTGCTCAAGCTGTTTTGTACAGTTTCGGCAACCTCTGTAAACTCTGTGTTTCGGCAACATTTGTGTCCAAGTCTTGGGGCCAAAGTGTTTGCTGGAGCGATTCCTTTTTTCCAAGAAAGAAGTGATCTTTTCTAGAAATTTCTTCGATATATACTATATCCAAAGCGAAACTATATAATTTCAATGGTGTATAACCTAGTATATTCCTTTAGTCAGGCCTTTAGTAATCTTTTTTTTTTCACTACACTTATCAAGTCACCATGCAGTAGCGATCGGTGCTGTACGTTATTTTATACTCCCCCAAGTCTCAAATTATAAGGCATTTGAACTTTATTGGAGAGTTAAATCATCTCAAGTTTGACCAAATTTATATGATAAAATAATAACATTTATGATACCAAATAAGTATTATTAGATTCTTCATTGATTATATTTCTATAGTTTACCTATTTCATGTCATAAATCTTTATAATTCTCTCTATAATTTTGGTCAAACTTGAAGTGCTTTGAACTCTTTCAAGAAAGTTGGAATGACTTATACTTTAGGAACGAATGTTAGTAGCTTCAGAATAGAGGGAGGCCGGAGGGAACAAGAACGCACAGAGGAAACTCTTGCTTTATATATACTATATAAGAGATTATTTTTATTCAGGACAAAAGCCATTTTTTAAGAGAAATTGAATTGTCCAACTCGCATTATCCATTATTTCCTCACAAATTGAGCTAAACTCGACAAACATATTCTACTGCAAGGTGTCTAGACCAATGCATCCCATTGGAATTATTCATTTATTTCCCGCGTTTGCATGAAACAAATTAAAACAAAGCCTTGATCCAAGGACTCATCAAGCCATCATGTAGTCTTCAGCATATCCTGGATAATCGTAGACACTGTGACATTGCCAAATTGTAGTTCTTGTAAGCATCACTACATATATACTGTATATGCATGTGAAAATAAAACCAAAAGCTAAACCTATCAAAATTGAGATTTACAATCACGTCAGTACCTCTCAGTCCGGACGATGTCGCGGTGCCATCCAGGTTGTTTCTAGCAATATTTCTAAATGCAGATAATTTTTGAAAAAAAAAGGATCATCATCTCGTGATATAATGTATCCATACATGTAGAAGTGCTAATGATGTATTAAATTGCTATATTACTCGGTACTCACAGCTCGGTCAGGTTCCCAACAAGGACAAGGGAGAGGACTTCCAGTGGAACCGTGCCAGTCAGCATATTCCCGTTTAGTTCCCTGTGCAAAGAAGACCAAAAGTTAAATTTACTATAGAGAACAAGTAAACAACACTAGTATGATCTTTCTTGGCCATTCAGAATACGGTATGCGAATTTACGAGCAATGACATACAAGAACTGTAATGTTTTGACGTTGCCAAGGGAGGCAGGAATAGAGCCGCTCAATGAATTCTCTTGAAGCTTCAATTCCCGAAGGCTAGTCAGATTGCCAAACGATGATGGTATAGACCCTGTCAGATTGTTCTGGTACAACCTCCTGTAGAACACCATTAATCCAAAAATGTGCAATTTAGAAAATAGTAGTCACAATTCAGGGTTGTCTTATGAAAGGGCATATGAAAATCTTGTTAAAAGGTTGATTACAGATATCGCAGCGTGCTGATGGAACCAAGCGTAGATGGTATTGGGCCGGTAAGCAGGTTGACCCAGAGATCCAAGCTGATGAGATTAGTCAGGTTGCCCAGTGTTTCTGGAATCGAACCGTTCAGGCGGTTGCCATACAGCTCACTGCAAACATGCATGGCAAGTACATGTTCAGGAAATTGCCATTCTATGATGCTTTCAGTAATTGCTTGCTACAGGTTATGCGATTCATACATGTACTGGAGGTTCTCAAGTTCTCCAAGATCTGGAAGCAGAGGGCCGGAGATGCCTGCATTGCCCAAATCCCTGCAGGAAGCAAGAAACAATGACTTCAGCCTGACAAGGTTTTTAGATAAGTACTGTATCTTTCAGTCCTCAGTGGTAGATACAGGACTAGTTTACTGCATACGTCCTGATGATGTTTCAGAGATTCTGAATTCTGGAAAGGTACAGATAGGAATGATTATACTTGATCCCAAAACTATCATAGAGGAAGAATAGAGAGTGCCATACACACGGATGACGGAGTTATTGTTGTTGCAGGTGACATGGAACCAGGTGCAGGGATTGGCAAGCGTCGAATCCCAGCTCTGCAGCACATTGTTTGGGTCCTTCCATGCCAACCTTTGCTTGTACAGTATGTCACCTTCAAGTGACAACAGCATGCATGTTTCAGAAAAGACTAAGATTGAAAATAGCGTCTGTTATTTGATCGGTATACCTTCAGTGTTGCAGCTTGCAAATGTTGCAAGAGCGAGAAGCCCGATGAGGACTCCTGCTGCTGCAAACTGTGCCGCCATTGCTGCAAACCTCAGAACTGTTTGCCACACAGATGGTGGAGAGGGAGGCTTTTTATACACGATTCTATGAATAAATAAAAGGGATGGCTGTTGAAGTAATTTGTCTTTATCAGTCTGATTAACATTTTTTCCTTCATTGATTCTTCAGAAGTAAGTTCTAGATTAGATTAGTCAATTGTTACCCCTAGATTTCTAGTCAATTGTTGTGCCTTCGAGTAAGGTCTAGATTAGATTTGTTAACATTATCTCTGACCAAGTAAAACTTCACCTTTTTTTCGTAAGTCGACGGAAGGGGAGATGATCCCCCTCTTGATTTCATTCATTCAGAGTGGCCTCAGTAGGCCTGATAGTCAAGGTACATTTTGGTTTTGCACAAAGCGCTTACATACACACCATCGGACTTATGTTTTACATGGCGTTTGCTACCACCTGGCACCAAGTGTTCGCAACCTCTTTGTCTGCTGTGTTCAATTGTTTATGATGATGATACGGCTAAGGCTTCCTGGAGTAGATCATCCAACTTGTAAAGAAATGATAATTGTTTTAGAGACAATTGCACCATACATCCCTGAACTTGTGTGAATTTCTCAAGTTGCCCTTTAAACTTTCTAATTAGTTTCTCGTCTCCTTGAACTTACACGGTTATCACACATAGCCCCTAAACTTGCAATCTTGCATTATTTAACCTTACCCCCCCCTAAACTTTGCTTCTGTTCAAGTCCTTCAGGGAGCTAGCTAGGTGAGAAACCGCACAAGTTTAAATGAGGCAACCGTGCAAGTTCTTGGGTGCTAGGTGTTACACATAGGAGAGACAATCAAGCAAGTTTAGAGTGACTAAGGAGAAATTTTCTCTATGTTTTATACTAGCAGCAAAGCTGGATGTTGGACAAAAGAAATATTTGTTGGGAAACAGTTGCATGCCCTTAAAGTGGATTTGTTGGTACAAATAACATTAAAGGAACTTGATTCGAAAGAAACTATGGTGATTCGTGCAAACAATGAATGGGGACTTTAATTTGTACCATTTGTACATGTTTTGGGTTTTACGATGCATTCTCTCTATGTTTTGTGCACACAGATACTCCATATGTGATTTCAAAATCAAAACTCACTGAAACTTTACTTTTTCACGAATTCATTTTATACGCTATAAATAGGTAAATAACAACATAAGTTCTTTAAAAAAATATTTTGTGATAACTGTCAAACCGGCACCAGTGGGCTGAGATTGAGCTCAGTCAACTCTGCCCTCCAATGATGTGGCTGAATCATTAGCATATTGTATCAATTTGACAGGTAACATGAGCCACATCCCTATGCTCATAAAATCCAGTCTACATAATTTGTTCATGCATTTCTGTTTTATATTATGTGGTCTATACTCACAAATCACTAGTCTTAATTAGCAACCAAAGCTCAAAAACTTTTAACTACTTAATTTTCTAGACTTCTAGAAGAGTTACGTATGTACATGGGTCAGATGTGTTGTGTTGTTAGACAGCTTCATTTTGAAGTACATGATTGAAATTATTAGGTGGTAACCTCGTAGCAAAAAGTTTCTTTCAAACAAGGCAGATAGCACACTCGACAATTATGGTATTTCCTATGGATCCCATAGCAAATACCATGATTCTTTGTGGGACCTATAGCAAAATTTGCCCAAAAACTTCGCACAGGCTGACTTTCGGTCACTAATGCTTACCCATAAGGCAACATTTGGCAGTAAGTTATCACAACTTTTCCATAGATCCTTCCAACAGCACGTGAGTTGAAGTCCTGGAGTCAAAATGTTTGAATGGAGCATGTTTTTTTCAAAGGGTGAGTAGAACTTTCCTAACTATATTTCTTCCTACATGTAATATTATACATCTGAAAGTCAAATGAATCATTTTTGTTGATCCAGACCTTAAAGCATTTCTTCACATTTACTGTTCAGGCCGTTGGACTCATTCGGAAGGATCATGAAGTGTACAAAAATAACCTTGTCCGACAACTGGATTAGTGTCGGTGTTTTAAGAACCGACCAGTAAATTTATCGCTGCGCTGCTTAAGGGATTCGATGGCTAGCACCCAAGACACAAAAGGATTTATACAGGTTCGGGACGAAGCTCTACGTGTAGTGCCAGAGACGTGTGAGTACATGTTCCTCAATGCCAAAATGCTCTAAAAGGCTTACAACAGGGGGTATACAAAGCTACAGTCCTACTGGAGGGAAGAGTTTGAGAAAGGGGAAACCTATCGTAGGAAGTCGATCCACTGGAAGTCAATCAACTTGGAGTCTATCCTTCGAAGAAGGCCTGGCTCCCCTTATATAGTCGCGGGGCTAGGTTACATGCAAAGTAAGGGTTCTCCTAGTCCGAGTGGCCAGGAGCCCGAAGGGTGGAGAAGCTAGCGTGCTTGTTAAGTAGTCCGTCTGGACTTGTTGTCACGTCGAGGTATGGTCGTCTTCAGCTTGCTCCTTACGCCAAGGCGTGGCATACGGTGGCGGTACTATTCCGACCATGGCGGTGCAACGGGAGTGGTGGTTGATCACCAACTCCCATGCCTGGTATGGCTTGCTTGCTATCATCGTGGCGGAGAGAAGTCGCGATGTCACTATACGGGGAGAGTGGTTGTTCCATCGCGGGCTGCCTGCTCCCGAGGTCGGGATCCTGTTGCCCCGACCTCCTGAGGTCGGATCGGGGGCATAGGATCCGGTCAGAGTGGGAGAGCGGACTCCCCAGTTGTGGTCCCCACATCATGGTGGGTGTGATCGTACACCCGTCCATCAGGCTGGACGGGACTTGGGTGGTGTTGAGCCACACGGGAGTGACGTAGCGATGCCCTGGTGTGGTCTTGTCTGTCAACAGGGTGCTGACCGAGGCGACGCTCTGCCCTATATCCGAATTGTCAGACAGGCTGCTATCCTCCTTGTACTTGGCGGAGTGTACGCGTGCGTGCCCGGACAGGGCACGCGTACTATATGTGTCTTCCCACCTCTCGTCCTTTCCTTTGCGGCCAAGGCTGTAGGTGGTCGAGAGGTGGGAGAGTACGAGGTGGGCCTTGTTTGGCTCGAGGGCGAGGAGTCGAGGCAGGCCGTGTTTAGCTGGGCTGGTGGCCAGCTGGGCCATCGCCTAATCGGCTCTTAAAGCCATGCTTTGGGGTATCCCATTTACATAACCCCGACAATTAGTAAACAGTTGAGACTGACCTTTCAAATTGTCTACTACAGATCAAGTTCTAACTTTCATGCACATGATGAATGAGCACACCCAGGCTAATGGACAATTATTGTTTTATTATTGAAATGTGTGCCATAGTTTTTTTTTTTCTGTGATGCTCTGTTCTTCCAGTTGGGAAAGTAAAATTAAGGCGATTACAGTAAGAAACCAACTATTCTTTCCTATTATTTATTATTCTTTTATACATCAAGACTTTACTATTTCATACGGTAATCGTTGCAATTATACAGATGCAGTTGTGGCATATGCTGAATCCAAAACATTTTGGGTTAAGCATTTTGAATTCTAGAGTATAACTTCTGCTACCTTTGGTGGTACAATGAAAGGAAGCATTTGGAAGTGAGAACTATCATTTTAAATCTACTTCATCTTCGCCATCGTTCAGATGCTCCTTGAGGCTCTGAATCTGAGGTTGGCCATTAACATTCTCCCAGATTGAATCAGTGCTTGGCAACTCATATCCTTCTGGTCTCAGTGACAGCGCAAACTCTGGTAGATCAGGAACCGATTGAAGTGTGCTGCACCAGGAAAGTAGTGAAATTACCACTAGAGCAAAACAATAAATATGAATGATATAGGTTGTTCATCTATGTTCTTGAGCTTAATTCAAGCAGACTTCCATTTCAATTTTCAACATGCTCTGAATATTGTTTTTGGGCAAAAGCAATTAGAATCAACAAACAACCACCTTCCAACTGTAAACTTTGCCATTTCAGATGTAGAGTTGGTCCTGGGATCTGGGGATTTACCTATTCTTGTTTTGCTCAAACAGATGCCCATACACTTGAAACTTCTTGTAAGCCACATCTGGAATTTTTTTGTGCATGTTTTTCATGACACCCCAAGGAGGAGGTACCCTACGTACAATTGAATAAGTAAAAGATCCCGTCAGCACATATTTTGATTAATTTAACCTATTAGTTATGTTGGAGTAGTAATGTAGTATCAGACCTTGTGACAGGATTTGCCAGGCAGAAACTCAAGCAAGCCCTTTTGCTGTCTGAAAGTAGGTCATCAGCTGCAGAGAGGCAGCAGACTGCGCTGATATGGTTGGCCGGTTCACCGCCCTTGTCCAGTACGAGACCATGGTAGTAATATGCTACAGCCTGATGGGCAAGATAACAAATTAACATCAGAAATTCAGTTTTGGGTACTCTGAAGGGATTATGTTGTCTTCAGACAACCTTAGCCTCCATGCATTTCCACTTCAGGAACAGCAGAAGCTTTTTTCCATACGAGTCACTTGTATCGCATCCCGACAGACAATAGTGAGCCTGAGCATAAATAAGTAGAAATATTGTTGACGCCGAAATAACTGAAGAAAATGTCAATTGTAGGACTTTGTTATGCATTACTGACCTGAGAAAAATAACTGACTTGCTCACAGGCTAGCCTCCTCTTTACTGACAATGTTGCCTTTTCACATTCAGAAGCCAAGCCAAGCTGTATTTCTACACACTGTTTTGTGCAGTTGGGACAGTACAAGATAATTACAAATTCGGCACCATAATATAAAAAAATAGATATATAAGTATAACAGGTGAACTTGCCTGAGCCAATGCCTGAATTGAGATGGCCTCAAGCATACCCTCCTGCAAGTAACTAGGAAAACTCTTTCTGCAGTTGAAAGCACAAGGTATAGTAAGCACTTGCTTAAAGGAACATTCAAAGGTGATAACTTCAAACTTCTCCTGGCTAACATGCATTGAAGGATGAGTGCATACTTGACTTGTGCAGGTATTTGAGCAAGTATGCGATGCACGGAATAGTCTAAGCATCCTGAAGCCCTGAGCAATGAATCGACAACATCCTTCTTTGCATCTGCAGAAGTAATCACAAAGTGTCATTTCCCCAATTTTACATATGGGACAAAGTATTCATGAGGAGATATACTCCTCCTTATGTTGCTACCAAAAGTATTATGTACTATTGTTACAGTAATCTTTCTACGGTGTCCGTAATTGAATACTGCCAGTGTGATCAAAACTATCTTCTTCACTTGAGGCCGTCATCAAGATTGGCAAGAAATTAGAGACAAGTATGAAAAAAAAAATTGCTAGTAGTAACAAAAAGATGAACAGACCTTCTGATACCTTCCTTTCACCACCAGCTTGACTGTTCTTTGGAATGAGTAATAGATTAGCCTCAAACAATGCAAGCATGGCCATCATGTGGACCACTGAGAGCACCTCATACCATGCACTCGCCAAACAACACTCCTGAATAAGAAATAAACCTCTTGTAATTCAATCAGTAAAGGCATCCAAATAATACTCCCTCCATTCCAACGCAATAAAATAGCAAAGGTGCCAAACTATCACCTGGTCATCGTCTAAGGTCTTCCATCTGAATTGTACTGACGATTCAAGACGGCTCTCTGTTCCGATCAATGAAAATGTCATTATAAATCTTTGAGTAATTAACCATGAAGATTATACAGAAGAGATTATATAGAAGTGAATAAGAAAAAGTTGAAACCTTTCATTGTTAAACCAAGAACAACTGGCAAGTACTCCTCTAACGCATGTTGCAGTTCTTGAACAGCTGATACGTCCGCAGAATCTTTGCATAGGATGAGGTCACCAATTAAAACAGTAAATCAGAACCTTTTACAACAACCAAGTTCCGCTGGTGAGCAGAGCAGTAGTATAGTAACCACAGATCAGTGATGAACATACAGATTTCTTCAGCCAGCGCGACGACATGAGCACGGAGTGTGGAGAGGCGATCGACGAGATCCTTGGAAACTATTCCCCTGAGCGGATGAGCTATGTCAGAAGCCACCGGTATGCGGATGGTGGGCACGAACACAGCAACCTCGTGTATGATGCTCCGGCGCTTGCGCCCCTTCCCTCGTATGCTGTACTTCTCGGGGATTGATGGGCCACACCCCATCTTTACAGTTTCTGAGTAGTAATGAAATTCAGAGTGGAGTTACCATCAAATGTTTTGAAGTGGCATTTCGGACCGATTGAGAATTGACAACAGTAGGAATCAAATGAAGAGAACAGAATCACACAGAAAAGAAAACAACTAAACTATGGATGCAGTGAACACAGAAAAGAACTAAACAATGAATCAAATATACAAACTTCTAATACTTTCAGCTGGGTAGAGTCAGCTAAACTCGAGCTCATCATACCATGTAAGTTTGGAAATCATATCAAAGAATTCGACAGTATATTAGTAAATAATTGCAGGTATTTCAAACATGTTGTGGTCTCGTGGATCTCGGCCCCCACACTCTGAAATACTATATAGCAACTCAACTGAACCAAAAGTATACTTTCAGAAAAGAGTGAACAGAACAGATCGGCAGAAAGGGGTTAGCAAAAAGCAGCAACCAAGATCGATGAGCATCCAAGAGCAGTCAGTCAATCAAGAACAGGAGGCACTCACTCCCCCAGCCCAGTGTACTTACAGTGTGACCCAGGAAGCCTGACGAAGTTGACCCTGCACTGCACATCGGTATAAAAAGGTCACACACCGCAGGACCCCCGGTTTTATAGTTGGCGAAACGAAGGGCAAAGCGACACAGGGGTTTGCGAGGAGCAGACGCAAATGGCAGCGGTGGTCAGATCAGAGAGGGAGATCTTGGCATAATGTCATGTAGATACCGAGGAGGGAGGAGGAGCCGAGGACGGGGGGAGAGAGCACATGGCGAGGCCACAGGAGCGGCACCCGCCTCCTCCTCCTCGCCCCCAAGTGGAGCCTGTACTGCAGCCACTAAACTATGGCCACCGTCGTGGGAGAAGTGCAACCGCCAGTGCTATTAAATTCAGAAGCATCAAGGGCGCGAGACTGACAGATAGGAGTAGCAAGGGCTTGTTTAGTTTTGACGAAATTTTTTACAAAATAGTACTATAGTATTTTCATTGTTATTTAGCAATTAGTGTTTAATTATAGTTTAATTAGGCTTAAAAGATTTGTCTCGTGAATTTCGTCTAAACTGTGTAATTAGTTTTATTTTTTATTTATATTTAATGCTTCATGCATGCGTCCAAAGATTCGATGTGACGGAGAATCTTAAAAAATTTTGGGAACTAAACACTACCCAAGTTCAACGTCTTGTTCAGAACTGTCTCTGGCCGTTTGATCGGAAATTTAATGTATTATGGTTATTTTCTCATGAGTTTTGAACTTTGCTTCCAACAAATTAGGTGGACCATTTTTTTTTTCATTGGAACACTAATTTCCTTTATTCAAGGGGCATAGTTGAACACTAATTTTTCTTGCTTCCAACACTAATATATTTTGTTAGGTTCCTTAGGTTGGAACCAATCCACCCAATTTCGTATAAGTATTTACATTTTTCTAAATTTATTTTACAATTTAATAGAATTATTCTTTTAAAGGTGAGCGACTCACATACCGACAATGGTGACTTCGTCAATTTCAAAATATATTGCTCAATATTTTATTAAGAGGTAATTATACTCCATATTTTAAACTTTTAGCATATATATTTTAGAAATTATGCTTATTAATAATGAAATGTGTTGGAGAAAAAGGAAATATGTCACAAATTTTAGAAATTGCTAGAGGACTCATTAAGCATTTAAGATTTATCCTAAATTATAAGAGATTCTAGGTGATCATACAAGTTTATGTTTTCACGAAAAGATGATCAATAGTTTGTTGCCAGATACTAGAGTGGTAGCATATGGTATTGATAGTTTGTGGAAGACAATTGTTGTGCCTCACAAGGCATGCCTTGTGAGGATTAGATACTAGAGTATTGATTAGTTTGGCTATAAGACAATTGTTGTACTTACGCTAATAAGTCACAAACATTCTCAAAAGCTAAAAACAACTTCATCTATTAAAATTTTCACTTGCTATTCATTGGTATGGGCAACCAAGATTGATAGAGGTCTAGCTAGTGGTCAGGTTAGTTACTGCTGCAGTCGGCGCCCTGAAGATTGAATGATACTACATGTTAATGTACGACCAAAATCATAATATTGTGATGAAACCTCTCTAAAATTTACATTTGGATAAAAACATCTCTGTAAGTTTCAGTACTACACATCTCTGCCTCGAGATGTGCTTCCATGCAAATTGAGAAACTACGTGGCACAAATCTAGAAGCACCAGAATTGTAGTGGAGCAGTGAGTTGTCCTCAATCGATCTTAATGTTTTTGTTTTTGGCTACAAAGCAATATAATAAAGAAACACAATACATATGCCCGTAGTATAGTTGACTTGCAAATATTTTGTACTATGGACGGTGTATATGTTTTTTATAAGGTGCGTTGTATATGTTTGGCCAAGCTATGAGACTAAATATTATAAAATTATCTTGGTACTGTGCCTTTATCTTAATATTACTAATTGGAGCTTTCAAAAGAGCGCACATGTTAATCCTCACAAGGCATGCCTAGAAAAAAGTTAAATTCTAGAAATTATCATAATAATCAGACATCTGACATTTGATTTGTAGACTCTAGCCAATTATCATGACTGATAACAGTCTATGTTATTTCTACAAAATTTTGCACATCTATTGTTATTAAAAAATACATTATGTAACCTTCTAAATTTTGCATCTAAATTATCCCACCCCTGTGATTATAAAAAATAAAAATAAATCATAAATTTGTGTTAAAGACTTAAAGTTATCCACATATCCAATTGTTAAGGGTAATGAACAATAACCCCCTCATTTTTATCTAAATCACTCACGTTTACCATTATGAAAGATAATATGAAGTAACCCCTAAATTTACTTTTAGATTACCCACAAGTGTCACTATGAAAGATAGAACAAAGGAACAAATTTCACTTGTATTTAAATTACCATCTCTACCATTATAAAATAGTAAATTAAAACATTTTCCAAAAATTAGCATCTAAATACCAATATAAATGGGATGTGTCACCATATTTTCTAAGTAAACATTGTAGGCCATATGTCAATGACACTATCAATTTATTTAAATTATATTAAAACTCTTTGATAATAAGTTTGTCAAGTTTTTATTTTAGATATGTTTATATATTTTGGCTGAAACATTATGATACATCATTGTTGGAAGTTTTTAATAAGACATTAACACTATATAATTCTTTGAAAGAGTAATTCAGCATCTTGATTGTCATGGTGTAGAGTGAAATGGCTATTTGTGCCATTGTAATGAATATATAATAATCCAGTCTACAACCTAAAGTGTATTTTTAATAACATATAAAAGGAAAATTGAAAGAACATATAAAATCTAAAGTTGAAAGGGCAAACTAAAGATTCATGATTTAAAAAGAATAGAGGCAAAGAAGAGCTAATATAAATTGAGCTAAGGTTTCAACTAAATGCATATTAAAATACACAATGGATGGAAACACATATAGAGTAAACAGAAAAAATTAGCACAACTAGATACAAGATTATAGTGTCTAAATGAGTATTGTGTTTGGACACAAAGAGAGAAATTAAAGATAATGATTCTAGGCCACGCTGGAACATGGGTTGATTATGTTCGAAAGGTTAAATGGATGTTCTAAAATGAAAATTTATATATTTCAATCAAAGAAAATATTTTATTTTTGCAGAGAGAAAATGTTGGGCTCTATTTTTTCCACTACGTCAGTTCTTGATATATATGATAGTAGAAAATTGGGATTTGAGAAACATCAACCTTTCATATTCATAAGGGCGTCTCCAACAAGATCCAAATAGCTAGCACAAATCATATTTTATTCTGTACAGATGAGAGAGAAGGCTGGAAACATAAGAGCAACCACAATGTATATGAACCAAGTAGTTCATATACATGGGACCCACATAACCAATTCATAGCTATTCTTATATTCTTACAATGTTCAGCCAACAAATAGTCTATAAGGAGGGCCCATTAAAAATATAATAACCTTCTTTCCACCATTCCAGCCAACAAAAGAGAGACGAGTGGGAAACAATAATATTTTTTATTGCTTATGGGTAGTCCATAAGCTTATGAGTAGCTTTTATTATAGACCACTCTATTAATAGATTCCGTAATGTTTCAGGTAGCTGATAGGTAATATTTTAGTCATATGGACTGCTCTTATGGACACACTGTGGTTGCTCTAATGATCACCAGCTAGGCCTAGTTTAGATTGGGGTTAGGAATTAGTATTTGACACTGTAGCACTTCGTTTGTATTTGACAATTATTGTTCAATCATGGTCTAACTAGGCTTAAAAGATTCGTCTCGTAATTTACAATCAAACTGTATAATTAGTTATTTTTTATCTACATTTAATAATTTATGTATGTGTCAAAGATTTGATATGACGAAGAGAGAATAAAAAAACTTACGATCTAAACAAGGCGCTAGGACTCAAGCAGCATGCTCGCACACTGTCCCAGAAATTCTCGGTCTATGACTCCATGCCCCATTTCTTTCCTGACATGTACCTAGCGTTTTCTTCTATTTTTTATTTGCTCTCTCCATGTGGCTAGCGACGTGTACAAATCTGTTTGGGATCCCAATAAGTTTGAATTTATTTAACTTATAAATCATATTTTTTAACTAATAAATAATATTTTTTCTTTTATATCAAATCAGCCCATAATATTTTTGGCCCCTTATAAGCCAAAGAAAGCCAGGCAAACAGGGCCAGGTTTCCAAAACATCTACCCTCACTGCTGTGCTGGGGCCAGTTCACTGCTGCGTTTAGGCTCTTAGTTTTTTATTCTTTTTAGTGCTAGCGAAGTCGTCGATCCGCTGGGAACGCCCCCAAGAGCAAGTATAATGAGGCTTAGTCAGCAGGCTGCACCATGTTACACGCCATCAAAATCCTAAGTGGAGCAGTGAGAAGATAAGAGAGAGAAGGAAACGCCTGCTCTCAGCCCGGTGCCGGCGATAACTCGGCGCTTGCTTGACCCACGTCCCAACTTCCTGGTCCCGTGCGCCGATACTACCCTCCCAGCTCCCACGCCTGAAGGGCCACACGGGATACTAGACCGCACTAGATCGTGTATGTACACGCACACATTAAATGCTCACTCTGTGTTGAACCAACCTAATAGCCGGTTAATAGTTAGCCTATTATAACAGTTAGCTACAGTATTAGCTTTATATGACGTGGCAATGTCATACAGCCCGACTGCCGGCTAAGTTATTAACCATGCTCTAAAAAGCAATATCTTCTGCCACAGCTTGCATTATTCAAGAGAAAAGGTATAAAGATAGCAGGACATTGGGATGGATCATGAATGTTACAGAGACAAGGACGCAAAAGGCAAAAGCTTATCGCCTTGTTTGTTTGTTTGTTTGGCTTATAAGTCATAGCTGAAAGTATCGTTGGTTGGTTTGATGTGAGAAAAAAATAATATTCGTAGACGGATAAATCATGGCTTATAAACCAAATACGACCAAACAAACATGCTGCATATATTAATAATGGTGATTGAACTCCCAATCCGTTACCAAATTTTATCCGCAAAGAAGCGCTTTCTCCTAAAGGCGTGGTATAAACAAAGAAAAGCAGGAAATGCGGTATCAAGACATGCATACACGTACGCGTGGATTGCAATGGCAGCCATCCATCCTAGATTAATGCTACGGAACATAAGTACAAAATCTTAAAAAATCAGACGCTTTGCTCTGCACTCGCTTCAATACAGCGATCGGCCCAACAGGTCCATCTACGCTCTCTCATCTATACTGTGATAACCGGCATAAATCCTCAACTCCTTGCTTCGCTCGTTGCGGCTCACCGCGCTGTCCGCCCACCCCAAGTCGCCTCGCGGTGGCGGCCCCATCCCGTGTCCAGCCGCGACACGTCTGTCATCACGCCGTGCTCCACCCCCACCACGCCCACACCGCCTCATCACGCCGTGCCATGTCCCCGCCCTTGCGCGCCATGCCCCGACCCTCGCTGCATCGACATTCTGTTGACGCCGCCATTCCCCACCAGGAGGTCGTGGCCGTGGTCGACGCCAGCGCCACCACGACGCTTGATCTCAGCTCGTGACATCACGAGATCTGGAGTGGCCATACCCGGAACGTGCTTCTCCGGCTGCACCTCGCACTCCCTTCCTTCCTCGGATTTTGCAAGCGCATGTTACAAACGTATGTTTCCAGTGCTTTCGGTCATGTTTCATATATATGCATGTTACAAGTGTTTCATGTGGATATTGTAAAAGTAGATCAGAATGTTGTATATGTTGCAATGGCTATACAAGTATTTTGCAAGCGTCTATTCCAAATGTTTCAACTATTTCAGATGGATGTTGCACATGTTTTATCCGGGTGTTGCATATATTTCACAGTTGTGTTGCAAGCTAGTGTTTCATTTGAATGTTGCATATGTTTTCACGCATATGTTGTAAGTGTTTCATCTAGATGTTACATATGTTTTACAATGGCTGCACATGTGTTTCAGACGTATGTTGCAAGTGTTTCAACTGTTTCGGACGTATGTTGCAAATGTTTTCTCTAGATGTTGCAAAAGTAGATCTGATGTTGCACATATTGCGGTGGAACCCATCTGCAGCTGCTGCTGTTACTGTAGCGGCTAGGCCCGCCTATATGTAACACCCCGGTGTTATGCAAGCATTTAGGCACTGCAAATCATGCATATTATGCATCATCAAGCATCCTAATCATACATGCCTAATCATGTAAATAGTAACTGAAACAGTGCTTCGAAACATATAAAACATGCTCGTAAAACATGAATGTTGCACACACTTGTTTAGAGTTATTTTGCCCAAATTGTGCTTGCTAGGTTAGTAAAACATGTTTGGCTATAATTGTAAATCATGTAGAATTATTTAGCATAATTTTTGGAGCAAAGTTTGAATTCAAACTTTTGACAAAATATGCTTTTGAAATTATTATTGGAAAAGATCAAAAATCCCCTCTATTTAGCTATTGCTTCCCAATTCAAAATCTATGCAAAATTTTTAGTTGGTCCCTAAAGCAAAGTTGTAGAGGATTAAATTCTAAGCAACTTTTATTTTTGGGCCATTTTCAAAAGAAGTCATTTTCTTGCTCAAAAGGGTACTTGAAAACTGATATTTGAAAATTCATTGAAATTAGAATTTGAAAAATTGTTTCTCTCTTTTAACGGGCCGCCGCCTCACTTCTGGCCCACCAGCCGAAGCCGGCCCCAGCAATCCTCCCCGCGCCCGCGCCTTCGCCTCGGCCCAGCCCACCTCGCGCGTTGTCTTCCTTCTTTCCCCGCGTGCGCGTACGCATCCGACCGCGTCAGGCACGCCGCGCCGCGTGGCGAGCGCATGCCGGCGATGCCGGTCGGGTGGTGTCCCGTGGCCCCCGCAAGCAAGCGCGCCTCACCGTTTTCAAGCCACCGCAGCTCTGCTTCTCCCAGCGCTTCTCATTTTTCCTCTCCCGCGCTGCGTCTCTGCCTCGCCCCGCACCGAGCTCTGCTCGCGCCGCCATCGCCACCACAGCCCCGCCGACAAAATTGGCCACCGGTGGTCCACCATTGCCCGCAATCGAGCACACGTCGCTCCGCCTCGCTCCCCGGCACCTGGTGCTCGCTGTAGGGACACCATTTGAGCAAGGATCGCAAACCGAGAGCCCAGTCGTCATACCTGAGGAGCCCGAGGAGCAGCTCGAGGTGCAGCCGCAGGAACTGACCGAAGCAGACGAGGAGGACGTTGAGGAACTTCCAGAGTGCCCCGATCACCGCCCAAGCTCCTTCGAGAGAGGCAAGCCCCGGAGCATTTTTCTCCCCGGTTTGTAATTATTAATTCAATGCTTTACTTTAATTGATGCATTACGTTCAGGAGTTGTTTGCAACCGTTGCTGCATTATACCTTGTCTACCTTTGTTATACTATATCCTTATTACCCTGGTATCCGCAGTCGAGTCAATGCTTAGCTGGCTTAGACCGGTAGAAATCGAGTGATTTCCTATCACCTGCGAGCTATAGGTGGTTACTTGGATCTGCTTGGAGAACTATGTAGTCATGGTATAACTAAGTGTTAAATGAAGTTGAGACCGGACGGAGACTTACAGAGTTTTGGACTGTAGTGCTTTCCGTCTGTATCGATTAAGGACCGACCGTTGTTGGGCCTCAGGTCATGTTGAACGCATGCCTTACATTTAGCTGGCCGAATAAAGTACCTTTCGACCGCGAAGCTAGAAGATTATTCGGGCCGAGTAGATTGCCCGCAGCGCACTATACCAGAGCAGGTGTGGTAGGACACGGGGGCGCGATGATAAGACCAAAGGGCAGTCGGTTGGCCCCCGGGTACAGGTGGTTCCTGGCAAACTCGAGATTTTCCTAGATAGTTGACTCGGTGACCGATACCTCACTTTAGAGGGTGAGTGAGGTTTGTGTAAGGAATAAATCACTAGCTGGTTAGTAATCGATTCGAATCGCCATCGCTCCTGGATAGTGAGCACTTGACTTGAGTGACTTCATCGTAGTAATGTTGATAGAACACTTGGACAGTTATAATGAATATGATATTATAAAAGTTGTAAATGATCATTGGTTATCATTATTTGCTTAATCACATGCTTGCTCTAGTATAGGTGCAAATGTAGTCGACAGGTTAATAATAATTAACTTGACAATAATACTTTTGGAAAGATTCTTGAAATACTAAAAATGCCTCTTTTTGCAAATGAGTCAGCTACCCTACTATAAAGCCCTTCATAATCCTTGGTGTCACTTTATTTTCGGTTATGTCGGGTAAGTCTAGCTGAGTAGCTTCTCGTACTCAGGGTTTTATTCTCACTTTTTGCAGATGGATAGATGTATTACGGCTATTGTATCAACTTCCTTTATCCTGCGATGGGTGATGCTTAGGACCATGGGCATGGTCATTCCTTATGTCTCGTCTGATGCTTTTGTTGGAGATGATCATTAGCTGGCACTGTATTTGAACTCCGTATGAGTGTGTGTGGTTTTGAACAAATGGCTTCCACTACTTCTATTTGAACTTGTTTTGTAATAACTATGTTTCAACTCTGATGTATCTGAGATGCGAACTTTTATGTAATATGTGATGGTGACCGCTAAACTTATTACGATCTTGGCTGGTATGTGAGTTGGTTTGAAATCCTTCGTGATTTCACGGACTACCGGGTTATACAGGCTTAAGTTTGCTAAATCGTCTGCTCTGGCGGATGATTTTCTTACTTAATTTCGTATAATTGGTCGGTTCTGTTACAGCTGGCATCAGAGCATGGTTTAGCGTGTTACTATTCACAAGTGTATTTAAAACAAAAAGGCATTTGAAAAACGTGATTTCCAAACTAAAAAGTGTGCCAGTGGTCATATCCTTTATGCCTAGTTAAGGACTCTAGGTGGCTTAATTAAGTACTGACTTGGAGTTCTTGCATCATATTTCTCTTTCATTGCTCATACGGTGTGCTATTGTATGAGTGCCACTTGTTTGAGTGGTAGTGTATGGATCATTTGCCTCTACGCCTCGGTAAGTGTGAGTTGTGAGAGCATGATCGGATACACCACTGATCTAGGGTGAATGCTTATATGATGCTGGAGTAATTACATGTTCTACGCTTGTTTTACAAAGGTATCTCATGTGTGGGTATTCCGTCTATTGAGGCGATGCCGTCAATAGGACGATAGTTTGGGTAGTTACTACCGTTGTACACATATCTGGGGATTCGTGTAGAGCGTGTAGATAAAATTTACTATTTTTATGCATTCATTGGGAATTGGGCTAAGATGAATCTTCTATAGGTACATAACAACGTTATCATGTAGAATGTATTAGATACGTATTTGAGAGATCATTTGTATGCCACCGAATTCGTTGCTAGAAATTATTTATTTCATAAGTTTGTGAGAACGTATGGCACATACATACATCATATTACTTATGCATTTCATTCATGTCATACATTCCTCCCCTTATAAATTGATTATCTCATTTTGATAAAAGTTGTATCACCTAAAATATGTTCCCATGGAGTAATAAAAGAAATTTTGCTACAGATGGCCCGCACGAAGTAGACCACCCGTAAGTCCACCAGAGGAAGAGCACCTTGACGTCAGTTGACCATGAGGGAGCACCGCACCATGGACACATTCTTGAGCGAGTTTGGCATGCCAACCTTGCTTTGGAGAGTGCTCCATGATGTGGGGTACCCAAAGGGTCAAGAGCCGGTGTACTCTTGGAATGAGAGCCAGTTAGCAGAGGATGGACTTGCAGTGGTAGAGATCACGGTTCCTGCCCTTGGTGATGCTCAAGAATGGGATGGTTGGCACTTGGAGTTTGAGGGTCGCACTCCTGTTGAGGGTGCAGAGGGAGTAGCTTTCCATGTCATCAGGGATATCATGAGCAGATTTCCTAGTGAGCTTGCAGCAGCTCTAGCTAGCACCTTTCCTAGAGATGATCCTCGTGATGCTATTTGGGTTTAGCCTCAGGGAAGTGCCTTGGTCAGAGGTCTAGCTGAGGGACAGACTAGCGACAACCATGCTATGAGTGCTATGTTTGCCGCCATCAGAGCATATGAGGGTCTTGAGAGTAACTACTAGACTTTGACTGGCTTACGTAGTCATGATAAACTCAAGGTAAGAAAGTAGAAGAAGAAGCAGGCACGTGCTATAGCTAGTTTGCAGGAGCAGCTGGCTGATATGAGCTTACAGCGGGACCAGGCGGTAGAGAGAGGTGATAGAGCTATGCAGCGGGCGCATACGTTGACTCAAGCCAACAACAATATAGACCGCATGATTGGATAGTTGGTTCAGGAAAGGAATAAAGCCTAGGACGAGAGGAACCTTCTGCTGCAGAGGGTCGATGAGCTAGAGGAGTACAACGTCAACCTACACGAGGAGTTTCACGCGCTCTACAATGGGGTTAGCCCATATGCTCCTCTAGACGCCGCTGGCATGGACATCGACGACGACGACGAGGACGAGCCTGTAGTTTCACCTGGGGGCGATGGTGACGTCTTCGACCCCGACGACGGCCCCAAGGAGTAGGCTAGTTGCCTTACGCTAGTGTTTAGGTCCTGTCGCGATGACCTTTCTTTTGTTGGCATGTAACCTAATGTATCTTGCTTCAAACTTATGAGACTTGGCATGTGATTGGAACTTGGCTAGTAATGCGATATCTAAACGCATAAAAGTCCAGTGTATGTATGCTGGCAATTTGGTTGTATGGACGCGATGTTTGTTTTTGAAGTAATTTAATTAGTGATGTTGTTTTAATTGGGATGCGATTATTGTGCCTCTGTTTTATTATATGAATTTATTCTCTCCAGTAAATTCAGTATGGCATAATTTTTCCTTCACTCATAATTATTACAGCTTCACTCAATCATTACTTGTTGTGGAAATATGTAGATGATAAATACTCACCGTACCACGTATGAGGCCGCTGAGACTGGTGCTAATGGTGCTGGGACCAGCGGTGGTGGTGGAAACCACGGCAACAACAATGAGCCTCCCATGAACCGCATTTGCCACCTCCTCCCCTGCTCACCCCAGAGGTGTTCCTCGTACAGTTGCTCGGGAGTCAGCGCAACACGGAACAGTCCCAGAAGAACATGGAGGATTTTCTGCGTACTATGACCAACAATGTTCAGCGCGGTAACAATCAGGGTGGTGGCAATGGGGTAAATCAGTATAGCAGCTTCAAAGATTTTATGGACACTAGGCCACCAATATTCAAGGAAGCAACAGAACCACTCGATGCTGAAGAATGGATCAACACTATGGAAGATAAATTCCGTGTGTTGAGGATGACTGAGGTATTGAAAACTGAGTATGCTGCACATCAGTTGCAAGGACCAGCGGGAATATGGTGGAAGCACCATCGCACAACCTTCCCTCCAAATGCTCAGATTACATGGAGAGAGTTCGCTGAGGCCTTTCGTGGAGTTTATATCCCCCCGGCCTGACCGAGATGAAGTTGAGAGAGTTCTTGGCGTTGAATCAAGGCACCAAGACTGTGACGCAATATTTGCATGCTTTCAATAACTTGTGTCGTTATGCACCCGACATGGTTGACACTGATGCTAAGAGAATTGCCAGTTTCAAGAGAGGACTCAATCCAAAGATGATGAAGCATGTGGGTACCAAAACCCGTGCTAGATTCAATGACTTCATCAGTGATTGCCTGTAGTAGGAAAAGAACAACAACGCCAGCACCGCAGCCAAAACTCACAAGAAAGCCCTAAAAGGTGGTCTGTCCCAAGCAAGAGCACCTACGAGAGGTCGTCCTCCCTATCGTCCATCTGCACCTGGCGCTAGGTTCAAGCCACCATAGTAGAGAGGTCAGAATTTCTGGGGACCCCAGAAGCCTTACAAGATGGCAGTATAGTCTAACAAGGCAGCCGCAACTGTGGTACAGGGCAGTTCCAAGGGAGTTGTGGGATCTGCTGGTACAATAAGGAGACCCTGCTACAATTGTGATCAACCCGACCACTTCTCAAGGTTCTGTCCTTATCTGCCCAAGAAGAAGCAGCAGATCTATAATGCTCGGGTGCATAGTACGACTATGGATGAGATTCCTGAGGGAGAGCCCGTAACCGCTGGTAAGTTTCCTGTCAACCAAAACCCTGTAGTTGTTCTATTTAATTCTGGATCATCACATTCTTTTATGAGTCAAGCATTTGCACAAAAACATGAACAACTATGCACAAAATTGGGTTATGGTTACCGTATAAGTTCAGCAGGGGCTGATGTTTTGACCAATCGGATGGTTCGAGGGGCAACCCTTGAATTAGGTAGTAGAAAGTTTCGAGTAAACTTGATAGTTATGCCTGGACTAGTTCTGGATGTTATTATAGGGATGAATTGGATGAAGGATTGGGGAGCAGTTATAGATACCGGAAGTCGGGTACTTACCCTTAAGGATCCCCTAGGTGAGGGTACTTTCCAAGTACCATTGCCTCGGAGAACAGACCTTATAAGTGTGACATGTGCTACTAAAGTTATTCCTATTCATCAAATTCCGGTAGTGTGTGAGTTTCCGGATGTATTCCCGGATGAGCTACCTGGTCTTCCACCAGATAGAGATATTGAGTTTGGAATTGAGTTAATCCTCGGAACAGCTCTGATTTCAAGGAGACCCTATCGGATGCCTCCAGATGAATTAGTTGAGCTAAAGAAGCAACTAGAAGAGTTATCAAAAAAGGGGTTTATCCGGCCAAGCAAGTCTGAATGGGGATATCCCGTCTTGTTTGTGAAGAAGAAGAAAGAGGGCACGTTGAGAACATGCGTAGATTATAGGCCACTTAACACTGTAACCATCAAGAATAAGTATCCCTTACCTCATATTGATATTCTATTTGACCAGTTAGCCAAGGCTAAGGTGTTCTCAAAGATAGATTTGAGATCCGGTTATCATCAGATCATGATTAGGCCACAAGATATATCGAAAACTGTATTTTCCACCAGATATGGGTTGTATGAGTATCTTGTCATGTCCTTTGGCTTGACAAATGCTCATGCATACTTTATGTTTTTGATGAATACAGTTTTCATGCCAGAATTGGATAAGTTCGTGGTTGTGTTCGTTGATGACATTCAGGTGTACTTCGAGAACGAGAAGGATCATGAAGAGCATCTGAGAATTGTCTTGACTAGACTTAGAGATCATAAGCTATATGCTAAGTTTAGCAAATATGAATTCTGGTTGAAGAAAGTTCCTTTCCTTGGTCACATTCTGTCAGAAAATAGAGTTTCAGTCGATCCAAGTAAGGTGCAAGAGGTTATGGATTGGAAGGCACCGACCACAGTTCCTGAGATTAGAAGTTTCTTAAGATTAGCCGGTTACTATCGTCATTTTATACCGGACTTCTCGAAGATTGCTAAGCCAATGACAAGTCTGCTACAAAAAGATCACAAGTTCATGTAGACAGAGGAGTGTGAAGCAGCTTTCCACACCTTGCGAAAACTATTTGACCACTGCTCCTGTTCTCGCACAACCGGACATTGAGAAACCATTTGATGTATTTTGTGATGCATCAAAAACTGGTTTGGGCTGTGTTCTTATGCAAGAAGGAAGAGTCATTGCTTATGCCTCACGTTAATTGAGAAAGCATGAGGGCAACTATCCGACACATGATCTTGAACTTACTGCAGTTGTGCATGCCCTAAAAATTTGAAGACATTATCTACTTGGTAATGTGTGCAATATTTTCATAGATCACAAGAGTCTTAAGTACATCTTTACCCAACCCAAGCTGAACATAAGATAGCGTAGATGGTTGGAATTGATCAAAGATTATAACTTGAATGTGCAATATCATCCTGGAAAGGCTAATGTAGTGGCAGATGCTTTGAGTAGAAAGTCACATTGCTTGAATGTGCAGCCATTACTTGAATATGGGTCCGATCTGATGCATCCTACTGTGTTACATAGTATTCAGATTAGTTGCTCTTTGGAGAGTAAGATAATAGAAGGCTAGAAAACAGACAAGGGAATATTCCACATCAAAGAGAAAATAAAAAGAAAAGCCGTCTAAGCACTTTAAAGTGGATGAATAGGGCATGTTGTGGTTTGACGACCGTCTTGTGGTTCCCAAGGATCGAGAGCTTATGAATAAACTCATGGATGAAGCTCACCTTTCTAAGCTATCTATCCATCCGGGAAGTAGTAAGATGTATCAAGAACTAAGACCTCGTTATTGGTGGACCAAAATGAAGAAAGAAGTTACAGCATATGTTGCCAGATGTGACACGTGTTGTAGAGTGAAAGCTATTCATATGAAACCTACCGGTTTGTTGCAACCTTTGTCCGTACCTAGTTGGAAGTGGGATGATATAAGTATGGATTTCATCTCGGGTTTGCCCACTACTCAAAAGGGACATGATTCGATTTGGGTGATTGTGGATCGTCTTACCAAGACCACTCATTTCTTACCTGTCAAGACAACTTATTGACCACCTCAATATGCTGAGAAGTATATTGCAGATATTGTGAGGTTGCATGGTATACCAAAGACTATAGTATCTAATAGAGGGCCACAGTTCATGGCTCACTTTTGGGAACATTTGCACAAAGGCTTAGGAACTAGTTTGATTCGTAGTACCACTTATCATCCTCAAACAGATGGTCAGACTGAACGAGTTAATGTTGTTCTAGAGGATATGTTAAGAGCATGCGTGTTGTCTTCTAGGGGGTTCATGGGAGTCATGGTTACCATTAGCTGAGTTTGCCTACAATAATAGTTATCAAGAAAGTATCAAGATGGCTCCATTCGAAGCTTTGTATGGCAGAAAATATAGAACACCACTAAATTGGGTCGAGCCAGGAGAAAGAAGGTATTATGGCATTGACTTTGTAAAAGAGGCCGAGAGGAAAGTTCATATTATTCAACAAAATATGAAGGCGACCCAATCGCATCAGAAAAGTTATGCAGACAGAAGAAGGAGACCCCTTGTGTTTGAAGTTGGTGACTATGTTTATCTGAAGGTCACGCCAATGAAGAAGAAATAATTTGGAGTCCAAAGAAAGCTTGCCGCTAGATACATAGGACCATACAAGATCTTGGAAAGAAGAGGTCCAGTAGCTTATAAGTTAGAGTTACCTGAGACAATGAGTACTGTCTTCCCAGTTTTCCATGTATCACATCTCAAGAAGTGTTTGCGTGTTCTGGAGGAAAGAATAGAACCTCGGGGCATCAAACTCAAATCAGATTTGGTGTATCGTGAGCAACCGGTCCGTGTGTTAGACACTAAAGAACGTGCTACTCGGAATAGTGTGGTGAAAACATACAAAATACAGTGGAATCATTATGATGAGGGAGATGCAACTTGGGAAACGGGAGAATATCTACAAAAAGCATATGAAGATTTTTATAACAAATAGTCCGTAACCCAAATCTCGGGACGAGATTTTTATAAGGGGGGAGGGCTGTAACACCCCGGTGTTATGCAAGCATTTAGGCACTGCAAATCATGCATATTATGCATCATCAAGCATCCTAATCATACATGCCTAATCATGTAAATAGTAACTGAAACAGTGCTTCGAAACATATGAAACATGCTCGTGAAACATGAATGTTGCACACACTTGTTTAGAGTTATTTTGCCCTAATTGTGCTTGCTAGGTTAGTAAAACATGTTTGGCTATAATTGTAAATCATCTAGAATTATTTAGCACAATTTTTGGAGCAAAGTTTGTATTCAAACTTTTGACAAAATATGCTTTTGAAATTATTATTGGAAAAGGTCAAAAATCCCCTCTATTTAGCTTTTGCTTCCCAATTCAAAATCTATGCATTTTTAGTTGGTCCCTAAAGCAAAGTTGTAGAGGATTAAATTCTAAGCAACTTTTATTTTTGGGCCATTTTCAAAAGAAGTCATTTTCTTGCTCAAAAGGGTACTTGAAAACTGATATTTGAAAATTCATTGAAATTAGAATTTGAAAAATTGTTTCTCTCTTTTAACGGGCCGCCGCCTCACTTCTGGCCCACCAGCCGAAGCCGGCCCAGCAATCCTCCCTGTGCCCACGCCTTTGCCTCGGCCCAGCCCACCTCGCGCGCTATCTTCCTTCTTTCCCCTCGCGCACGTACGCGTCCGACCGCGTCAGGCACGCCACGCCGCGTGGCGAGCGCATGCCGACGACGCCGGCCGGGTGGCGTCCCATGGCCCCCGCAAGCAAGCGCGCCTCGCCGTTTTCAAGCCACCGCAGCTCCGCTTTTCCCAGCACTTCTCATTTTTCCTCTCCCGCGCTGTGTCTCTGCCTCGCCCCACACCGAGCTCTGCTCGCGCCGCCATCGCCACCGCAGCCCCGCCGGCAAAATTGGCCGCCGGTGGTCCACCATTGCCCACAATCGAGCACACGTCGCTCCGCCTCGCTCCCCGGCACCTAGTGCTCACTGCAGGGACACCATTTGAGCAAGGATCGCAAACCGAGAGCCCAGTCGTCATACCCGAGGAGCCCGAGGAGCAGCTCAAGGTGTAGCCGTAGGAAGTGACCGAAGCAGACGAGGAGGACGTTGAGGAACTTTCGGAGTGCCCCAATCACCGCCCAAGCTCCTTCGAGAGAGGCAAGCCCCGGAGCATTTTTCTCCCCGGTTTGCAATTATTAATTCAATGCTTTACTTTAATTGATGCATTACGTTCAGGAGTTGTTTGCAACCGTTGTTGCATTATACCTTGTCTACCTTTGTTATACTATATCCTTGTTACCCTGATATCCGTAGTCGAGTCAATGCTTAGCTGGCTTAGACTGGTAGAAGTCGGGTGATTTCCTGTCACCTACGAGCTATAGGTGGTTACCTGGATCTGTTTGGAGAACTATGTAGTCATGGTATAACTAAGTGTTAAATGAAGTTGAGACCGGACGGAGACTTACAGAGTTTTGGACTGTAGTGCTTTTTGTCTGTGTCGATTAAGGACCGATCGTTATTGGGCCTCAGGTCATGTTGAACGCATGCCTTACATTTAGCTGGCCGAATAAAGTACCTTTCGACCGCGAAGCTAGGAGATTATTCAGGCCGAGTAGATTGCTCGCAGCGCACTGTACCGGAGCAGGTGTGGTAGGACATGGGGGCGCGATGATAAGACCAAAGGGCAGTCGGTCGGCCCCCGGGTGCAGGTGGTTCCTGACAAACTCGAGATTTTCCTGGATAGTTGACTCGGTGACCGATACCTTACTTTAGAGGGTGAGTGAGGTTTATGTAAGGAATAAATAACCAGCTGATTAGGAATCGATTCGAATCGCCATCGCTCCTAGATAGTGAGCACTTGACTTGAGTGACTTCATCGTAGTAATGTTGATGGAACACTTGGACAATTATAATGAATATGACATTATGAAAGTTGTTAATGATCATTGGTTATCATTATTTGCTTAATCACATGCTTGCTTTAGTATAGGTGCAAATGTAGTCGACAGGTTAATAATAATTAACTTGACAATAATGCTTTTGGAAAGGTTCTTGAAATACTAAAAATACCTCTTTTTGCAAATGAGTCAGCTACCCACTATAAAGCCCTTCATAATCATTGGTGTCACTTTATTTTCGGTTATGTCGGGTAAGTCTAGCTGAGTACCTTCTCGTACTCAGGGTTTTATTTCCACTTGTTGCAGATGGGTAGATGTATTACGGCTATTGTATCAACTGCCTTTATCCTACGATGGGTGATGCTTAGGACCATGGGCATGATCATTCCTTACGTCTCGTCTGATGCTTTTGTTGGAGATGATCATTAGCTGGCACTGTATTTGAACTCCGTGTGAGTGTGTGTGGTTTTGAACAAATGACTTCCGCTACTTCTATTTGAACTCGTTTTGTAATAACTATGTTTAAACTCTGATGTATCTGAGATGCGAAATTTTATATAATTTATGATGGTGACCGCTAAACTTATTACGATCTTGGCTGGTATGTGAGTTGGTTTGAAATCCTTCGTGATTTCATGGACTACCGGGTTATACGGGCTTAAGTTTGCTAAATCGTCTGCTCTGACGGATGATTTTCTTACTTAATTTCGTATAATTGGTCGGTTCTGTTACACTATATGTGCGTGGGTGTGGAGGGGACGCAAGCGGTAGGTGCGGGAAACTGTCAGCCTGTTCGCTTGCTCGTATCTGGCTTATAGCTTATAAGCCAATGAATATTATTTTTCTCTCACACCAAACCAATCAACAGTACTTTTCAGCCATGGCTTATAAGCCAGACCAGCCCAAACGAGCAGGGGAGTGTCGGCACAGATCGACACGGAGCGGGACACAGAGCAGGCCTAGGACACGGAGCGGCGCGGAACCCATGTGAAGCATGCTTGCAGCGCGGGCGTCCGGCACTAGCCTTTCCCGATATTCTTTTTTTTTTTCTGTGATTTTTGTTAACAGACCGCCCATCAGCACAACCATGCAAGGGACACCAAAATAATATCAATATAAAGCGCACAGTAGAATCTGAATTAGACTAGCCACTGATAGTACATGCCACTATTTGTTGGATCAGGGCCACGTACTGCAGGAGATCCGAGAGCCAGATAATCCCATGCAAGGTGATTGGCAAGCGCCAAGCGGATCGTCCTTGCTGCTGCAGATAGAAACACCACCAGCTGATACCTCCGCATGCAGCCACGTTGAAAGGTTCAGATGGGGTTGCAAATTGCAAAGTGCAGCCACAGCTATGCCTAGGACGAAGCCAGCCACTCCGGCCACTTGCGTACACCGGAAGAAGAAGAAGAAGAAGAATCTCACCACACCTTGGCTTTCTCTCTCTCAATAGTTTGTATCTTACTGTGTTGTTATTAAGGACCACTTTTCTACAGTCGCTCATGGCCCTAGAAAGATATATGCTTTGGATGCTAAAGCTGCTATTGATCTTTTCTTTTGAGATCATCACCTGGATCACTGTGAAGTGTGAACATGTCTTGCGCACACCTGTACACAGATGCATGCATACAGGACGAATTCAAGTGTGGCGTTTTTCTCCTTTTCAGAAATTAAAAAAAAAATGTGACAGTGCAGTGTACTGTATCTTCATCTATTCACATCTATTCAAGTGGTACAAGTAGCCGAGATCATCAACATAAAAAAAAGGAAGTAGTACAAATATTATTGGGCATACACATACAGAACAATGCATTCACGATGCATATGCACATATATGAATATGCTCCCTCCGTTCCCAAAAAAAAAAAGTAAATCTCGCTTCTCAGGAAGTAAAAAAATCTTAATTTTGACCATACATATATAATAAAGTATTAATATTTATGATGCGTAATAAATATAATTAGATTAAACATAAAATATATTTTCATAATAAATCTAATCGGAGATCTAAATATAAATAATATCTTCGATAAACTTAGTTAAATTTAAGAGTTTTTTGACTCTTCGTGAAGTGATATTTACATTCTTTTTGGATGGATGTAGTATATATATATACATACACACACACACACACACACACACATATATATATATATATATATATATATATATATATATATATATATATATATATATATTAATAAGTACTATATATTATTCCATTGGAATCTACCGATGAGACGACTGGCGTAAGTTCTAAGCCAGTGCAGTATTTAACTGGGTGTTGCTACCTTTTGCAGGATCAAGAAATGCCATATGCATGCATATGTATGAACAAGAGGAATGTAGGTCCCCATGTCATTTGTGTGTGCGCATACGTCAATTGGCTTGCAGATCTTCGTACCAGATCTCCCCAGCTGTCAAGTTGAGACACATGCATTACATGCACGTATCTGTACTTTACAGTATATATATCGAATTAAACTTAGCCAAGTAGCACATACTCCTATATATAGCGTGTACTGACTGCTGTATTGATCTCGTTAGATACATACGCATGGACTCGACCAAATGTATTAGTGCAAGTTGATTAAAGATTGAGATGACTCAGCTCATTCATCACATGAGGGGTCAATTGCATGGCAAGAAAGACCCATGATCGCCTGTTATAGATTAGCTAGGAGGATAAGGATGGAGGAAGAGTAGCATGAAGCTAGGGGAAACAATTTTGGTCTTTACTCAACATGTTTCATTACAATAATTTAGGTTGAGCGAGATTGATTTGTATACATCTCAATATTAAAATGAATCTTGTTCATGCATGCTAGCTTGGCCATCAAGTGTGTGTAACACTACTAGAAAAAAATCTTTTAGCAATGGAGGCCTGGTGCAGTGGTGAGAGCTGTCTCACTGAGTCATCAGGTCGTGGGTTCGAAGCAGCCTCTCCGTAGATTTTTACGGAGAGAAGGCTTGCCTCGGTTTTTCCCTTTCCCAGACTCCACTCATGTGGGAGCCTCCGGCACTGGGTCTATCCTTTAATGGAGGCATTTTTTTAGAGGCGGCTTAATTAAAATCCTCTCAAAAATGATTTCTGAAACAAGCCGCTTCTAGAAACCCATTTTTCGAGAGGAGACTGACATTTTCAGTCGCCTCTAAAAAAGTCCCTATCTTTAAAGGCAGTCGGATCTTGCCGCCTCTAAAAATCGATTTGTAGAGGAGAGTCATATCTACAAATTGATTTGTAGAGGTGTCTAGCACTTTCAACCACCTCTAAAAATACCCTATCTTTAATGGAAGTTAGATCTAGTGCTGCCTCTAAAAATTAATTAGTAGAGGAGAGTAGTCTCTAGAAATTGTTTTACAGAGGCGGCTGAATTTATAACCGTCTCTAAAAATAGTCGCATCACAGTAAAATTTATACACCTTTTTGTAACAAAGTCGGATGAAGACAAAAACTTTATATCGGAGTTGTATATCTCGAAGAGAGCAACAACTTTGTAGTTGGGACTTTTCATTTGAAATAATTTATATCCTATAGATTTCGTTTGAAGTTCTCACACATTTTGAAATTCAAATTGCTTGAATTTTCTAAACGACATCGGATGGAGAAATAATAAAAACCAAAGCTATAGATCGATCTCTAAAAGATTTAAAACATTGAAGTTGACAACTTTTTATTTGAAATAATCTACAGTCCCAAAATTCAGTTTTAAGTCCTATCATCTTGAAATTCAAAATTTTCAAACAACCTTAGACGAAGAAATTTAAAAAAAAACCAATGTTGTATATTTCAAAAAGTTATGCAATTTTTTACTTGTCAACTTTTTCGTTTGAAATCATTTATCCAAGGAAATTGTATTTGAAGTTATCATATTTTAAATTCAAATGTTTTAAATGACCTCGAATGGACAAATAACCAAAACCAAAGTTGTAGTACTCAACGATATCTACAACTTTCCATTTCAGACCTTTTTCATTTAAATTTATTTATGATCTCAAATATGCATTACAATATTCAGTATAGTGAATACAAAAGGAATGTACCTACTATTCAATGATAGCTGAATTTGAGGTTTTGTGGTAAGGGAAGTAACACGTGAGACCTGAAGTTGTGATTTTCTATCCCCAGCAAGATGGCAACCGCACATGTGCATATTTTGCACAAAAAATCATGCATGTGACTTGTGATTTCCCCAAATTAAAAAAAATTGTTATTTTTATGCCCAATTTATAATTTTTTAAAAAATAATTTGTAGAGGTGGCTGAGGTGAGAGCCATATCTACCAAGTTGATTTGTAGATGTGGCTGAAAACACAAACCACCCTAAAAAATCGCTAATTTATAGAGACAGAGAGGTAGAGGCAGTTGGCAGCCTAGACTTCTCAGTCCCTACTACAAATCTTTTACGTAGTAGTGTGTGTGAGAGGCGTCCTTAGGCTGAGCAGGTTGTGGGACTGTTTGATACCTCGAAATACAAGGTGACCCATGATAATATAAGTGCACTATAAGTATATGTTATGTACTAGACTTTGTCTCATCCATCCGTAAAGCCTAACAGCTCCAAGCAAAGTCTAATACAGTGTATTGTGGCGATTGATAGTTTCTACGTCTGTGTGTCGTGCTTCTCGGCTCTTGGCAAATGCATCAAGGAAATAGGCACTTGAGGTCCAGTTGTAATTCTTTTATGAAGGAATGGTCTAGTTGTAATTGACGATCATTCGTCCTCCTTGAACCCATACTATTCTAACTTCTCTGTTCCAAATTATAAGACGTTTTAGCTATTCTAGATATATTACTTTTTGTTATATATGTAGACATAGTGTTGGATAGCAAAAACTACGCATCTAAAAAAAATCAAAACGTCCTGCAATTTAAAACAAATGGAGTATTTTTTTATACAATACAGTACAATTTAACATCGTTATTATTTTAATTTGACACTTATTCAGGTCCCATTTAATTTCGCTCGATGTCTCCAAATTCTCTGAGACGGCACTGGTGTGTAAGGATGAAAATGGAACGGAAATATCCCGAACCGAACCGTATCGTTTTCTATATTTAATCCGATCGAATCCGCATTTTCTTGTCCGACTTTACCGTTTTCGCTTTCGCATTTGAGATGTTTCGTATTTCAAATGTAAAAGTAGAAAACGGTTTACACATTTTTCGACCGTTTTCTACTTTTCTACTTTTAATTTGAAACATTCCGAATTCAAAATTCGGTTTTAAACCGAATTTGGCCAACTGCACAGGTCATACAGCCCAATTACAGGCTGCTCACCACGCAGCTGCATTCTTTCTACTGGTGGCTAGCTGTCCTCTCTTATAGACGGCGCTCAGCCTCATCTCTCTTATTATGTATTTGGTCGTGCACTTGTTTAATGCTATGCACTTGAACTAGATCATGCACTTGTTAGTTGTGAACTTGTTATGTATTTGGTCGTGCACTTGTTTAATGTTATGCACTGTGGGTCGGTATTTCGTATTGAATTTTCACATACCGACCGTGTTCGACATAATTCCGCTCGAATTGGTTCGTTTCCGAAATTCTAGATATTCCGTAAATTCTTGTTCGTTTTCATGTCCGGCTTGTCCGCTTTCGATTTCGCTTTCGTATTTCAAATGTAAAAGTAGAAAACGGTTGAGTTTTTCGACCGAATTCGACCGTTTTCATCCTTACGTGTGTGTGTTTAATATATTTATTTTATTTTGTGGGGAGGCAAAAGCGCGTTGCTAGTTTGTGCTGATAGGTCCAACTCTGTCCAAGTGCCCACTAACGGTGGTGGTCCAGATGAAGCGGGGACAAGCTTTGTTGATGAAGCCCAAGATACGAAAGCCCATTAAGAAAAGCCCAGCCGAAAGCTGATAATTTGTTTTTTTGGAAAGCTTTAATATTTTTTATTGAGGAAAGCGAAAGTCTGAACTCGGTAAGTACGGTAGGCCCTGGCCAAACTATGGGTTTCGTTTAGCCGGCCCGGAGCATAACTTTGACATGCTTTTCCCACGTACGGCACCTGACGTCCAGAAGTTGTTGTTCTATCCGTTCCCTCCAGTCACCTCCGCTCCCTGATCGGCTCCACCACGGCTCCCACACGCCTCCTTCTCTACCGCGCCTCCCGCCGGCCTTTCTCTCAATCGCCGCCGCGCTCGCACCGCCACGGTGTGCTCACCGCACGAGGCCGCACCACCCGACTGTTGCTGTTGCCTCCATCACGGGCACCGCGTGTGCCCTATCGCCAAGGGCCGCACAGCCGCCCGTGTGCCATCTTCCTTCTCCACCGCGCCCGCACAGCCAGGATCCCGATGTGCCGTGCGGCGCCCGTCGGACTGCCATGTTTTGCTAAAAACGTATGTTGCAAGCGTATTTTTCGAGTGTTTCAAATGTTTAAAGGTATGTTGCAAGTGTTTCAGATGCATATTGCAAAAGTAGACCAGGATGTTGCAATGGTTGTACACGTATGTTGCAAATATTTGTTACCAATGTTTTATCTGTGTTGTACGGACACATGTTGCAAGTGCGTTTATCTGGATGTTGCATATGTTTCACACATACGTTGCATGTGATTTATCTGGATGTTGCGTATGGTTGCAGTGGTTTTCAATTGTTTTCTGGTGTGTTTTTTTCAAGTGTTTTAGAAGCATGTTTTCAAGTGTTTCATCTGCCTTTAGATGCATGTTGCAACTGTTGTATTTGGATGTTTTGAAAGCAGATCGAGTGTTGCCTCTTCTCCTCGCCTTCTGCTGCATCGTCTTATTGTGTCCTCCTCCCGGCGTCGGCACGGCATCCATACGATGCTGCAGCTGGGTCCATCTGAATTGGAGGCGCTGCCCCCTTCCCCTCTTGTCGCTCGGGTGGCGCGGGCCCCACATGGAGCATGCGAAACGGAGTGCAGCACACGGCATCTGTTCGGATGTCCGGGCGCTAGCACTGCCGTTCCCGTACCTCAAAATTTTATTATGTGTTCGATATTCAAAGAATGAACTTTTTATGAGTGAACCTAGAAGGAGGCAGATATCATGCAACCAGTCACATAATAGGGGAGTGCGCGATCCCAGCTCCTTTTCGTCTTCCTCCTTGTGCGTCCATGCCCGCCTTTCTCGTTCGCCGCCCTCGGCCATCGGCTGCCTCGCCTTTGGCCACGCCACCCACCTCCCGCCCCCGTCCATCAACCCCGCCCTCCCCTAACTTCGTCCGGATCTTTGTCGCTCAAGTGTGCTCGCTCCCCCAGCCTCCATCGCCGCCTCCAGCCAGCCGCTCCCTCACCGCTGGCCGCGCCGCCCACCGCCCATCCTGCCGCTCTAGCCCGACCTCCCCTTTCCGGAGGAGCCAGAGCTCGAGCATCTCGCCCCTACCGTCCGCTCCGCCCATCCAGTTGTCCCCTGCCGCCTCGCTCGCTATCCGTCAACCTGCCACCATGCCGGGCTGCCCGCCGCCTAAGCCCCCCACCACCACACACACACACCCCCACACCCCCACTCCTCCTTCTATGCCCGCCGGGCATAGATTCCCGAACAGAGGTTGAAGACGACGTGGCGGGGTCGCGAGGAAGAAGACGATGCACCGTGTCGCGCGCTCGTGCTTCCGCGCGATTGATTTTCTAAACCTAGACTATTATTTATGGACGTTTGGCGCGGCAGAGCAGGCTAATAGAGATGGATGGGGAAGGTTTGTAGAGTTTATTTTGTTTTTTCTCTCCCTTGTTGGGCCATTTCCCCTGCCTAGTAGGAGTACAACAGAAATGGTGACCCCGGCACACATGTTGGAGCAGGAGCCCAGATACAGGCCCTTGACGAGGCACGGATGCGCAATGAAACCGCTGCAGCGGTTGCCTTGCGGTGCAGAGCATGAGCCGCCGCCGCCGCCGCCGCTACAGACAGAGCTACAGCACTTGGTAGCGACCGCCACGGCTACGGTCCTCCGGAGCTGACAAGTGACAGCCGAGAACAGAACCCATCGCGATATATGGGGCATGTTTAGATGGCGAATTTTTTTGCAAAATGCCACTGTAGCACTTTTCGTTGTTATTTGACAATTAGTGTCCAATCATAGTCTAATTAGGCTTAAAAGATTCGTCTCGTGAATTTCATCTAAATTGTGTAATTAGTTTTATTTTTTATTTATATTTAATGTTTCATGCATGCATTCCAAAGATTCGATGTGACGAGGAATCTTGAAAAATTTTGCAAGAAATGAAGGGAAGGGCATGCATGATGTCGCTCCCTGATGCCATGATCCCCTGCATGATTGAACGCCGCTCGCCTCGCCTGCCTAGACGGATGGATCACCGTCATGGGAATGGGCTGTTGCTAGCACATGGTACTAGCAGCGGTTAGGCCCTCTTTAGTTCCACTTCAAAATCCCAATTTTTTTAAAATTTTCTGTCACATCGAATCTTTAGACGTATGTATGAAGCATTAAATATAAATAAAAAATAAAACTAATTACACAGTTTAGACGTAATTCACGAGACGAATCTTTTAAGCTTAATTAGACTATGATTGAATACTAATTGCTAAATAACAACGAAAGTGCTAAGTGTCATTTCGCCAAAAATTTTGCCATGTAAACGGTACCTTAGTAGTGGGTTCACTCCAGTCCCATCCCATACAGGTTTAGCAATGGATGGATCATGGATGGACCTTTAGCCGAGCTAACACGGCGGTTACGGTAACAGCTTCACCGACAAGGTCGTCCGTCAACGCACGAGCAGGGCAGGGACGTGTGTCCTGCCAGGCAAATGAGGGGACACGTATTCAAGACTCCGGCCTGCAGAAAGCCAGTACTAATACGGAGTACCACTCCATTGTATGGCTTCACCCGGGCCTGGTTTACATCGAAAGTTTTTTTACTCTCTTTGTTACATCAAATCTTTGATACATGTATGGAGTATTAAATATAGATAAAAAAAATAACTAATTATATAGTTTGATTGTAAATTACAAAACGAATCTTTTGAGTCTAGTTAGTTAGGCTATGATTGGACAATAATTATCAAATACAAACGATAGTGCTACAGTGCCAAATATTGATTCCTAGCCCTAATCTAAACACTGCACCAGTCGTATAACCTCGACTCCTTTTCATTCATGCGGCAAGGCACAATGGCCCCGGCCGTCGGGACCTGTGCTGTGTGCCCTTGCCCTCCCAAGCAACGGTGCTGCTGCCTGCTGAACAGTGCAGTGGTGAGTGCTGACCTGACCACCGTCAAGACGAGGAGGCAAACGCTAACCATAACCACTACTGCTGATCCGCAATTATCGGCGCGGTGCGGTCAGCTTCATGAACATCGGCACATCGCCGCGACAGTGACACCGGATGCCATAGCCTCTGCAGCCTGGAGAAATCGTTGGCCGAATCAAAGCTACAACTACTTCTGCTACTAGTACCTCGCATGATTTGATTTGACACCCTGATGAAACAGGAGAACCAACCAACTGCCAGCAGCCTGGTGCGATGCGATCGTATATGTGGATTATCGTGAGAAAAATACTATTATAACTAAAAATTTACGACGATTTACGACCCCTTACGATGATTTACAACCAAACAGGCTGCAGATTGTTAGTATCAAACACCGGTAGATGCATAGTATTTGTTTCTTCAGATCACCAGCCAGTAGCCAACTGAAGCTGCTTCGAATTCGATACGGAGAAGACGAGCAGTGAACAGTACATGCGCACCATATGAGTCGGTCAGAAAACTGAATCAGAAATCATTCAGATTGCTACTACATACAAGAATGTTTCCATCTTCTTATTGTTTCCAGCATCAACACTCGTAATAATCTATCCAACAGCAGCACGCACGCCGACATGTACAAGAAGCAGAAGCAGAAGCACAAGGTGAACCGGGGCAGGGGGAATCAGATTCGGTTATAGCAGTAGAAGTAGCAGCAGTAGCTGCACATACATACAGTTGAACTGAGGGAGCAGCCGGAGCAGCAGCTCTAGAGGAACACCGAGGAACAGACCACGCCGTCACCAGCGTCACGTCCGCGGGAACACGCCCAGCATCTTGCCCTTGCCTAGGCACTCGGCGAGGCGCTTGGCGCCCTCCACCTCGGCGGCCACCAGGCCCTGCAGGAACCCGCACGCGCCCGCGGCCACCATCTGCTTCCGGCACCGCCGGGACTGCGCCACCGCCAGCAGCACCCACACGGGGAACCGCCTCTCCTCCACGCCAGACCCGGACGGGTCCCCAAGCAGCTGCACCGCGTTCACCACGCCGCGCTCGTCCTTCCGGAACGCCTTGCGGCACGCGCTCGACGCGGCCAGGACAGCCACCAGCGCGCGCGCCGCGGCGTCGCGCTCGCCCGCGGCCTTCGCCTCCAGCATCCACACCAGCCGCGGGACGGCGGCGTCCGCGACGATGGCCTCGTAGTGCTGCTGCTGCTGCCGCCGCGCGGCCTTGCCTATCCTGCCACCTCCTGCGTTAACGCAGAGCTCCGCGAGCGCCAGCGCGGCCTCCGTGCGCGTGTCGGACCGGTCGCTGCCGAGCGCGGCGGCCACATGCGCCACGAAGCTGCCGCCGCCGCCGGAGCCGGACGCAGCGGCAATCTCGGCGATGTACCGGAACGAGGCCATGTTGCGGAGGAGGCCCAGCGCGGGTGCCAGCCCCGGCGGCTCGTCGCCGCTGCTGCTGCTGCCGCCGTCGAGGAAGTCCCTGACGCACGCCAGCGCGCCCGCCTGGAAGACGTCCACCTTGAGCCGCTGCGCCTCGTCGCCGTCCCCCGCGGTGAGGCGCTGCAGGCACCCGAGCGCCTGCTCCTGCGCGCGCGGCGTGCCCAGGGAGACCAGCTGCAGGAGCAGCAGCGGCACTGCGCCGCCCTCGTCGCGGAACGCCGGCAGGAGGTCCGGGAAGGCCGCGAGGTTGCGGAGCACCCCGGCCGCGGACGCCTGCGCCGCGGGTGTCCCGCCGGCGCAGGCGGACAGGAGCGCCGCCACCCCGCCGCGCGCGGCCACGGCTGCCGCCGCGTCCCGCGACGACGACGTCAGCGGGAGCAGCGCCGCGCACGCGTGCTCGGCGGCGGACCCGGACTCCAGCGCGCGGCACAGGTGCGGCACCACGGCGCCGGCCTCCTGCGCGAGGGCAGGGCGCGCGGCGTCGGAGACCGCGAGGGCGGCCAGCGCGGCCACGGCGCGCTCGCGGAGGTCGCCTCCGCCGCCGCCGGCGGCGGAGTCGAGCAGCGCCGCCACCGCGGAGACGGCCGCGGCCGCGGATGGCGCTGGCAGAGTGGTGGCGGTGGTCGCTAGCTCCTCCAGCGCGGCGGCGCGGGAGGCCGCGGACCCCAGGCGGAGCCGGGAGACGAGCGCGTCTTCCGCGGCGGAACCGGAGGAGGAGGAGGAGTGGGCCGGCGCGGGCGCGGAGGCGAGGAGGCGCGCGTCGGCGGCGAGCTGGGAGAGCTCGGCGGCGGTGGAGGAGAGCAGCGAGACGGTGTGGAGGTGGCCGAGCCTGGGCGCGTGCGCGTCCCCCGCGGCGGACACGGAGAGCAGCGCGCGGAGCGCGGCGGCGAGCGGGGCCAGCAGCGGCGCGGCGGGCGGGAAGGCCGGGCTGGCGAGGGACGCCGACAGCGCGGCGAGCGACGCGGAGATGGACGGCCAGTGGCGGCGGAACGCCGGGGAGGAGGCCGCCGCGGCGGGCACCGCGTCCAGCAGCCGCAGGCACTCCGCGACGCCCGGGTGGTCCCCCGCCGACTCGTCCTCCGCCGGCGGCATGGTCATGGCGGCGGGAGAGGAGAGGATCAGATGGGGGAGGAGGGAGATGGGGAAATGCGGAGGGGGGAGGGATGAGCTGGGTTGGCGCGTGGAGTGCGAATTCTGCGCAGAATCAGCGCGCCAAGGCCAACTACTTTCAGTACGCGACGTGGTGTGTGGGGGGTTTGGGGCAATTTTCTTAAGTGTTTTGGGTTGGTGGGCTTCTTCGCCACTCTGTCGGCTGCTGCTTCCTTTCCTTCCATGGACCTACTAGCCTTGAGGCAGTTGTGATTCTTCCGGAAACCCGGTCAAGGTTTGTGTGTGTATATGACTCCTTTTCAATCAAACAGTCATTATCGTTTAGGCTGTCCGCACTGCTATCCCTCTAAATTCCACCTCCAAAGAAATATTCTCGTCTTAGTCACCTACTTACAGTACCATCTCCCGCACCCATATTCTCTCTATATCAAACTCTATCCCATTTTCTCTAAATTTTTAATCCCTCTCCCTCTCTCCCCTCCCTCCCACCGAGCACGTGCATGGGGCCCACCTCGCCTTTACCGTTTCGCCGTACGCTCTCTGTATTTCGCGTTCCTCTCTCCTCCCCTTATTTCCCAGTGCAGGATACAGGCCTGCGCTGCGGCGATTTCTTCCGCTATGCGGACATGCAGGGCGGCATACAGGTGCCCGGTGCGGACAGCCTTAGAGAGGGGACGACGGCACGGCAGCATTCCATGGTTGAATTTCGCATTGCGTGGAGGACAAAGCCGAGGGTCCATCGGAGGATTCAGTGGTTCAATTGTAACCGTCTCGGTTTACTAAAAATATGTCATGAATATTATATTTATGTGTTAATGTATGTAATAGCATATATAGATCAATTTTCGTAACTCAAAATGATCAACGGAAATGCGATATGAAAGTTAATTCCATAGTCATGTCATATCACTTAGGGTTTAAAACCAATTTTTATTAAGCAAAAATGCTATAGATACATGTATGTGATACTTGAATAAAGTTTAAAGTATAAACTTTGTAGATGACAATTAAATACCTGTGGTCGAAAATAATATTACTAGCTAAGATTTCCAATAGCTTAGAAATACAATTTAAAATAGATTTCAACTCAGAACTTTGAAAATTTCTTCAACTTTGGAAAGGGTAGACATTGCTTTGTTCATCAATTTTTGTAGAAAAATTTAGTTAAGAAGCATAGTAGTGTCATGGCCTATTTTAGTAGCCTTATGTACCCTCTAAAGTAGGGTGAAGATGGTTTGGGTGTTTGGCCAACCGATTAGTTGTTTTGGACGCTTTAAAAAGCGTGCATGTCACGTCGTCTGTCGGTTTCCTCGCGTAGGCGCGGTCACCGCGCCCCTGAGCCACGACGTCGACGCGTCGGCCGCCTGCGCGCGCGCCTGACCGCGCTTAGCAGGCCGCTGTGGCCGACAGCCCTGGCGCGCGGCTGCCCCACCTCACTGTCGCGCTACTACCCCGCCACTAGCTCCCGACCATGCGCCATCACGCCGTCGTTGCCCTGCCCCATCCCGTGCTGCACTGTCGTCGTGTCCGCCACTGCTGCCTCGCATCGCAACGTTCCTGCTGCCGTCGTGTCGCTCCAGTACGCATGCTGCATCGTGCTGCCCCTCCCTAGCCCGGTTGGGTGCCGTCCGCACATGGCCGTGCGCGCTGCCGTCGCTTTGCCATTTATGGCACTTCGGCCGCGCGGGCCACGCAGGTCGGGCGCGCACGCCCGTCGGCTATCGCCGGCACATGGGCCTCCCAGTCCCGCCAAGGCGTGGACGAGCCGAACCCACTGCCGCGCGCGTCTCTCCCTCCCTCTCCTTTCCGTCGTCGTCGTGTCGCGTCACGATGAGGCCAGAGAGCAAGCACCTCTCGTCAATTCCTCGTGCTCGCGTCTCCGCCTTCATGCCCCTCTCCATCCGACCTCGGCCCGCCTTGACTCGCATCGCGCCAAGCTCCAATTTTGGAATCTTGCCGCCGCCATGCCGTTAAGGCTCGTCGCCGCCCGCGTCGTGGTCAGTCTCCACCACTTTACCTCGTGTTAATTCCTTTGCATCGTTAGCTCATCTTGGCTTCCTCTTCGTTGTGCGCACGCTAGTCGTAGCTTTTGTGACGCCTCCTTGCCGCTGACGCGACCGTGCCTTAGTTGTCCTCCGTTCGCCTCGCCGCGCACACGCAGCCAGCCTCACTCAAGTCGTCTCCGGCCGAACCGGCTTCTTGGTATGGTCACCGGTGAGTTGTCGTTGCTCACCCGCTGCCCTACTTCCTTGATTGTTGCTGTAGCTCACATGAACGTTGGTGCCATTGCCGCAGGGTGTCCGCCATCGTGGAGAGGTCTTTCTACGTCGTCCTGGCTCGTGCAACCGCCGCCCATCATCTCATGTCGAACCTTAGGTGAGCGTCGGCGTCGTAGCTAGGTCAGTGGGGGTCCCGTATGGACAGCGTAGGCGCCTGTGCCACTGCTCGTCGCGCCGGAGCGCGCGAGGATGGCCGAGGGCCTCACCGTTGTAAAGAGGAGAATGGTCCGAGGGTTCTCTTGCATAAGTGGTTTCTATAGGAATAGTTACATGGACTGCAGGTTGTTTTGCTCATAGTCCAGGGGCATTTTTGCATATGTGCCAGCGCGCGCAGGCCGCCTTGTCGCGGGCCGCCTCCGCACGTGGGTCACGCCTCGCCTGTGGGCCGCCGCGCGCTCACGCGCGCGCACGCGTTGCGCTGCGTGGGCCGAAATCGGGGTTTAGATTTTCCATGGAAAATAGAAATAGCTTTACATTTGTAATTCGGAGCTGAATTAGTAGCACAAGGGAGGGTCAAACTTTATGATTCTTTGTGTGTGGAGTGGAATAGGTCACAAAATTTGACTCTCACATTACATAGACTAAGCTCCCCCTAAATATATACATACATATGATGGAGAATATAGTTTATGCATAATTGGTAAATTAATGCTCAATGGAGTTTAATCTATATTATGCATGGAGAAAGCATATAAATACCAAAGTAAAATCAACATGATGATATCGGTTTAGAAATACCACATGTGGAAAACAATTTTATTTATACCACTTGTAATAGGTGGTGGATATTTGAAGTATGATGCTTAACTCCGGGGACTCTATTTTTCTTACAATGAGACTACTATACACATGATAAGCTTGAAAAGGTGTTAGTCTTAAAGCATCCAACTTATAGAGTAACATCCCCCTAAATTTATGCACACAAGTATGGAATACTTGTAGGAGACATGTACATTGATTTTAGAATAAAAAATACCACTTGAAAGATGACATCACATGAATGTGAGAATTATTTTTGAAGGTGATATTCCGGAGAAATTATCTACAATTTGAACTTTGACACATATTAGATGAATAATTGTAAAACAAGCTATGTGTCGTGCTCCTAAACAATTTAAACCATGTATGTTTGCTCCAAGGGTTAAGAATGAGACCGAGCAAGCCTACCATAAGATATACCTAGTGTATACATGACAAAGGATTTAAGCATGCAAATGCAAACCTAGGCATGAAAAGAAACTAGATGCTAATTGAAATTGCAAGAAATTATATCTAGTTACCTAACATGGGAAGGGGAATTCGGGTCCATAGTTTTCACTAACCCACTTGGCAATTACCTTGTCCATAATGATGCACCCCTTGAAATGCACCCATACTTTGCCACGTCTCCAAATTCCCCAAAGTCCATCGGACTTCTCACTTCCCTTTCAGGATCCAAACATTTTTAGTGCTCTTCATGTTGAAAATTATCTCTTTTGGCACCCAAATGCGTTTGGCCCCATTATTGGCTTGCTTGTTCACCTTGATGGCCACCACCTTATCATTTTCTTCTTCTTCAAGATATAAGGTGTGGAGGTCTTTTTGTCCACCTTGTTGGTGCGGGTGTTGGAGAGCTTGCTTGTTTCCTTTTTTTCTCTTTCTTCTTAGCTCCTTCCCTATTCTTCACCTTACATTCATAGGACTTGTGGCCTTCCTTGTGGCATATATAGCAAACCATGGTTTGTCCTTCATCAAGCTTCTTCACTCCCTTGATGGTGTTATCTTGATGAAGTTGGGCTTGCTTTGTTTTGCCTTTTACTTGAGTCAAGTCCTTGGTAAGGTGAGCCACTTCTTGCTTGAGTTGCTCATTCTCCATTGTGACCTCTTGTGTGATGTATCTACAACAACTTTCTCAATATGAACTTGGTTGCACAAGGATGAGTCTAAACAGAAATCATTGCAAAAAGTAGAGGCATTCTTTTTAGGCATGTCAAAGGTAAAACTTTTCTTTTTTGGTGCCTCCGTGGGGGTAGTACCGACGACTTCAAGATTAACCACTTTATTTGTTAGCTCATCACAATGTTTGCATATGGTTTCCATTTTAGCGAGCAAACTTTTTATAATCATCTTGTGAGCTAGCTAACTTTTTCTTTAATTTTTCATTTTTCTTTATAAGTTGCCCATCATTGATTGTGCAATTATTTATGTTTGCACTAGTCTCAAGTTGCTCAATTTTAGTAGATAGCTACATATTAAGATTGGCAAAAGTTTTATATTGTTCAAGCAAAGTAGCATAAGCTTGTTGTGAGATATCTAGTTTTTTCTTTTAATTTTTCAATCTTCATTTGTTGACTAGTGCAAATTTTAGCAAAGTTAAGATTTTGTTGCACAATTAAATCATAAGAAGATAGCTCATCATCACTATCACTATCATTGTCACTATCACTAGGGATAGGCTTTTTGTTACCTCGTGCCATAAGGCACACACATGAAGTGCTTTATGATGAGTGCTTGTGCCCGCGCCTCCTGTGGTGGTCTTCTTCTTCACTTGAAGAATCGTCCCATGACCTTATTGATGTGAGAGCTTTGTCCTTGCATGCCTTCTTCTTTGTCTTGGGCGTGGGCTTGTTTGAATAAACTTTCACAAAGTGCCCCAACTTGCCACATCTATAGCATCATTTCTTTCTTTGCTCATTTCTTTGATTGGTGAAGATGAAATCTTGAATTTGGATGGGCACACTCTTGACATTGAGTTTTTGGATCATCTTCTCCACCTTGTTGATAAGCTTGATAGATTCTTCATCAAGGTCAGAGGTGGAGGAGGAAGATTGATCATCATCACTTGATTCTTCATCGTCATCATCATCATCTTCTTCTTCATCTTTACTTGAGGAGCTTGAGCTTGAGCTTGTCTCAACTTGCTTGCCCTTCATCTTCTTTTTCTCACTACATGGGAGAGTTTTGCCTTTGCTTGATGAAGATGCTTCTTCTTGACCAATCTTGCGTGACATTTTAAATGCCACTATCTTGCCAATGACTATAGCCGGGGTCATGGTGCTCAAGTCCTCCATATTGTGAAGGATGGTGATGATGCTTGCATATTTCTTTTGTGGTAGCACAGAGATGATCTTCCTCACGATGTCTACATCATCTAGCTTTGTTAATCCTATTGAATGGAGCTCATTGATAATTAGATTCAAACGAGAATACATATCATGAACTAGCTCATCATCATTCATTTTAAAGGAATCATCATTTTGTTTAGCTAGACAATGTTTTTGCTCACGGACATTAGTTGTGCCGTCATGGAGTTCTTGGAGTTTTAACCAAATTTTATGTGCCATATTTAAAGTGAACACTTGGTTAAACACATCCATGCTAAAAGATTCAAACAAGCAATTTTTAGCTCTAGCATTGAAATAAATTTCTTTTTCCTCACTCTTTGTGGGTTTATCGGGAGTGACTCTCTAAACACCCAAATCTACCACCTCAAGGTGACAAGCCATTCTAGCTTTATAGTAGGGGAAGTTAGTGCCGTGAAAGTGCAGAGGCCTAGAGGTATCCATCCTAACCACTCTAAATAGCGTCGGCTCAACGACGGTAAAGCCAAAGGTCCAAATTAAGCCAATCGTCTCTGATACCAATTGAAAGGGACCATAACGCCTAAGAGGAGGTGAATTAGGCAATTTAAAACTCTAACTCTAAACTATGGCCTCTTTTTCTAACCTAAGCAAAACCTATGCAAAAAAGATAAACTATCTAAATGTGCAACTACGGTTTTGCTAGTGTGTTGCTATCTCTACCGCAAAAGGAGTTATGCAAGCAATGTAAATACGTAAGCTAAAAGAGTAATTTAGAGATATGCAAACTCCCATCGACGACTCCGGTATTTTTATCGAGGTATCGAGAAGCGCACAAGCTTTCCCCTAGTCCTCGTTGGAGCCCCTCGCAAGGGGCAAGCTCCCGGTCAGGTATCTCCGTGGATAGCCTCGGGCCTTCCTCACACGCAAGTGGGTCTCCGACGTGCCTTTTGGCAAGTCTCTCCCAGATGCTCCCTATCATCTTCATTGTCAAGCTTCCGGTCGAAACACCGCAGGCCTTGTTCCCTCTGGTACACGATGGCGGCCACACCACAAATGTGGTTGGTGTGATCTCATAAGACTACAAGCCCCTCTGATGTACAACAATGGTGCACGCAAACACCGAGTGGTAAGAGATATGCAAACCTCACTAAACACTAGGCCTAAACCTAGAGCAAGCGCATAAGTGGTGGTCTAATCAATCTAAGCACTTTACAAAACACCTACGCTAATCACCTAACGAATCACTAAGCACTATGTAAGTGAAGATCACTAAAATGATGTATCAACACCCTTGGTATATTTCCTCAGCTCTCCACATCACAAATGGCCGGTTGGGGGTCTATTTATAAACCCCACCGAGAAAGTAGCCGTTGGGGGCGAAACCCAGCTTTCTGCTCCTGACCGGACACTGATCATGTCCTGACCGGACGCGTCTGGTCATCCCAACCGTTGAGCACGCGTGCTGATTAGACTCTAGGCTAAGTCCGATCATCATCGACCAGACGCGTCCGGTCGCGCTGGCGCCGCTCTGGAACCTCTTTGGAAATGATCAGACGCTGCACTTCGTGCATCTGGTCATCTAGTGCCGCTGCGTTCAGTCACGCTAAAAACATTACTGTGATGATGAATAGTGTCACTGGTGCGTCCAGTCACTGCTTCGCTCAGCGTTCGATCACTACTGCTCAATGTCCGGTCATAGCTGCCAACACCTAGTGTTGTCGAGCAACTGATTGGACGTGTTCGGTCCTTATTAGGGCCGCAACCGGTCACCTCTGCCGAGCTCGTTTCTTCGTGATCTTATGTCCGGCTTGGTTCCCATCTTCATGTGAAAGCTCTAGTTTGGTTTTGGTTAATTGATAAAACCCTAAGTGCTAACCTAGTTTATCAAAGTGATTATGAGATAGATAGCACTACCCCAAGTGATGAAGCAATGGTGAAGATCATGATGATGGTGATGGCATGGTGATGATCAAGTGCTTGGACTTGAAAAGAAGAAAGAGAAAAACAAAAGGCTTAAGGCAAAGGTATAAGTGGAAGGAGTCATTTTATTTTAGTGATCGAGACACTTAGAGAGTGTGATCACATTTAGGATTGATAGCCGTACTATGAAGAGGGGTGAAACTCATATCAAAATATGGTTATCAAAGTGTCACTAGATGCTCTAACTCATTGCATATGCATTTAGGATCTAGTGGAGTGCTAACACCCTTGAAAACATTTGTGAAAATATGCTAACACATGTGCACAAGGTGATACACTTAGTGGTTGGCACATTTGAGCAAGGGTTAGAAACTTCACTGGTGGAGAGTCCGCCCATAGAGTGCGGATAGTCCGACGGTGCCACCGTCGCTCTTTACAGAAAAGACAGAGGTCACTATAAGTGACCGGACACTGGTCTCGGTAGGACCGGCACGTTCGGTCAGTGAAAGTGTGAAGACGCTGGCATCGGTCTTTGACTAGACGTTGGGTCACTTAGTGACCGAACGTTGACGGGGTGTGTCTGGTCCTGCTGATGTGGCAGTCAACAGAGGTGACGTCGTGTGACCGGACGTTGGGTGAGTCTGGTCAAGCATGACCAGACATGTCCGGTCGTGATTTCTCGCTTTTGGATGCTTACTGGAAACGATCGGACGCTGAGGTCCAGCGTTCGGTCACTTCACAGTAGCGTGTCTGGTCATTACTTGACCATTGGGATTGAGCGCTCAGTATTTGAAGAGAGGGGACATGTGGCATGCATCGCATGACTGGACGCTGGTGTCCAGCGTCCGATCAATCTGACCGAAGCATCCGGTTGCCCCGTGTTCAGTGCAGTGAGGAGCCCAACGGCTCTATTCATGGGGGCTCTCTATTTAAGCCCCATGGCCGGCTTAAGCTCACTCTCTTAGCCATTTGCATTGATATAGCAACCTTGTGAGCTTAGCCAAAGCCCTCCCACTTATCTCCATCATTGATCCTTCATCATTGTGAGATTAGGAGAGAATCCAAGTGCATTGCTTGAGTGATTACATCTAGAGGCACTTGGTATTCGTGTTTCACTACGGGATTCACTTATTACTCTTGGTGGTTGCTGTCACCTAGACGGCTTGGAGCAGCAAGGATCGTTGAGTGGAGGTTGGTGATTGTCTCTGGCTCTAATCGTGGTGATTGTAAAGGGTCTTGTGCCTTCTCCGGTGGAGTGCCAAAAGGTAACTTTAGTGGATTGCTCGTGTCATTGAGTTACCACACTTGTGGGTAGGTTCTTGCGGTGTCTAATTGTGTGGACGAGGTTCATGCAATACCTCTTAGCCGCCGAACCACCAAGTGTTGGTTGACACAACGGGGACTAGCGTGCTGGCAAGCACGTGAACCTCGAGAGAAAAATTGGTTGTCTCTTGCCCTTTGGTATTCTCCTGGTGATTGATTTAGTATTCATCTTGTGACTGGTTCACTCCTCTACACGGCGGTATAATCACCCTACTCACTCATTTATATTCTTGCAAACTAGTTGTAGCAAGCTCTTTAGTGTAATTAGAATTGAGAGCTTGCTTTGTTGTTTTAAGTTCATCTAGTGAAGCTCTTTAGTGTAGCAAGTGTGAGAGCTCTTAGTGAGTAGTGACATATCAAATTGTGTGTCTAGAGATCATAACAACTAGAATTATTGGATAGGTGGCTTGCAACCCTTGTAGAGCAAGAGCAAGTTTGCATTTGACTATTTGTTATACTAATCAAATTGCTCTAGTTGATTTATAGATTTTTAAATAGGCTATTCACCCCCTCTAGCCATATTAGGACCTTTCAAGTGGTACTGGAGCCGCGGTCACCGTTTGATTAAAGGCTTAACAACCTTGGTGTCAAATTATGGCTCAAGTTGTGTTCAACCATGTGGGGGGGGTAAACCACCATTCTTTGATGGCACATGCTATGATTATTGTAAGAGAATAATAAGGACGTATCTTGGTTCAATCAATGATTAAGTATGGGAGGTGACCGAGAATGACTATGCTATCATTGATCCCAACAATCCCACCAACCAAGACAAGACCAACAAGCAATGCAATTCAATGGCCCTCAACACCATATACAATGCCATTGATTCCAAGGTGTTTGAGCAAATCAAGGATTGTGAAAGAGCTAATGAGATATGGAGGTGATTGGAGGAAACATATAAGGGCACACCAGTGGTGAAGAGTGCCAAGTTGTACATCCTCAATGATAAATTGACAAGCTTCAAGATGAAGCATGATGAGAGCATTCCAGAGATGTTCCATCAGTTGCAAGTAATTATCAATGACTTGAAGGCTTTAGGAGAGAAGATCAAGGATGATGATGTCTCTCATCGATTCTTAATGTGCCTACCTCTAAGATTTGAGATGTTGAGATTGCTTATCGTAAGAGGAGGATTGAAGGAGATTACCCCTAACCAAGTACTAGGTGATGTCATGACACAAGAGACATACTATGTGGAAAGAGAGGGAAATGACAAGGATGACAAGAAGAAAAAAGAAGACAAGAAGAAGAAGAGTATAGCATTCAAGGCTAGCTCATCATCATCCAAGAATAAGGGAAAGTCCAAGAAAGAATCAAGTGATGATGATGATCTTAGTGATATTGATGATGAAGCTATGGCCCTCTTTGTACGCAAGATGGGAAAATTTATGAAGAAGGGCTATGGTGCAAGAAAGAGAAGAGATCACACCAAAAGCAAAGAATATGTGAGAAGATGCTATAATTACAAGAGCTCCGATCACGTTGTAGCGAATTGTCCCTACAATAGTGACAATGATAAGGATGAAAAGAAGAAGCACAAGAAGGACAAGAAGGAGAAGAAGGAGAAGAGAATGACCTTCCAAAAGAAGAAGAAAGATGGAGGCTATGTGGTCACATGGGATAGTGATGGCTCTTTGGATAGTGATAGCTCTAGTGATGATGACAATAAATCTATCAAGAAAGCACTAGCAAGCATCACCATAAACAACAAGCCCTCTATCTTTGACACTCCATCGACATGTCTCATGGCAAAGCCTACCAAGGTAAAATATGATGTGAGTGATGATGATGAATGTGAAAGTGATACTTGTAGGAGTGATAATGATGATGAGGAGGAGTACACCAAGAAGGAGCTCTTGGACATGTGTGCGCAAGTGCACACTTACGTTGAAATGAAGAGAAAGGAGTGTAAAGAATTACGCAAGAAAGTGAAATTTCTTGAGAAATCCTTTGATGAGCTCAATGCCACTCATGAGAGGCTAATGGAAGCCCATAAGAAGCTTGGCAAAGCTCACTCTAAGCTTGAAAAGGCTCACTCCTCTCTCATTGAGCAAGCTAAGAAGGAGCAAGTGATTCTGTCTTGTGATGTGGGACTAACATGTGATATTATTGATGAATCTTTTTATAAGCCCATTGTAGTTGCTCCCACTAACACTTCTTGTAGCACTACTACTTCTACTTCACCTTTGAGTGATGGTCTCACTTGTGATGCCTCACTAATGGTGGAAAATGAGACCCTCAAGAAGGAGGTGAATAAGCTCACTCGTGTCTTAGACAATGCCTATGGTGGAGATGCCCATTTGCTAAAGTGTTTGGATAGCTAAAGATTTTCTCTCAACAAAGAGGGATTAGGTTATACCCCCAAGAAAGGCTAGATGGCCTTTGTCACTCCCAAAATTAGCTTTGTGAAGGGCAATGATCGGTTTTGCAATAGATGCAAGTAAGTTGGGCATGTAGAGCAATATTGCAAGATTAATAAGAACAAGCTACCTAATGTATTCTCAATTAAATTTGATTCTTGTTATATGCTTGTTAAGGATGCCAATGGTGTGAAGGCTAAGTTCATTAGTACACCAATTGTGGGCCCAAAAAAGAAGGTTATTTAGGTACCAAAGACCTTGGTAACTAACCTGACCCAAGCAAGTTTGGGTACCTAAAATGAATTGATCTTCTTTTGTAGGTCAATTATAAAGTCGGAGGAAGACATTGGGTGCTTGATAGTGGGTGCACACAACACATGATCGATGATCCAAGAATGTTCAATTCAATCAATGAAAACAAGAGCAATGGGATTGATAGTATCACATTTGGTGACAATGGCAAAGGCAAGGTCAAAGGGCTTGGTAAGATTGCAATATCCAATGACTTGAGCATCTCTAATGTGTTACTAGTAGAGAGCTTGAACTTCAATCTATTATCGGTAGCTCAATTGTGTGATCTTAGTTTCAAGTGCATATTTAGTGTGGATGATGTAGAGATCATAAGTGTAGATGGCTCTAACTTGATATTCAAAGGATTTAGATATGAGAATTTATACTTAGATGATTTCAATGCGAGAGAAGCTCAATTGTCAACTTGTTTGATCACTAAGTCTAGCATGGGTTGGTTATGGCATAGAAGGCTTGGTCATGTTAGAATAAAACAATTAAACAAGTTGATCAAGCATGATTTAGTTAGAGGCTTGAAAGATGTCACATTTGAAAAGGATAAGCTATGTAGTGCTTGTCAAGCCGGAAAGCAAGTTGGCAATACACATCCTAAGAAGAGTGTGATGAGCACATCTAAGGCATTTGAGTTGATGCACATGGACTTGTTTGGACAACCACATACACTAGCATTGGTGGAAACAAATATAGTTTTGTGATTATGGATGATTTTACTAGATACACATGGGTATTCTTTCTAGTGGATAAGAGTGATGTGTTTGCAACATTCAAATCATTTGTCAAGGGCATTCACAATGAGTTTGAAACAACCATCAAGAAAGTGAGAAGTGACAATGGAAGTGAGTTTAAGAATACAAGAATTGATGAGTTGTGTGATGAATTTGGAATTAGACATCAATTCTCAGCCAAGTACACTCTACAATCAAATGGTCTAGTTGAAAGAAAGAATAGAACTTTGATTGACATGGCAAGATCAATATTGAGTGAGTACAATATGAGTCATTCATTTTGAGCCAAAGCAATCAACATGGCTTGCTATTATAGCAACCGACTCTATTGTCACCCCGTGATGGATAAGACAGCTTCAAAGGTCCTTGTTTAATTTTGGTAATTGAGTGACAACTTAGGTGGACTAATTGTGTTTATGTGAGATACACAAGTAATTAGTCCACAGGTACATGTGTGTGAGCAACATATGCCATGAAGGTGAAAATGGCTTGGAGATGTTGCAAAGCTCACATATGTGATGATGAAGGAGCTCATTGCACATGAGACATGACATTGAGTCATGTGATTAAGGTGGAGAAGATCAAGACAAGACTTGGCTTGATGGACCGGTTGCAAGCGTGAAGGGCAAGTCGAAGGCTTTGGAGTCATGGACCGCGTGGTGGTAAAGCTTGAGCAAGACTTGGCGTCGATGGACGATGGCAACGGTGAAGAGCAAGTGAAGTCAAGATTGATGAACCAATATGATCACGTGATGATATGTAGTGGATCATATCATTGTTGATCATGTTGGTGCATGTGTTGCATCAATATTAGAGGAGATGGAATGGAATGCGCAAGGCAAAGGTATAACCTAGGGCATTTCATTTCACCGGTCATAGGTGTGTAGAGAAGTTTATGACCGGGTTTAGGATAGATAGCCATACTATCAAGAAGGGCAAACTTGTTTGCATATCGGTCATCTAGTGCCACTCGAGTGATCTAACTTTGCATCGTCGCTAGGATCGAGTGGCGTGGCAAGTTGAGTGGCTAATCCTTTGAAAAATGATTGTGAAAATGCTAACACACATACACATGTTGGTGTACACTTGGTGGTGTTGGCACATTTGCAAAGGAGAAGAAGTTGGTGATGAAAACGAGTGAGTCGCGCTGGTTATAGAGTGACCGGATGTGTTCGGTATGGTGACCGGACATGTCCAGTATTTGGCGGTGTACTCAGCGATCGGACGCGTCCGGTCGCCACACCGGAAGCGTCCGGTGTGAATCAGAAAAGGCAGTGTTCGGCAGTGCAGTCGATCGGACACTAGCAGCGTCTGGTCTGGTGTGACCGGACATGTCCGGTCGTCAGTGGGTGCTTACTATACTCGACCTCAGCATCCGGTTAGTTTCTAACTGACGTGTTCGGTCGGCCCTGGAGGCTTACTGGACTCGACCGAACTCCACGGCTGAGCGTCCGGTCGTTTCGTGCTGAGCATCTGGTCGTCTTGTCAGAGAGCCGTTGAAGGCAACGGTAGGACACATGGCGGTCAGACAGCTATAACGACCGAACGCATTTGGTATAGCGACTGGACGCGTCTGGTATTCATGATCGGTGCGTCCGATCAACCCGAAAAACACCCAGTGAAGGGGTAACGGCTCTATTTGTTCGTGGGGTTATAAATAGAAGCCATGGTCGGCCTTTGGCCGATAGCTTGGAAGCTGAGCACCTTGGGGGACTTTGTGTCCATGCTTGAGAGTGCTTAGGTGCCCTCCATCTCACACATACTTGATAGTGATCATCCGATTGTGTGAGTGAGCGATTCTAGTGCGATTGCATCGTGAGGTTACATCGAGTGGCACTAGGTGATCGAGTTGTAAGCCGGTGATGCTTGTTAGTCTTGGAGGTTGCCACCTCCTAGATGGCTTGGTGGTGGTCTCCATCGAAGCCCGCAAGAAGTTTGTGCGGCGCTCCAGAGAAGAGCTTGTGAGGGGCATTATGCTCGTCCCGTGGGAGTAGCGAAGAGCAACTTTAGTAAAGCGTGTCATTGAGCTACCTCACCTTCGGGGTAGGTTCTTGCGGCGCCCGACATGCGGGTTTGGCAGGTGATGCCAATTAGCCGCCGAACCACCAAGTGAGCGGTCGACACAACGGGGACTAGCGTGTTGGCAAATACGTGAACCTCAGGAGAAAAATTATCGTGTCAACCTTGTCCTTCCCGTTGGTTTGCATCCCCATTATACAAGCTTGAGATTATTTTCATATACATTAAGCTTGTGTTGTTGCTCTTGTAATTAGTTAGCTTGTGTAGCTTACTAGTTACCTTCTTGCTTGTGTAGCATAGAAGTAGCTCCCTTGCGTGGCTAATTTGGTTTATGTAACCTTGTTAGTCACATTGCTTAGTTTGTGTAGCTAAGTAATTGCGCTCTCTAATTTGGCATTGGTTGCCTTGTTATTGAGTATTGCTAGTGAGCTTAGTTGGCTTTGTACTTTTGCTTAGTAGCATGTGTAGGAGCTCCCTTGTTGCTTAAAGTACTAGTGGTATAGGTTTGTGTGACCTTGCTCCTAGAATTGGTTAGGTGAGCTCTAGCTAGCCTGGCACCTTTGTTGCTTGATTAGTATCTTTGGAAGGTGATAGAGAACATAGATAGAGTGGTGTAGTCTTGGCTAGACCGATCGTCTTAATTCCGCACTTGTTTCGGTTAGCCAACGCAATTAATTTTAGAAAAGACTATGCACCCCCCTCTAGTCTGCCATCTCAACCTTTCACACCTTATGAGCTATTGAATGGAAGAAAGCCCAACATTGCATACTTTCGGGTTTTTTGTTGTAAATGCTACATATTGAAGAAAGGCACTAGATTGAGCAAGTTTGAAAAGAAATGTGATGAAGGCTTTTTTGCTTGGTTACTCCACTACTAGCAAGGCATATAGAGTTTGGAATTTGGCTAGTGGTACTCATGAGGTGGTTCACGATGTGGAATTTGATAAAACAAATGGTTCCCAAGAGGAAGATGAGAATCTAGATGATGTAAGAGGCACTCAATTGGTCAATGCAATGAAAAACATAGACATTGGTGATATAAGGCCTAGAGAGGTGATTGATGTTGAAGATGGAAAGAATCAAGTGCTCTCTAACTCAAATGTACAAGCTAGTGGCTCTCATGATCAAGTTCAAGCAAGTACTAGTCATGACAAAGTGCAAGATCAACAACAAGTGGCAAGTTCATCATCTCAACCAAGTGATCAATCAAATGCAATAAATCAAGTGCAAGTGCTACAACCAACCAATGTTGCAAGAGATCATCCATTGGACACTATCATTGGTGATATTTCAAGAGGTGTGCAAACTAGATCAAGATTGGCTTCATTTTGTGAGCATTTCTCATTTGTGTCATCCATTGAATCTAAGAAGATAGATGAAGCTTTGAAAGATGTTGATTGGGTCAATGCTATGCATGAAGAGTTAAACAACTTCACAAAAAACTAAGTATGAGAGTTAGTTGAGAGGCCTAAGGATCATAATATGATTGGAACCAAGTGGGTCTTTCAGAACAAGCAAGATCAAGATGGGATAGTAATAAGGAACAAAGCAAGATTAGTGGCTCAAGGTTACACTCAAGTTGAAGGTCTTGACTTTGGAGAAACATATGCCCCGGTTGCAAGATTGGAAGCAATTAGGATCTTGTTAGCCTATACTTGTGCCCACAACATCAAGTTATACCAAATAGATGTGAAGAGTACATTTCTTAATGGGTACATCAATGAACTTGTGTACGTTGAACAACCTCCTGATTTTGAAGATGAGAAGAAACCCAACCATGTTTACAAGTTGAGAAAGGCTTTGTATGGATTGAAACAAGCACCTAGAGCATGGTATAAGAGATTGAGGGATTTCCTACTCTCTAAGGGATTCAAGATGGGAAAGGTTGACACCACTCTCTTCACCAAAAAGCTTGGAAATGACTTATTTGTAATGCAAATCTATGTTAAGGATATCATATTTAGGTCAACAAATCAAGATTTTTGTGAAGAGTTTGGCAAGATGATGGCAAGTGAGTTTGAGATATCTATGATTGGAGAGCTTAGTTACTTCCTTGGTCTTTAAATCAAGCAAATGAAGAATGACACATTTGTGAGTCAAGGCAAGTATATCAAGGACATGCTCAAGAAGTTTGGAATGGATGATGCTAAAGCTATTAGTACACCAATGAGGACAAGTGGAAGCTTGGATAGTGATGCTAGTGGCAACATGATGGATCAAAAGATGTATCGGTCTATAATTGGAAGCCTACTCTATGTGACTGCATCAAGGTCGGATGTGATGTTTAGTGTATGTATGTGTGCTAGATTTCAAGCCTCACTAAGAGAGTCATTTGAAGGCAATAAAGAGAATATTGAGGTACTTAAAGCATACACAAAATGTTAGATTGTGGTATCCCAAAGGAGCAAGATTTGAGTTGATTTTATATTCGGACTCTGATTATACGGGATGCAAAGTTGAGAGAAAGAGCACATCGGACACATGCCAACTATTAGGAAGATCACTTGTGTCTTGGTCATCAAAGAAGCAAAATAGTGTGGCACTTTCAACCGCCAAAGCGGAGTATATTTCGGCCAGTAGTTGTTATGCTCAATTACTTTGAATGAATGCTACTTTGAATGACTTTGGAATCAAGTTCAAGAAAATGTCATTGCTATGTGATAATAAGAGTGCTGTAAAGCTCACCAACAACCCAGTTCAACATTTAAGAACAAAGCACATTGATGTCCGCCATCATTTCATAAGAGATCACCAACAAAAAGAGGACATTTGCATTGAGAGTGTGGGCATCGAAGATCAACTTGCCGATATCTTCACCAAGCCACTTTATGAGAAGAGGTTTTGTAAGCTAAGGAATGAATTGAACATACTTGACTTCTCCAATATGTGTTGATGCACCTGCCATTATATGACATGCCTCTCCTTTGAGCAAAGCAAGGTAAAGTTGATTGACATGTCATCCATCCATTGCTAAGGACTTGTTTAGTGCATCTAGTCATTCCTATCATGTCCTAGGTTTATTTATGAAAATTAAATAAATTTGATGCTTGTATGGTACCACTATTGCTTATATGTTTGAAATGTTTGTGGGCTTGTAAACCTAGTGTTTGATCTAGAAAATAAGCTATAAGTGTTTAACTTAACATGGTATAAGATAACCCTTATTTGGAGGTGTGAAGAAGCTTATCCTTGGATCAAACTGAGTTAAATATCTTTCGCAAGTGATCTAGATTGAACCAAATTGGGAAAATGATCCTCATTTCACATGGTTTCACCCCAACCTATCTATAATTTGAGCTCACTTTTGTGCTAATTGTTGACAAAGGGGGAGAGAAATTCACAAAGATAGTAAGATAGGAGAAGCAAACAAATAAAATGATATTGTAAGGGGATCAATCAAACAAATGAAATGATATTGTAAGGGGATCAATCAAAATGCACACAAGTAGGGGGGGCAAGCTCATACACTTATATGTTGCATTTGAATGTGCATTTCATATATTTGCTTGCATGGCATAAGTTTTAAATTTCAATATCCATGCTTGTGTGGTGTATGCTAGTTATATGCTTGAATGGTAAAATAAAAACTAGCATGCATAGGCTAAAGTAACTAGACTTATGTTCAATGTATGGAAACTAGACCCTTGCTTGTGATGTTGATCTCATGGGGTATTCTAGTTTTTGTGTATGTCTAGTTACTAATGGTGCTAAGGATGGTATATTGGTGCACTCTGATTGGTATCACGCTTTAAAGGTCCATCTCTTATACCTTAGCATCATTTGGTAGAAATTGTCTCCTATATTTCCTATCTAAGCATATGTGCAAGCTACAATCCAAACTCTTAGCACATATGTAGGAGGAGCAAATTGCTATCGTTTGGGGTTCATGAAACTTGTCCATATCCTTTTACATATGGTAAATATGCTTAGGCAAGCAACATGAATTCAACTAAATCTTAATTTATATCTTTGTGTAAGGGTTGTCATCAATTACCAAAAAGGGAGAGATTGAAAGGTCTAGTTTAGTTTTGGTTAATTGATGAAACCCTAAGTGCTAACCTAGTTTATTAAAGTGATTATGAGATAGATAGCACAACTCCAAGTGATGAAGCAATGGTGAAGATCATGATGATGGTGATGACATGGTGATGATCAAGTGCTTGGACTTGAAAGAAGAAAGAGAAAACAAAAGGCTCAAGGCAAAGGTATAAGTGGAAGGAGTCATTTTGTTTTAGTGATCGAGACACTTAGAGAGTGTGATCACATTTGGGATCGATAGCCGTACTATGAAGAGGGGTAAAACTCGTATCAAAATACGGTTATCAAAGTGCCATTAGATGCTCTAACTCATTGCATATGCATTTAGGATCTAGTGGAGTGCTAACACCCTTGAAAACATTTGTGAAAATATGCTAACACATGTGCACGAGGTGATACATTTAGTGGTTGGCACATTTGAGCAAGGGTTAAAAACTTCACCGGTGGAGTGTCCACCCGTAGAGTGCAGACAGCCCAACGATGCCACCGATGCTCTTTACAGAAATGACGGAGATCACTGTAAGTGACCGGATGCTGGTCTCGGTAGGACCGGCGCGTTCAGTCAGTCGAAGTGTGAAGACGTTAGCGTCGGTCTTCGACCGGACGCTGACGAGGTGTGTCCGGTCCTGCTGACGTAGCAGCGCACAGAGGAGACGTTGTGTGACCAGACGTTGGGTGAGTCCGGTCGAGCATGATCGGACGCGTCTGGTCGTGATTTCTCGCTTTTGGATGCTTACTGGAAACGACCGGATGCTGTGGTCCAGCATCCGGTCACTTCACAGCAGCGCGTCCGGTCATCACTTGATCGTTGGGATCGAGCGCTCAGTATTTGAAGAGAGGGGACACGTGGCGTGCATCACACGACCGGACGCTGGGGTCTAGCGTTCGATCACCCCGTGTTTAGTGCAGTGAGGAGCCCAATGACTCTATTTATGGGGGCTCTCTATTTAAGCTCCATGGCCGGTCAAGCTCACTCTCTTGGCCATTTGTATTGACATAGCAACCTTGTGAGCTTAGCCAAAGCCCTCCCACTTATCTCCATCATTGATCCATCATCATTGTGAGATTGAGAGAGAATCCAAGTGCATTGCTTGAGTGATTGCATCTAGAGGCACTTGGTATTCATGTTTTGCTATGGGATTTACTTGTTACTCTTGGTGGTTGTCGCCACCTAGATGGCTTGGAGCAGCGAGGATCATTGAGCAGAGGTTGATGATTGTCTCCAGCTCTGATCGTGGTGATTGTAAGGGGTCTTGTGCCTTCCCCGGTGGAGCGCCGAAAGATAACTCTAGTGGATTGCCCGTGTCATTGAGTTACCACACTTGTGGGTAGGTTCTAGTGGTGTCTAATTGTGTGGACGAGGTTCATGCAACACCTCTTAGCCACCGAACCACCAAGTGTTGGTCGACACAACAGGGACTAACGTGCCGGCAAGCACGTGAACCTCAGGAGAAAAATTGGTTGTCTCTTGCCCTTTGGTATTCTCCCGGTGATTGATTTAGTATTCATCTTGTGATTGGTTCACTCCTCTACACAGCGGTATAATCACCCTACTCACTCATTTATATTCTTGCAAACTAGTTGTAGCAAGCTCTTTAGTGTAATTAGAATTGAGAGCTTGCTTTGTTGTTTTAAGTTCATCTAGTGGAGCTCTTTAGTGTAGCAAGTGTGAGAGCTCTTAGTGAGTAGTGATATAGCAAATTGTGTGTCTAGAGATCATAACAACTAGAATTGTTGGATAGGTGGCTTGCAACCTTTGTAGAGCTAGAGTAAGTTTGTATTTGGCTATTTGTTATACTAATCAAATTACTCTAGTTGATTTGTAGATTTTTAAATAGGCTATTCACCCCTCCTCTAGCCATATTAGGATCTTTCGTCGTGTTTGGACTTTGCTTGATATCTTGGGTGTTCTCTTGTGCTTCTAGGGTCTTACTTATGGTGTTGATCGTGGGATCATCATGTCACCTTTGTCCAAGTCACGTCTTGCACCCTATTGAATTACAAAAGAATTACTTACAAATTCGTTAATCCAATTTGGTTGTGTTGGTCATCAAACACCAAAATCCAAAGTAAATAGGCCTAGGGTCTATTTTCCTTATAATGGGAATGATGATTAGCTCGGTATCTTAGTCATTAGACCTAGCTTAGTGGCTTAGTAGATGTATTCTTATTTTAAGAACTGTTGTTGCCTTAATATTGAGCGTTGCATCGTCATTGCATGCATGTAGAAAATGAGTTGGTGGAGTTCATGACCGAAGGCGAGCAAGAGTACGAGGAGGTGATTGAAGAGTACGAGCAGGAGATCCTCGTGCACGAGGAGGTCCCAGAACCGCCACTGACTAACTGAGCTGACACCGCGTCTTCCCAAGGCAAGCCTCGGTGCATAACCCTTATTTTAAATAATTACTGGATATATATATATGTGATGTGCATTTACTTTATAGAATTTATATTAAAACTACATGCATAGATAAACCTATCTATGAGTTCTACTAGCATAGGTCGAGTAGCTGCTATGCTTAGGTTTTTTGGTAGCTGTCATTACTCACAATAGGTGATTACTATTATTACTCTCATGATAAAATGGTGAAAGGAAATAGAGACCAGGCAGAGATATGGTACGGGTATTGGTGGGTATAAGAGGATGTGTCCCGCGGCCAACGGGACATAGCTTGGTTACACTATTTTTTCTGTCCGTGTCAGTTAAGGATCGGCCGTTGCATTGGATTCTAATCAGGTCATAGACTTATTATCCTGAGCACATACTTGTTTATAGGAACAGGGAAGGCTCATTGCTCTCTTGTCATGAGTTCTGGCTCTTTCTGGACCGACTGATTGAAGGCAGGGATAGTGGAGATCTAAGCACCACACTGAGTCCGGGACTTAGGTGTAGGGGCTTAGAGTTCAAGTTTGGATGGGGACCTAGACCCCTTGATAGGAGAGTGGTGGGTTGGTCCTGCTTATGCCTAGGGTACAAGCAGGACGTGTGTTTTGGGGTACCTAGATGGGCACATTGATTCGTGAATCACCGGATAATTTGGTATGGCTTGTCTACAGTCTAGCGCTGTAGTAAGAACTGGAAGATGAAAGATGATAAAATGGATCTGTTTACTCAACTCTTGCTTGAAAGTAGAACGTGTGCTTACCTAGAATGGTTAGATAATGAACTAATCATAACTGCTAATAAGAAACATACATAAGGATTCACTACTTGTATTGCTTTTTGCAAAAAGGAAACCCAACAAATTATAAAACTTATCATATCTTTTGGAGTCGGAAAATTATTCTCACTAGTCGGGTAAATCTTGCGAGTACCTTGTGTACTCTGGGTTTATTTACCCCTGGTGCAGGTGTAGCTTGAAGAGTAGCTGTTGTGTAGAGGATTCTTCTGGTGGGCACAGATACATCCTTGTATTCTACTGCTAGATGTTTATTGTAATTCCGCTGTTTAAATTTCGCACTCTGAACTTGGTACTGTAATAATTTATTTCTAAGAACTCTGGTAGTATGAAATGGACTAAATATTGTAAACTTGTTCTTATTATTGGATCCTGGAGAAAAAAACGTGGATTATTCGAGTTCTTCCTTGGGGTGTGCTCGACGGAATCCGTCCGATGTAACTTGCTTTCGAGGTGTTTAATGTTCTAATGGAAGACGAGCGTCTTCAAAGACGTGTTATTTTGGACGATTCTGCCACGTCAATCGGAGTAGAAGAAAGGACGCAAAACGTGTGTTGCATTATTAGCGTTAAAATTAGAGTGCACGGATTCTTTTTCGTCACAAATTCTCCAAAGTCAGAAATGGGATTGTTTTCTCCTTCCTCTTTTCTTTTTCCTCTAACAAAGCTACGAGAATCTCTGAGCTATTTTCTAGCTCCTCTTTGCCCGTATAAGAGTACAAGGCTAAGGTACCGTTGGATCATAAAACGTCGTCTAAAGTTTAGCCTAATTTTAAACCATGGGCTCTAAAAAATTGTTGGTCGATACGATGACTTATTCTTAGATGATGTGGTTACCATTAGATGGCTTACACGTCATCACATGTTGACATTACGATGGCTTACTCTTAGGTCTCATTCGCTTAGTAAAAAAACAAACTAAAATACTATTCTGACTGATTTATTGTGAGAAAAAAATATTGTTCTAGCTAAAAAGACAAACTGAAAAGTATAGAAGTGAACAGGGCCTTACCGCTTGTTCGGCTGAGCAACAAGCCGGCTTGTTCGGCTTGTTTTTCTAGCAGGAACAACGTTTTTCTCTCACAACAAACCAGTTTAAGCAATGTTTTTTTAGTATGAACAGTGTTTTTTTAGTCTAGGCAAACACGCTCTTAAAATGAATGCACGTCTTATCTTAATAAAGACGAGACTGATGATGTGTTTTTGTTTCGTGTCACGCTTCACAGAAAAAAAGGAGGAGGTTGCGTACAATTTTTTTTGGCCCATAACGCTGGGGAAAAAGTTACAGGATTTAGTACGTGTGCATCTTGCTAAGTCTTTCGTGCACCCTAGAATAGCAGTGCGACTCTTTATACGAGCAAAACACGTGCATACACTTCTAGTTCTAGCATCTATGTATGCTGTATAGGGAGGAGAAGCGACCACTGTTCAAGGATGGATGTAGATGATGAGAGACTATGACCATGGCTGTTTTTGCGAAGTTTGGTGGGAACTTCTCGCATCGTATTGAAGCTTAGTTTCTCTGTTTTTTTTTTGCGCCCACTACATGGGTTGAATCTTGCTTTTGTTTCCTTAGGGGTCTGTAAGCCTTATAGCTTTGGTTTGTACTGTGATTATCAACTGTATAACATTCCCGGATGATAGAGGTCGGAACCTTGTCTCAATCAGCCTGTTTGCTTGTTGATTTCAGCCAGGGTTTATCAGCCAGGCAACGGTGTTTTTTTCTCACAACAAACCAGTACTAGTCGGACTTATCAACCTAGAAACTAACAAACGAACAGACCGAATATCTATAAAAATATATGTTTGCTTTAAATAATCTACAACACTGTCCGTACAGTATGTTAACACATCTGGGCTGGTATTTGCCGTGCCGGCAACATTTACACATTATTATATATATGGCATGTATGGTATCATAAAAAATAATGCAGAAACTTCAACAAAATTGCATGTGTCCCCCTAATAGTCTTTCTCCTTTCATCTAATAGTTTTTTGTATGAAACTACCAAATGTTATTATGCACTGTAACATTGGAACTCAACTACTAGTAAATAGAGAAGCTAAAATGGCTGGCTGTTCTGTTCATACCAAGCAACCAGTTGTACTGACACGGGGACTGTTTAGGGCCCGTTCGCTTGATTGAAATTAGTTGAAAAAACAAGCTCAATCTAAATTGTTGGAAAAGAAAAACGTTGTTTCAACTAAAAAAATAGAACAAACCAGCTTTTACCACATTTTCGGGTGTGCCGGTCCTAGCGGTATAAAAATGGAGTAGGGACCACCATGGCACTAGTCCCACTGGAATAAATATGGAAAGATGCGTGATGCAGCAGGGTAGACAGGAGAAGGCTGGAAGCTGGAAAGTTGGTGAGAGCACATGAACCCCAATAATCCGAGCTGAGCGATCGGCCTGTAAAAAGATGGTTCATGCACACCCGGCCAATGATCAGAAAGACTCTGGCGGATTGCTGGCCTGGCTACCTCATGCCACGGATCAGGTATAGTAGGCAATCATCAGAAAGATTTGAAAGTCGAACAAATTAAATTATATTATATGTACTCTAGTAGTAGCAGTAGTATTAGACGCGTCCAAATTCGTTTGTTTGTTTTTTTTTAAAAAAAAAGAGAGTCCAAATTACTTACTCTCAAGTTTAGCATATAATATCAGCAAACTATCAATTGGTTCAATTTACTTCGTTTAACTATTTTAATTGGTCCAATAACTATTTTAACTATTTCTGGAACAGTATCGTGCATTGTTTTCTAGGACAATTTTCTGCTAAGAAAAATGTTAATCATGCACACGTAAGGAGTGACGATCTAGCATACCTCACTCACACCGGCCCTTACTTACTCTACCCAGGCCAATTTCATACTTGTTCGTGAGGAGGCTACTTTCCTTAATCAAAATGATAACTATGGTAACGCCATTGACTTTGCGCCATATATATAATATTAACGTCGCAATCAAGCAAGCGACACTCACTGAGATTCTTCTTGCCACTGCATGCCGGGTTGCGTTGCATTGGTCGGCCGGACGTTAGTTAAGCTGTGATCGATCAACGCTCGGGGCTAGGGCTACTCCCCCCCACTACTTCCACGAGAGTGTCACTCTCGATCGCCAAAGGGGCAGCCGGTCTTAAAATGCCTGTGGACAATTAAATACTCGGACCTCAGCGTTGCCGCGACTACTGCAATGCACACCAATACTCGTCATGTGGACAATTCAAATTATACACAGTACCTAAGTTCCACGATTTTATTAATGTTATAGGTGACTGCATTGTTGACCTAGCAAAATTTCACTCCACCATCTCTCTCGGCTATTGAGCCTTTACTCGCTCAATTATATATATATAACGCTTGGACTGCATGGTTAAAAAAAAATCGATCTCTGACAGGAAGTCGCTTCTAAGATGTTTTATAATTAATTGCCACAAGATCATAAGATCTAGAAAGTGATTTTAAGTACAAACTACCAGAATAGGTAGAACCTATACACGAGACCTGCTGCGGCGTTACTTCGGGGCGTAAATAAAGTACCTAAGCCCATCACATCGAATGTTTGTGGCCTATGCATGGAGCATTAAATATAGATGAAAAAAAACTAATTGCACAGTTTGGTGGAAAATTGCAAGACGAACGTTTTGAACCTAATTAGTCCATGTTTGAACACTAATTCCCAAATAATAAAGCTCCACGTACGAATTTTATGCAGCTAATACATACATTTGCTACTGCTACGTGCTTTCAAGTTTGAGAAAGGCAAGACAAGGATAGGTACCACATAGAAAGCACCGATCGAATTGAAGAACCGCATCCGCATGGGGCCTGCATGCGGATCCATCTGTATATCGGCTCCGTCCACACCACATGTGTCCTGTTCGCTTGACTGATAAATAATAACTAAAAATACTGTTGTTGATTTATTATAAAAGAAAAATATTGTTCATCAAATAAAAAAATATAGTTTATAAGCTAAACGAACAGGATGATAGTCGACCACCTTGCCTAACCTTTTGAGCAATTAACGTCCTACCCAGCCAGCACGAGACCAGTTCGCTCGATTGGGACCGGTGGTAGGGTGCGTGCGTGTGCTCTGCTTCAATTCTTCCAACGTAAACTAATTTTTTGCTTCATCCGGGCATCAAATTTTGGCAACTTTTATACTTTTTTCTCAACTACCCAAAGCAGAGGAAGAAGAATTTAAGGACATTAGCCAATGGGCAATATGCATATATCCTCTTATTACGTCACCCACCAGCAAGGGCAATGTGGAAAGAATGCAACGTGTACATGAAGACAAATCTCAGCTGGTAGATGGCCCTACCTAGCTACAGCACAGATATCAACGTGGACAGGAGCAGCTTGCGAGCACGACATGGAGGCTCACGACCGGCGAGTGTGGAAGCTGCCGGCGATTGTCCAACTCGACTAGATGTCCTATTAGGGTACATCAGTATATTTTCAAGTAGATTAAGGCTTAACATGATAAAATGAAATAGTATATATACGATTGATTCAAACAAAACAAATATTATCTTAGTACTTGTTTTTCTATTTCAATTTAATATGATGTACACTGGTGTAGCCAACCAACCAAACACTCTAAGTCTGGTTCTTCAGATTCAGTGAATCAAATCAAACAATATACTCAACCAGATGCATGTGTTAAAGTCTGTCCTTGCCCAGCCTAACTAGGTATTTGAGAGGCAGGCTCCGCTAAGCAGGAAAAACAGACACGCTATTGGGTGCTACACGTTGTGTACCAACTGATCGAGACTATTTTCCTCCTATATATGCTAATAATACAGTACATTGATGCACATATCTCTGATGGAAAATAAATAAATAAATAAATAACAGATAAAGTTAAATATATGTACATACACTTCGTTAGTGAAGTATGGTGCATAATACCAGTCAAGAAGGTTCGATATAGTATTCCATTCATCGGTTCATTTTGAATACATACGCTACTATAACTGTACGTACGTACACGTAGGGGACAGCAGGTATACGTATTCGTACACCGTGCTTTAAGTAATTCTAATTCTGCGCCATGTATCCAAAATGAATTACTACTGCTACGTAACCCTGTACATGGTCTGGTTTCAAACCGCTGAACCGGTAGGCGGAACCGTAGTGCGGGCTGTGGCCGGGTTCGGTTCCAAACCCAGCAAACCGTGCTCGATCCTCCCGAGGTCGCGACGTCGACTCCATGGGCTTGCGCGTGCTCGTCGGCCCAACTTTTCCAGCTACATTATATATATGTACTGCTAGCTGTGGGGTGTTCTAGACCTTGTTTAGATGCCATCCAAATTCTAAGTTTTTTCATTCTCTCCATCATATTAATTTTTAGCCGTTTGCATAGAGTATTAAATATAGGTAAAAAATAACTAATTACACAGTTTAGTTGGAAATCACGAGATAAATCTTTTGAGCCTAGTTGGTCCACGATTGGATAATATTTACCAAATAAAACGAAAGTGGTATTATTCATCAGGTTCAAATTTTTTCGTAATCTAAACGAGGCCGTAGCTACTACTCCGATACCAGGCCAGCACCACGAGAGAGAGAGACCGATCGACCAGCAGACAGCCTGGCGCTGTCGATTACGATCCCAGCATCTATACAAGTACGTACGGCTTCACTTTCAGTCATGCATGCATGCATAACATAATGTAGTAAGGTACGTGTACGTGTACGTGCGTGGGTCCTTAGCCAGTTAGCCGTAGCCCGTGCGTCGGGTTCGGGACCGGTGGGTGCAGACGTGCAGTGCATCCTCTTCCAACGTCAAATAATTCAGGCCACTAAATTTTGGACACACTTTCATCATTTTGTCGAGCCGGCCCATCTGGTCACCTCTACCCACCACACTAGCTCTTTGCAAAAAGGAAAAGGTGGGTAAAAAAATTCATGTTTTAGAACAAAATTTATTTGGAAAAAAGTACATGTTTATTTTCTGCTCACCGATATTTTGAATAATAGATCAATGTAACAAAAAAAAGAACCACTATATATTTATCTAAATTAACTATCGCCTTCACAAATAAAAAATCCGAAAGTTATCTCTCTACATATAATTCTAGAAAATAAATTCCCACTCCACCTGTTGTTTATGTAGGTAAAAATGAAATCAAGGTATACATAGGTGAATACCACATGATACATGTCTTCATAACACTAGTTACATATGTATGAAGGTAGCAATGAACATATATGTTAAACACACATGGACATGTGGTGCATGCAAAGGATAAAAACCAAAATTTGGGTTGAAAAGCATATACAATAATTGGTAGCTAAAGCCTATCACAATAGATACGAGTATTATGTTAGATCCTAACAAATGAGAGAGCAAAGATAATCACTTCTGTTGTGCATCTCGCATTTATCCATAAGTTTTTAACACTTACATATCTCTCGAACTACTAAAAGCTGGGCACAAGTTCATAGACTAGACGCTAGAGACACTTAATTAAGTTGGAAATCCACTTGGTGGCTTCTATTTGCGGCGCCTAGGGGAAGATATTCTACGTAATAGGTCAAATAGGCCTTGAATTGAGTACTAGGGATGAGGCGGTCTGTGTACTCGTAAAAGGACAGCTCCAACAATGTCACCTTAGCTAGCTAGCTTATACAAATACAACAACTCAACATTTTTCTTACATGGAAAAGAGAGAAGAGTGGATCGGAGGGAGAAGAGCTAACTCTTGTTTCCACGCGCTTGGCTCAAATGCATTACAAGGTCTGCTCATATGGCCTATATACATCCATCTCTCCCTGATTTCTCCGACAATGGTGCAGCATATCCATCCCCTCTCCCTCATCACTCTCTCATGCCAAGTCCAACAACCCCCATATCTCTCACCTCGACACGGGCACGTCACTTACCCAAATGTAGGAGAGCAGGGGTAGTGGCCCGAAGGGAGAGAGATAGGGTGAGTGCAGCGATGGCCTAGACGAAGATAACAGGGATGTGGGTGATGGTGGTTGGCTAGAAGAATAGTAGGGTCGACTATGGCCTAAACATACAGAGAGAGTATATGGCCAATGACAGATGGACAAAGTGGGCTGACGGTGGTGGCCCAAACTGTGAGAGTTAGATGCCATGTCAATTTGCCTTGAGAGCAGCGCGCAAGGATGAAAAGTAGGTGGGGGGAAGAAGAAGGACACGTGGCCCACAATAGGAAGTTACGGATATTATAGGCTATTAGAGATAGGAATGACAATTCTACCTGCATGTGCAAATGTCCATGGTATTGTTCCTGATGGGTGTGGGTACAAAATTCCACCCGTGGGTGCAGGTATAAGATTCTACCCTGGGTAAGGGTGCGGGTAGTACATCGTTTTTCCTAATTGGGGCTTAAAACATAAGGGATTCTATCTATTCTAATAACAATCTAACTCGTGGGTGGTGGTATATGTATAAAATGTTACTCACAGGTACAAATGCGGGTATGAAATTTTACCTATTAAGCAATTTTTCCTGGCTGGGTATTTACTTCACTCGTACCTTAGACGACCCGTGGCCATCCCTATTAGACAGTTCTATATCTTATATGTTAGTAGAGCTATATTAGTAGTGTATATACACTCACACCAATCGTAATATAATCTAGGCCCAAGCACTTTAGTTTAGGGTATCTTACTTTTGATGACTTCATATATGCTCTCGTCTGTCATAAGATATGTGTGATGGTATATATTTAAGCTTTGACCATTAGCATTACTTGGACGACGACTAAACTTTTTGAAAAATGGTTATGTTTAAAAGAAAAATAGTTTTAATTTGGAGTTGAGAGGATATATCAAGTTGTGCACAAGATAGAAGACCACCCAGTCAAAGGTAGGTTGGGCATCGAATTAATTGAGGAGACTGATTAAGAAAGGGAACAAACAATTAATACGGGCCAAAAAATGTCGGCTCCAGCCTCCAGCTAGACAAGGACGTTGCCTGTGCCTGGTACACTCGGCCATGCATGCATTGGCAAATAGAACTCGCAGCGCGAGACCCATCGCTTTCCGTAGTGGCTGGTGCAACGGAAAGTTGCTGGAATGGATCGAAGCGCCTAGGCCTAGCAGCTGCTGCTGCTGCTGCTGCTTCTGCTTCTTCTTCTTCTTCTTCTTCCTTTTGCATATATATAGCTCGTGTAAAGTTGCTTCGACACTCGAATGCTTTGCGTATGCGATCGATCGAGAACAAAGACCACACGGATGCTCTTGCTGCTTTGCATTGCTCTCACTGGTAGAGAACCGAGCTTTACTCTCGGTGGGGAACCCCCTCTAGTCCCGGTTCCCCACCTGGGAGCAAGCATCCGAGACTAAAGGGGGTCCTTTAGTCTCGGGTCAGGAACCGGGACTAAAGGCGGACCTTTAGTCCCGGTGGGTAACACTAACCGGGACTAAAGGTGCCTCCTGACATGCCACGATGGCCGGCACCTTTAGTCCCGGTTGGTAATACGAACCGGGACTAAAGGTTTTTTTCTTTTTTCTTTTCTTTTCTTTTTATTTTTTTCTTTTCTTTTCAAAATAGGTTTTCGAAGTCGTATTGTATGCTGCTAATTATACATTTATACGCGCATATAGTATGTTTCGGTTCAAGCACAATGAACGTATTAAATCACACAATTCAAGCATAGAAATATATATATATTTATATATATATATATATATATATATATATATATATATATATATATATATATATATATATATATATATATATATATATATATATATATGCATGCATGCATCTTATATATATTTACATGCATGCATGCATATGTGTATTTTACATTATATTATTTCATGTGCATATATTACAAAAGATTGCATTACAGTTGTTGTGACATAACAAGTTTCCTCTCATACTCTAGCTTGGTTTCAATGGCAGTGTTGGGTCGAAGTAGAACTCGCCCTTGGAATCGATGACCTGCTCATTAAAAAATCCGGCTATAGACTCTTGAATTGCTTTGATTTGGTCTTGCCGTATGACCTTTTCCTCCAACCATCGAGTCTACAGGTTTGAATTAAAGGAAAATAAATTAATATATGTACATATATATATAAAGACATAGTAACACAATCAATAATAACAATTAAATGAATATATAGTGTATTTTTAACGTACTTTGAGTCTCTCTGTAGGAGTTCTTTGGGAGAGCACATTGATAAACTTGCAAACATAGTAACCACAGTAGTTATTCCCCTGTTCCTGCCTCAGACACCACTTTACGAGAAAAAGATTTGTCATCCAATCTGGTGATCCGGTGAAAGCTATATGTTTAATTAATAAAGATGATGTGATTCAGGGGACTTACTTTCAAAGGGATTACATTCAGTGGCGCTTTGTATTTTTCCATGTGTTGCTTCTCAATAAAGGTTTTCCAAACACTGCCTAATAAAAAATTTGCCACGTCATCAGATATAGTTAATCATCATGTTTGTGTGTATATATAGTTGCTAGAGATCCCAAAATTACCTCTGGATAATATCTATCATATCTTGGTAGTCTTGTTGTGGTTTTCTCATCGAGTCATAGATTATCAAGTGACTTTTCACCAGATCGATGTCCATCAATATCTAGTGATTGCTGCATGTGTTTATAGAATATAACGCATAACACTCATTAATTAACTAAAATCAACATATGAGCCATTAAGGATATGATCGACATGATTAACACTCACTTGAAGTTATAGGGAAAGAGTATATCCTTCTTGTGGTGTTGGTTCACTAAGAAGTTCATGAGGTTACTCTCTGACTCAGACTTCCAATTAGTCTTTAGAGTAATTGGATCTTTGAATACTATATGGGGATCAACAAAACCAATTTCATTGCAGCCTTCCTTTCTGAGCTCTGTCATTGTAAATCTGCATATATATAGTACTTGTTAGGATAATTTATATGCATATACACACATATGATGAGTTTAATAATAGATCGAAAGAATTATTACTTACAGGCAATAGCAGCTAATGATAACTTTGTCTAGAGAGGTCAGGTGGCATAGTTGATGAAATTCTGCAAAGTCAACATACATAACATCATCGCCACGGAACCAATGTTCGTTTCTAATTCTGACACCAACGCGGAAGTCTTCACTGGTAGACGCCTGCATGTACCACTTGTTTAGCAGGTACATTTGCGTCCCCAGATCAGATAAGGCTTGAGGGTTGTATAGACTTTGGCCTAGTACAAATTTTTTCTTCCAAATATCAACCTCCGCTGCACTCTCAATGTTTCCATCACCAAACATCTGGTAAAGGTCGAGACCAGTCTCATCAAGAAATTCACCAAGGTGATCCAAATCAACATCCGGAGGTATGTTTGCCTGATGCATTAATCCTAAATTCGAACCATATTCATTACCAACAACTAGCGGGGGGATTGATTGGTGCGCTTGTTGTCCGAGTTGGGCAACTCCTTTCCCTGCCCGCTTCTTTTTCTGTGCCGCCTCAATTGACTTGGTGAGAGTGCGGTCATAGTCTGATAACGTTGATTTAGACGGCTTACGAGATTCCCGCTGTTGTTGCTGGTAAGAAGTCACCTTTTTTCTTAGAATATCTGGAGATACGAAGAAGTACGGTTTCTCCGGGTTTCTCCTTGCTTCTTGATTCATTTTAAGTTTGTCATAGAATCTAGACATGCCTTTTTTATATGCATCAGTTCCTTCTTCCTTCTCTTCAGATATTATTTTGGGAATAGCCCTTGGTTTCACGGTGGCTTTCTTTGCAGGCGGGGACTGGCTCTTCGTTTGAGGGGCTGGCCTCTTGCTAGGCTTCTTGGTAGGCGGGGGCGGGGGAGGCGTTGGAGACCTCCTTGGAGGTGTTGGCAGCGGCGTTGGAGACCTCCTTGGAGGTGGCGGCTGCGGCATTGGAGACCTCCTTGGAGATGATGGTGTGGATGCAGCCTCGTCTTCCAACACAATGTTATCGTACAGAGCACTATGATGATCTGGCGATTGAACAATTAGATTTAGGTTGGGGAGGATCTGCTACAAAAAAAGGAATGACATATTATTATGAGCAGATTGTTAATTATTTAAGCCAATACAAATTAATGATGTAGTGTTTTCATCCGCACGTACCTATGGTGAGGTAGTTCAGGAGGAGGTGGAGCCGACATCCCTGGAATGATGATGTAGCGCTTGCGCCATAGAATGAATGTCTTCTCCGCTTCTCCTAGAGTCTTCTCGCCATCACCTCCAGGAATGTCAAGAGGCAAATCACTAAAACCTTTTTCAGCTTTATCTACCAAGATGGTAGCATATCCTTCTTGGATTATATTCCCATGAATCCTTGGTGTCTTGGTTTGGTCAATAGGATTAACAAGACCGATAGCCACCTTGATTGTGGAATTCTCCTTCGGAATGTGTAGCTCACACGTTGTACAAGGTTCAGTGACGTCATCCACAGGGAAGCGTAGTCCTGTGTCCCCTTGATTTGGTATCTCCGTGGAAGCGTAGCTGCTTTTCAACTGAACAGATTGGCTAATGTTGATTCCTGGCTCTGATGCCTGCTTGCTTGCACTCACTCTTTGTGCGTCACGAATGACCTGACAAAGATCATCAGCCGGCTCATATTCTGCGGCTACCTCTTCTTCAACTTCTCCCATTCCAGTATTATTGAAGCACGCACCATCAGGAATAATATCATTGTCGTCCCATTGTTCTTCTTCACCTTCTTCCATTACAACACCGGTTTCTCCGTGCTTTGTCCAACAAATATAGTTTGGCATGAAACCCGACTTGAACAAGTGTGAATGAAGAGTCCTTGAGCAAAGATATTCCACCGTATTCTTACATATGGCACATGGACAGCACATGAAACCGTCGCGTTTGTTTGCCTCAGCCGCACGTAACAAAGAATGCACGCCGTCAATGAACTCTTGGGAGCGGCGATCAGCATTATACATCCAATGACGGCTCATCTGCATTACATGACATAAATATCATATTAAAACCTAGATCATAATTAATTATTTATACAACATGCGTGCCACCACAAAAGATACAAATTTATGAAAGCATCGCTACAATGTAGACAATCCCAACTACCACTAAAAGAACTAAAGCTAAAATACATTTCAGGAGCACAAGGATTTCGCGACCAATCTCAACTAAAACAGACAGATCCCCCGATTGTGCAACATCTTTAGGCTTCTTTGGCTGGATCACTGCCTCATTAGCCGCCGTATCTGCCTGTTGTGCAAGATATTTTTGCACGAGTTCAACATACTCTTCCTCCCAGTAGAAGCCTGAACATCGTCCATTGCCATCCCACTGAAATTAAAACAAAAAATTAGAACTTTAATCACAACCATCATGAAAATATGTATAAACTAACCATAATCATTAAATACGATAAAATAACTCACATTGCGATCCGAACACTTGTAGAAGATACGATCCTTGTTGGGACCCTCCTTCTTCACTCGGTACTCCATCACAATCTTCGTCTCATCACGACACTTGCCGCATGGAATGAGAGGAAGGCCTGGCCTAAGTCGCTTTGGAAGCCCATGAGAGGCTGAGGACCCGGAAGCAGTTGCCATCTACTCTCTATACTCGTTTTTTAATACACTATAAATTTCTCCTTTTATAAACAAATAAAATTAAGAAACTATAAAATTATTTAGATCTCTAAACAATGATATTTTTAATGGTCATTGTGTTCTCGTCTTTTACTGCGACAGGTAAGTAATTCACATGATATTTCCGCAAATTAACAGAAGAATGGGAATGTACACACATAACAGACTACTGCGACGATATCGGGACGTGTGAATAAATAACCATCCGTACTAGTTGAACTTGCTTACGTGATCATCTCGGCGAGCATTTCTCCACCGGACGACACCATACTTGGTCAAGGAAGAGCTCCGATTCTACGAGGAAGGGAACACGGTCTTCCACGACCGTTGTCGCTCTCCCTCGTAGAATCAAAGCTCCTCCTTGACGTTCGTTACCATTCGGCAGAGAACATGCTCGTCGACATGAACACGGTCCGCTAGTTCAACTAGTACGGATTTTCTATAATTTTCTAACTATTTTCTAAGTTTTTCATTTCATAAAAAGTTAAAATAAAAAGTACGGTGATTGACAGACTACTGCGACGATATCAGGACATGTGAATAAATAACCATCCGTACTAGTTGAACTTGCTTACGTGATCATCTCGGCGAGCATTTCTCTACCGGACGGCACCGTACTTGGTCAAGGAAGAGCTCTGATTCTACGAGGAAGGGAACACGGTCTCCCACGACCGTTGTCGCTCTCCCTCGTAGAATCAAAGCTCCTCCTTGATGTCCGTTACCGCTCGACAGAGAACATACTTGCCGAGCTGAACACGGTCCGCAAGTTCAACTAGTACGGATTTGCTATAATTTTCTAACTATTTTCTAAGTTTATATTTATATATACTTTAACCTTCTTTCATGTAAATATGCAAGCTTGAAGTGATTTTGAGCTCAAATTGCTTACAAATGAAAAAAACCACAATAAAGAACCATAAATATATATAGTGAACAAAATGGCATAAGAAAATGGTGAAAAATGAGAGTATGAGATTGGTAACCTTTACAACTGAAGAATCGACGGAGGAATTGAAGAAATCGATGGAGGAATCGAAGAATGGATGGAGGAACAATGGAGGGAGGGAGGAAGCAAGAACACTACTGCAGTGAGCTTCAAAATGTGCTGAGCTCGGGCTCGGGGAGGAAGAAGTAGACGGCCGATTTATAAAGGGAGAACATTTAGTCCCGGTTGGTGGATCCAACCGGGACTAAAGGTAACTTTCCAACCCCGGGCGTAGCCACGGCCCGGGAGTAGACCTTTACTCCCGGTTGGAGCCACCAACCGGGAGTAAAAGTATACCTTTAGTCCCGGTTGGTGGCTCCAACCAGGACTAAAGGTCCCTGCCACCTCTATCTGGCGCAGTAGCCGTTGGGCAGGGACCTTTAGTCCCGGTTGGAGCCTCCAACCGGGACTAAAGGTATTTCTAGTCCCGGGGGCAAAAAATTTCGGGACTAGAGCCCATTTTGATCGAGGATCAAAGGTCTGTTCTCTACTAGTGTCTAATCAACCACGAGTAGCCTTCCAAAGGATTCTTCATGCATTGACGTGCCAGTTGATGAGAATATGTCCCCGCAAAAAAAGTTGATGAAAATATGGAAAGTAATTGAATAAGTGTTACAATTCACAACTATGAAAAAAATACTTCATATTTTCCATAATTATTAAATGATTTTTTTTCACAATTATGATGGACATTTATATTTTTCACAATTTTGTGATGAAAAAAGTAGATGAAAATATAAAGTGGGCCTACCTTAATTGGTCAGAGTGGTAAACCTGGTCGTGCATCTCAACCACCCAGATGAATCCTCTCCAACTCAAATTTAATTCGGTGCCTTTTTTTTTTTTTTTTTTTTTTTTTTTTTTTTTTTTTTTTACAAAAACTGCATTGTTGCTTCTAGGCCACGTCTGGTTTTCAATTGTGGAGCTTTACCTTCTAGGATCAAGCTTACTCATAGGAATTTATGAACCACATACACTTGTTTTCCCCCCTTAATTTCTTGGGTAGTTTATTATGTACATTTTTTTAGATAATGGAAAAACATCCGGCTTCATCCTCTCAAAGGAGGAATTATCAGACCCCAATTATTACAAAGTTCACCACTTAAAACAGTCTCACATAACTGAGAAGACTAGAAAAAGATTGAAACTCAAGTCTAAAGGTAAAGGACCATCCATGGGAAGCAAAAAAAGCCATCATTGTAGACTCTAGCTCGTGGCAGGAATGTAAAATGTAGTTTTTTTCTCATCCTGATACTGTAATTGGGCCCAGAAGCGTAGCCAATGCGCCCCTGGATATAACTTGTAAAAATGTTTTAGGTTGAGATTTATCAAAAATTATGTCATTTTTTGTTAGCCATATAGACCAACAAAAGGCGGCTGCACTAGTCAGTGGCAGTGAATTATATTGATTTCCTCCTTGTTTATGCCATCTATTGAATAAATGTTCCACCCTCAACGGAGGCATGACACCAAACATAATATGAACAACACGGCATAGGAGTTTAGCATAATGGCATTCAAAAAAGGGGTGTTGAATGGTTTGTAATTTATTGCAGAAACAACAAAATTTGCTACTATTCCAATTCCTTCTAGCAAGGTTATCATTAGTAAGGATGACCCTCTTTTTTAAGAACCAAAGAAAGACCTTAAATTTTAAAGGTATTTTTGTTCACCAAATTTCCTGTGTGACCTTAATACAGTTACTGACTAGAACACGATATAAGGGCTTCACTGTGAATAAACCACTTCTATTCAACGCCCAAGTTACTATGTCTCTACCAACTTGTAAGTTAACATTCACCATATATGCCACAAGATTGTGCAATTCCTATAGTTTATTGCCCACCAAAGCTCTTCTAAATGAGATATTTAGTGGACTTGTGCTAAGGACTTTGGCAACTGTTGCATGTTTCTTGCAGACAATGTTATACAAGTTTGGGTAACGTGAACATAACACCCTGTTCGCTTGTTGATTTCAGCCAGACTTATTCAACCAGCCAACGGTGTTTTCCTCTCACAAAAAATCAGCACCAGCCAACCCAAACTAACACCAGCACTAACCAGCGAACAGGGTGAAAGTGTGCTTCCCTAGCCCGATATCTCCCCAGAACCTGACTTGGGAACCATCTTTCAGATTAAATTTTCCCAAACTAAAAAAATGTTCCTTCACACCCATGAGACGGTGTACAAAAAATAAGAATTGCCTATCTTTTTACTCACACTAGACAGTGTTTCATGTACCTGCTTTTGCTTATATGCATGGACGTTAGCATACCTAATAATTATTGGGGAAAATTGGCTATCTACCATCAAAATATTGCATGTTTGGCAACGCACCATTAAAAGATTGCTTCTTTGATATATACCATGGAAAGATCACAACGTCATAGATCGGTAGCATTTCTGTTAACTTTGCTAACGCCATCCGTTATGTGTCTCTATCCACTTCGGTCAAGTGACCATGTCCGCGGAGGTGAGGAGAAGCCGTGATGGCGCCCCGGTGCGGCCGCATGAAGGCATAGAAGAAGCACAGAGTGCGGAGCACCCGGAGCCTCGCCGTCGCCGCGGAGGAAGTGGCCAGATGCACAGGCAAAAGAGACGAGCGCAGCGGAGCAGCTCCACGTGTGCGCCAGCGAGGTTCCAGCACCCGTGGCCATGATCGCCCACGCAACCGCTGCCAAGCACCGCCGGGGAGCTCGTGCGTCTTCCTTGGCCCTCTCCGCGTCCGCCTACCCTGCCGAGGGAGAGCCCTGCTCCGCGTCCACCTAGCACGCTGAGGGAGAGCCTCACCGTGCTCCACACGCTCGCCAACATCAGCCTGCTCTTGTTCTTCTTCCTAGTGCGCCTCGAGCTGGACCCAACCGCGCCTCGCCGCACAGGACGCAACGCACTTGCCATCATCGTGGCCGGCATCTCCCTTCCCTTCGAGTTCGGCAGAGGCTTCCCGACCGCGTGGATGGGGACAGGACGGCTGTCCTTGCCGCGGTCGCAGGTGGTTAGAGCCAGAGCTGAAGCCGGGCCGTCTCCACGCGTGGAGACGCAGGCGCGGAAGATGCTAGGCGAACATGCAACGCGAGCACGAACAAGCGAAGGAAGGCCCCATGGCGAAGCGCCGCTTGCTGCCAAGGTCGCCATCATCAGGGAGACCACTGGATCCTTCTCGCCTTCGCCTCCCGGGCTGGCAGCGGCGAGTGACAGGCATGCACCTGTGCCCCTCCACGCGCACGCGCGTATGCCCCAAGTTCGACGCCATCCTTGCCTGCTGCGTGTGGCGTGCCCGTGTTGTTTGTGAAAAGGCTTCGAAGAAGACGACTTGAGAACGGAGATACAACGGGACGTCAGAGAAGTTAACAGAAGTGGTAGAAACCAACAACGTTGTGACCTTTCGGTGCTATACAACAAAGAAGCAAGCTTTTAACGGTACGTAGCTAAACTTGACATCTCAGTCAATTTTCCCTAATTATTTGGTATAATGTGTTGATGTGTAATGGACCAAGCATGCACATGCTCCTGATGATGCCCTCCTCGCTGCTCAATGTACTCCCTTTGTCCTAAAATATTTGTTGTTTTCGTTTCACAAGAAACAAATTTGACAAAATATGTAGTAAAAATATTAATATTTATGGTAAATAATTGGTATCATTGGAAAGACCTTTGAATCTACTTTTTTAATAAATTTATTTAGAAATACAAATATTGTACGAATTTTCTACAAATCGAGTTAAACTTGCGGGAGGGAGAAAACTTGCGGGACGGAGAAAGTATAAGACATGGAAGTATAAGACAAAGTTAAGGACACTCGGATCTGAGCAAGTGAGCAGAGAGCACTTATTATTGTTTGTTGGAATCGATCGCCAGGTTGTCTGTCTTAATCATACGGTGTCTGGTGACCAAGAATATATTCCTAAATAGACACCACGCACAGTGCAAATTAAACGATGTAACTTGTACGTACACGTAGTATTTATATGGTCATAGTCAAGCGCGAGAGACAAGTTAGCATTCACAAGCAAATGCCTTACAAGAGAAAGGACAAACGTAAAAGTAAGCAACGGGACTATTATTATATATATACACAAGTACTGTAGTTGCAAGTACAGTGTGCTTATTCTTTGACATATGTACAGTGTATGTATGTTGAGACAAGATCAAGAGGAACGGATGTTGCGTGCACGGCGTCTTCTGGTTGCTAGCTAATTAAGCTAGCTTTTCTCCAGCTTTTTAGCGTACTGGGCTGGGGTTTTACGCTGTGCTCGCAGATTAGAGAGCAAAACACGTACAATGTGAGTTATTATTAGTATCATAGTATGATCAGCTCTTTCAATTTGGTGCTCATCAGTCCGACAGTCCCGAGAGATCGAGACACGTACCTAGGAAAACACCCTTCTGGATCATCGCGCCGGTCTGTTGTGCAATTCCAATGAGTGATGGCAACTGCTCTATCCATTCTAAATTATAAGTTACTTTAATTTTTTTTTAATACATTTAGATATAATATTATGTCTAGATACGTACCAAAATAAATAAAAAAAAAGTCAAAATAACTTATAATTTAGAATGAATGGATTAGATACGTACCCATCCATGACCCATGCCAATTGCAAACACTGTACGTGAGAGAAAACAGTGTACGTTGGATGATAAACTAGGCTAATAAGATCAAGCGACCAAGGTGAAGATTGTTGTCGCCGTCGTCATGCGTTTCGTCCATGCACGCATGCATGCAGTTTAGTTAGCTAGACTTTTGCACGTGTAGAGTATAGCATATAGGATGGTCGAGAAACGCCATAATTTTCAGTCTGTTCGCTTGTTGGTTTCAGCCAGTCTAAACCAGCCAGCTAACAGTGTTTTTCTCTCACAAAAAATCAGCACCAGCCAGCCCAAACCAGCACCAGCCCCAACCAGCGAACAAGAACCCAATGCAGCTGGGCAAGAGCGTCGTCGATGAGCTCGAGCAGTGGATGCAAGCCGGCTATTCGAACTTGGCATTTCTTGTGACATAACCGTTTAATTTTTACAATATTAAGTATGACCGTCTCTTTAAACAGGTTGACATACGTATACTATTACTTATATAAACCCGGTAGTCCGTCGAGTACCATGAAGACCTCGATAAATCAACTTCACAACCAAGATCATACTTGATTAAACAAATACATATCACATACACAGAGTTTACATCAAAAATAGTATTACAATAGGGTCACAAGTAATTAATACAAATTCAGTTTGAAATCCAATAGGTTAAAACAACATAACTTTGAAATAATTACCAAATCATAATTTTGAATCATATTGCTAGCTCTAATAACACCCTCCAATAAAAGTATAGATGAGAAGCAAATACAGAATAGCCGAGCCCACCGGCACTTAGTCACCATCTTCAACAGATAGAGCACTTCACCTGCAGTAGGGTGGGATAAAACACTGAATACTTAATTGTACTCAGCAAGACTTACCCGACAGAAGAAAAATAAAGACTCTAAGGATATGCAAGGTTTATTTAGTGAGCTAGTTGTATAGCATAATCTTTTACAAAAGAGCTTACTATGTAAGTCTCTACTTTCAAATTTTTAGCATCATGTTCAGTGAAGCCAATTATAGCTAAGTCTTCATCTATCCTGTAACAATAATTTGATTAATAAGTATCACAGTAGTAACCATATTCAATTATGATGATCAACAGAACCATCATGTTTCATCAGTTACTACGACTGCCAGACAGTGACAAAGTTTCTCACTAATCAGAAGAGACGGCGATTTAAATCAATTACATCCAGTTGGGCAATCCCAAACACACACCCGTACGAGCCCGTATTAGCTCGCGTGGGTCACCGTTCACTCCATTCGGCAGTGAGTCTGGACCATTTCGCAAAACTCATGATCCTCATCCTCACATGAATTGCCCGAATCCCAAAGCTCGTAGCAAACATGGTCTTAGAACAGTCCCCTTCCTTCAGGCTCTCCCCTAGCAATGCTAATGGTCCAATATACTCAGCCCTAATGAGCTAATCGGCTTCATGATCTACTATAACTCAAGCCATGTTATGTGTTTGGTACCTTCAATCCAAACCAAGGTCCAACAACGAAGCGGTCATTAAATGACACAGACAGGATCAAAGAATACATGCCTAACCGGCATCAACAACAACCATAATAGCACCGGATCCCATCCGGTTTTCAGTTATCAATTATCACCTGGTTCTTTTCCACGATAGCAATATAGCCAACCATGTTAGAGTAGCCACCTATGTCTAGCAGGCAACAGGAATCACCCGACCTCTACCGGTCTAAGCATAGCTAAGCATAGAGCGACCTATACATACTAGTAAGGATACATGTATATATATTGTAGACAAGGTAAGACATGCAGCAACGGTTTTAATTCAGCTCCTATACTTAATGCATAATACAAAATATAAACTTAACTGTATTTTAAAAGAGAGGTAGAAGGCTTAGAATGCTCCAGGACTTGCCTGGGGTTCAACACTAGGTCAGTATTTGTTAGATGATATTCGCTTGGCGAGCATCTCTTGCCCGACATGTATTCCTAAGGTCCTCCCATCTTCTGGATCTGTTCACCAACATCGCCTTTTGGTTGGTTTCAACACCACATTCTTCACCCTTTCGTCATACTTCTAGCGTACCTATATAATATATTCAAAGATGCAATGCATGCATATGAGAAAGAGCAAAACCAAAACATCACGCGATTGCAAATAAGGACAAGGTCATTGAAAGCATCTAGGCCCCTTGTTGGGTTTCGGTGATTAATGACAATACAAGACTACTATGACTAACGTGTGTTTTACAGAGGCAATTAAGTTAGGTCATGGTAATGGAGATCAATTGGGCAATCAAGGTTGCCATGCCCCTACGATGGAAATCGTTTCGGTTTTCAAAGGATGGACGACAAGGTTAAGGATAACTAGTTCTAAGTGTCGATTGGAGTTGGAGAGACACTTAGAGTAGTTTAGGACTTTGTCTTTCCTTTGGCCATACTATTAAGGGGGGTATGGACGGGTAGCTTGACCTAGATGAATCTAGTGAGTTAGGTGTAGTGCACACTTGTTAAAACTAGCACTAGGTAGCTCCACAACAGCCCTATGATCCTATGGAGCAAACTTCATTCACATATGTTCGAGAGTTAGAAGTGAATGGAGGGTCAAATGCTGACCAGATGCTGGCTCCGGTGTGACCGGACGCTGGCCTCAGGGTCCGATCAGTTCATTTGATCAAGAGATTGCGTTCGGTGCGACCGGACGCTGGAGTGGTCAAGTGATCGGACGCTGAGAGGGAAATCTACGATCGGACGCGTCCGATCAATACTGACCGGACCCTGAGGATCCAGTGTCCGGTCGAGTATAGTAAGCATCCAGTGAGGGTTTAATGCGACCGAACACGTCTGGTCAGTGGTGATCGGACCCTGCCAGCGTCCGGTCAACACTTAAACACTGGTGTGTGGGTTGAACTGACCGGAGCGTCCGGTCACCCCACAGAAGCTCATAACGGTTCGTTTCTTAGGCTGCCTTATAAATAGAAGCTCCACTCGTGTGTGGAGTCAATTTTGCTCATTCCAACAGCTGAGAAACATGTTTATGAGTGCCAAGAAGAGCAAGATCCTAGCGAGGTGATTGAGATTCGTGAATCCAAGAGAGTAGCCTCATTAGTGAATCAAGAGTAGCAAAGTGTGCATCCACCGTTCTCATTAGGCTTCGCGTGGTCAAGTGAGAGTTCGTGCTTGTTACTCTTGGTGATCGCCATCACCTAGACGGTTTGGTGGTGATTAGGAGCTTGGTGATCACCCAGCGAAGCTTGTGGGTGACCCAACTCAAGTTGTGAGCGGTTTTGGGTGATTCGCCATGACGGAGTGTCGAAGAATCAACCCGTAGAGAGCACTTGATCCTTGCACGGATCAAGGGGGAGCTACACCCTTGCGCGGGTGCTCCAACGAGGACTAGTGGGGAGTGACGACTCTCCGATACCTCGGCAAAACATCGTCGCGTTCCTCTCTCTCTATTTACTTTGAGCAATTCAATACTTGTCTTTACATTCATAGAATTGCCATGCTAGAGTAAGTTTGGAACATAGGTTGCAAGTCCGTTGTGCGTTAGATTAATAAAAACACTTTTCTAGGCACAAGGGGTTAATTGGGCTAACCGTAGGATTTAATTATTGCAAGAAAATTTAGAATTAGCCCAATTCACCTCCCCTCTTGGGCATCTTGATCATTTCAATTGGTATCGAAGCCTCGTGCTCACGTTCTTAAGCTTAACCGCTTAGAGCAAGATGTCTCACGAGGATAGACCTCCTATCTTTGAGGGAGATGACTTTCCATATTAGAAAATCCGCATGGAGGCATACTTAGAAGCTCTAGACGTTGGTATTCTTAGAGCCGCCTCACAAGGCTTCCCAAAACCTCGGGATGCTACTAACTTATAAGGCGATGAGGTTAATTATGAAAAATGAAATGCAAAGGCTCGAAACACCATCTTTAGAGGCCTTTGCAAAGATGTGTTCAACCGCATAAGGAACCACAAAGACACCAATGCACTATGGTCGGATGTTTGTACGCTCCATGAGGGAACCAAGAGTGAGCGTAAGGAACGCTATCATCTTGTGACTAAAAAGCTAAATTCATTTAAGATGCTTCCCAAAGAATATGCTAATGAGATGTATTCACGTTTGAATGTTCTTGTAGAGGAAGTCAATGGGCTTGGACTTACTCAAATGTCACCCTCCGACGTTGTGAGAAAGATCTTGAGTGTCCTCCCCATTGACAAATATGGGCATATTATGATCATGTTACATGAAGGTGATCTTTCCACCGCTACACCGACATAAATCTTGGGAAAGATCAATGCTCATGAGATGAACATGCACATCACGCCACAAGATGGCTCATCCTCTACCAAGAAGAAAGAGAAAGACTTAGCATTCAAAGCTAGCCAAGACAAGGGCAAAGCAAGACTTGAGTATGTGAGAGCTCAAGTGATGAAGAAGATGAAGATGAAAATCTTGCTCTCATGGTAGAGAAAGCCACCAAGATGCTAAAGAAGCTAAACAAGAGTGGCATCAAGTTCGACGGCAAGAAGAAGTTCTTCATAAGCTCTAGAAGAAAGCCAATCTCTGAAATGGATTGCTTTAATTGTGGTGAACTTGGTCATCTAGCACATCAATGCCCCAAGCCCAAGAAAGACAAGTTCAAGAACAAGAACAAGGGCAATAAAGATGACTCAAGTAATGAAGATGAAGATGAGAAGAAGAAGAACAAGCCATACAAGAAGAAAGATGGCAAAAAGAGGGACTTCCACAAGAAGAAGAAGAGTGGAAAGGCCAACATTGTCGGTGATTGGCTCACAGACATTGATTCATCTAGTGGATCATCCGATGATGATAGTGACAATGAGAAGGTGGCCGCCATTACTATTGATCTTCCATCTTCACCGCCATCATCCTCTGCACACCTATGCCTTATGGCCAAGGGTGAACGCAAGGTAACTAATAATGATGATAGTAGTGATGATGAGCAAGCTAGCGATGATGATTGTGATACCAATGATGATGATTCACCTTCATATGATGATCTTGTCAAAATACTAAGAAAATACACTAAGATCATTAGAAAGAGTAGAGCTAAAAATGAAAAGCTTGATGCCAAAAATGATTCACTCTTAGCAAAGTGTGATACATTGGAAAAGGCTAATGATGAGCTTAGAGAAACAAATGATGCTATATCATCCAAACTCAAGGAGCTCAAATCTTCTAAGAAAGAGCTTAAAGATAAACATGATAAACTTGAGTGGGTGCACAATGAGCTCATCACTAGCCACAACAAGCTAAAAGATGAATATACCACTCTTAAGATCAATCATGATACTCTTGTTATTGCTCAAGAATTTTTACCAAATGAGCCACATGATGCTACTAACCATGTTGTTAAGATTGATATAGCTACATCATGTGATGATTTAATTGATGAGAGCATTGAGCAAGGATCTAGTGGCAAAGACAAGCAAGTGGTTGAGTGCAATGACTATGATAAATATGTCAAGCTCAAGAACACAAATGAAAAGCTCATGAAAGATATTGAAGAGATGAAAAGCCACAACACCATTGTGCTAGAAACTCTTGATCATGACAAAGAGTTGATCCTTGAGAATGAGAAGCTCAAAGAAGAAAACAAGAAGCTCAAGGAAGAGAAGAAATATGATGCTCTAAAGGAAGAAAATAAGATGCTCAAGTTGGAAAAAGAGCATCTTAAGATTGGATTGAGCAAGTTTGCTAGAAGCAAGCACCTCTAAAGTGAGCTACTCATGAACACCGTCATGAAGATGGATAGAAGTGGCATTGGATATGTGGCAAGTGTAGAGAAAAAGAAGGCTCAAGTTCAACAACAACAATCAAAGCCAAAGCCAAATCCAAAGAGATGTTTTGAGTGTGGACAAGAAGGCCACTTTGCTCATGAGGGCCAAACTCCACCGACACAACCCTTGCCCAAGCATGCTAGACCCTTTGCCTTTAATGCTCACTACATGCTTAGAAAGGACTCTAGTGGAAAGATGAAAGTCATGTTCTTAGGACCCCCTAACAAGAATAGGCCTAAGAAGATTTGGGTGGCTAAGTCACTTGTTGAGAAGGTGAAGGGCCCTCAACAAGTTTGGATTTCTAAAGCTTGAATCTCTTATGTGTAGGTGAACTACAAGACCGGTGGAAGTCATTGGGTTATTGATAGTGGTTGCACTCAACATATGACCGGTGATCCTCGTATGTTCACCTCACTAGATGAAGAGGTAGATGGACAAGAGAAAATAACATTTGGAGATAATTCAAAGGGCAAAGTTAAAGGATTGGGCAAAGTGGCAATATCAAATGATCATTCCATCTCCAATGTGCTATATGTTGCCTCATTGAGCTTCAACTTGCTATCCGTTGGACAATTGTGTGATCTTGGCTTCCAATGCTTGTTCACCGAGAAGGAGATTGTTGTATCCAAGGTAGATGATAATCAAGTGATATTCAATGGATTTAGATACAACAACTTATATCTAGTGGACTCCACCTCCGAAGATGCAAATTTGAAGACTTACCTATTCACCAAAACAACACTTGAGTGGCTATGGCATAGAAGACTTGCTCATGTTGGTATGAGTTCACTCAAGAAGCTTATGAAGAATGATTTGGTAAGAAGGTTGAAGGATGTGAAGTTTGAAAAGGATAAGCTTTGTAGTGCATGTCAAGCCAGCAAGCAAGTTGCAAATACTCATCCAACCAAAGCTTTCATGTCAACCACAAGAGTGCTAGAACTCCTACACATGGATTATTTGGACTAACAACATACAAGAGTTTGGGAGAGAATCTCTATTGTCTTGTGATTGTTGATGACTATTTAAGGTATACATGGGTATTCTTCCTTCATGACAAATCTGAAGTTGCATCTTGCTTCAAGAAGTTTGCCAAGAGAGGTCAAAATGAATTTGAAGTGAAGCTCAAGAAGATAAGAAGTGACAATGGAAAAGAATTTGACAACACAAATATTGAAGCTTATTGTGATGAAGTTGGGATCAAGCATGAAGTCTCTGCATCTTATACTCCTCAACAAAATAGTGTAGTTGAGAGAAAGAACCGGACTTTGATCACTCTTGCAAGGACAATGCTAGATGAGTACAACACCCTCGAAGCTCTATGGGTGGAAGTAATCAACACCACATGCTATGCATCAAACCACCTATTCCTTCAAAAGTTCCTTGGCAAGACACCTTATGAGTTGCTCAATGGGAAAAAGCCGGACGTCTCCTTCTTTAGGGTGTTTGGTTGCAAATGCTACATCTACAAGAAGCGACAACACCTAGGGAAGTTCCAAATACGTTGTGATATTGGTTTTCTTGTTGGTTACTCATCAAAGTCCAAAGCATATAGAGTATTTAATCATGCCACCAGCTTGGTTGAAGAAACCTATGATGTGGAATTTGATGAATCTAACGGCTCCCAAGGAGCACATGAGAATCTTGATGATGTAGGTGATGAACCATTGAGGGAGGCTATGAAGAACATTCCAATTGGAGACATCAAGCCTAAAGATGATGAAGATGATGTACAAGTGATAAATTCACCCTCTTCATCAAGTGTGCCATAAGATGGTGAAAAAGATGGGAGAGTAGAAAATGAAGATACTCATATCTTCCATAAGCAAATGGTGGTACAAGCACAAGACATTGATGCTCCACAATCACCTCCTCAAGTGGTCAATAGAAGAAATACGCCTCTCCTACAAGATCATCCATAAGATCTCATTATAGGGAGTCCATCAAATGGTGTAATGACTCAATCTCAAAAACTTGCTTCATTTATTGCTCATCACTCTTTTGTTTCTTGCTATGAGCCTACTAAGGTAGAAAAAGCTCTTAAAGATCCAGATTGGATCAATGCCATGCATGAAGAGTTGAATAACTTCACTCGCAATGAAGTTTGGACTCTTGAAGAGCGACCAAAAGGTGCAAGAGTCATTGGAACAAAGTGAGTGTTCTGCAACAAGCAAGATGATCAAGGTGTTGTTGTGAGGAACAAGCAAGACTAGTTGCAAAGGGGTTCTCCCAAGTTGAAGGTTTGGATTTTGTAGAGACCTTTGCACCGGTTGCAAGATTAGAAGCCATCCGTATCCTACTTGCATATGCATCACATCATGAAATGAAACTATATCAAATAGATGTGAAAAGTGTATTTTAAATGGCTTTATTAATGAACTAGTCTATGTTGATCAACCTCCTGGGTTTGAAGACCCTAGATATCCTAATCATGTTTATAGGTTGTCCAAGGCACTATATGGGCTTAAGCAAGCCCCAAGAGCTTGGTATGAGCACCTTCGGGACTTCCTCATTGAGAAGGGCTTTATCATTGGGAAGGTCGACACCACACTATTCACCAAGAAGTTTGATGGGCATATCTTCATTTGTCAAGTGTATGTTGATGATATCATCTTTGGATCATCAAATGAAGACTCATGCAAAGAATTTGGTGAATTGATGTCGAAGGAGTTCGAGATGTCAATGATTGGTGAGCTTATATTCTTTCTTGGTTTTTAAGTCAAGCAAATGAAAGAAGGCATCTTCATCTCTCAAGAGAAATACACAAAAGATCTTCTTAAGAGATTCAAGATGGATGAATGTAAGCCAATCAAGACACCAATGCCTACCAATGGATATCTCGACCTAGATGAGGGAGGTAACCCGGTTGATCAAACTCTCTACCGTTCTATGATTGGTAGCTTGTTATATTTAACCGCATCTAGGCCCGACATCATGTTTAGTGTGTGTATGTGTGCTAGATTTCAGGCTAATCCTAAGGAAACACATTTAATTGCCGTAAAAAGAATCCTTAGGTATCTTAAGCACACACCAAGCATTGACCTTTGGTATCCCAAAGGAGCTATATTTGAATTAGTTGGCTATTCCGATTCGGATTACGCTGGATGCAAAGTTGATAAAAAGAGCACATCCGGAGGGTGCCATTTGCTTGGTAGATCACTTGTGTCTTGGTCCTCCAAGAAACAAAATAGTGTGGCTTTGTCCACCGCCGAAGCGGAATACATTACTGCGGGTGCTTGTTGTGCACAAATTTTATACATGAAACAAACTTTGCTAGACTATGGTGTAGTTCTAGAAAAGGTACCTCTTTTGTGCGACAATGAAAGTGCGGTAAAACTTGCAAATAATCCGGTTCAACACTCTCGCACCAAGCACATAGATATCCGCCATCACTTTCTAAGAGATCATGTTGCTAAAAATGATATATCACTAGAAGGTGTAAGAACCGAAGATCAATTAGCGGATATCTTCACTAAACCGCTAGATGAGGCTACATTTTGTAGATTGTGGAATGAGCTCAATGTACTTGATTTTAGTAACTTCACTAAAAATTGAGCTTGTGTTGTCCCTTGCATTCATTGTAATATACAACATGTTTATTTTTTGGTAATGCATATAGGGCTTGTCTAACATGGTTAAGATAACTGCCGAAAAGCGTGTGAAGAAGCTTAACCTTGTATCAAACTTGACAAGCAACTAAATTTACTTACAAAGTATTACATATGCATGGATGTTGTTTTGTCGTTTTGTTCTATTTGCCCTCTTATTGCCTATTTTCTTAAAATGAATTATAGCCTAAGGCAAAATATTTTGAAAAACTTGAGGGTTTGAGAGAGGTCACTCACATCAGTCCCAATTGGTGTTTATTTGTATCTTATTTATGTTGGGACTTGATTGAGAACAGGCAGCGTGGAGAAACATTGAAGATTTGCTGAAAAAGAGTGACCGGACGCTGCATCGGACTCTGCTGTCCAGCGTCCGGTCAGTTCACAGGAGGTGAATAGAAGCTGAAGCAGTGACCAGACTCTGTGTTTGAGCGTCCAGTCAGGAAGGGTTCCAGCGTCCGGTCGATCTACATGGCGTTCAAGGCAACTGACCAGACCCTGCCTGCGTCTGGTCATGGACCACCAGACGCGTCCGGCCATGATTCCGGAGGAATTGGACCTCTCTAGAATCGACCGGACGCTGGGTGGTAGCGTCCGGTCGCTACCACCGGAGCGTCCTATCAGTAGATCTTGTGCGGCTTTAGGACTCTTTATCCATTTCCTTTCTTATCGCGTTGGGGGATCTATTTAATCGCGTGAGCCGTACCTACTGACCTATTCTGCCACTAGTTCTGTTGCTGGGAAGCCCTAATCGCCACCAAGCCCTAATTGCCAACGAGCTCCATCGCCCGCCGCATCCGCAAGCCTCCCGCGCGCCTCCCGTGCCAGCGCCGCCGTGCCTCCACCACCGCTGCGTCCACCCTGCTCTTCCCTATGCCAGCTCGCTGCGCCAGCGCTAGCCCTCGCTGATGCCGCAATCGCCCATGCAAGCTTCGCGCGCACGCTGTCGCCCACTCCTGCACCGCCATCGTGCATCTGCCACCGGAGCCTCCACTGTAGCATTCTTTCTCCTCTCCACTGGTAAGACCATGCCCTAGCACCCACTGTGTTTTGCCCGTGACCTAGATAGATTTCAATGCGTTGATTTCAAATCATCCAGGGCCGCTGATTCATCGAAGTGCTTCACAAACCCTAACCCTAGCAGTCCCGGTGATTCCCCACATGACGCTTCTCTTCTTTTTCTTCGGATCATTGGTTCGTCAGGTAGCAAGCCAGTCGCTTCAATTTTATACCTACATTGCTTGCTCTCATAGGGTTTTGCATCTTTTAGATATATCGTATTTACTTGTATATCCATCTATTCCATCGTGCAGCGAGTCGGTGCCGTTGAGGTGACAGGTGCAGTTGTCAGTTAACTCGGAGCCAAGCTCGCGAGTATGAATTGAGGCCAAGCCTCGAAAGTGTCAACGGCAGTGTTTCTCTTGTCAGATCAGATGGCTCACACCAAGAACGTTGGTGGTGGTCCAGGAGATGACGATCGGAGGCCCCCGCCTCGCTTGCCCGCAGGAACCAAAGGCAAGGCAACAAAGCAGGTTACATCAAAGAAGCGCAAGTATCCTGATGCAGAGATAGCAAGAGCAGCAGTCGCTGAGGCCGTAGAGCATGCCGAGAGAGGAGGTGCTCATAGTGGTGTTGTCATTTCAGATCAGCATCTTACACCAGCACAGATGGCAGTAGTTGAGGAGGCTGAGCGTCTTCATGGTGGTCCACTTGGGACTATCATGATGGTAGGACATCGTCTGGCTATTGAGGAGCCTCAGCCTAAGGGGGAGTCCTAGTAGGAGCCACTACAGCAGCCCCCACCAGCAGAGCTTCAACCAGCCTAGGAGACTCAGGAGAGCCAGCAGGCCGAGGAGGCCGAGGAGACCGAGCATGCACCCCGACTACATCGCTCTAGTCATACCCGTGTTCCTATCTCACCAAGGCTGTCGACATAGCAAAGGGGATCACGTCCACCGCCTAGACCATAGGGTCCGCCTCCAGTGGTACATCTTCACTTGAGGGCCACCACGGCCAGGCAGGTTCAGCAGCTGAGATTTGTAGAGTTTGAGGTGTGGTTTCCTCCGAGGAGGGATGAGAGAGCAGCAGAGGGTTTCTACACGCCACTACAGGAGGATTTCTATAATGCTTATCTCAACAATGGGGCAGTGTTCAGATCTCAGAGAGTCTATAGTATTGAGGCTATTGTGGCAGTAGCCGGAGAGCATATCCGCCCTTATCATATTTGCCGGGGCTGACAGATTTGATTGGCTAGACAGGATTGTATGTACCATCTTGGGTTCGACAGTTCTATGCTTCGCTCTACGTTGACCCGCAGCATAACTTCATACACTTTACATTCAGAGGTAGAGACTACAGGGTGATGAGTTTCAGGGCTAGGGAGATACTAAGGCTATAGGAGCAGCCTGTTAGGTTACATGAGGTGTGTTATGGACAGCAAGAGCCTCCCAGGCGTCCTCATGGTGGTATGGTGCCCCCTATAGATCTTGTGCGCCATTGCTTCAAGGAGCCTTTTGGTGAGGGGTCGAGGAGGAACCCAGTGACCTTACTCCTACAGCTCAAGTGCTAGAGGCTATCATTAGGAGGACACTACTTCCTAGGTTGGGATACAGAGAGGGTCTGACTCGCCTACAGCTTTGGCTCCTCAATGCCCTGATGCAGCAGACCGTGTTCGACATTTGGGACCTCCTTCTATCAGAGATGGAGGATACTATAGCTGAGGGCTTCAAGGGTCGCAGGCAGCTTCCATATGCACATTGGATCACTTTCCTGATGCTTAGGGCTATGCAGGTTAGGACCCCTGAGATGGTTGCAGAGTACAAAGGTGCCACCACTGAGTTTCCAACTTATAACATGGCATAGAGGATTAGGCATAGCACACCGCAGGCACCCACTCAACCTCGCCATCGTCTAGATATACTAGAGTCAGCAGCTTAGCAGGACGAGATTATTAGTGGCATAGCTGCTACTGAGGAGGAGCAACTTGAGGCTTAGGAGGAGAGGACCGAGTCTAGTGATAGTTCGGATGACGACTACTGGCCTATCCCTCAGATGCCTCCACGCAGACACGATGCAGAGGCTGGCAGTTCTAGCTTAGCTCCACCTGCACCGCAGACGGATCCCACTTTGATTGCTATTCTTGAGCGGATGCAGCAGGATCAGGCACTATAGGCTCAGGAGACCGCTGCAAACTTTGCACAGTTTCAGGCTCGTCAGGATGAGTTCCAGCGACAACAGTAGATCCTCTAGCAGCAGTAGCAGCAGATGCATCAATAGCAGTTACTCATGCAGCAGCAGCTTATGGGATTTATGCAGCATGTAGTAACAACACTTAGGGCTCTACTGCCATAGCCTTCACCCCAGCTTGCTCAGCCTACCACCACTTCGATGACTCCAGCAGTATAGCCCAGTGGGCTTCAGAGTCAGAGATAGCCTCTAGCTCTGTTTTCCTCTCCCACAGTATAGGTGTCTCAGTGGTTATCCTCGCCAGTGGTAGCCCCACAGTTCACACCATATCATACGGGCTTCTCACCGGATCAGTCATCCTCGCTATTTGTGCCTAACACGTCAGTCTCTAGGAGTCTTGAAGCATCTTTCAGCGAGTTGACAGGCATGCCTACACCGCCACATATGCATACCGCCGGTCCTTCTATAGTAGCCCCTGTCGTCGTGACTACTCAGAGGCTGCCTTCGTCTGTCACCTCTTTAGATCCTACGACAGACGTACCAGCAGCATCACAGGCCGCACCTGCCCCAGCTCAGACCCAAACCGCTTCAGAGACACTTCTAGCCATAGAGGGTCAGTCAGTACAGAGTTTAGGGTCCGATGATGATAGCGCCTAGTTTCATCTTGCTCCTCGTACCTTAGTGCCCGGCTCATCCGCTGCAGCCCCACCGACCGACCCTTAGGTTTTGGTGTTTGACGCCAAAGGGGGAGAGGGTTTGAGTATGTAGACTTAGGGGGAGCGACGTTTAGGGGGAGCTAGTTATATATTATTAGTCTATTATATACATTTGGAGTTTTATTTGTGTGATACACTATTACTATTATGCATTTGTGTGTTATTTTCATGCATATTATTATATCTATGTGATAGTGATATCTACGTGATTGTGATACATGACATGTGTGCTCTCTACTTTGTATTCATTGATATGTTATATCACTTGTGTTATGCTCATTTGCTTTGCTTCCATATTTATACTCCAATGCAAATGAGCTTTATTACTTGTACTTATGCTTATTTCATATCTTTTGAGTACATCATGTTGGCTTGGGTCATATAAGCTTGCCTAACTCTTTTGTTATTATTGAGAAAAGCTTATATGAACCAAGCATAACAAAAACCTCACTCTTTCACATACTCGAGGTGGTATTGTCATCAATCACCAAAAAGGAGGAGATTGAAAGCATCTAGGCCCCTTGTTGGGTTTCGGTGATTAATGATAATACAAGATTACTATGACTAACGTGTGTTTTGTAGAGGCAATTAAGTGAGGTCATGGTAATGGAGATCAATTGGGCAATCAAGGTTGTCATGCCCCTACGATGGAAATCGTTTTGGTTTTCAAAGGATGGACGACAAGGTTAAGGATAACTAGTTCTAAGTGTTGATTGGAGTTGGAGAGACACTTAGAGTAGTTTAGGACTTTATTTTTCCTTTGGCCGTACTATTAAGGGGGGTATGGACGGGTAGCTTGACCTAGATGAGTCTAGTGAGTTAGGTGTGGTGCACACTTGTTAAAACTAGCACTAGGTAGCTCCACAACAGCCATATGATCCTATGGAGCAAACTTCATTCACATATGTTCGAGGGTTGGAAGTGAATGGAGGGTCAAATGCTGACCGGACGCTGGCTCCGGTGCGACCGAACGCTGGCCGCAAGGTCCGGTCAGTTCATTTGATCAAGAGATTGCGTTCGGTGCGACCGGACGCTGGAGTGGTCAAGTGACCGGACGCTGAGAGGCAGCGTCCGGTCGACTCCAGTAAGGTTCCAGAGAAGGAAATCTACGACTGGACGCGTCCGGTCAATACTGACCGGACCCTGAGGATCCAGCGTCCGGTCGAGTACAGTAAGCATCCAGTGAGGGTTTAATGCGACCGGACGTGTCTGGTCAGTGGTGATCGGACCCTGCCAGCGTCTGGTCAACACTTAAACACTGGTGTGCGGGTTGAACTGACTGGAGCATCCGGTCAATATGACCGGAGCGTCCGATCACCCCGCAGAAGCTCATAACGGTTTGTTTTTCAGGCTGCCTTATAAATAGAAGCTCCACTCGTGTGTGGAGTCACTTTTTTCTCATTCCAACAGCTGAGAAACACGTTTGTGAGTGCTAAGAAGGGCAAGGTCCTAGTGAGGTGATTGAGATTCATGAATCCAAGAGAGTAGCTTCATTAGTGAATCAAGTGTAGCAAAGTATGCATCCACCGTTCTCATTAGGCTTCGCGTGGTCAAGTGAGAGTTCATGCTTGTTACTCTTGGTGATCGCCATCACCTAGATGGCTTGGTGGTGATTGGGAGCTTGGTGATCACCCGGCGAAGCTTGTGGGTGACCCAACTCAAGTTGTGAGCGGTTTTGGGTGATTCACCACGACGGAGTGTCGAAGAATCAACCCGTAGAGAGCACTTATCCTTGCGCGGATCAAGGGAGAGCTACACCCTTGCGTGGGTGCTCCAACGAGGACTAGTGGGGAGTGGCGACTCTCCGATACCTCGGCAAAACATCGTCGCGTTCCTCTCTCTCTATTTACTTTGAGCAATTCAATACTTGTCTTTACATTCATAGAATTGCCATGCTAGAGTAAGTTTGGAACATAGGTTGCAAGTCCGTTGTGCGTTAGATTAATAGAAACACTTTTCTAGGCACAAGGGGTTAATTGAGCTAACCGTAGGATTTAATTATTATAAGAAAATTTAGAATTAGCCCAATTCACCTCCCCTCTTGGGCATCTTGATCCTTTCAGTCATAACAAAATTGACCTAGGCACATGGATGAATAAAGTGCCAACTAAACATTACACGAATTTGTCATGCTAAGATAGCAATAAGACAACACCGTAACATTTATCTATCGAGAACTAATTAAGTTTAGTATCAAACAAAAGCACTAGGGTTGATGTGGGTAACACTAAATTTAGCCATGTCAATCTTGATCAAGGTTCTACTACTAAACATACATCACAGAAATGGCAAGATGGTAACCAAATTTTAATTCTTTTTATCGAGTAAGTGCATATCTCTTTTCCGGTAGTGAAGGCAAAGATTATAATTCACATAAAGCATACTAGTTTCAAATATGTTTAGCATATCAACAAGATCTCATAGGCATTTCAAAGAACTCATAGAAACTATCTAAAACACCTATTAAACATCTAAATACTTATTATCATATAAAAGGCATAAAGCATGCTTAACTTAATTGAACAAGTTAACTTGATCAAAATCAGCATGAACTATTTATAGAGGCATAAACTAACATAATTGATATTCACAAAAAGTTTCATTATTTTTGGGCTTTTATTTTTTACTACACTAATTATGCAACAAAACTCAATTAGATTAATTATTGCATTTTTTAGTACATAAAAATTACTGTTTTATGGCAAAAATTACTTGTATCACATAGAGAACATTATTACAAAGCTAACAAAACAAGTTTCACATTTTTATTATTCTTCTACATTTAGTTATGCATTTTACAAAAATCAGCACATTTATAAGAATTAATAAAACACGAAAAAAGGAAAAAGAGCTTCGGGCCCAAAGTGGCCCAGCTCGGCCCAATGGCATGAGCAGGCGCAGCCTGGCAATTTTGCAAAAAGTCCCTCGTGTTTTTTACAAAATCACAATTAACCTCAAACAACTATTTGTTTTCCTCTGTTCCTTCTCACTTAACACCCCACCCTCTCTATTTACTTTTTCCGGTCCTTTGCTCATCACAGAGCAGAGCACCGGTGGGGAACAGGCCCTAGCTCGTCGGCGGCGAGGTTGTCAGCGATGAGGCCGGCACCTACGTGCTCGTGATCAACAAGCGCATCGATCTAGGGTGATGGTTGAGCGGGTTATGGTGTGGAGCAAACACGCTCACGGCCATGGCGGCTCGGCGACGCACAGCATGGCGGTGGAGCGGCCACTACAGCGCGTCCTGCGGCCACTACAGCGCGTCCTGCGGCTAGCATAGGGTTAGGTGATGTTCAAGGGGATCACTGCGATTTTATTGACTGCACGTTCGAGATGGAGGAGGCTCGGAAGGGTGCTGCCGACAACGATGGCAGACACGGTGATGTGAACCGGCGGCGATGGCGGGCGGCCGCGGTGGAACTCCGGCGCACGGACGAATCCGGCCGGTAGAGATGGCGAAACCGAGTGCAAACGATGCGCAAGTATGAGGCGATTCTATCAGTGAGATGAATTGGACGGGGGCGGCTCGACGGCGACGAAATTGGCCGGCGAGTGGAGCTGCTCTGCGACGGCGCAGAAAAAGAAAAAGGAGACGGTGGCCGGTATTTTGTGATTTAAAAAGTGCGCGTGCGATACTTCTCGGCTTCGCTAGCGTCGCACGAGCTTGTACACGTGGGCGACTACGTGCCCGGGCGCGAGAAGCGCCGGGAAGGTGGCCAAACGGCACACAGCGGTGAGCAGCCTGAGAAGCTGCTGCTCAGGGGTTACTGTTCATACCTGACCGGCATTTTTCTCCCAATCCGATTAGCAAAACCCAAACCAATTGCTTCTTATTGTAGATATACATAAGTACTACAACTTTTCTTAAAGGAGTTTGGTCATAAACGGGCTGGTTTGAAAAATATAAAATCCCAAATATGGCTACATGAAAAGTGGAAACTGAAAAATTCAGTTTCAATACTTAGCCAAAATTTGGAACTTTAAAAGAGTACTGGGTTGGATCTTAGGGTCTCTATTTTCCTAGGTTAGAGGTCAAACTAGTTCTTGATCCTTAAACAAAGGTTGCTGTACGCAAGCTGGACTACAATTCTTATTAAGGTTTTGAGAGCAGTTGCTACACAATTTTGCAAACCACAAACACTCAAACATGGAATCATGCAAACTGCAAATCAAGGACTTGGACAGATCTTGACAGGCCGAAAACAGTTTTGCTCAAGCAACTTTGAGTAATTAATTAGTGGCTAAACATTGATCAAACAATCCAACCACTAGCATAGTATCGAAGTACAAACTTCATAACAAATTATAGAAACAAAGTTGCACAAATTTTATTTATGAAAACTGTTTTAATAAATCACCAAAGATTGAACGTAATTACTGTTTGTCAGAACTCAGCCAAAATGACAAGTGAGGAAAACATAGCACTGAACTCAAACTTGAAGCCACTGTTTGAAGCACTTAAAAGCTGAAACAGAGGATGATGCAGAAACAAAGTTTCAAGAACATGACCTACTCTACAACTTTTATTTAGACAAATCTTTCATATTTTGAATAAAAAGCAAAGTTACAAATTAAGCAAAAAGGGATCATGAGAAAGGCTTAAGCTACGGTTTTGGATATTTTTTAAGCACTTTCTTCATATTTTCAAATTTAAACCCTAACTAATTTTTGTTCAAGAGTTCAACTAAAGTTGTTTAAACATGAATGCAAGGTTTAGTTAACATCACATGTTTCTACTCAATTAACAAAAGTGTTTTTAAGCAAAGCAGAAATTATCATTTCTTACTTTTTGATCCAAAACAACATGTAACTTTTCATGTGACCAGAATATGTTCATGATTAGGTGATGCATATGAAAAGACATGATTAAAACTACTCATGCACATTTTGAAATAAAATTTACTTTTGAACAAAAGAGTTTTGTCTTTGCCTTTGAAAAGTTTAAGTTAGGTCATATTTGAAACAATTTGACTCCACCTCTGTCACCACTTGTCAGGTGTTAAACTAAAGCTCACAGTCATCCTTTGACTTGTTTAGATTAGATTTACCGTAATTCACTGCTTAACTTGAAATTGGCACCTGGGTGTCACAGTTCTTATGGCTCGATGGTCGCACAATAGTTTGGCAGTATAGTCTTTTAAGCTCTCATGTATTTCGTGCGGGGCTACGTCTGCTTGAATCTCGCTAGCAGGGCACATGGCACTCTTGTACAACAACTTGCTTCCTGCTTAATGAAATATATACAGGCATAACGCCTGATCGAGAAAAAAGCATATAGCAGGATGGTCTGTTGAGAGCTCCACATCAGTCCGCGTATTTATGTCGATGATGTAGTTTTGTTAGTTGGCGGGTGGGATGTCAAATCGATCCCTAATCTCTAATAATAAAAAAACAAAATTTCTGACGTTTGTTTTTCATCCAACCCATTTCATTGAGCCCAACCGTCCCGGTCCACTCACTCCCACTCGCTCGCGTCCAGCCCACTCGCTGACGAGTAGCGCACCACACGTCGGACGTCGCCCTGTTAAAAACAAAAAAAAAAAAACATCTCCCGACGCCGCCGCCGCAACGCTTCCGTCCCGTCGTCTCCGTCTGCGCATCCCTGTTCCCCGGCGCCGGCGAGCCCCTCCGCCCGCTTCGGCGCTGCCGGTGGCCCACTGCGCCTGCCAGCACCTTACAAGAGAAAGGACAAACGTAAAAATAAGCAACGGGACTATTATTATATATATATACATAAGCACTGTAGTTGCAAGTACAGTGTGGTTAGACTTTGTTTAATTCCTTCTAAAAGTTTACACCTATCCTATCAAATGTTTAGACAAATAAATGTGCTATTAAATATAGACTAAAAAATAACTAATTACACGAATTGCGACTACTTTGCGAGACGAATCTTTTAAGCCTAATTAGTCCGTGATTTAACAATAAAGTGCTACAGTAACACATGTGCTAATGATGTATTGATTAGGCTTAATAAATTCGTCTCGTGGTTTACTGACGGATTCTGTAATTTATTTTTTTATTAGTATCCGAACACCCCATATGACACAACGTGAGTTATTGGTATGATCATCTCTTTTTGATTTGGTGCTCATCAGTCGACAGTCCCGATGGAGACACGTACGAGAACCCCCTGCCGGATCATCATCGCGCCGGCCGGTTGTGCAAAAATTCCAATGAGTGATGGCAACTACGTACCCACCCATGCTAATTGATGCCAATGCCAACAAGATGATTGTCGCGCCGTCGTCATGCGTTTCGTGCATGCATGCAGTTTAGTTAGCTAGACTTTTGCGTTAGGATCGATAGATCTGTTGAGAGCTCCACGTCAGTCCGTGTATATATATTCCAATTCCATGTCCATGAGATGCATGTAGTTTAGTGAGTTTGCGGGTGGGATATCAAATTAAATTATTATTAGGGGCCTACTGATCGATCATCAACGGTTGATGGATAGATTCCGATCCGGTTCCTTGATAGCACACACCTCGTAATCAAGTCTCTCAGTCGACTCATCAGAGCGAGTCGATCTCTTCTTGTTAATTACTTTGCACTCCTTGAAGGAACGTCGTCGTTGTTGCAAGGGAAAAGGCTGGATCGAGAGTGTAGGCAAGGCACGAGCTAGCCCACGACGAGTGACCGGTAGCCCGGTACCAAGAACAAACCCCATATGATGATGGCGGCGGCGGCGGCGGCGGTACATACGCCTTGGATTCCGACTCCATCAGATCGATCGCACTACCGGTTCCTGCTTGCACTGCATCTCTCTACATGCATGGCATCTCCTTTTATTTTGTGGCAGCGGTTGCATGGATGACCCACATGTTAGCAGCCAGGCTCAATTCTAGAAAAAAAATGTATCTATAACTTTCTAGTTTTTTAGCTTTTTCATTTGAATTTGTTAGCATATAAAAAATAATATAAAATTTCAGCAGCATATTAATCATGCACCAAACTTGTCGTCTTGGAAAAAATCATATCTTTCTTGTAGGTGTCGGATAAAAATACTTTTTATATGAAAATTATAGGTCCCGATGAGATTTACAAATTCATTTTTTTTAATTTTTTCATTTGAGGTTGTTAAGCTGGTCAAAAAATAATAGAAAGTTTCAGCAATATATTAATCACGTACCAGGGTTTGTCGCCTTAGAAAAACCATATTTCTTATGTGGTATCGTATGAAGATACTTTATATATGAAAATTGTAGCTCTTGATGAGATCTACAACTTTCTAGTTTGTACATATATACTAGGTCTTGATCATGGTTGCCAAATCATGTTTCGCATCCTAAGGTGATCGACTCTATAAATAGCTATTTTCAGAGGCGGATCTGTTAGAGTGACGTTTCTAAGAATAGTTTGTCTAAAAACCATTTCATAACTTTTTCACATATGAACTTGGATTAAGATGAATTGTCGAAGTCAAGGTGATTTACAACTTTTTTATTTGATAATGTTTTTATTTGAACTGTTCAAAGTCCAACAAAATTGTTTAAATTATCAGATTTTGTAATTTGAATTTTACAATTTTTAAAAGACCTCAGATGTTAACATAGTCTACATTCTAGTTGTAGTTCTCAATGTGATCAATAACTTTGGAGGTTAATTTTTTTCGTTTCAAGTCATTTAGAGCACCAAATATGTGTTTTAAATTCTCAAAATTTCAAATTTAAATTTAAGAATTTACAAATGACATCAAATGTTGATATAATCGATACCAAAGTTGTAGTGGCCGAGGTGATTTACAACTTTGAAGTTGTCATTTTTTTATTTGAGGTCAACTGTATTCTCAAATATTTATTTTAAGTCTTTGTATTTTGAAATTTAATTTTTTTAAAAAAAATCAAAAAAATGTCGCATGGATACATGGCCTATACCAAAGTTATGGTACTTGATAAGATCTAAAAATTTACGGTTGGAATCATACGCAGACACTCATATATGCAAGCATACAAACGCTACAATGCCTGTGAGGATAATCGAAAGACTGAGACTAGGTCGACGGATCTTGAGATTGAGAAAGTCACCATAGGCACATCGTTATCGGCGAGTATGTTGCCTACCACTAAAAGAACAATGTCGACATTAAATTCTAGAATAAATAAAAAAAATCAATATTGACAAAGTCACCATAAGCGGCTTGTACGTGCACAATGTCTGCCACTGAAAGAACATCATCATTACATTCTAGAATGAATCAAGAAAAATATGAACACCCACATCACGTCCATGACTGAACTCGAGTGGAAAGGTCCCATTACAAGAAACACAACCAATTAAGCTCCCGGCCACGTGGCTGGGTATGCGGTGGCATACCCTGCGATTTTACAGACTCTTACGGTATTTACGTGTATTTTTGAAAGAAAAAAAACTTACCCAGCGGCCACGGGCTCGCATGCAACACGACCGCTAGCCCCTAGTGGGTGACCGTGACAGGAGGTCCACACGGCCCACGAGGCTATGCACGGCCACACCACACACACCACCTTGCTGAGATTTATTGGAGACAGAAAAAGACCTCTTTGCTTATTGAGCCAGCAATTCCATAGACACCGAGGATTTTCCCATCAAAACCCAAGGCCCAATTGGTGAAAGAAACCTATCCACCATATCCCAATTTCCCCTTGCACGGTTCCAGCGTAACTCCCTCGAGTCCCGACTCTAGTTCGTCTAGACTCCCCAACCCTAGCGGAGGATGGTGGCTTCAACGCGCGTCGCGCGGCTCCTGGACGCAGCCAGGTGAGGCGGGCGGGCGGACGCCGGCGGCCGGCGGGTAGGCCGCACGCCGCAGCGGCATAGTCCGCAACGACGTAGGGCTGGGGACGGGTGGCACGGCGTTAGGTGGCCGCGAGCAGGCAGCAGCACCAGCACTGCAATCTGCAGGCAGCAGGGCTCTAGGCATCCAGGCGAGCAGCAGCTGAGCAGGTGATTTTTTAACTGTGAAACTGACTCCTTTGATTGAATGATGGAATGTTTGTTCACGATAGATTTCAATTTTTAGATTTTCAGTATGTCGAGAAGAACTCTGCGCAACAACTTTTCAAGTTCAAGTGGTAGTGGCTCGAATGAGAGCACAAGTCAAACGAAGAAACCTAGGGCACCGTTTAGTCATTCAAACCCAATTGCTGACCTAGGAAATCGTAAACCAATCGATTCTAAATTCATAATTTGGAGGTCCATATATGTTTGACTAATCAATTATGTCTATTTGTGTACATTGCTACTTCAGATGAATAATGTGTGTCAACGTCACGCGCCGTCTATAAGTTTGGTAATTTGGCCGTTCAGTATGAATGATCTGCATCCTTTATTTTTCATGATGTATTTTGTGAATTTCATAGTTAATCGACGTTTTTAATATAAGACTACTTCAAGCTATTATATTTGTTTATTGTAAGGTGCCATAGAGCTTAGTTGCTGTAGCACTTATGTTAAGCTCCTCCTAAATTTTTTCCTAGCTTCGTCCATGGTAAAGGGGTCGGGGGAGTGGGGCACAGTTGTGCTACCGCGGCATCTCCAGCTTTTGATTTTTACTGAAAAGCTCTACTTCCATCGGCTGCCATTATGGATCAGTCCCGCGCATCTCCCCAGCCTCTATAGCTTGTGGTTGAATGTAGATCATTTGGGTGAGGTAGGTCTGCGAGCCCTAGGTGGGTTGCCAGAGCTCCCTCTCCTCAGTTTGGGAACACATCTGCGGCCGATGGCTTCCTCGTCAATTGAAGCAAATATTACTGCAGGCGATGGCTTGTTCAAGCAGTTGAGATGTTTTGTGTTGTCTGGCTGGGACGGAGGCAACACAGGGGCTGGAGGGCTCGAGCCCCCCCCCCCCCGCTCCGGGGCATGTGGAGCCCCCCTTAAAATTTCACGCATATATGTATTTGGTAGGAGCCGTTGAGATTTACTGGAGATAGAAAAAGACCTCTTTTGCTTATTGGGCCAGTAATTCCACAGATACTGAGGATTTTCTCATCAAAGCCCAAGGCCCAATTGGTGAAAGAAACCAATCCACCATATCCCAATTTCCCCTTGCACAGTTCCAGTGTGACTCCCTCGAGTCCCGACTCTAGTTCGTCCAGACTCCCCAACCCTAGCGGAGGATGGAGGCTTCAACGCGCGTCGCGTGACTCCTAGACGCAGCCAGGTGAGGCGGGCGGGCGGATGCTGGCGGTCGGCGGGCAGGCCACACGCCGCAGCGGCGTAGTCCGCAACGACATAGCGCTGGGGACGGGTGGCATGGCGTTAGGTGGCCGTGAGCAGGCAGCAGCACCAGCACTGCAGTCTGTAGGCAGCGGGGCTCTAGGCATCCAGGCGAGCAACAGCTGAGCATGTGATTTTTTAACTATGAAACTGACTCCTTTGATTGAACGATGGAATGTTTGATTCATGATAGATTTCAATTTTCAGATTTTCAGTATGCCGAGAAGAACTTTGCGCAACAACTTTTCAAGTTCAAGTGGTAGTGGCTCAAATGAGAGCACAAGTCAACCGAAGAAACCTAGGGCACCGTTTAGTCATTCAAACCTAATTGCTGACCCAAGAAATCGCAAACCAATCGATTCTAAATTCATAATTTGGAGGTCCATATATGTTTGACTAATCAATTATGTCTATTTGTGTACATTGCTACTTCAGATGAATAATGTGTGTCAACGTCACGCGCCGTCTATAAGTTTGGTAATTTGGCCTTTCAGTATGAATGAACTGCAGCCTTTATTTTTCATGATGTATTTTGTGAATTTCATAGTTAATCGACGTTTTTAATATAAGACTACTTCAAGCTATTATATTTGTCTATTGTAAGGGGCCATAGAGCTTAGTTGTTGTAGCACTTATGTTTAGCCCCTCCTAAATTTTTTCCTGGCTTCATCCATGGTAAAGGGGTCGGGGAGTGGGGCACAGCTGTGCTACCGCGGCATCTCCAGCTTTTGATTTTTACTGAAAAGCTCTACTTCCATCGACTGCCATTATGGATCAGTCCCGCGCATCTCCCCAGCCTCTATAGCTTGTGGTAGAATGTAGATCATTTGGACGAGGCAGGTCTGCGAGTCCTAGGTGGGTTGCCAGAGCTCCCTCTCCTCAGTTGGGGAACACATCTGCGGCTGATGGCTTCCTCGTCAACTGAAGCAAATATTACTATAGGCGATGGCTTGTTCAAGCAGTTGAGATGTTTTGCGTTGTCTGGCTAGGACGAAGGCAACACTGGGGCTGGAGGGCTCGAGCCCCCCCCCCGCTCCGGGGCACATGGAGCCCCCTTAAAATTTCACGCATATATGTATTTGGTAGGAGCCTCTGAGATTTACTGGAGATAGAAAAAGACCTCTTTTGCTTATTGGGCCAGTAATTCCACAGATACTGAGGATTTTCTCATCAAAGCCCAAGGCCCAATTGGTGAAAGAAACCAATCCACCATATCCCAATTTCCCCTTGCACGGTTCCAGTGTGACTCCCTCGAGTCCCGACTCTAGTTCGTCCAAACTCCCCAACCCTAGCGGAGGATGGCGGCTTCAACGCGCGTCGCGTGACTCCTAGACGTAGCCAGGTGAGGCGGGCGGGCGGATGCTGGCGGTCGGTGGGCAGGCCACACGCCGCAGCGGCATAGTCCGCAACGATGTAGCGCTGGGGACGGGTGGCATGGCGTTAGGTGGCCGTGAGCAGGCAGCAGCACCAGCACTGCAGTCTGTAGGCAGCGGGGCTCTAGGCATCTAGGCGAGCAGCAGCTGAGCATGTGATTTTTTAACTGTGAAACTGACTCCTTTAATTGAACGATGGAATGTTTGATTCATGATAGATTTCAATTTTCAGATTTTCAGTATGTCGAGAAGAACTTTGCGCAACAACTTTTCAAGTTCAAGTGGTAGTGGCTCAAATGAGAGCACAAGTCAACCGAAGAAACCTAGGGCACCGTTTAGTCATTCAAACCTAATTGCTGACCCAAGAAATCGCAAACCAATCGATTCTAAATTCATAATTTGGAGGTCCATATATGTTTGACTAATCAGTTATGTCTATTTGTGTACATTGCTACTTCAGATGAATAATGTGTGTCAACATCACGTGCCGTCTATAAGTTTGGTAATTTGGCCTTTCAGTATGAATGAACTGGATCCTTTATTTTTCATGATGTATTTTGTGAATTTCATAGTTAATCGACATTTTTAATATAAGACTACTTCAAGCTATTATATTTGTCTATTGTAAGGGGCCATAGAGCTTAGTGGTTGTAGCACTTATGTTTAGCCCCTCCTAAATTTTTTCCTAGCTTCGTCCATAGTAAAGGGGTCGGGGGAGTGGGGCACAGCTATGCTACCGCGGCATCTCTAGCTTTTGATTTTTACTGAAAAGCTCTACTTCCATCGACTAACATTATGGATCAGTCCCGCGCATCTCCCCAACCTCTATAGCTTGTGGTTGAATGTAGATCATTTGGTCGAGGCAGGTCTACGAGCCCTAGGTGGGTTGCCAGAGCTCCCTCTCCTCAGTTTGGGAACACATCTATGGCCGATGGCTTCCTCGTCAACTGAAGCAAATATTACTGCAGGTGATGGCTTGTTCAAGCAGTTGGGATGTTTTGCGTTGTCTGGCTGGGATGGAGGCAACGCTGGGGCTGGAGGGCTCGAGCCCCCCACTCCGAGGCACGTGGAGCCCCCTAAAGCCCCCGTTAAAATTTCATGCATATATGTATTTGGTAGGAGCCGCTGAGATTTACTGGAGATAGAAAAAGACCTCTTTTGCTTATTGGGCCAGCAATTCCACAGATACTGAGGATTTTCTCATGAAAGCCCAAGGCCCAATTGGTGAAAGAAACCTATCCACCATATCCCAATTTCCCCTTGCACGGTTGTAAGGAAAATGGACCCTAGTCCCATTTACTTTGGATTTTGGTGTTTGATGACCAACACAACCAAATTGGACTAAAGAATTTGCAAACGTTTGTTTTGTAGTTCAATAGGGTGCAAGACATGACTTGGACGAAGCATCATCACCATCCTGCACAACATGGAGGACTTGAGCACCATGACCCCGGCCATAGTCATTGGCAAGATAGTGGCATTTGAAATGTCAAGCAAGATGGGTCAAGAAGAAGTCTCTTCATCAAGCAAAGGCAAAGCTCTCGCATGTAGCGAGAAAAAGAAGATGAAGGGCAAGCAAGTTGAGACAAGCTCAAGCTCAAGCTCCTCAAGTGAAGATGAAGAAGAAGATGAGGATGATAATGATGATGATGAAGATTCAAGTGATGATGATAAATCTTCCTCCTCCACCTCTGACCTTGATGAAGAATCAATCAAACTTATCAACAAGGTGGAGAAGATGATCCAAAGGCTCAATGTCAAGGGTGTGCCCATCCAAATTCAAGATCTCATTTTCACCAATCAAAGAAATGAGCAAAGAAAGAGAGGATGCTATGGATGCAGTGAGTTGGGGCACTTTGTGGAAGTTTGTCCAAACAAGCCCACACCCAAGACAAAGAAGAAGGCATGCAAGAACCAAGCCCTCACATCAATAAAGTCATGGGATGATTCTTCAAGTGAAGAATAACACCATCACAAGAGGCGAGGCCGCAAGCACTCATTATCAAGCTCTTCTCGTATGTGCCTTATGGCATGAGGTAACGAAAGCCCATCCTCTAGTGAGAGTGATAGTGATGATGAAATGCCTTCTTATGATGAAATTGTGCAACAAAATCTTAATTATGCTAAAGTTTGCACTAGTCAACAAAAAAAGCTCAAAAAATTAAAAGGGAAGCTAGATAGTTCACAAGAAGCATACAAAACTTTGCTTGAATAATATGATAACTTTGCTAATCTCAATGTTGAACTATCTACTAAAATTGAGCAACTTAAGGCTAGTGCAACAACAAATGCATGCACAATCAATGATGAGCAACATGTAAAGAAAAATAAAAGATTAAAAGAAAAGTTAGCTAGCTCACAAGATGCTTATAAAAGTTTGCTTGCTAAAATGGAAACCATGTGCAAACATTGTGATGAGCTAACTAATAAAGTTGCTAAGCTTGAAGCCGTTAGTACAACACCCACCAAGGCATCTAAAAAGAAAAGCTCCATCTTTAACATGTCTGAAAAGGATGCCTCTACTTCTTGTAATGATTTATGTTTAGACTCATCTTTGTGCAACCAAGTTTGTGTTGAGAAAGTTGTTGTAGATACATGCACATAAGAGGTTGCAAAGGAGAATGAGCAACTCAAGCAAGAAGTAGCTCGCCTCACCAAGGACTTAACTCAAGTGAAAGGCAAGGCGAAGCAAGCTCAACTTCATCAAGATAACACCATCAAAGGAGTGAAGAAGCTTGATGAAGGACAAACCGTGGTTTGCTACATGTGCCACAAGGAAGGTCACAAGTCCTATGAGTGCAAGGTGAAGAATGGGGGAGGAGTAAAAAAGAAAGAGAAGAAGCAAACAAGCAAGCTCTCCAACACCTACACCAATAAGGTAGACAAGAAGGCCTCCACACCTTATCTTTTGAAGAAGAAGAAAAATGATAAGGTGGTGGCCATCAAGGTGAACAAGCAAGCCAACAATGGGGTCAAACATTTTTGGGTGCCAAAGAAAATCATTTCCAATATGAAGAGCACCAAGAAGGTTTGGATCCTGAAAGGGAAGTGAGAAGTCCAATAGACTTCAGGGAATTTTGAGACTTGGCAAAGTATGGGTGCATTTCATGGGGTGCATCATGATGGACAAAATCATTGCCAAGTGGGTTAGTGAATACTATGGACCCAAATTCTCCTTCCCATGTTAGGTAACTAGATGTTATTACTTTCAATTGGTACTTTCTTCAAGTGGTATTTCTTATAAATTGGTATCTTATAGCATCTAGTCACTTTTTATGCCTATGTTTGCATTTGCATGCATATATCTTTTGTCATGCATACACTAGGCATATCTTATGGTAGATTTGCTCGGTTTCATTCTTAACCCTTGGAGCAAACCTACATGGTTTAAAATTGTTTAGGAGCACGGCACATAGCTTGTCTTTTGATTGTACATCTAATATGTGCCAAAGACCAATTTGTAGATAATTTCTCCTGAATATCATCTTTGAAAATGATTCTCACATTCATGTGAAGTCATCTTTCAAGTAGTATTATTGATTCTCAAATCAATCTGCATGATTTCTACAAGTATCCCACACTTGTGTGCATAAATTTAGGGAGAGGTTAATCTACAAGTTGGATGCTTTGAGACTAACACCTTTTCAAGCTTATCATGTGTGTAGTAGTCTCATTGCAAGAAAAATAGAGTCCCTGGAGTTAAGCATCATACTTCAAACATCCACCACCTATTGCAATTGGTAGAAATCAAATTGATTTCTACATGTGGTATTTCTAAACCGATATCCTCATGTTGATTTCATTTTGATATTTATATGCTTTCTCCATGCATTATATAGACTAAATTCCCTTGAGAAATAATTTGCCAAATATGCATATGCCTTGCTTTCTATCATATGTATGCATATATTTAGGGGGAGCTTAATCTATATAATGTGAGAGTCAAATTTTGTGACTTATTCCACTCTACTTACAAAGGATCACATAGTTTGACCCTCCCTTGTGCTACTAATGTCTACCTTTTTGGTGTTTAATTCCAAAGGGGGAGAATTTAGAGGACCAAAAGCAAGCATTAATAATTTACAAGTGCTAATGGTTCGATAAAGGGAGGATAGTGGATTATGGATTGCCTATGTAATGGGGAGAATTTGTAGGAATCAAGGCTTAAATTCATAATGCCACATGGGGACATTTTTGCAAGGGCAAGATAAGTTTTTTATATAGTATCTTTTAGATCTTACAAGTAGTATCTTTTAGCATCATCCCCTTGCATTGCATCCTAGCAAGTAGGTAGTTTTCAATTTTCAAAATTCTATTATTTGCTTGCTTTGGTCATGTTGTCATCAATCACCAAAAAGGGGGAGATTGTAAGGAAAATGGACCCTAGTCCCATTTACTTTGGATTTTGGTGTTTGATGACCAACACAACCAAATTGGACTAAAGAATTTGCAAGTGTTTGTTTTGTAGTTCAATAGGGTGCAAGACGTGACTTGGATGAAGGCGACGTGATGATCTGATGATCAACACCATAAGCAAGACCTCAGAAGCACAAGAGAATACCCAAGATATCGAGCAAAGTCCAAGCACGAAGATAGGAACTAAGCTAGACGCAAGATCGCGAAGAAATGAGCTTATAGAGGTGATAGGATGTTGCACAGGACGCTGCACAAGACGCTGCACCAGACGCTGCACCGGACGCTCCGATCAAGAGGCTCGGCAACAGTAGTGTCAGCAGCAGTGACTGGACGCTGCACCGGATGCTGAGTGCCAGAGTCTAGTCAACATCAGTAAGGTTCCAGAGAGCCGTTTTCATGACCAGACGCATCCGGTCAGTGCTGACCGGACGCTGGTCAGAGTCCGGTCAGTAGCAGAAAAATAGGATTTCATCCCCAACGGCTACTTTCTCAGTGGGGCTTATAAATAGACCCCCAACTGGCCATTTGAGTAGTGTGCAGCTGAGGAAACATACCAAGGGTGTTGATACACCATTTTAGTGATCTCCACTTGCATAGTGCTTAGTGTTTTATTAGGTGATTAGCATAATTGCTTTGCGAAGTGCTTAGGTTGATTAGACCACCGCTTATGTGCTTGCTCTAGGTTTAGGCCTAGTGTTTAGTGAGGTTTGCATACCTCTTATCACTCGGTGCTTGCGCGCACCATTGTTGTACATCGGAGGGACTTGTAGTCTTACGAGATCACACCAACCGTGTTTGTGGTGTGGCTGCCACCGTGTACCAGAGGGAACAAGGCCCGTGGCGTTTCGGCTGGAAGCTTGATAGTGAAGACGGCGGGGAGCATCCAGGAGAGGTTTGCCAGAAGGCACATCGGAGACCCACTTGCATGTGGGGAAGGCTCGAGGCTATCCACGGAGTTACCCAACCGGAAGCTTGGCCCTTGCGAGGGATTCCTTGTGAGGGGCTCCGACAAGGACTATGGGGAAGCTTGCGCGCTTCTCGATACCTCAGTAAAAATATCAGAGTCATCGACGGGAGTTTGCATATCTCTACCTTGCTTTTTAGCTTCCGCATTTACATTGATTGCATTACTCCTTTTACGGTAGAGATAGCAACACATTAGCAAAATTCTAGTTGCACATTTAGATAGTTTGTCTTTTGCATAGGTTTTGTTAAGGTTAGAAAAAGAGGCCATAGTTTAGAGTTAGAATTTTAAGTTGCCTAATTCACCCCCTCTTAGGCATCACAATCCCCTTCAATAGTTCCAGTGTGACTCCCTTGAGTCCCAACTCTAGTCCGTCACTCCATCCCAACTCCCCAACCATAGCGGAGTAGCGGACAACAACGGTTTCTATGTGCGTCGCGTGGCTCCTTGACGTAGCCAGGCGAGGCAGGTGGGCGGGCGGATGGACACCAGCGGTCGGTGGGCAGGCCACATGCCACAACGGCATAGTCTACAATGATGCAGTGCTGGGGGCAGGTGGCATGGCGTTAGGTGGCCGCGAGCAGGCAGCAGCACCAGCACTACAGTCTGCAGGCAGGGAGCTCCAGGCATCCAGGCGAGCAACAGCCGAGCAGGTGATTTTTGTAACACCCTCAGTGTTACACCCTAAATCATTTACTAAAATATATCATAAGCATCATGTTTATATGTTAATGCATGTGATAGAATGTGTAGATAAATTTCTTGTAACTTAAAATGATCAATAAAAATGTTAAATGAAAGTTGATTCAATAGCTCATGTATATCAAGTAGGGTTGAAAACCAATTTTTATTAAGCAAAAATACTATACAACATGTGTGTGATACTTAAATAAAGTTGAAGTACAAACTTTGTAGACAACAGTGAAATACTTGCAGTTGAAAAATGATATTACTAACTAATATTTCTACTAGCCTAGAAATTGCAAATTGAAATCAAGTTCAGCTCAAAAACATAGAAAATTCCCAAGTTTATCAACAGCTAGATATTACTATGTTTAGCAAATTATTTTGAGAGATTGGGTTAAGAGGTGGTGTAGTGTTATAGCTCGATTTGATAGTCTCATAGGCCATCTTGAGTATGGTGAAGATGGTTAAGGTCCAGAAGCAACCGTTTAGTTTTATAGGCACTTTAAAATGCGTGCACGACATGGTTTAGGGCTGGTTGGCCGCGTGGGCGCGGCCACCACACTCGGGCGTTCGGCGTCACCATGCTGACTGTCCTGCACGCACGCATGCTGCTGTGTGTGGTTGGCCACGGCTGCTCTGGCCTAGCTACGGCCCGACCGCCACTGGCCCTGCCGTGTGGAGCCGCTGCTGCTGCCGCCTGCCCTGCCCCATGCCACGACAGAGCCATTGCCGGCGCCATCTCCTTGTCGTCACATCCGCACTACTACCCTGCCTTGCATTGCCGCTACCAACACCACTACGACGCTATGCTACGTTGTCGCTCGCCTTATCCTCGCACGCATGTGGGCTGTCTCGGCTACCCCGCGTTATCGCCTCACTTTAATGGCGCTGCGCCCGAGCATGCCGTGCCCCACCTACCTCCATCTGCTTACACGTGGTTTGGCCACATTGTTGCATAGCGAGTGCGTAGACACCGCCTTGGGTCCGGCTGGCCGCTTGCCGCCAAGGCGAGGATGAGCTGAGCCAGACCTGCCCCTTCCTCTCTGCCACCGCGACCGGCCGACCCCGCTCGCTTAACTCGACATGGTTGAGTTACCATCACTCGATTCATCACATCTCTAGATTCTCCATTAAGCCACCTAACCCCTGACCCCCACCCAGCCTTGAAGCAAGCACAGCCAAGCTGCAATTTGGAGTTTTTCCCATCATCGTGCCGATAAGGCTGCATCTGACTGTGGATCTGGGCGGCCCTCCTACCGCCCATCTCGAACCAATTCACCTGCACCACAAGCATAGCCTTGACTCCCTCTTCACCCTGTGTGCCTTAGCCAAACCACTACTGCCTCCCATCATCGCTGACGCGACCGTGCCACCATGGTGCGCCGCTGCATGGCTCGACCACACATGGCCAACCCTCCTCCATCATCCTCCGCCCCAACCGTCACCTCGACTAGGTCCACGATAGCCTCGTTATGCTCATGCACTAACCAATTAGGCCTATAGCTACCCTAGCTCACCAGAACCATGGCGCCGCCATCGTGAATGGCCACGCTGAAAGGTCCTAATGGCTAGAGGGGGGTGAATAGCCTATTAAAAATTTATACAACAACACTTAACAAACCAGTTAGATAATTATGAGGCGAAGCAAGTGTTGCGCTAGCCTACTAAAATAGAAAGCCACCTACCACAATTCTAGTTTATATAGTTTCTATCCACACAATAGCTATGACACTACACTAAGTTAGTGTGCTCTCAAAAGCTAACTAAAGAGCCACACTAACCAAACTAACAAGCTCTCACAACTAGCTACACTAAAGAGCTTGATAACTAGTTTGCGATAATGTAATGAGAGTGAGCAAGAAGGTTATACCACCGTATCAAGGAAGGAGCCAATCAACCACAAGAATGAATAACAATGAAGACCAATCACCTTGGAATCAAATGATGAACACAATGATTGTGGTAGAACCGCTCGAGATAGCATACTTACGGAGGTACTCGTCTTCCACCAGACACTAAGCACCCCGAAAGCAAGCTACAGCAGGTGGTGTCCGTCGGGCACACCCCGAGGGAGAACCCGAAAGATCCATATTTTTCCCAAGGATCCAATAATGAGAACGAGTTACAATACAAGTCCATTTCATACATTAGAGTTTCTTAAAAAGTACATTATTACAATACCAAATACCAGAGTGCGAATGATAAACAGCAGAATTTAAAAATAACATCTAGCGGTAGGGGCGAGGATTCTGTCTGAGCCCACCAGAAGGATCCTCCACACAACGGTACCCTTCAAGCGTTACCTGCAACAGGGGTAAATAAACCCTAAGTACACAATGCACTCGCAAGACTTACCCGACTAGTGGAAATACTTTCCCGACTCCAAGGGATATGATAGGCTTTATGGTTTGCTAGTTTTCTTTAGCATAAAGCAATATGAATAGTGAATCCTTATTTATGTATTATTATTATCAGCCATATTAAGTTTTCATCTAGCCAATCTATATAAGCACATGTTCTACTTTCAAACAAGGGTTGAGCAATCAATGATGTTTCTTCTCCTTTTCCACTTTCAGTTCTTACTATGGTGCTAAACCGCAGACAAGCCGTACCGGATCGCCCGGCGATTCGTGAATCAATGTGCCCAGCTAGGTGCCCCGAAGCACATGGCCCGCTTGTACCCCAGGCACAAGCAGGACTGACTTGTCACTTTCCTGTCTCGGGTGTCCAGGTCCCCATCCAAACTTGGACTCCAAGCCCCCACATCCTGAGTCCCGGACTCCATGTGGTGCAAGGACCTCCACCATCCCCGCCTCCAATCAGTCGGTCCGGAAAGAGCCAGATCTGCGACAAGAGAGCAACAAGTCTTTCCTGCGCCCATACCCAAGTATGCGCTCAGGACAATAAATATGTGAATTGCCTAGAGTCATATGCAATGACCGGTCCTTAATCGACACAGACATGGACAAAGTGTAATCGAGCTATGCCCTGTTGGCCGCAGGACACAACTCATTACACCCACCAACACCCAAACCATTTCCCTGCCCGGTCACCATTTACCTTTCCATCCTTTTATTATGAGATCATATTTTATTGCCTATGTGCGAGTAACGGCAGGTTACTCACGCTACCGATATCCTGAGCATAGCAGCTACTCGACCTATAGTAGTAGGACTCATAGGTAAATATATTTATGCATGTAGTTTCCATAAAATGCCTGTAACATAAATACACATCATATATATATACTCAGTGATTATTAAAATAGGGGTTATGCACTGGGGCTTGCCTTGGGCAGGCGCCGGGTCAGTAGGGTCAGCACCAACAGACTCCTAGGCTTCCTCCTATGCAAAGATCTCCTCCTCGTACTCCTCGATCACCTTGTTGTACTCTGGCTCGCCGACGGGCATGAAGTCTACCAGTTCGTGCTCTACATGAAATGATGATGCAATGTTTAACGATATGACAACAACAATTCTTAACCCAAAAGTACATCTATTAAACTACTAAGTGGGGTCTACCTACTTAAAGCTAAGCTATGTACCGTCACCATGAACAAGTATGAAGCATAACCTACATTCTTATAGCAACTACAAGTATTGCTACTCCTAATACCGATTTAATCGAGGTACGATAAAACAAGAGTAATAGCTATTTTATTTAACATCCCAGTCTATGGCTGCAAATTTTATAGCAAGTACCTAATAACCTAACAAGTCTACTATAAAATTTTCATGTCCATAGCTATCACCAATTACCCACAAATATTCCTACAAGTATTAATCCACCTAATATTAGTATCCTAGTTTTGAATTTATCACCCAATACTCGCCACAACTAACTATAATCCAACTAGACTACCTAGTAGATGATCTTTTTGCGAACCTAACAAAATTAGTTTTACTATTTTTGCACAACTACGCAATTTACTACAATTTATCGAAGTTCAATTCATAACTAAAATAAATAAACATTTCTTATTTCCTGGAATTAAGAAAATCAAATTCTACTCCTGGCCCAACTCGCGCTGGCTCGGCCCACTCTGCCTTCCCACCTGCGCGTGCCAGCAGACCTTAGCGCGGCCTACGCGGGAGCACGGCCCAGTCGGCCGACGGCCCATGACGGGGAAAGGACCGAGCACGATGGCAGAATTGCATGGACACCCCCGAACCACTATGAATTCATAGCGAGCTCTAGGACACTATTTCAACAGTCTACGGTTTTACAGCTGCACCCTCCCCTTTCTCATTCTTCCCCGCGGCAAAGTCCTTGGCAGTCGTGCGTGCGCTGGCGCGACGGCACAGGCACCGAGCGACTACACCAACGCCACCCGAGCCTCCTAGGCCTAGCTAAGGGGCCTATGGTTACCTTGAAGACAACACGCGTCAACTGGGGGTGATACGGCGAGCGGAGGCACAGTCCCGAGTTCCCTCCCCGGTGGTGAGCTCAGACCTGCAATGGCAGATACGTTCCCATGAGCTACAACGCAAACAAAGCAAACCCAATAGCTAGCGAGCTCGAGGTACTACCCATGGAGGTCCTGGAGGTGACGGTCTAGCCGGAGAAGGCCCGAGTTGAGCTGGCCACGTGCGCACTGATGGCACGACCACGGCGGTGGTGGCTAGCCTGCTGTAAAGCTACAACTGAGGTGCGCGGGGTGCTCAGGAGGGTACGGCTAAGCTGAGGGTGCACTAAATTGGCCTGGGATGCCCTGATTGTGTGGTTAGCCGATGGCGCGTGCGTCCGTCCGGTCTTAAGGACCCGACGAGCAGCGATTCAAAATTGGAGCACAGGACGGAGCTACAGGCGACGATATGGGGTTGGTACATAGCGGAGTTGAAAACATGCTCAATTTGAAATGAGGCGCTGCTGCCATGACGAATTAGATGGAGCCACCAAGGCGGCCATGGAGACAGTGGAGGCAGGGGGGCCTGGCATGGCTTGGCATGGTCCGGCTGCAGTTGTCAACGCAATAAGCCAACAGACACCACGAAGGGGCAGCGGGACGTGCCCTGGACGACTGTCTGCATGGTCGTGGATGCAAACCAACGAGGCTTGGCCTGGCGTCGCAGCGAGCAGCGCTAGACAAGGAATGTAGGGCGGGCGACGCGGAGGTGATGGTGGAGTCAGGCCTTCGTCCTTCACGCAAGTAGCCAAGTGGAGTCAATAGAACAGTGCTAGGCTTGGCCGCTGGCAGTGTGTAGCGTGTGACCCGGTGCACCTCTGGCCAAAAAAGGGCAGGACATGGCGTGGCAGTGCTCGGTCGGCGTCAGGGCGCAACGAAACAACCGACAAGGTGACCCATGCGCTAGTGAGGGCAGCAAGCAGCCAAGTCAGCAGTACAATGCTCGCTCGTGTCGCATCCCTAGTGACATGAAGGTGTGGCCTATACCTCGACACGCTGGGCGAGCCAGCCGCGGTGGTAGGCGAGCAGCGGCGGCGGTCGCGGTTAGCAGTGGAGGCAGGCATCCTTGGCGCATAGTGCAAGGGCCGTGCACGAGCCCAGGCACGGCGGTGGGCATAGCCAGCATGGTAGCACGTGCGGCCCACGCGGCACTGGGCACTGGCAAGCCAGCAGTGGTGGTGACCGCGCCTAGGGCTAAGCCATGTGCCACGCACGCTTTCTAAAGTAGTTAGAAAACTTATACGCAATGCTCCAAACTCTAAACTAATTGTTCAATGCGCAAGAGGGTACATCAAGCTATCAACTACAGTCAAGACATCGCACTACCTCCTAAGCCAATCGCTCCACAAAGCTCGCCAAAAGTGGCTTCGTCGACCTCTTCTGAAACTTACGCGAACGACGTCGAATCGAATGATTTCGCGTCGAATTCCAAATCTGGCCTATGGGATGTACTCGCGAGTTGTCCCTGTCCTCGACCGCACATGTTTTATCGCCATTCACAAAACATTCTATAGCCTTTTTGTTTTAACAAGAATTTGATTAGGATAATAAACAACATTATGTGACACGAAACATAACACTTGCTTTCTCGTTTCATATAAATGTTTCAAGGACCGAACATTGCTTTATCATTCATGTTATACACATATGCACAAAACCATGATGCTCATGCGATGTTTAGCAAAATAGTGCAATGTAACACCGAGGGTGTTACAATTCTACCCCCCTAAAACAAAATCTCAACCCAAGATTTCATGTGCCTAATGTGAGAAAGAGACAGGGAACACATTTTGACGCAGCAACTAACTATCAGAACCAGAGAGGAGGTGGGGGTAATGCTTTACTATGTAGCTCTCCTATTCCCATGTGGCCTCATCTTCTGAATGATTTTACCATTGCACCTTGTAAAATTTTATCACACTGTTCCTGGTTACTCTTTCTTTCTCATCCAAGATTTTCACAGGATGCTCAACATAAGATAGATCAGGTTGGAGCGGAAGTCCTTCAATTTCCACTGCTTCTTCAGGAACCCGCAGGCATTTCTTCAATTGTGATACGTGAAACACATTATGAACCGTTGATAGAATTTTAGGAAGTTGGAGACGATAAGCAACGGGGCCACATGGCTGCAACACCTTGTATGGACCCACATACCGAGGGGCTAACTTGCCATGGACACCAAACTGATGCACCCCTCTCATAGGAGATACTTTGAGATACACATAATCCCTAGCTGCAAACTCCAAAGGCCTTCTTCGCTTGTCTGCGTAAGCCTTTTGTCGGCTCTGAGCTGCCTTCAAGTGGTCATGAATAATATTTACTTTCTCTCGAGCCTCTTTTATGAAATCAGGCCGGAAGTACCCATGGTCTCCTACTTCAACCCAGTTCAGTGGCGTTCTACACTTCTGCCCATATAAAGCTTCAAATGGTGCCATGCGGATGCTCTCTTGGTAGCTGTTATTATATGAAAATTCAGCTAACTTTAAACACTTATCCCACTTCTCAGGAAAAGAAATGGTACAAGCCCTCAACATATCCTCGAGCACCTGGTTCACCCTTTTAGTTTGACCATTAGTTTGTGGGTGGTATGCTGAGCTTCTGAGAAGACGAGTACCCAGACATTCCTAGAGTTGCTCCCAAAAACGAGAGACAAAGACCGACCCTCTATCAGAGATGATAGTAAGAGGAACTCCATGTAGGGTCACAATCTGATCAAAGTATATCTCCGCATACTTCCTGGCAGTGTATTTAGTATCCATCGGAAGAAAGTGGGCAGACTTGGTAAGACGGTCCACAATGACCCAAATAGAATCAAAGCCCGTGGAGGTGCGGGGTAAACCCACAATGAAATCTAGGGAAATATCCTCCCACTTCCAAACAGGAATGGGCAAGGGTTGCAGATATCCAGGAGCACGCATATGATCTGCCTTGACTCTACCACAAGTGTCACACTCCACAACAAACTGGGTGATATCTTGCTTCATGTAGGACCACCAGTATAATTGGCGTAGATCATGGTACATCTTGTTGCTGCCAGGATGGATAGACAGCTTTGAATGATGGGCTTCATTCAAAATCTTTCTTTTCAGCTCTTCATTGGACGAAACCACCAGTCTATCCTCGTATCTCATGACCCCTTGCTCATCAATGCTAAAATGAGGGCCACGCCCTTCAGCCATCAACTTCCTGATGTGAGGAATCTCTTCGGGGTCTTCCTTCTGTTCCTGAATAATCTGCTCTAGCAATTCCAAGCTCAATGCAATATGGGCTAGCACCTCAGTGTGGTTGAGAGACAAAGGTATTTCCTCAACCTGATGTGACTTATGGCTCAAAGCATCTACCACAACATTAGCCTTTCCTGAGTGATAATGGACTTCTAAATTATAATCCTTTATTAACTCTAACCATCTCCTTTGCCTCATGTTCAGCTCAGACTGAGTGAAAATATACTTGAGGCTCTTGTGGTCTGTAAAGATATGCACTTTGTTGCCCAACAGATAATGCCTCCAAATCTTCAGAGCGTGGACCACAGCAGCTAGCTCTAAGTCATGAGTGGGGTAGTTCACCTCGTGCTTCTTCAGTTGGCGCGAAGCATAAGCTATCACATGCCCATCTTGCATCAGCACACACCCCAACCCTGTCTTCGAGGCATCATAGTATACATCAAAGGGCCTATCAATATCTGGTTGAGCCAACATAGGAGCAGTGGTCAGAAAAGTCTTTAGAGATTGAAAAGCTTCTTCACAAGCCGGGCTCCAATCAAACTTAGCTTCTTTCTAGCGTAGCTTGGTCATGGACTGGGCTATTTTGGAGAAATCAGGGATGAAACACCAATAGTATCCAGCTAGACCAAGGAACTGATAAATCTGATGCATAGACTTAGGAGACTTCCAATCCAATACATCTTGCACCTTGCTGGGATCTACAGAAACGCCTTTAGGTGTCAACACATGCCCCAAAAACTGCACTCGATCTAACCAAAACTCACACTTGCTAAATTTAGCATACAGCTTATGCTCCCTTAGTCGAGTTAGTACTATCCAAAGATGTCGGGCATGCTCTTCATCATTCTTGGAATAGATTAGGATGTCATCAATGAAAACCACCACAAACTTATCTAGCTCCAGCATGAAAACTGAATTCATCAGGTATATGAAGAAGGCAGGAGCATTAGTGAGACCAAAAGACATCACCAGGTACTCATACAGCCCATACCTAGTAGAGAAAGTTGTCTTTGGTATATCATGTGGCCTGATCTTGATCTGATGATAGCCTGATCGGAGATCTATCTTCGAGAACACCTTGGCACCAGCTAATTAATCAAACAAAGTATCTATGCAGGGCAAGGGATACTTGTTCTTAACTGTTACCACATTAAGAGGGTGGTAATCCACACACATCCGCAAGGTACCATCCTTCTTCTTCATGAAAATAGCCGGGCAACCCCATGGTGAAGAACTCGGGCGGATGAAACCTTTGTCCATCAACTCTTCTAGTTGCTTCTCCATTTCTGCTAGTTCCCTTGGAGCCATGCGGTACGGGCATCTAGAGATAGGGCCAGTACCAGGCTCAAGCTCAATGGAGAATTCTACCTCTCTGTCTGGTGGCAACCCTGAAAGATCTTTAGGGAAAACATCCAAGAACTCACAAACCATAGGGATGGAGGTAAGATCAGGAGAGGCCTCAGCATGGACAGCAACAGGTAAGACTGGATCTAAGGGTACAATAAGAGACATCCTATCCTCAGAAGAAGGAAGCTATAACTCCACACTTCTCCTCAGCATATCCAATACTACCCCATACACCCGCAACCAGTTCATTCCAAGAATAGCATCAATGCCTTGCCCAGGCATTACGATGAGCTGTAGACGGTAAGTGTGGGTGGCTAATACCAAACTTACTATATTAGTGCGGGTATTGATGAACATTTGTGAACCCACAGTACGGATCTTATAGGCATACAATATAGCCATAAGTGATAAGTTGTGCTGCTCTACAAACCCCATGCTCATAAAGGAATGCGATGCACTAGAATCAAACAACACCAAAGCTGGATGGGAGTCGATGGTAAACATACTAGCCATAACTGCCTCTTGCTACACAACCTGCTGAGCATCCATGAAGTGCACCTAGCTGGATCTGCTGGGCACCTTCTTCTTGATGATGGCCCTCTTGATAAGCCTAGAATTTGCGGATGGCTAAGATGACTGAACTGGCTGATGTTGGGGACACTCCCTGGCATAGTGGCCATCCTTGCCACACTTGAAACAAGCACCAGGCTTATTCCCGAACCCCTAATGAGGTGGGACCTGCTGTCCCTGAGACTGCTGAGGCGGCACCTATTGCGGAGGTGCATGGTACAGAGTAGGGGAAGTCTACGATGTCTGCTGGGGTGACCAAAACAAAGGCCCGCTGAATGGTTGATAGGGCCCCCACCGGACAACTTGTATCTTCTGTGTGTGAGGGTGGCTGAAGGATCCAGCTGCCCTCCGCTTCCTCTTCCAATCAGCCTGAGATGCCCATTGAAAACCCTCAATAGCGATGGCGGCGTTCATCAGAGCCCCAATGGTCTGATAGTTCACCGTGTAGAGCTTTTGTAGGGTCAAGATGGCGGACTAGAGGGGGGTGAATAGTCCTTTCTAAAATTAATCGCGTCGGCTAATCAAAACAAGTGCGGAATTAGAACTATCGATCTAGCCAAGACTACACCCCTCTATCTATGTTCTCTAGCACCTTCCAAAGATACTAATTAAGCAACAAAGGTGCCGGGCTAGCTAGAGCTCACCTAACCAATTCTAGGAGCAATGTCACACAAACCTATGCCACTAGTACTTTAAGCAACAAGGGAGCTCCTACATATGCTAGAAAGCAAAAGCACAAAGCCAACTAAGCTCACTAGCAATGCTCAATAACAAGGCAACCAATGCCAAATTAGAGAGCGCAAATACTTAGCTACACAAACTAAGCAAAGTGACTAACAAGGTTACAGAAACCTAATTAGCCACGCAAGGGGCTACTTCTATGCTACACAAGCAAGAAGGTAACTAGTAAGCTACACAAGCTAACTAGTTACAAGAGCAACTACACAAGCACAATGTATATGAAAGTATTTACAAGCTTGTGTAATGAGGATGCAAACCAATGGGAAGAACAAGGTTGACACGATGATTTTTCTCCCGAGGTTCACGTGCTTGCCAACACGCTACGTCCCCGTTGTGTCGACCGCTCACTTGGTGGTTCAGCGGCTAATTGGCATCACCCACCAATCCCGCATGTCGGGCACCGCAAGAACCTACCCCAAAAGTGAGGGTAGCTCAATCACACGCTCAACTAGAGTTGCTCTTCGCGGCTCCCGCGGGGTGAGCACAATGCCCCTCATAAAGCTCTTCTCTGGAGCACCACACAAGCTTCTTGCGGGCTTCAATGGAGACCACCACCAAGCCATCTATCCTAAACCAGGTCATAAACTTCTCTACACACCTATGACCGGTGAAATGAATGGCCCTAGGTTATACCTTTGTCTTGCGCATTCCATTCCATCTCCTCCAATGTCGATGCAACACATGCACCAACACAATCAACAATGATATGATCCACTTTATATCATCACATGATCATATTGGTTCATCAATCTTGATTTCACTTGCTTTTCACCGTTGCCTTCATCCATCGGCGCCAAGTCTTGCTCAAGCTTCACCGCCATGCAGTCCATCGCTCCAAAGCCTCTGACTTTTCCTTCACGTTTGCAACCGGTCCATCAAGCCAAGTCTTGTCTTGATCTTCTCCACCTTGATCACATGACTCAATGTTATGTCTCATGTGCAATAAGCTCCTTCATCATCACATGTGTGAGCTTTGCAACATCTCCAAACCATTTTCACCTTCACGGCATATGTTGCTCACACACATGTACTTGTGGACTAATCACCTGTGTATCTCACATAAACACAATTAGTCCACCTAGGGTTGTCACTCAATTACCCAAACCACACAACGACCTTTCAATCTCCCCCTTTTTGGTAATTGATGACAACTCTACAAAGATATGGAAATTAAGGTCTTTTGGATTCATATTGCTTGCCCAAGCAATTTTACCATGTGTAAATAATTTTGGACAAGTACCACATACCCAAAATGGTAGTATTAGCTCCCCCTACATATGTGCTAGAGAGTTTGATTTAAAGCTCGCACATATGCATAGATTAAATTGTGGGAGAGTAATTACTACTAAATGATGCAAAGGTGTATAGAATAAACCTTTGAAGCGTGTACTAATCGGAGTTGCACCTTTAAGTTCATCCTTGGCACCATGGTTAGCTAGATATCACTTGGAAATAAAAGCACTAGATACCTTGTGAGATCAACAATAAAAGCAAGGTACTAGCATTACTTGAAAAGCATACCAAGTGTCTAGCTATCATCCTATGCATGCTAGTTATCAAATCATCATTCAAGTTCTACAACTAGCGTACACCACACATGCATGCATATTGAATTTGAAAGCTTATGCCATGCAAGCAAGCACATGAATATGCACATATCAAATGCAATCAATCAAAGTTCATGAGCTTGCTCCCCCTACTTGTGTGCTTCTCTTGTCCAAGAATTTTGATACATCTCTTTTCTTCAATGTTGCTCCCTCTTTGTCCATGTCGATGTCCAACCTCTACTTCTTTGAGCTTTTATATCTTATCTCTCCCCCTTGTATAATCTCAATCTCAAAGCTTTCATATCTTTGTACAATCTCTCCCCCTTTGTCACCAATTCCCATAAAAGGTGAGCTTCTCATTGATGCAAAGGTATACGTTTGGGGTAGATGGTTGAGGCTTGAATCTTGGATTTTTATGGACAGCACTTGATTGTTGGAATGACACCACTTGTAGATACTACTTGTAACTTATACCACTTGTATCTTGTGTAGGGCTTTTTGAGATACCACACATAAGATTTTTTATCTTGAGATCAATTTGTGGGACACCTCCCCCTATGTGATAGCATGGGTCATTCATTTGATACACTTGAGCTCTTGTAGGTGAAGGATGCATTCTTCATTTGATGATCACTTAAAGTTGAGGATCACTTGTGGAACGATCATCTTGCATGATTGATACCATGTGTAGATATGATATCACTTGAAAGAATTTTCTAGTATGGAACCACTTGTTGGATTTATCAATAAAAACCATTTCTTGAATAGTTTCTATCTTCATGAGTACCACTTATAGGGTATCACGTGTGAGTTGATCTAGACATCATTTGTAGATTCTTGATAAAATACTTGAGTCTAGATACCATTTGAAATAAACAAACTAGATATCCATTTGCATTGTTGTCTTGTGCTTGTACTCTTATCACTATCATGAGCTTCTATGATTGACTTGAACTAAATTGATTTGCCTAAGCTTCTAAGTCCGGTTTGAACCAATAACAAGCTTCTTCACACCTCTTGCAAGGGTTATCTTGCCAATGTTGTACTTATCACTTGTTAGCAATCCAAATTGAGTCAAGTACTTGGGTTCACTAGCTCATGAACAAATTCATGGACTAACCACTAGATCAAGTAATCATTCAAACAATAGTGGTAGGTTATGAATTTAAACATTTCATTTGTTATGCATGATCCTATGGAGCATGTACTATATGCATTAACCGCATACTAGTAAGGGATGAAATGATCATGCACATTATAATGATACCTTTGCTATGTTGGAGTAGAGGATAGTCACATAGATTCCAATTCATTACTCCAATAGCAATGTGAAGTCTAATTATACGCTTGGTGAAGACCAATAGATACCATGTTGAATTCCATTCTTCACCCATATGAAATGAATACCACTTATGATCAAGTGCACTTTCTTGTTGTGGTTGGCTTGCTTCATCTTTTGATCAATGCTTGCATGAGAGCATCAACATGAGAATATCACTTGAAATATTATGACTAACTCTCTTTTGGGTGTTGCTTGCTTTTCTTGATCAACCCTTTTTATTGCTTCAACTAAGCATCTCAAATGTTCCTTGGATCACCACTTCCATGTTAGCCTTCCAAGTACCACACTTGGTTCACCTACACATAGGCGGCAAGCCCCTACACTAGGGAGAAGTGACCTCTCTCCAAAAACCATCCTTGATACTCACTTAAAATAACTTGATTGATTGATCCAAGTGATGGACTTAACTTGATGAGTAACCTTGATTCCTTCTTTAAGTCCTTTTCTTTCTACTTGTTTAAGTCATTTTCTTTCTACCAAATGATTTCTAATAGTCACTAGAACTTAAACTTCATCTTCATCTTGAGTTTGATCTTGATCTTCCAATTTGAGTACCGAATGTGTGCGAAGTATACTACACAATCAAATGGCCTTGTACTCTTTGGTTGTCAGGCTTCTAAATCATCTCAAAACCAAACTTAGGTACCTCAACCACTTGTAAACATGTTTCCAACTTGAGGACCTTTCAATCAAAGTGACTCTAGATTAATCCAACATTTGTCACTTTTTTGGCATATTCTTGGTTAGCTCATGATCATCCAACTTGCAAGCTTCAACTCAATTATTTGCAAACCATCAAATATAACCAATGAATCACTAACAACTTGAATTATAGCACTTGTATGATGTAACATATTTGGACTTTACTCAATTATCATGGCATTGGGTTTGGATGTGCACTAAACTTCATATCTTGACTCAACATATGATGATCAATATGAAATCAATTGAATCAAGTCTCCAATGGTTAGGAGCAACATACTTAGGCATAGCCTTAGTATGAATAGCAGGATGTTTTGTAATTGCAACCAATGAGGTACCATTGTCATCCTTCCTAAGTATAGAATCATCATCAATTGAAATAGGCTTAGGAGTGTTACCTAGGGGACATGAATGTGCCATGTGTCCGCTTTCCCTGCATGAGTAGCACTTTTTCTTTGCTTTAGCCTTTTCTTCCTTGCTTATGTTGTGCTTCTCATTGCCTTGCTTCTCCTTGTTTGCTTGAGCCTTCTTCTCAAGCTTGTTTGGACAACCCGAAGCTAGGTGGCCCAATATGTCACAACTATAGCATCTCATGTGAGCAATCTTCTCCATTTTCTTGTCTTTGTTCTTGCTTATTTGCTTTGCATCTTGATTCATCCTTGGACGCAATGCTCTTTCTCTTGCTTTTCCACCCCTTCTAGTTTTCTTCTTCTTTACATCAAATCACCATCTTCATGGTTGATCTTGATTTGCTCTTGGGGTGTCTTCTCTTGCTCAACTTGTGGCTTTGGTTGAGGCTCTTATAGTTGCTTCACCAATTGCTTGGTTGGGCACATTGAGGTAAGGTGACCCCAAGTGCGGCACTTGAAGCACTTTACATGCTTGAGCCTCTCTTCTTTTTTTATCTTTTTGAGCTTCTCAATGTTAGGGCAACCATTTGCAAGGTGTCTCGCTTCATGACACCAGTAGCACATGGTATGATAGAGCTTTCTTTGTTGTAGCTTCTTCATCTTCCTTTCTCTCTTTTTTTCGCCCTTTGTCATCTTCTTCTTGAAGCCAAGGCCACACTTGTCACCATAGTTTCTTTGAGTCTTCAACATGTGCTCAAAGGTGACTTTTGAGTTGTAGCACCTCTCTAACTTGTTGCTCAATTTCTTCACTTTATTTTTGAGCTCATTGTTCTCCTTCAAAAAGTTAGTCTCACAAGACATAGAAGTAGGACAAGCATCTATTTGTGAAGAACATGGCATTTCTAATAAATCATCACAAGAGGTGGATACATGTTTCTTGCCTACATCACAAGGGTTAGCAACAATATGTGATTGATCAATTGACCCATGTGATGAGCTCTCACTAGTTTTAGTTTTTCCATTAGAAATCTCCATAGTGAGAAAAGCATGGTCTTGTACCAAGTTATCATGAGCAACACTAAGTTCCTCATGAGCCAATTTTAGCTCCTCATGTGAACAAGTAGTAACATAAAGTAGATGCTTTTGTTGTTCACATGTGTTCTTTAGAAAAGAGTTTTCAATTTTCAATTTCTCGGTTTTAGCCATCTCTTTTTCTAAAACTTTGATCATGCAACCATATCTATCTAGAAGCTCCTCATATGAATCAAGATCAATCACATTTGCATTAGATACCTTAGTGTCACCTTGTGACATGAAGCAATGTGATGTAGTTGGAGAGCTTGAAGAAACATCACTCTCATACCCCGAGCATGATCCATCATTGTCACCATCAAGTGTGCATGGAGTAGCATCATCATTGGCATCACTTGTGGCATCATCATCAATCTTGTCAAGTGATCTTGTGATATGATCATTATCATCATCACTTGACCATGAGGTGGAGCAATCTTTCTCAATCACCACATTGTGATCATGCTCGACACACTCATGCGCCTCCTTGGGCTCATCATCATCATCGGAGACCATCCCATACTTCTCATTGAGCTAACTCCAAATCTCATGGGCAGTCTTCATGTCAATGATCTCTCCAAAGATGTTATCATGCAAGGATCTATACATGATGTTAGTAGCTTGGATGTCGAGATCTAGGCATTTCTCTTGTGCTTGAGTTAGATTATCTTCATCCAACACATGAGAAAAGCCTACATCTACTATCTACCACATTTGAGGGCAAATAAACTTAAAATTGCATATCATCCAATTTTCCATCGTGTAAAATATGTGCCATCAAAAATATGTGGACAATCAACATCTAGCCCATAAGCCGCCATCCTCTCAGGTCAGTGAAGACCACAAATGAGAGACCGGGCTTTAATACCACTTGTAGGGTAGAGATGGTGGTCTAGAGGGGGTGAATAGTCCTTTCTAAAATTAATCATGTCGGCTAACCGAAACAAGTGCAGAATTAGAACTATCGGTCTAGCCAAGACTACACCCCTCTATCTATGTTCTCTAGAACCTACCAAAGATACTAATTAAGCAACAAAGGTGCCGGGCTAGCTAGAGCTCACCTAACCAATTCTAGGAGCAAGGTCACACAAACCTATGCCACTAGTACTTTAAGCAATAAGGGAGCTCCTACACATGCTAGTAAGCACAAGCACAAAGCCAACTAAGCTCACTAGCAATGCTCAATAACAAGACAACCAATGCCAAATTAGAGAACGCAAATACTTAGCTACACAAACTAAGCAAAGTGACTAACAAGGTTACACAAACCTAATTAGCCACGCAAGGGAGCTACTTCTATGCTACACAAGCAAGAAGGTAACTAGTAAGCTACACAAGCTAACTAGTTACAAGAGCAACTACACAAGCACAATGTATATGAAAGTAATTACAAGCTTGTGTAACGAGGATGCAAACCAACGGAAATAACAAGGTTGACACAATGATTTTTCTCCCGAGGTTCACGTGCTTGCCAACACGCTACGTCCCCGTTGTGTCGACCGCTCACTTGGTAGTTCAGCGGCTAATTGGCATCACCCACCAAACCTGCACATCGGGCACCACAAGAACCTACCCCGAAAGTGAGGGTAGCTCAATGACACGCTCAACTAGAGTTGCTCTTTGTGGCTCCCGTAGGGCAAGCATAATGCCCCTCACAAAGCTCTTCTCTGGAGCACCGCACAAGCTTCTTGCGGGCTTCAACGGAGACCACCACCAAGCCATCTAGGAGGTGGCAACCTCCAAGAGTAACAAGCACCACCGGCTTGCAACTCAATCACCTAGTGCCACTCGATGCAACCTCACGATGCAATCGCACTAGAATCGCTCTCTCACACAATCGAATGATCACTATCAAGTATATATGAGATGGAGGGCTCCCAAGCACTACTACACCAACCACCAAGGCTCTAGTAGCTCAGATGTTGGCCCAAGGCTGACCATGGCTTCTATTTATAACCCCACAAACAAATAGAGCCGTTACCCCTTCACTGGACAAAAGTCGGGACGACCAGACTCTCCGGTCCGATCGACCGGACGCTGGAACTCAGCGTCCGGTCGTGCGATGCACGCCATGTGTCCCCTGCTTCAAATACTATACGCTCGATCTCAACGGTCATCTATTGACTGGACATAGCAGCTTGAGTTGATCGGACATAGCAACCCCAGCGTCCGGTTGTTTCCAGTAAGGTACCAGACATGACCGGACACGTTCGGTCGGTCGCGATCGGACGCAGCACCAGCATTCGGTCACTTCCAGCTTCTCTGCTCTGCTTGTGTCATCACACATCACCCTGACAGGATGCACCCTATCAGCGTCCGATCACTTCTAGCACCAGTGTCCGATCGAAGGCTAACGCCTGCACACTCTGCAGTCACTGACCAGACGCAGGACCCCAGCGTTCGATTAATGCATGACCAGCGTTCGGTGCACTCTGTGAAACCCTATCTTATTTGTATAGGGCACTGGTGGCACCGTTGGAGTATCCGCACTCTATGGGTAGGCACTCCACCGGTGGAGTTTTGAACCCTTCTCACCTCTGTTCCTTCGCCAAGTTGATCCACATCAACTCCAACTTCATCTCCTTTATAAATGTGCCAACACCACCAAGTGTACACCACCATGTGTATGCGTGTTAGCATTTTCACAGTCATTTTCAAAGGATTAGCCACTCAACTTGCCACGTCACTCAATCCTAGCGATGATGCAAAGTTAGATCACTCGAGTGGCACTAGATGACCGATATATAAACAAGTTTGCCCCTCTTGATAGTACAGCCATCTATCCTAAACCAGGTCATAAACTTCTCTACACACCTATGACCAGTGAAATGAAATGCCCTAGGTTATACCTTTGCCTTGTGCATTCCATTCTATCTCCTCCAATGTCGATGCAACACATGCACCAACATAATCAACAATGATATGATCCACTTCATATCATCACATGATCATATTGGTTCATCAATCTTGACTTCACTTGCTTTTCACTGTTGCCTTCATCCATCGACGCCAAGTATTGCTCAAGCTTCACTGCCCATGGTCCATCGCTCCAAAGCCTCTGACTTTCCCTTCACGCTTGCAACCGGTCCATCAATCCAAGTCTTGTCTTGATCTTCTCCACCTTGATCACATGACTCAGTGTCATGTCTCATGTGCAATAAGCTCCTTCATCATCACATGTGTGAGCTTTGCAACATCTCCAAACCATTTTCACCTTCACGGCATATGTTGCTCACACACATATACTTGTGGACTAATCACATGTGTATCTCACATAAACACAATTAGTCCACCTAGGGTTGTCACTCAATTACCAAAACTACACAAGGACCTTTCAGCTTTTCCTGAAGGAGGGGAGCTAGACCACGAAAGAAGCATTCCCTCTTCCTATCATCAGTATCCACCTGACTGCCAGCATACTGAGCCAAGTGATTAAACTTGGTCACACATTCCATTACTGTGTTGTTCCCCTGGTGCAGCTCTAGAAACTTTATCACCTTCTGGTTGATGACACCAGCAGGGATAAAGAACTCACAGAAGTTGGTGGAGAACTCCTGCCATGTTGCCGGATGATCCAGCAGCTTCGTGGCCTGGAAAGTTTCCCACCATGCACCTACAGACCCCAAAAGTTGCTGGGTCACAAAGTACACCTTCTACTCGTCGGTCACTCCAAGCAGCCAAAACTTCTACTCCAGTGTGCGAAGCTAGTGCTTCGCCTCCAGAGGCTCATCAGACAGGGTGAAGGTGGGTGGGTGAGTCTTGAGGAAGTCCTGATAAGAGGACTGTCCCTCAGGGCGGCGGGCACCACCCCCGTTCCCACCGTGACCCCCATGGCCTCCACGGGCGAGACCCACGATAGCCTATGCCGTAATGTCCATGGCACGTGTTGTTTCCTGGCGAGCAGCAGCTGACTCCCGGCGAGCAGCCAATAGCTCCACCATAATCTCTGCGGGAATCAACGGTGGAGGCGATGGCGGTGGCGGGAAAGGATGAGGAGCCAGAGGTGGAACCTCCTGACCTCCCCCGTTGCCGCGCTCAATGGCCCGGCCACTATCACCCTGGCCCTCGTGAGCGGAGGCGTAGTCTCGAGTTCCCTCCCCGGCAGTGAGCTCAGACCTGCAATGGCGGATACGTTCCCATGAGCTACAGCACAAACGAAGCAAACCCAATAGCTAGCGAGCTTGAGGTACTACCCATGGAGGTCCTGGAGGTGATGGTCTGGCCGGAGAAGGCCCGAGTTGAGCTAGCCACATGCGCACCGATGAGGCGACAACGCCCGGTGATGGCACGGCCGCGGCGGTGGTGGCTAACCTACTGTAAAGCTACGGCTGAGGTGCGTGGGGTGCCCAGGAGGGTACGGCTAAGCTGAGGGTGCACTGAATTGGCCCAGGATGCCTTGATTGTGCGGTTAGCCGACGGTGCACGTCCGTCTTGTCTTAAGGACCTGGCGAGTGGCGATTCAAAATTGGAGCATAGGACAGAGCTACAGGCAACGATGTGGGGTCAATACGATTGCAGGCTACCTAGCAGAGTCGAAAACGTGCTCAATTTGAAACGAGGCACTACTACCACGATGAATTAGAAGGAGCCGCCCCGGCGACCATGGAGACAGCGGAGGTGGGGGGGCCTGGAGTGGCTTGGCTTGGTTTGGCTATGGTTGTCAATACAATAAGCCAACACACACCATGAAGGGGGCAGCAGGATGTGCCCTAGACGATTGTCCGCACGGCCACGACAGCAAGCCAACGAGGCTTGGCCCAGTGTCGCAGCGGGTAGCGCCATACAAGGAACGTAGGGCGGGCAATGCGGAGGTGATGGTGGAGTCAGGCTATCATCCTTCACGCAAGCAGCCAAGTGGAGTCAACAGCGCAGTGCCAGGCTTGGCCACTGGCGACGTGTAGCGCGTGACCTGGTGCGCCTCCGGCCAAAGCAGGGCAGGACATGGCGTGGCAGCGCTCGGTCGGCGTCAGGGTGCAACGAAACAACCGACGAGGTGACTCATGCACCAGCGAGGGCAGTAGGTAGCCAAGTCAGCTGTACAGCGCCCACTCGTGTCGCTTCCCTAGCAACATGAAGGTGTGGCCTACGCCTCAGCGTGCTGGGTGAGCCAGCCACGGTGGTAGGCGAGCAGCAGCGGCGGTCGCGGCCAGCAGTGGAGGCAGGCGGCCTTGGCACGTAGCTCAAGGGCCATGCGCGAGCCTAGGCACGGTGGTGGGCACAGCCAGTGTAGCAGCATGTGCGACCTGCACGACAGTGGGCACTGGCAAGCCAACAGCGATGGTGACCGCGCCCAGGGCTAAACCATGTGCCGCGTGCACTTTCTAAAGCAGTCAGAAAACTTGTACGCAATGCTCCAAACTCTAAACTAATTGTTCGATGTGCAAGAGGGTACATCAAGCTATCAACTACAGTCAAGACATCGCACTACCTCCTAAGCCAATCGCTCCACAAAGCTCGCCAAAAGTGGCTTCATCGACCTCTTTTGAAACTTACGCGAACAACGTCGAATCGAACGATTTTGCTTCAAATTCCAAATCCGACCTACGGGACATACTCGCGAGTTGTCCATGTCCTTGACCGCACATGTTTTATCGCCATTCACAAAATGTTCTATAGCCTTTTTGTTTTGACAAGAATTTGATTAGGATAATAAACAACGTTATGTGACACGAAACATAACACTTGCTTTCTCGTTTCATATAAATGTTTCAAGGACCGAACATTGCTTTATCATTCATGTTATACACATATGCACAAAACCATGATGCTCATGCGATGTTTAGCAAAATAGTGTAATGTAACACCAAGGGTGTTACAATGATTTTTTACCGAGGTTCACTTACTTGCCGGTAAGCTACTCCTCGTTGTGGCGATTCACTCACTTGGAGGTTCACACGCCAAACCCTCAATAGGGTGCTACACAACCAACACAAGATGAGGATCAAATAAGCCACAAGCAATCCACTAGAGTACCTTTTGGCTCTCCGCTAGAAAAAGGTCAAGAACCCCTCATAATCACCACGATCGGAGACGGAGACAATCACCACCCTCCGCTCAATGATCCTCGCTGCTCCAAGCTGTCTAGGTGGTGGCAACCACCAAGAGTAACAAGCGAATCCCGTAGCAAAATATGAACACCAAGTGCCTCTAGATGCAAACACTCAAGCAATGCACTTGGATCCTTCTTGAGGTTCTCATTCTCAACCATTAGTGAGGCATCACAAGTGAGACCATCACTACTAGATGAGGTGGAAGTAGAAGTACTACAAGAAGGGTTAGTGGGAGCAACAATGAGAGGCATAGATAATGATTCATCAATTATATCACAAGTTAAACCTACATCACAAGTCTTAACATGCTTCTTTTTATCTTGCTCATTAAGCAAAGAGGAATGAGCCTTTTTAAGTTCTTTGTGAGCCTTGCCAAGCTTCTCATGGGCTTCCTCTAGCCTCTCATGAGTTGCTTTGAGCTCATCAAGGGCTTGCTTAAAGGCTTTTACCTCCTTATTCAAGCTCTTGCATTACCTTCTCTTAATGTCAAAGTGTTCTTTGGCATCTTCTAGCATGTCAAATAATTCATCTTTAGTAGGTTCATCATCATCACTATCACTATGATTTTCATTATCATGTTCATCATCACTTCCATCATCATCACAAGTTTGTACCTTAGTGGCCTTAGCCATGAATCATGATGGAGTGTCAAAGAGAGAAGGCTTCTCATTGATAGCAATGCTTGCAAGTGCCTTCTTCTTGGTGGTCTTGTCATCATCACTATCATCATCATCACTTGAGGAGGCATCACTATCCCAAGTGACCACATATGAACCACACTTCTTCTTCTTGAAGGTCATCTTGTCCTTCTTCTCTTTCTTTTCCTTCTTGTCCTTCTTCTTGTTCTTCTTGTTGTCATCATCATTGTCGCTATTGTATGGACATTGAGCAACAAGATGATCTTTGCTTCCACATTTGAAGCACCTTCTTGACTCTTCCTTGTTCTTAGATGAAGATTTTGTTCTTCTAGCATGGTACCCTTTCTTCACCATGAACTTGCCAAATTTCTTGATGAAGAGAGCCATCTTCTCATCATCATCATCGTCCCATGAGCCATCATCTTCACTTGATGTTTCTTGCTTTGCCTTGCCCTTGGATGATGTGGCCTTGAATGCCACGCTCTTCTTTTTCTCATCCTTCTTCTCATCTTTATTTTCCTTCTTTTCTTCCTTCTCATCATCATCTCTATATGTATCATCGGTCATTATATCTCCCAACACTTGGTTTGGTGTCATGGTGTCCAAACCACTCCTCACTAGAATAGTGACCAATGTGCCAAATCTTGAAGGTAGGCATCTCAAGAACTTGTGGGAGAAGTCCTTGTCCTTCACCTCTTCTCCAAGTGCTTTGAGATCATTGACAAGCACTTGAAGCCTATGAAACATCTCTGGCACACTCTCATCCTCCTTCATCTTGAAGCTTGTAAACTTCTCTTTGAGAATGTATGCCTTTGCACCCTTCACAGCTTGAGTGCCCTCAAATGATTCTTCCAACTTCTTCCATGCCTCATGAGCTCTCTCAATGTTCTTGATTTGCTCAAATGTTCTCTTATCCAAAGCATCATGGATGGTACTAAGAGCAATGTCATTATTTTGAAGTAGTATTTCTTTGGTGGCGGTGGGAGCCTCTTCATCTTCAATCTCAATCTTTGTCTCTACCACCTTCCAAACCTTCCTATTGATTGACTTGATATAAGTTGTCATCTTAGCTTTCCAATAGGGATAATTTGAGCCATCAAATTGGGGTGGCTTCTTGGTGTTGTTGATTTGAACCATTTTTACACTGAAGGTTGTTAAGCCTCAAATCACAGTAACCAGGCTCCGATACCACTTGAAAGGTCCTAATGGCTAGAGGGGGGTGAATAGCCTATTAAAAATTTCTACAACAACACTTAACAAACTGGTTAGATAATTATGAGGCGAAACAAGTGTTGCGCTAGCCTACTAAAATAGCAAGCCACCTACCATAATTCTAGTTTATATAGTTTCTATCCACACAATAGCTATGACACAACACTAAGTTAGTGTGCTCTCAAAAGCTAACTAAAGAGCCACACTAACCAATCTAACAAGCTCTCACAACTAGCTACACTAAAGAGCTTGATAACTAGTTTGTGGTAATGTAATGAGAGTGAGCAACAAGGTTATACCACCATGTCGAGGAAGGAGCCAATCAATCACAAGAATGAATAACAATGAAGACCAATCACCTCGGAATCAAATGATGAACACAATGATTTTTTACCGAGGTTCACTTGCTTGCCGGCAAGCTACTCCTCGTTGTGGCGATTCACTCACTTGGAGGTTCACGCGCTAATTAGCATCACATGCCAAACCCTCAATAGGATGCCGCACAACCAACACAAGATAAGGATCACACAAGCCATGAGCAATCCACTAGAGTACCTTTTGGCTCTCCACCAGGAAAAGGTCAAGAACCCCTCACAATCACCACGATCGGAGCCGGAGACAATCACCACACTTCGCTCGATGATCCTCGCTGCTCTAAGCCATCTAGGTGGTGGCAACCACCAAGAGTAACAAGCGAATCCCGCAGTGAAACACGAACACCAAGTGCCTCTAGATGCAAACACTCAAGCAATGTACTTGGATTCTCTCCCAATCTCATAATGATGATGAATCAATGATGGAGATGAGTGGGAGGGCTTTGGCTAAGCTCACAAGGTTGCTATGTCAATGCAAATGGCCAAGAGGGTGAGCTTGTGCCGGCCATGGAGCTTAAATAGAAGCCCCCATGAAATAGAGTCATTGTACCCCTTCACTAGGCACAACACGGGGTGACCGGACGCTCTAGTCATATTGACCGGACGCTGGACCTCAGCATCCGGTCACGCGATGCGTGCCACGTTTCCCCTCTCTTCAAATACTGAATGCCCGATCCCAATGGTCAAAAGGTGATCGGACGCGCTGCTGCGAAGTGACCGGATGCTGGACCTCAGTGTCCGGTCATTTCCAGTAAGCATCCAGAAACAATTTTTCATAACCGAACACGTCTAATCATGCTCGACCGGACTCACCCAGCATCCAGTCACTTGGCGTTTCCCCTATGCATGACAATGTTAGTGTGTCCGGATGCAGCCAGCCAGGGTTTGATCATTTCAACGCCAGCGTTCGGTCGATGACCAACGCTGCGCTTCTTCTGCTGCTACTGACCGGACACGCCGGTCCTTCAGAGACCAGCCTCCGGTCACTTACAGTGACAACGTTCACCTAAGTTTAGGGCACCGGTGGCACCGTCGGACTGTCTACACTCTACGGGTGGACACTCCATCGGTGAAGTTCCTAACCCTTGCTCAAATGTACCAACCACCAAGTGTATCACCTTGTGCACATGTGTTAGTATATTTTCACAAACATTTTCAAGGGTGTTAGCACTCCACTAGATCCTAAATGCATATGCAATGAGTTAGAGCATCTAGTGGTACTTTGATAACCACATTCTGATACGAGTTTCACCCCTCTTAATAGTACGGCTATCGAACCTAAATGTGATCACACTCTCGAAGTGTCTTGATCACCAAAACAAAATAGCTCCTACTATTTATACCTTTGCCTTGAGCCTTTTGTTTTTCTCTTTCTTCTTTTCAAGTCCAAGCACTTGATCATCACCATGGCATCACCATCATCATGTCATGATCTTCATTTGCTTCACCACTTGGAATGTGCTACCTATCTCATGATCACTTGATAAACTAGGTTAGCACTTAGGGTTTCATCAATTCACCAAAACCAAACTAGAGCTTTCAATCTCCACCTTTTTGGCAATTGATGACAACCCTTTCACAAAGATATGAATTGAAATTCAATTGAATCCATGTTACTTGCCCAAGCATATTTACCATGTGTAAAAGGATATGGACAAGTTTCATGAACCCAAATGGTAGCAATTTCTCCCCCTACATATGTGCTAAGAGTTTGGATTGAAGCTTGCACATATGCTTAGATAGGAAATATAGGAGACAATGTCTACCAAATGATGCTAAGGTATAAAAGATGGACCTTTGAAGCGTGATACCAATCGGAGTGCACCATTATACCATCTTTAGCACCATGGTTAGCTCGATACCACTTGGAAACACTTGGAAATGAAATTGCTAGATAAACTTATGCATGCTAGATTTTCATTTCATCATTCAAACCTATAACTAGCGTACACCACACAAGCATGAATATTGAAATTTAAAACTTGTGTCATGCAAGCAAACATATGAAATGCACATTCAAATGCATCATACAAGTTCATGAGCTTGCTCTCCCTACTTGTGTGTTCAAAATTTTAATTGTTCCCTTTCTTTTGTTATATCTCTTGCCATATCTCTCCCCCTATGTCAAGTTCTCCCCCTATCACTTATATCTTTATTTCTTTCCCCCTTTGTTGTCTTTTCACCATCTTAGTACATTAATATCTTTGTTTTTCTCCCCATGTACTAATATCTTAATATCTTTGTTTTTCTCCCCCTTTTTCATCAATGACCACAAATGTTCAAAAAGTAGATAGGTTGAGATTATCAATGTCAATCAATGGGGTGAGGATCATTTTCCCAAATTTGGTTCAATCTAGAATACTTGCCAAAGACATTTAACTCGGTTTGATCCAAGGACAAGTTTCTTCACACCTCCAAATAAGGGTTATCTTGTACCATGTTGAGTTAAACACTTAGAGCTCATTTTCTATATCAAACACTAGGTTTACAAGCCCACAAACATGTCATATGCTACCACTAGATCAAAATGAGCATAGAAGCAATAGTGGTACCATATAATCATCAAATTCATTTGATTTTCATGAATGAGCCTATTAAATGTGAAAGATGTCTAGATGCACTAAACATGTCCTTAGCAAGGATGTATGCCATGCTAAACAACTTTTACCTTGGATTGCTCGAAGGAGAGGCATGTCATATAAGTGGGGGGTGCATCAACACATATTTGAGAAATCCAATATGTTCAACTCATTCCTTAGCTTGCAAAACCTTTTCTCATCCAATGGCTTGGTGAATATATCGGCAAGTTGATCTTCGGTGTCTACACTCTCAATACAAATATCCCCTTTTTCTCAGTGATCTCTTATGAAATGGTGGCGGACATCAATGTGCTTTGTTCTTGCATGTTGAATCGAATTATTTGTCAACTTGATTGCACTCTCATTGTCACATAGCAATGGAACTTTCTTGAACTTGATTCCAAAGTCACTCAAAGTGGCCTTCGTCCAAAGTATTTGTGCACAACAACTACCGGTGGATATGTATTCGGTCTCGGCGGTTGATAATGCAACACTATTTTGCTTCTTTGATGACCATGAAACAAGTGATCTTCCCAGCAATTAACATGTGCCTAAGGTGCTCTTCCGTTCAACCTTGCATCCCACATAATCCGAGTTGGAGTAACCAACTAGCTCAAACTTTGCTCCTTTGGGATACCATAAACCAACATTTGGTGTATGCTTCAAGTACCTCAATATTCTCTTTGTAGCCTTCAAATGACTTTCTCTTGGTGAGGCTTGAAATCTTGCACACATGTATACACTAAACATGACATCCGGCCTTGATGTGGTCACATAGAGTAGGCTTCCAATCATAGACCGATACGATTTTTTATCCACCATATTTCCACTTGCATCACTATCCAAGTTGCCATTAGTGCCTATTGGTGTGCTAATGGCCTTGCTATCACTCATGTCAAACTTCTTGATCATGTCCTTGATATACTTGCCTTGACTCATAAATGTACCATTCTTCAATTGCTTGATTTGAAGACCAAAGAAGTAACTCAACTCTCTAATCATGGACATCTCAAACTCATTAGCCATCATCTTTCCAAACTCATCACAAAAGTCTTGATTCATTGATCCAAATATGATGTCATCAACATAGATTTGCAACACAAACAAGTCTTTTCCAATCTTCTTGATGAAAAGAGTGGTGTCAACCTTGCCCATTATGAACCCTTTAGAGAGTAGAAAGTCCCACAATCTCTCATACCATGCTCTAGGTGCTTGCTTCAAGCCATACAATGCCTTCTTCAACTTGTACACATGGTCGGGCTTCTTGTCATCTTCAAAACCAGGAGGTTGCTCAACATATACTTCTTCATTGATGTAACCATTGAGAAATGCACTCTTGACATCCATTTGGTAGAGCTAGATGTTGTGGGCACAAGCATAGGCTAGCAAGATTCTAATTGCTTCCAATCTAGCAATCGGGGCATATGTTTCTCCAAAGTCAAGACCTTCAACTTGTGTGTATCCTTGTGCTACCAATCTTGCTTTATTCCTTACTACTATCCCATCTTGATCTTGCTTGTTTCTAAAGACCTATTTGGTTCCAATCACATTGTATCCTTTTGGTCTCTCTACTAATTCCCATACTTGATTTCTTGTGAAGTTATTCAATTCTTCATGCATAGCATTCACCCAATCAACATCCTTCAATGCTTCATCTATCTTCTTTGGTTCAATGGATGACAAAAATGAGAAGTGCTCATAAAATAAAGCCAATCTTGATCTAGTTTGCACACCTCTTGAAATATCACCAATGATAGTGTCCAATGAATGATCCCTTGCAATATTGGTTGGTTGGAGGATTGGAACTTGATTGCTTGCACTAACTTGATCATTAGGTTAAGATGATGTGCTAGCCACTTGATCTTGTTCATTGTCATGAGAACCACTTGTGCTAACTTGATTTGTATCGTCTTGCACATTTGAGTTAGAGAGCACTTGCACTTGATCATCTTCATCATTATTCACTTGCCTAGGCCTCAATTCACCAACATCTATATTCTTCATGGCATTTGAAAGTTGAATGCCTCTAACATCTTCCAAGTTCTCATTTTCTACTTGTGAACCCTTGGTTTCATCAAATTCAACATCATGAACTTTCTCAAGAGTACCACTATCCAAATTCCAAACTCTATATGCTTTGCTTGTAGTGGAATAACCAAGTAGCAATATTTTATCACATTTCTTGTCAAACTTCCCCAATCTTGTGCCTTTCTTCAAGATATAGCATTTGCAACCAAAGACCCAAAAATATGCAATGTTGGGCTTTCTACCATTCAAGAGCTCATATGGTGTCTTCTCTTTCAATGGGTGACAATAGAGGCGGTTGCTACAATAGCAAGCCGTGTTGATAGCTTTGGCCCATAAGGATTGACTAACATTATACTCATAAAGCATAGACCTTGCCATATCAAATAGTGTTCTATTTTTCCTCTCAACAAGGCCATTTGATTGTGGAGTGTACTTGGCCGAGAATTGATGTCTAATTCCAAATTCATCAACAACTCATCAATTCTAGTGTTCTTGAACTCACTGCCATTGTCACTTCTAACTCTCTTGATGGTTGTTTCAAACTCATTATAAATGCCCTTGACAAATGATTTGAATGTTGCAAACACATCACTTTTGTCCACTAGAAAGAATAGCCATGTGTATCTAGTATAATCATCCACTATCACAAAGCCATATTTGTTACCACCGATGCTAGTGTATTGTGTTGTCCCAAACAAATCCATGTGCAATAACTCAAATGCTTTACTAGTGCTCATCATGCTTTTCTTGGGATGGGTGTTTCCAACTTGTTTTCTGACTTCACAAGAGCTACAAAGCTTATCATTTTCAAACACAACATCTTTCAAGCCTCTAACCAAGTCATGCTTACCCAATCTATTCAATTGTTTCATTCCAACATGACCAAGCCTTCTATGCCATAACCAACCCATGCTAGACTTAGTGAACAAGCATGTAGATAATCTAGCTTTACTAGCATTGAAATCAACCAAGTATAGATTCTCATATCTAAAGCCTTTGAAGATCAAGTTAGAGCCATCTACACTTATGATCTCTACATCATCTACACCAAATATGTATTTGAATCCAAGATCACATAATTGAGCCACGGATAGCAAATTGAAGTTCAAGCTCTCTACTAGCAACATATTGGATATGCTCATGTCATTGGATATTGCAATCTTACCAAGCCCTTTGACCTTGCCTTTGCCATTATCACCAAATATAATACTATCATAACCATCATTGCCATTGATGTTGATTGAGTTGAACATTCTTGCATCACCGGTCATGTGTTGAGTGCACCCACTATCAAGAACCCAATGTCTTCCTCCGGCTTTGGAATTGACCTACAAAAGAAGATCAATTCCTTTTAGGTACCCAAACTTGCTTGGGTCCTTGAAGGTTAGTTACTAAGCTCTTTGGTACCCAAATGGCTTTCTTCTTTAAGCCCATCCATGGTTTACCAATGAACTTAGCCTTTACACCATTTGCACCCTTAGTAAGCACATAGAAAGAGTTAATCTTAATGGAGGATACATTAACATTTTTACTCTTGTTTTTGTATTCATGCTCTTTATGATCAACTTGCTTGCAACTAGTGCAAAACCAACCATTGTTCTTCACAAAACTAGTCTTGTGAGGAGCAAAGGCCACCTTACCTTTTTTGGGGGTATAGCCCAATCCCTCCTTGTAGAGAGAAGCTCTTTGACTACCCAAGCACATAAGCAAGCGGTCCTCACCACCATAGGCCTTAGCCAAGGTGTGAGTGAGCTTATCGACCTCCTTCTTGACGTTCTCATTCTCAACCATTAGTGAGGCATCACAAGTGAGACCATCACTACTAGATGAGGTGGAAGTAGAAGTACTACAAGAAGGGTTAGTGGGAGCAACAATGATAGGCATAGATAATGATTCATCAATTATATCACAAGTTAAACCTACATCACAAGTCTCAACATGCTTCTTTTTATCTTGCTCATTAAGCAAAGAGGAATGAGCCTTTTCAAGCTCTTTGTGAGCCTTGCCAAGCTTCTCATGGGCTTCCTCTAGCCTCTTATGAGTTGTTTTGAGCTCATCAAGGGCTTGCTTAAGGGCTTTTACCTCCTTATTCAAGTTCTTGCATTCCCTTCTCTTAATGTCAAAGTGTTCTTTGGCATCTTCTAGCATGTCAAATAATTCATCTTTAGTAGGTTCATCATCATCACTATCACTATGATTTTCATTATCATGTTCATCATCACTTCCAGCATCATCATAAGTTTGTACCTTAGTGGCCTTAGCCATGAAGCATGATGGAGTGTTGAAGAGAGAAGGCTTCTCATTGATAGCAATGCTTGCAAGTGCCTTCTTCTTGGTGGTCTTGTCATCATCACTATCATCATCATCACTTGAGGAGGCATCACTATCCCAAGTGACCACATATGAACCACCCTTCTTCTTCTTGAAGGTCATCTTGTCCTTCTTCTCTTTCTTTTCCTTCTTGTCCTTCTTTTTGTTCTTCTTGTTGTCATCATCATTGTCGCTATTGTATGGACATTGAGCAACAAGATGATCTTTGCTTCCACATTTGAAGCACCTTCTTGACTCTTCCTTGTTCTTGGATAAAGATTTCTTTCTTCTAGCATGGTACCCTTTCTTCATCATGAACTTGCGAAATTTCTTGACGAAGAGAGCCATCTTCTCATCATCATCATCGTCTCATGAGCCATCATCTTCACTTGATGTTTCTTGCTTTGCCTTGTCCTTGGATGATGTGGCCTTGAATGCCACGCTCTTCTTTTTCTCATCCTTCTTCTCATCTTTCTTTTCCTTATTTTCTTCCTTATCATCATCATCTCTATATGTATCATCGGTCATTATATCTCCCAACACTTGGTTTGGTGTCATGGTGTCCAAACCACTCCTCACTAGAATAGTGATCAATGTGCCAAATCTTGAAGGTAGGCATCTTAAGAACTTATGGGAGAAGTCCTTGTCCTTCACCTCTTCTCCAAGTGCTTTGAGATCATTGACAAGCACTTGAAGCCTATGAAACATCTCTGGCACACTCTCATCCTCCTTCATCTTGAAGCTTGCAAACTTCTCTTTGAGAATGTATGCCTTTGCACCCTTCACGGCTTGAGTGCCCTCAAATGATTCTTTCAACTTCTTCCATGCCTCATGAGCTCTCTCAATGTTCTTGATTTGCTCAAATGTTCTCTCATCCAAAGCATCATGGATGGCACTAAGAGCAATGTCATTATTTTGAAGTAGTATTTCTTCGGTGGTGGTGGGAGCCTCTTCATCTTCAATCTCAATCTATGTCTCTACCACCTTCCAAACCTTCCTATTGATTGACTTGATATAAGTTGTTATCTTAGCTTTCCAATAGGGATAATTTGAGCCATCAAATTGGGATGGCTTCTTGGTGTTGTTGATTTGAGCTATTTTTACACCGAAGGTTGTTAAGCCTCAAATCACGGTAACCTGGCTCTGATACCACCTGAAAGGTCCTAATGGCTAGAGGGGGGTGAATAGCCTATTAAAAAATTTTACAACAACACTTAATAAACCGGTTAGATAATTATAAGGCGAAGCAAGTATTGCGCTAGCCTACTAAAATAGCAAGCCACCTACCATAATTCTAGTTTATATAGTTTCTATCCACACAATAGCTATGACACTACACTAAGTTAGTGTGCTCTCAAAAGCTAACTAAAGAGCCACACTAACCAAACTAACAAGCTCTCACAACGAGCTACACTAAAGAGCTTGATAACTAGTTTGCGGTAATGTAATTAGAGTGAGCAAAAAGGTTATACCACCATGTCAAGGAAGGAGCCAATCAATCATAAGAATGAATAACAATGAAGACCAATCATCTCGGAATCAAATGATGAACACAATGATTTTTTACCAAGGTTCACTTGCTTACCGGTAAGCTACTTCTTGTTGTGGCGATTCACTCACTTGGAGGTTCACGCGCTAATTGGCATCACACACCAAACCCTCAATAGGGTGTCGCACAACCAACACAAGATGAGGATCACACAAGCCACGAGCAATCCACTAGAGTACCTTTTGGCTCTCCACCAGGAAAAGGTCAAGAACCCCTCACAATTACCACGATCGAAGCCGAAGACAATCACCACCCTCCGCTCGACGATCCTCGCTTCTCCAAGCTATCTAGGTGGTGGCAACCACCAAGAGTAACAAGCGAATCCCATAGTGAAACTCGAACACCAAGTGCCTCTAGATGCAAACACTCAAGAAATGCATTGGATTCTCTCCCAATCTCACAATGATATTGAATCAATGATGGAGATGAGTGGGAGGGCTTTGGCTAAGCTCACAAGGTTGCTATGTCAATGCAAATGGCCAAGAGGGTGAGCTTGTGCCGGCCATGGAGCTTAAATAGAAGCCCCCACAAAATAGAGCCGTTGTACCCCTTCACTGGGCACAACACGGGGTGACCGAACGCTCCGGTCATATTGACCGGACGCTGGACCTCAGCGTCCGGTCACGCGATGCGTGCCATGTTTCCCCTCTCTTCAAATACTGAACGCCCGATCCCAACGGTTAAAAGGTGACCGGACACGCTGCTGCGAAGTGACCGGACGTTAGACCTCAGCGTCCAGTCGTTTCCAGCAAGCATCCAGAAATGATTTTTCATGACCGGACGTGACTCACCCAGCGTCCAGTCACTTGGCGTTTCCCCTGTGCATGATCATGTCAGTGTGACCGGACGTAGCCAGCTAGCATCTGGTCGTTTTAGCGCCAGTGTCTAGTTGATGATCGACGCTGCACTTCTTCTGCTGCTACTGACCAGATGCGCCGGTCCTTCAGAGACTAGTGTCCAGTCACTTACAGTGACCACGTTCACCTAAGTTGAGGGCGTCGGTTGCACCGTCGGTTTGTCCACAATCTACGGGCGGACACTCCGTCGGTGAAGTTCCTAACCCTTGCTCAAATATGCCAACCAACAAGTGTATCACCTTGTGCACATGTGTTAGTATATTTTCACAAATATTTTCAAGGGTGTTAGCACTCCACTAGATCCTAAATGCATATGCAATGAGTTAGAGCATCTAGTGGCACTTTGATAACCGCATTCTGATACGAGTTGCACCCCTCTTAATAGTACGGCTATCGAACCTAAATGTGATCACACTCTCTAAGTGTCTTGATGACCAAAACAAAATAGCTCCTACTATTTATATCTTTGCCTTGAGCCTTTTATTTTCTCTTTCTTCTTTTCAAGTCCAAGCACTTGATCATCACCATGGCATCACCATCATCATGTCATGATCTTCATTTGCTTCACCACTTGGAATGTGCTACCTATCTCATGATCACTTGATAAACTAGGTTATCACTTAGGGTTTCATCAATTCACCAAAACCAAACTAGAGCTTTCACACGCGACGCTGCAGCCTTCCCTAGCAAGTCATGTCACCCTGCACCGCCGCTTAGCGTAGACGCTCGGGTCAGAGATGGTGATCGGTCCGTTAGGTGGTCTGTCGTAGGTCCCTGGTGGCCGTCGCAGCCACGCTGTGTCACCGGTCGCCGCGCCGCCGTGCTCTGGGTCACCGGGGGTCCGCGCGGGTGAATTAGGGAAAGGCCAGGGCGTTAAGTGAGAAGTTTTGAGAGAGGAGAAAATAGTGTTAGTACTTAATTACAAATTGGGAGGAGCTTGAGGTCTCTTTTGCAAAGCCATTGACGCGCGTGAGGTTCCCCGACGCGGGCCGTCTCCGCGTGGGCCAGCCTCGCGTGGGCTGCACCTGCAGGCCACCGCGTGCGTGTGCTATGTCGTGTGGGCCACGCGGGAGGTTTTGTTTTTCTTTTTCTAAGGAATTAGAAATAGTTTTCTAATTTAATTTTTGAGTTGATCTTTGGTAAAGCATATAAAATTATGTAGGTGTCTAAAAATTGTGAAATAAATTTTGTTAGGTTCCTAAAATTGTGCTATATCTATTAGTGTATTTAGTTCATATATGTATATGTTGATACCAGGAGCTATTAAATCATTTGGGAGTGCTCAATATTATTACATTAATTATTGTAGGAATTTTTGTGGTAAATTGGTGATAGCTTTAGTCCTGAAAATTTTATAGTAGCTTCATGGTATTATTATGTGCTCACTGTAATTTTTGTAGCTTTAGAATAGACTAAACATTAGGATAGTCAAATGATTTTTGTTTCAATATACATTAAATTATGAGTAGAAATAAAGATATATCATTAATTTGCCAAGCTAAGGGTTTGTTAGTTGAACCCAACACCTTGCTTGATGAGGATGATAGTTAGCTTAGTACCATAGTTATTAGAGCTAGCTTAGTAGCTTAGTATGTGTATTTTTATTTTAAGAGTTGTTGATGCATAAATGTTAAGTGTTGCATCATCATCGCATGCATGTAGAGAATGAGTTGGCGGAGATCATGACCACCAGCGATTATGAGTTCGAGGAGATCATCGAGGAGTACGAGGAGATTCTTGTGCAGGATGTGGTCCCAACGCCGCCACTAACTGACTCAGCTGACACCGCACCTGCCCAAGGAAAGTCCCGGTGCATAACCCCTTATTTTTGGATAATCACTGTTTATATATGTTATGTGCATTTACGTTACAGGAATTTTATAGAAACCACATGCATAGATATACCTATCCTAAGAGTCTTACTAGTGCAGGTTCCAGTAGCTGTTATACTTAGGTTTCGGTAGCGTGAGTAACCTGCCGTTACTCACAATAGGTGATTATTATTACTCTCATAATAAAATGATGAAAGAAAAATAGAGATAGGGTAGGGATATGGTATGAGTATTGGTGGGTGTAATAGGTTGTGTCCCGCAACCAACGGGGCTTAGCTTGGTCACACTGTTTTTCCTGTTCATGTCGATTAAGGATCGTCCGTTGCTGTGGATGGTAGTCAGGTCACAGACTTATTATCCTGAGCACATACTTGCTTATGGGAGCGGAAAGGCTCATTACGCTCTTGTCATGGGTTCTGGCTCTTTCTGGACCGACTGATTGAAGGCGGGGAAAGGTGGAGGTCTAAGCACCATAATGAGACCAGGTCTCAAGTGTGGGGGCTTAGAGTCCAAGTTTGGATGGGGACCCAGACCCAGTGACAGGAGTGGAATGGGTTGGTCTTGTTTGCACCTAGGGTACAAACGGGGCGTGTGTTTCAGGGTACCTAGCTAGGATACATTGGTTCACGAATCACCGTTTCTATGAGACGGTATGACTTGGCTATGGTCTAGCACCATAGTAAGAATTGAAAGATAAAAGATGGTGAAATGGCTCTGATTGCTTAACTGTTGCTTGAAAGTAGAACATGTGCTTACCTAGAATGATTAGCTAATGAAGTAATCATGACTGCTAATAAAACTTGACTATAAGGATGAACTATTAGTAATGCTTTTCGCAAACAAAAAGAGAACATCAAACACATATTGCCTATCATATTATTGAGAGTCGGAAAACTATTCCCACTAGTCGAGTAAGTCTTGCGAGTATATTATGTACTCAGGGTTTATTTACCCCTGTTGCAGGTGCAGCTTGATGAGTAGCTCTTGTGTGGAGAATTCTTCTGGTGGACACAGACGGATCCTTGTATCGTTTCTGCTAGATCTTTATTTTTATTCCGCTGTTTAAATTATCACACTCTAAACTCTGGTATTATAATAAATAATTTTCAAGAGCTCTTGTTGTATGAAATGGACTAAGTATTGTAAGCTCGTACTCGTTATTGGATTCTGGATGTAAAATATGGATTGTTTCGAGTTCTCTCTTAGGGTGTGCTAGACGGAACTGTCCAATATAGCTCACTTTTGAGGTGCTTAGTGTCTAGTGGAAGACGAGCGCCTCCGAAAGCGTGTCATTTCGGGCGGTTCTGCCATAATTTTTTAATTGTGAAACTGAGTTCGTGATTGAAAGATGGAATGCTTGATTCATGGTAGATTTCAATTTTCAGATTTTGACTATGTCGAAAAGAACTTTGCGCAACTACTTTTCAAGTTCAAGTGGTAGTGGCTCAACTCCACATAATAATGAGAGCACAAGTCAACCGAAAAAACCTAGGACAGAGTTTAGTCATTCAAACCTAATTACTGACCCTAGAAATCGTAAACCAGTCGATTCTAAATTCATAATTTGGAGGTCCATATATGTTTGACTAATCAATTATGTCTATTTGTGTAGATTGCTACTTCGGATGAATAATGTGTGTCAACGTCACGCGTCGTCTATTAGTTTTGTAATTTGGCCTTTCGGTATGAATGAGCTGCATCCTTTATTTTTCATGATGTATTTTGTGAATTTCATCGTTAATCGACGTACTTTAAGCTATTATATTTGTCTATTGTAAGGGGGTTATAATAGAGCTAAGTTGTTGTAGCCCTATTGTTCAGTACCTCCTAAATTTTTCCCTTCTTTGTCCCTGATGCAAAGCCACGTTTGTTAATCAATTGGTTTTATTTAAGAAACGACAACGAGATGGGAATTGAAGGAATAGTGGTGCAAGGTACGCCCGGCCATGCATGAGCTGACATCGACAAAACTTGCAGCGAGAATGAGCTAGTAGTGAGCAGTAGACCGGTCGCTTTCCGTAGTGGCTGGTGTAACGGAAAGCGGGACGCACAGACCATACTATATGCTTTGCAGCCCTGCATGGGGTCGAGAACAAACAACGACCACAGGAAGAAGAAAGGGAACAGTGCACTTGCTGCTACGCTTCGATCTAGCTCGACCATTGGTAGCCTTTTTGCAAGGTTCTTCATGCATCTAGGTAGGTTGGCGAAATTATGAACGTGACCTTATTGATGTTGAAGTACTCCTTCCATCAAAAGAGTGTACTTCTAGATTTGTTGTCAAATTATTTCAAGTTGGACGGGCCTGGTGTAAGCGGTAAAGTCTTACCGCATGTGCCCGGAAGGTCCCGTGTTTGAGTCGTGGTCTCCTCGCATTGCACAGGCGAGGGTAAGGCTTGTCGCTGACCCCGCACAGAGCAGGAGCTCTTTGCACTGGGTACGTTATTTTTTATTAAGTTTATAAGAAAATAGTATCAACAATTGTGATTCCAAATACGTATATTATGAAAATATATTTCATGACGAGCTATACGTTACTTATTGGATATCATAAATATTTGTAAATTTCTTTTAAAATTTGGTCAAACTAAAGGTTGTTTGACTTAGCACTTAGCTAGAAGTTTACTCTTTTTGAAACGAAGTAATACTACAATCCTTGAGGTACAATTGATGAAGTGAACACAGTCCTTTCTTTTCGATTTGGTCATTTAGGTGCAATTAACCGGTGTGTGCAGCTTAATGTATAGTTGCTACTGAGAAGACATATAGCTAGTGAAATAATTGTAACTCTCTTTTTTTGGCTTAGGAAGTTCCTTTACCTTTTTTGTTTGCAAACAAATTACTTCCTTTCGTTACTACTTACTAGAAATCCGTTAGGACATCAATACAGTCTCCAATGACTTTCAGCAGAAAAATCGATGAAAATATATTGTGTTAAATTCAAAGAGTTGTATATACAAATTATTTTGCATAACGAATATTGTAATATTAATCTTGTGTTATTATTAACTTATGTATAAGTTTTTGTAGCTTTAATTATATTAGGAACAAAAAAACTTACAAGATCTGTGATGGACCTACTGGAGTACACATGCAGGATGCTCTTGATAGTTGCCTCGGCATCACGAATGTCGTAGAAGAATAATACACCTAATATAAACATTCTAGCTAGTATAATTCTTGGAATCAAAAGTCAGTACAATGGGAAAAGACCATTAAAACCATTCAAAACTAGCATCACTCTAGGATTAGGAGCCAGGTGTACAAAAGCACCTTGGTTATAACTTGTGGTTAACAAACCTATATTTATGATGCAAAAATGGGATCACAAGAGAACAACTCATTTTATATGTCCAGAATCACAAATCATAGGTAAGTTATAAAAATATATTCCATTGCATATCTAATGTTACTCATTCAATATCATAAATATTATTGTTTTTTGTATAAATTTGAGCAAACTTACAAGAGAATGATCTAGAATAACTTATTAAAATCCTATTGTACAACATAAATACACATCTCGATTCCCAAAGAGTCAAATATTTTTTCAGTTTGATCAAGTATATAAAAAAATGTAATAAATATTGTTAAATTAATAGTAGAATATATACTTTTATAATAAATTTGTTTACAAATACAAATGTCGATATGATTTTCTATATATTTGGTCAAACTTCAAAATATTTGACTCATGGAAAAGCGATATGTGCATTTTTATCGGCCACGAGAAATCGGACTATGAATTTTTCTGTTGGAGCAGATATATAGACAAGTTTGAGCCATAGTTTTGGGGCTTTTCCGCACCCCGGCCCAAAATTGCCGGTACACACGTGACCCGCCTAAGGAAGTCCACCGGCCCACCCAGATTTTATACATAATCTGGCCCGGACATCAGCCATGTGCGGCGCGGCGGCGGTGGCCACTGGCCAGATTCGTGATCCGCAGCTGTCCTCCTGCCCTCCAGGTCATTCCTTCACATCCAACAGAGCTGCGCAACCAAGAAACTCTGGGTCTCCAAGGGGTCACATGTAATCAACTTATAATAAAAAAATGAGGAAATTTCGGACAAGGACGCAAATAACAGCAACTGGCACTTGTTTTTAAGGTTGGCCAATCCTTAGCTTCTCAGAAGATTTTCAGCAGATTCTCAAAACAAAAGAAGATTTTCAGCACAGATCGTTGAAACTCAAGGGCACCAACACTTTCAGCATCACAAACAGGACACATCCCAAAGAGCGCCAGCCGCCAGCATGAAACACTTATACAAAATGTCAGGTTACTCCTATTTAAGATCTCTTACGTGTCCGGCATAAACAAGGTTCACATAGCACCAAGGCTTCAGTTTTACAGAACTATATATACATTGTGTTTCCAACACTACCAAACAGAGTAGCACAACCACAGAAGGCATATGGTTAAGAACATCGAGTTTTCCTAAAAAGCCAGGTATAAATAGAGTTTGAACTCATTTAGCCACTACAGTAATCAGTAGATACAGCTCACAATATCGAGACGAATCCTGGCGTATCGCTCCTGGGTCCGGCGATAGTCCGGTAGAGGTATAGCTTATCCACCTTCCTCGCATTGTTGCTGACGCCATCATCCGTCGCACCAACGCTCGCCCCCGCCTCACTGATGACCTCGACGTTGATGTTTGGCATGGTCGCCGCAAGGGTCTTGCAGGCCCCCAGGGTGATCTCGCAGGATGACATCCAGAGAGAGCGCATCGACTCGTACCTGTGCGTGCCCGCAAGGAGAGCGGCGTCACCAAAGGGGCTGTCCCTGATCTCCAGCTTCTTGAGGTTCTTGCAGCCGTTGAGCACATAGACCATGCCGTCGTCAGTATCCCCCGCGAATGCTACTGAGAGCATCTCCAGCTTCTCCGCGTACATGCCGATGTACAGGAACACATTATCCGTGAGGAGGCCCGACAGGGCGAAACGCCTCAGGCCTTTGCAGGACTGCACTATTGCCCCAAAGCCTTCGTCCAGTGGCTGCCCTGTTACAGCATCTGCTGACCTGGGCTCCAGAATGCACAGTCTGAAGGATGTTAACAGTTGACAGTACTTTGCTATAGTGATGAGCGCAGTGTTTGTCATTCGATCACAAAAGAAGAGCACACACTGTAACTTCCGACAGAGAGATATGGCTGCCAACCCTTCCTCCGTCACAGTAGTTCTTGCTGGAGCATTTGGATCACTTGGATATACCCTCAACTCCTGAAGATCAGGACAAGAATAGGACACAACCTTCAATCCTTCATCACCAATGTGATCTAACACCTGCAGACAAAGGGTCAAGCCTAAGAAACTATGTAAGAAGGTAAAACGGTAAGGGTGCCACCTACTGAAACAAGCATTCGATTGTCAAAGTTTAACTTCTACAATCCATTTCTTAGGACTATTCAACGGCAATTAGTCCGGTAAGCCTGAAGTTATATTTGAATTGTAATCAACCAGAAATGGAGCTTCTCTGAGAGTAAGTGTAATGCGAATGAAATCTAAGCACCAATAACCCAATGAAGTAATTAGTTATCACATAGCATTGCCACTTTCGTCCAATGCATACTAGATGTGACAGGAATCAAATCCATACAGGTTTGTATAATATGAAGTGTAATGCTAAGGATATCAATACAGGGTTACAACTCATACCCCTAAGGATATCAATAACATGCTGACATCCGGTAGAGGGAGCAACTTTTTCTTATGAAGAGAAACACAAAACAGTATCAATAAATCGTTGTGACCTTACTTAAACATGGCAAGGATTTGAAAAGGTTTTTATTTCAAAAGTCTGAAGGGCGGACCTGGTGCAAGCGGTAGAGTCTTACCGCCTGTGACCGGAAGGTCCCGGGTTCGAGTCGCGGTCTCCTCGCATTGCACATGCGAGGGTAAGGCTTGCCACTGACACCCTTCCCCAGACCCCGTACAGAGCGGGAGCTCTCTGCACTGGTACGCCCTTTTTTTTTATTTCAAAAGTCTCTTACATTTAGCTAACTCTCATCACAACAAAATACAGGAATGTATATTGTTACATTGGCAGGTAAGTAAAGGTTCTGACACGTGTATATTGGTACAAACTAGAGATTAAGAAACATGGATGTAGTATTATTGGACTCTGTATGTCTGCTTAACTGTAAGACTACTAAACAGTTTAAAAGGTGTTACAGTATGCAGACCTCTTGACTATTGGGCACAACTCATACCTAAGGACAAGTTGGTTCCCGAGCCAGCACAACCTCACCTCACCAGCCCGACCAAGCTTACAGTGCTGGCGACCTGAATTCGCTCACTTATAGAAGCAAGCAGAAAACTAGCTAGTCAGGTTCCAAGGAAGTCTTACCCAGCAACCAAATGACCATGTCTTTCTGATTTCTAACTCGGTAAGGCTGTACAGTACTCATCAAAAGAACCAAACGTACCCTAACTACTTAGAAGTAGAACATTTGTTGCCAAAATAAACAGGGTACATACATGAACAAAATATCCAATACCTATCATTCCAGTTAATCAACCTTGAAATAGATGGGCCTAGAATCTTTTGTAAGTTGAGAATCTAACACAATCTAGCTTGTTAAACCCTCAAAACTGCATCAGGTGATCAACATATGTAAAGCTACAGGAGCTTCCAAGGAACCAAAACGATCCTTAAATTAAAAAATATCTGGGAGAGAATAATAAGGAATATAAAGAGACATTCTTATTTATCAAGAGAAAATGAGAGATGTACAATGTAAATTCTGTAAGTCCAGATGTTAAAAGGTTAAGATTAACTGAAGTTTTAATAGTTCCAGAACAATGCAACAGCACTCAATAGGCACTAATAGCAACGGCAATTGTTTTTTTCAACCATAGGCATAAGAGTAATACAGTGAATTCCACTATATTTTCAAATCTAGCCAGATATTTGCACTGGAAAATAGGCTAGTTCAATGTATAAGTGAGCCTAAACTTCCTAGCAACACTGCAAGTAAATTTTACCCATAAGACGTGGAGCCTTGTACACAGACGAACAATACTGATAAGCTGGTCACTCTGAATCAATGGAGCATAGCTGAGATTCAAGCATGTAAGGGCACTGATCTTGCAAATTGGCAACAAAATTCCTTGAACATACAAGCCCGGAGCATCCCAAAAACCAGATAAACTCTTCAGCAAAGTGCACTTTCCAAGAGCTCTATATAGACTGATATATGCACCAGCGTTATTGCCTAGAACAAAAGATCCTGTACCTAAATCCTCTAGCATAGGTGTGCGAGAAAGGATTCTGGGCAAAACATCAATTGGAACCGAAGGATTCAGCCTTAAACTTTTAAGATTTGGACTCCTTGCAACAAGTTCCTCCAATGCAACGGCATTCACCTCCCCAGTCAAGCAAGAAAAATTCAAGCATTCTAGTGATGTTGAAGGCTTGGGAAAACAATTAATCCACTGATGGCCTTGATGTTTCACACAACTCTCTTGTAAGTCGAGTTCCTTAAGAAACCTGAAAGCGAAGAGTAACAAAATATGTAAAATTGAGTGGACTAATAACCTATGTAAAATTGAGTGAACTAAACATAACCATAAGTAAAATCTCTGTATCAAACTAAACAATAAGAGACACTTTGTCAGTTAAAATGAAGTTTGCTTAACACAACCGAAGATGTCAGATCTAGAAGCCAATAATACTATATAACTGCAGCTTGATCTTTCTTCCAGCATTGAAATATTAGGTATCGCAATCTCAACCATGCTTTTTCTAAAGCATTATGTACTTTACTAGAGAAATAGAAACAAGGAATGGAATTCAATCATTAGGAAATAGGCATGTACTAAGCAGACTTAAAGAGTTAAAGAAACTACTGCACCACCTTTCATCAAAGATTTTTGTTCAAGAGTTTGTGCTCTGCAAAGCATTCAAGATCTTAATGATGGTATTCGGACATAAACCAAAGGAATCATAAACGACATTTCAGTACTTAAATATCATTCAGATAGAGCTATGGAGAAACTGCCAAGAACTAACAAAAACATGTTGAAATCCTGTAGATGAGAACAGGAATTATAGATAACTTCTGTTTCGTACATTTTGCATTGCATCGATTATTCACATTGGGAAATCTTTATCTATAAACACACAGTTGATAACTTCTAATAATCAAGAGCCAAGGAAGTATACAGAGATGGAAAAGGCATACATAATCTGGTATAAAATGGTGCACAAACAATAAACTCAGCAGCAGCAGCATGAAGATTGCAAGCATTATACTGAAATGAATTGTTGTTAATCAAATGGCCATGCTGGATGAACTAAAATAATGGCACTAGGCACTTTCTCAAACATGATAATGTCCAAGTTTTCAGAATTCTCACCTGCAATTGGTGGCAATATCAGCGAGCCCAGCAGTACTGAACCCCTCGCAGCAGACAAGGACAAGTGATTTAAAGTTGATAAAGGATAGAGAAAGCGACTTGAGGCATTCATCAGTCACAACCATACGCTTCAGCCGGAGCTCCTCAAGACCTGGGCATGTACGGGCGCATGCATCCACCCATGGCTTTGCAGTGGCACCCCAACCCGCCGGGACAAGGTTGAAGTCAGCAAAGTGCGGTTTGCCCTTCACGCTCAGTGCACGCATGTTGGGAAACCGCATATGTACACGCTCTGGGCGCACTGCGTAACAGTTGCTTACAAGCACCGAACGGCGGCCATGGCGCTCAATGTCATACCATGCCCGGCACACCAGGGACGCCGCGTTGCGGTCCCGGTGCGAGGTTACATAGCCAAGGATGTACTCTACTACTTCCTCAGGGAAGTATGCCATTGTGATGCCCCCTGGAATCCTAATAAACCTCCATTACTCGTGCAGCTCCCCAAATGGCTGCCTGCTCACAAACAAACAACATGGACAAAAATTTATATCAGATATAGGCATTAATTAACTAATTAATATTTGCAAGAATGAACATGAACTTGCGGGCCAGTTTGCACAAAGCAGCACTTGGTTGTAAAGTGCTACTAATCGACAAGAGTTAACACAGAATACGGATCAGACAGCAGATAATGGTTTGTTTAGAAGAAAACAGTTAAATTAGCACCAGCTCACAGAGTCCACAACTTAGACTGACAGAAATCGTATGTTCTGAAAAAAAAGGTAAATTGGACTTGAAAAAGAGGGCAAGCCGGGATCGTTTTCCGTTTCCGATGTTTCTGGATCAATCCGAGGACAATCCCAACCAAAGAATCTCTCCTATGAGAGACGAACTCCCCAAAACTACAAGATCAGAAGATGCATCCATTTCATGGCTCAGAATCGGAGCCCTACCAAAGAAACCAGAAAAGGAAGGCAAATTACACGAAATTGGAAAATCGCGAGCCACAGCAGTGAGAATCGTTGGCCTAGCCACACGAATGTCGCAGCTTTCGCCTCCGATCAACCCCAAGACTAAACCCTAAAATACCCCCGGCGCCAACAAGAGGGGAAAAAGGCAACCAACTAAAAAAATCACCAATAAACCTGAGGAATCACGAAACGCAGCGATCCGCGATCGATCGGATCGGAGAAGGGGGCGAGGAGGATGGAATCTGCAGGGAGAATACCTGGGAATTTCTCGCGTGAGGATGGCGGGTATTGGAAGGTGGCCTGGAACCGCCGCCGCCTCCGCCACGCCAGTCGACTTCTTCCTCCTCGTACGGGTCGTCGCAGTAGCCGAGGTTGGTACGTCTCTCTGTCCTTGTTTTTTCTCTTCTCTTCTCTTGTCTTCTTGTCTTATCACTCACTAGAGTGATACAATAATATTTATTTTAAGATAAAATATATTTTTTATAATAAACTCATTTTAGAGATATAAATCTCTATGTTATTTTTCATGCAACATCAACTTTAAAGGCCCGATTGGTTTTATGGACTAATTTTTAGTTCCGATTATATTGGATGTTTAATATTAATTTAGAAATTTAGAGTATTAAATATAAATTAATTATAAAACTAATTGTATAGATTGAGACTAATTTGTGAGACGAATTTATTAAACTTAATTAGTGTATGATTTGGCAATGTGGTGCTACAGTAAACATGTGCTAATAATAAATTAAATATGCTTAATAGATTTATCTCATAAATTAGTCTCCATATATAATTATTAGTTTTATAATTAGCTCATGTTTAGTCCTTCTCATCAGCATCCAAACGTCATGATCCAAAACCCCTAATAAGTATGACAGTTAGAATATTTAAGACCAAGAAAGTATCCAACGATGGAGTGTTAAGTTTTTGTGTGAGGTGTGGAAAATGGACAATACAATTTCCCATAACCAAGCCATTTAAATCGATGCTGAAATACGTTAATTAAATTAAAGAGACCGTCAAGTTTAGATAAAAGCATGGTATCAACAGATGTCTTTTTCTCAAACGGATTTGCTAGTGTCCAGACGTCCGATCTAGGACGCTAGCGTCGCATGGTGCACACGCGTAAGAGAAGGAGCTTGCACAGCAAGCGAGTGCCCCAGCTGCGATGGACTTGCGACCAAGCGCCCCAGTAGCGGGCCCGTGTTGCCCCATATGTTGCCCACGCCGCCAGCCACCTTGGATGTCGCCCGTGTCGCTAGGCGATTCCCACACGCATCCCATGTGCAACACCCAATATCTTGATCTACTTTTAAAATATTCAGATGCAACACTTGCAACATACCAAAGAAGACAGATGAAACACTCAAAACATGCGTCTGAAACACTTGCAAAAACATCTAAAAATATTTGAAAATTATTACAAACATACGCAACATGCAGATAAAACACTTGCAACATATGTGTGAACACATATGCAATATCCAGATAACAAATACGTACGTCTCAGACGAAACACGCTTGCAACATACATGTACAAACCATTGTAACATATGCAACGTCCCGATCTACTTTTGTAACATCTATCTGAAAATACTTGCAATATATCTATGAAACATCTGAAAATACTTGAAACATATACTTGCAACATGCACTTTCAGCGCAATATCTCCTTGCTGCTCGGGAGAATGGAGGTTCGTTGACGCGAAGCTCGATACACGGAGTGGCGCGCGGGGGGAGGATGCTAGCGGGCAGGCGGATGTAGTGCCCAGGCGAGCGGCCCAGCGTTAGGGAAAGGTGAGCGGTGGCGCTATGGAATGGCAAGCGCTCGGTGAACTATGGTGGAGAGGGTGGAAGGCAAGCGGTGGCGCTCTGGTGCAGTGCAGAGAGGGGATGGCGGCCAGCTAGGCCGGTGGAGAGCATAGTGGCAACGCGGCCACAGTGGAGCACACTGCGTTGGCACGGGGAGCTCGAAGCGAGTGGAAATGATGTTCGTGGAGACTGGGAGACGATAGCCGAACATAGGTGAGCGTGGATGTTCTAGTTGGGCCGTTCGAGACGCCGCAGCCCACGGTAACGCAGCCTGAGGAGACAATTAATCCAATTTAGTGGACCATGTCACTCCACCACGAGCGGTCACTCTCCACCACTCCTGTCTCTGAGCATGTGGACTCAGGAACAGCAGTGGGCCTCTTTTGCATTCTATCCAGAAGAAGCAGGTCCGGCTTTCTCCTTTTATTTTTATTTTTTTCTATTTTTTCCTTTGCTTTTTTATTTTTTATATACATTAACCTAACTATTTTAGATGAAACTATATGTATTCATATACTAGTTGCAGATATATAATATGATGTTGTGCACATGTTTTTTTTCTTGTTTTTAACATTTTCTCTCTTTTTCATTTTTCCTCTTCTTTCGAACTATTGAATCTTATGACCACAAATCTGCAAAAGTTATGATGATAATTTGTCACCTAAAAAGTTATGCATATAAGTTGTGAGCATAACTTAATTTTCTAATAAAAAATTTATGATTTTTTTTCTAAAAAAAGAAAAGTGAAAAAATCATGATGATAAGTTGTTATGTAAAAAGTTATGCACATAATTTGTGTATAACTTTGTAACTTTCAAAAAAAAGTTATGAAAATATGAGAAGTTATTATGAATAAGTTTGTCCACCGGTAGTTATGAACAAAAGTTGGCCTTTAAAAGTTACGTACAAATGTTATCGTGAAGTTGTCCACATAATATTATTAAAAATATATTGACTAAGTTATGCTAATAAATTATGTCGGCTCATAATAAAATATTATACGTAAAAGTTATGTGTATAACTTTGTCAATTTCAAACAAAGAAAGTTACGGAAATAATTTTTCTAAAAAAAAGAAAAGTCACGAAGTGCTATGGGATTGGCGGAGCCTATTCTTTTCGTGACAGCATTAAATATCCATCAATATGCTCACCGAGCTCGTATATATGTTGAAAGATGATGAAAACAAATTCAAATACATTCACTTGGTACTGTATCATTTACAATGTTGCTTTAAGATTTGTTCTTTGTTCTTTTTTTTTAAGAAAAAAAGAGTACCGAAGCCATTCTCTTCACCGAGAGTGATACGAAAAATAAGGAAAGCAACTGGCCTTAGTAGTTGTCCATGGCATGCCTGTAGAAAATCCCAGTAATGCACATATCTTGAATAGATTAACAACAGAAGTGAACTTGAACCAGTTACACACATTTCGAAGGATATAATTGTACAATTAATAAACAAGTATTCTGCTAATACGACGGATCTGGACTCTCGTGTATATCCACAAGATCCCAATGAAACTGTTCAATGCGTGTTTGTTTCCATAATGATTTATTGATGACTTAAAAAGGGACTTCAATCACTCCTCATGGTCATGAGGTAATTTCAGCATCAGCTTCGGCAATCTTTGGTGGTTCTGCAGGGAAATATTTGATGCCCACAAGATCACCGACTCTGCTGATAACCTGAAAGTGGGTTGCACAAACAAGAAACACGTCAGTTTGGCTGTATTTAGAGTATAATGAAGTATTTATGCATAAAAAACACTCAAATCAAGAGCTTTCATCAGGTCTTCCCTAGTGTGTGAAGCAGAAGTGCAGATACGTGCTCTTGCAAGAAGAAGGGGTGTCACAGGAAATGCCACAGTAATAACAGCAACCTGCAACACAAGTTGTTGTTATCACTTGCATGACAAATAGGAAGAATGAAACCGATGGCGCAAATAGTGATGGATATGGACTACATACATGCAGATTATATTGCTATTAGCACCACAATTCTCATTCTGAAAGAAAACTATATCAAAATAAAGCACAGTGCTATTTGGATCTTCAGAATCTCCGGATACACTCTATCACGCACTAACCTTTTGTCTAAAACACTCCCTAGAAAATGCAGGAATCTTAGCCGGATTGTAGAGCATTATAGGCATGACAGGAGAGTCATTGTCACCAAGAACCTCAAACCCCATCTTCTTGAGCTCTGACCTGAAGAAATTATTGCTTTCACGGATGCATGCAAGTTTTTGGACACCTTCAACATATCACAAGGGGAAAACAAGGAATTATTCAGTTGAACATTATAGTGAAACACAGCTGCAAATGAAAAGGGAAAGCAAAATGCGTTAAGAAAGCTCGTTTAGTACCTCTGTTGGAGCCATCCTCCCCAAGGATAACTTTAATAGCAGAGATAACTTGTTGCACTGCTGGCGGTGACATGGAAGTAGCATACAGATGAGCTGGACAACTCTGCTTCAGGTGCTGAATTATATCCTGAAAGTTGTAGCAGAAGAAGAATTAGCCAATCTTCAACGCAGTCTTACCAGGTGCTAGTGCTACAGTTCTAATATGCTTGCTTTCAGTAGTATACACCTTTGATGCAGCAATATATCCACCACATGATCCAAAAGACTTGGTGAAAGTACCCATCATTATGTCTACATCAGCTGGGTCAACCCCAAGGAGTTCACAAACACCCCGGCCAGACCGCCCAACAGCACCAAAGCTATGGGCCTCATCCAGATACGTGTAAGCCTGTTAATTTGACAGAACAAGGAGTAAATGGATGACTATTTTGTGTCGCCGGACAAAGAATAGTAAAGAAAAAAAATTATTTGCCAAAATTTCAATGAGAACTACAAGAAAAATTCTCCAGACCTTGTATTTCTTGCAAACAGCTATGATTTCAGGGAGTTTACACAGCTCCCCTTCCATGCTGTAGACACCCTCAACAATGACAATGACCTTCTTCCATGCTCTGCGTGTCCGTGGCTGACCACCAGCTACCTGCTCTCTCAGGACCTTTTCCAGATGAGCAGGGGCTGCAAGAGTACATTTACAATGATAATTCACATGAACAACAGAGACCAAAGACTGCTATGCATTGTTCAGAGGCAAAGCAGCTTACAGTTATGCTGGAAAACCCTAACAGTTGCATCAGATCCTCTTGCGCCACTGACAATTGAGTTGTGGTTCAGAGAGTCACTAATTATCAGCCCACCCTAGAATATCACAAAAAGGGGGGAAAATGTAACCACCTCTCATTTTAGCCATATGCATAGTAAATATACTCCCTCTATTTTAAATTGTAAGTTATTCTTACATTTTTTAGACGAAGTCGTTCTTACTTTTCTACATACATATAAAAACTGCGTAACAAAAGCCGACTTACAATTTAGAACCTAGAGAGTAGTAATCACCTCTGCATCTGGTCACAATATTAGTTAAGTGGATATATATCATGGGCCTAATGCCCAGGGTCAGCCTAGCTGGCCCAACTGTGGCCTAAGCGGAGCCCACCCGGGCTGATAATTCAGACATTTGACAATATATAAGCATTTGAACAAACCTTTCCAATTAGGTAGCCCATGCCAAATAGGACAGCAGCAGGCTTTCCAACAAAACGTGCAACCAGCTCCTCCAGCTCAGTGTGAAGCTTGGTTGTGCCTGTTACCAGATGAAAGGGGATCAGCTTTTTACTAGTCTGTGTTCCTAAATAAAAAGTTAATAAAATATATAAATATGCATGTGGATGATAATGTCAATCGTACCGCCCTCGACACGAGCACCGCAGGTGCTTGCTGAGTATTTCTTGAGAGACTCGACAACGCGTGGAATGCAGTACTCATCTGCTGCAGCAAAACCGAGGTAGTTGTAGGATGTCAGGTTCAGGCATCTAGTGGTATTTGAGGTACGCCTGCAACAATAGTGAGCATTGTATTACACACAGCTGAAACTTGCTTTTCATTCCATAACTTAGGCCATCATAATCTATGACTCTATGTCCGGAGGATCATTTTCATTCTCAATTGACAGCCTGAAAAAGTGGACGAAGATGTACATAACTTGTCGTTCCCTCGACCACAAGCTTGGATATGTTGCGAGGTCTCTCCAGAGCTGGAATGCTTCCAACGTGGGAACTATCAGGCTACAGCTCGCCGCCGCGAGAGTGGTGATCTACGAACTTGATGTGGCACAGGAGTCCCGGCAGCTATCGCAGGACGAGATCGTCCTCAGGCGGGAACTGAAGGCCAAGACACGGTTCCATATCGCCAGACAGCGTGCCCGAACACGGTTCCTTAGAGAGGGAGACGCTAGCACGCGCTTTTTCCATCTCCAGGCTTGCCATCGCCGCCGGAAGAACTTTGTCGCCGCTGTACACCACAATGGGCAGATGTTTACAGAGGACGAAGCGAAAGCGAATCCGGACGGCTTCAGTGGGGGGTTCCTCAAGGCTGCCTGGGAAATCGTCTCGCCGGATGTCGTCAAGGTTTTCCAGTCGATCTGGGAACTGGACTGCAGGAGCCTCCACCTCCTAAACGAGGCGATGATGGTTCTGCTAAAGAAGACGGACTCCCCAGCAGGCCTCAGAGACTACAGACCGATCAGCCTTGTGCATTCCATCGGCAAGCTGTTCTCAAAAGGGCTCGCAATGCGTGTCGCTCCTAGAATGCACGAGCTGGTGCGCATGAACCAGTCGGCCTTCATCCGTGGGAGACAAATACATGAAAACTTCAGATCAGTGCAGCTTACCTGTAGATTGCTGCATAGCAGGCGCTGCCCCTCGGTGCTCCTCAAGATTGATCTGGCCAAGGCCTTTGCCTCCGTGGCCTGGCCTTTCCTTTTGGAAGTGCTGGAGCACGCTGGGTTCCCGGCTAGATGGCGGGACTGGCTGTCGGCCATGCTGGGATCGGCAAGCACGAAGGTGATCGTCAATGGCCGCCCGGGACGCAGAATACGTCATGCGGGTGGCCTCCGCCAAGGAGACCCGTTGTCGCCGCTGCTTTTCGTAATTGTCATGGAGGTCCTCAATGCGCTAATCGCGGAGGCTGATCGCCGTGGGGTGCTCACCCCGCTGCCGGGGAACGTGATCAAGTTCAGAGCTTCGGTGTATGCTGATGACCTCGTCGTGTTCCTCTCGCCAAACCCTCAAGATTTTACCTGCATCAAGGAAATCCTACACCTTTTTGAGGGTGCGTCGGGGCTTCAAACAAACCTGGATAAATGCCAGGTAACTCCCATCCGCTGCTCTGACGAGGACATCGCGGCAATCCAGCATGTGTTCCCATGCCAGTTGAAGCCCTTCCCGTGCACCTACCTGGGCGCCCCGCTTTCGTTGTCACGATTACTGCGGGTGGACGAACAGCGACTGATCGACAAGGTGGCCTCGAGGATCCCCACCTGGAAGGCTCGCATGCTCAATGCCGCGGGACGTGCAGCCCTAACGCAGTCGACACTGTCGGCTCTCCCGGTTCACATCTCAATATCTTGCTGTCTTTCGGCTTGGGGGATTGCCGAAATCGACAAGAGGCGTAGGGCATTCCTATGGACCGGGAATCAATCCACGACGGGAGGTAAATGCAAGATTGCGTGGCCTATCGTCTGTTCTCCAAAAGATTACGGTGGCCTCGGCATCCCTGACCTGAAGATTCTCGGTTTCGCCCTTCGGCTTCGATGGTAGCCTCAGACCATAGTGTTTTCGTCTAGAGTAATTAATAAATAATATTCCTTAGCATATTTATCGATCTGTTCACTAGTGTTAGTTGCGTAAGACATTCAAAGGCATGATGAACAAGCTTATAGAATTGGGAAGGATGCATTTAATTTAAAATTCTCACAAACAAACTAACATAAAAGATGTAATCTTTTAAACACATAGGACCTATTTGGTTCTACCGCCAGACGGGGTAGCGGATCCAAGCCATCAATTTCGGACACCCAGTGATTAGGATCGATGACTGGCGAGGAACTTGTATGGTAGACCACCAACCTAACACGCCTATATAGCCAACTACAACGTGCCTAGATTCCTAAATACTCCCTCCATCCTAATATATGTCATAACCATTTTCTATTAAAGTCCTTATAATATAAAGTGTGCTCTCTCTAAACGCGTGTACATCCGTGCAGTATTACTATAGTATTGAGACAGAAAATTAAATATGTTTCTTGATTTTTAAACCAAATGTGATTATGCCTTAGAGCAAGTCCAACAATTGTCTTGTAGCCTAGCTGGTCAGTATTTTTGCTAATGTCCAAGAGAGAAAGAAGTAGAGAGAGGAGAGCTTGACCTTCATGCAAGCAAACACCAAAACATAGACAATGATGAGTCTAGATGGAAACATATGTGACAAGGAATAACAAAGAGAATGTGGGACATGATACCATATAATAATACAAAACTTTTTTAGACAAGTTGAAGATAGCCATTATAGTTTAGTTCTTATAACTTGACTTATAGTCAAATACTTAACTTTATTATTGATCTTGCTCTTATATACTAGGACGGAGGTAGTACTCATGACATTCATGGGACGCTGTCATGCTGCAAAATATACATGGGTAACCCATGAGCGTGCCCATTAATGAACGAAAATGCAAAGAAAGTTGGCGGCCACGCGTACGCTAGAATGATTGGATGTTTTGCGCTTTTTGCAAATAAAGCCGAGGAAAAACATATATATTTTCTAAAGAAATAAATGCAAAAAATGTTCTTCAGACACTAATAATCAGCCAAATTCCGTCCAGACGAGAATGAGACGACGCTCCCGCGGGTCCCGCTGGGCTCCCTCCCCCGCCGCTGGGGCGCCCTCGGCGGCCTAGGCGGCTACTGCCTGATGCGCCTCCCCCTCCCTCTGTCCTTCCGGTGAGCCCTTCTTTCCCCCGCCTCCTCCTTCCCTTCTTGGCAGTGCTCTGCCATGGCCGCCCCTGCTAAGCCATCTTCCCTAGCTTCGGCGGTGGTGGGGGAAAAGTTCTCCTCCTTCATTCTCGGCAAGTATGGGATGCCTATGGCTCCTGGTGCACCATTTGCTAGTGCCTTCGCACTGCTTGTCGCCCTTGGCAGGTGCTGTTTTTGACTAGATGAAAGTTTCGTTGCTAGTACTTTGAGTGCCATTCTGGGTGATCTTGCTGAGCATTTTCATGCCAGTTTGATTGAGGATAGAATCTTCATCTTCTCCGTTTCGTCCAAGGCTATTGGTTTTGAAATCTACAGAATCAGAAAGTTTGTCTGTGATGAGCTTGAGCTTTCTTTCCATCTTTTAACGACTCTGGCTTGGCCTCTGCTCGCTCTTTCTCAAGTAATCTGTCGGTTTTCCCTTGGGTGGAAGTAAGGAAGAAATCTTCTTATGCTGATGTAATGAAAAAACCTGCTACAGTTCTTACTGGTGCAAACAGAGTTCCAATCCGCTCGTCACCTATCCAGTAGAATGCCACTTCCAGGGCCCAGCGAAAGTCAGTTTTTGATTGCTTATCCTTTCCAAGAATTTCTGTCTTTGATCAGTTGAATTGGGATCCAAGGCATTATGTGAAGGATCCAAGGCGTTCTGTGAAACATCAGGTATCTCAGGAGCAGTTCAGTCAGCCAATTTCTAACTCTTCTGCAATGGAACGATTGCAATGTTCTGATCATAACTCACATGGGCTCAGTGTTGAGCGGGATGAACTTAACTTAGATTTGAATTTGGGATCTTTATTTGGGGTTTCCAAAGGTCTAGTTGATCTCTTCTCTTCGGTTCATGTGTCTTGTCGGCGCTGTCACTCTTCATCCCACTTGAGGTTTGCATGCAAAGCCCCCATTAAATGTGATAAATGTCTTGGGTGGGGCCATGTTGCAGCCTCCTGCCGTGCGAATTGGGAGAACCTGCAAAGACGTGTGAATGGACGCCCCCTGGATAATTTCATGAAGGATTTTGGTCCATCTTCTGATCACACCAACTGGTTTAACCCAGCCCGAATGACTGCGGGCCCGTCTGCACCACCATGGTTCCTGGACTTCTCGGATTTCTCAGGTGCCCCTTGGCCTTCCCGCACTATACATTGGGACCCTCCATGCTCTCCAAGGCTCTCAGTGGATTGTGTTGCTCATCCCAGAAACCCCAGTGCTCACCACTCGCATTCTCGTGATCTTCACAAGGAAGGGTCACCAATGGCATATTTTCATGCTGATCCAGTGCCTTTCATCCCTGAGGGTCTGCACCAGATTGACGTCCAAGCGCGCAAGCCCATGGAGCGGGTGGTTCTGATGCGTCCGCGTGCCAAGCATCATGATCTGGCCATCATCTCCATCGACCCAATGCCTGAGCATCAGGTAACTTTTTAGGCTATCAGAGAAGTTGTTTTAGATTTCTTGGTGAATGAGCAACATGTTGTCATCACCGATATGCAACTAACACACCTTGGTCAGGCGTTTGTTACATTCAAGAATGTTTTTGATAGGGATCGGTTGATTCAGCATGGTGCGTATGTGTTTGGTAATGTCACAATCACCTTTGTTGAGCATAATAAGGGTAGGAACTGGCATGCAATTAATTTCAATAGGGAGTGCTGGATGCTTTTGCTGGGGTACCCACCTGACTATAGAGAAGATGAGTATGTGGTCAACACAATCTGCTCCTTTGGCAGAGTTATTTCATGGGTGGATGACGTAAGACATTTGTCAAGAATCCTAGTTAGGGCTCGTGTGGTTGACCTAGAGTCTATTCCACAGTTCTTGGTGCTTACTGAAGGCGAGGGGTTTCAGGGGGAATCTTGGACAGTGCAATGTGAGGTACTGCAAGGACAGCTGCTGGTGGTTTGCCGCAAGAGGAAGACCCAGTGCCTGGATCGGATGATTTCCCTCCGTGGGGGGCCTTTTGATCTGTTTGGTTTTGGCCAGAATGGTCTTGGCCTGGCTGCTCAGCCCAATCAGCAGGGTGGGCCTAATGTGTTTCCTACTGGTCTTGGTGGAGGCAACATAGGATAGAATATCCAGCCTACTGATGCTGTCTGGGAAGGATGGCTAGATAATGTTCAAGAGATCCCCAATTTTGATCTTAATGAGGATGCTGAGAACCCACCAGAGCTTAATCTAAATGAGGTCCCTAACATGCAGGAGATGATTATTGACCCGGTCATTCAAGGCCCTCAAATCACAAAATGTTTCTTGAGCTCAATGATCTGCTTAATCAAGTTAATGAGGAGGAGGAAGATGAACATGTGAACAATGGTGATTTGGACCCCATTCAGGAGGATTTTGCCAATGCCTTGAATGATCCACCAGCTATTGAGGTGAATATCCCTATCTTGGATGGGCCGGCTGATAACTTCATGCCTTTAGAGATCTAGGAGGATGACCTCATGAATGATGTAGAGATTCAACAGATTGTGGCTAAGGCAGCCTAGAATGAGGGTATTGGGCCTCAAAATTTGCAAGTTGGCTTGGTCCTGATCGGTGATCAGCTCAATGCTTCCACCCAATCCCTTTTTGAAAGGCACAACTATGATAGCTCCTTTGTGGACCCAGCTGGGCCTTGGGCCAAATTCTTTGCCCTTGGTCCTAACAAGGTCCCTCAGTTCCTGATCCCTAGTGATTGGGCCAACTACTTCACTACCCTCCTGTTGTCCCTAGGCCATTTTAGTCGTGCCAAGCAATTCATGCAGTCTAATGCTCTCTTGGGTAGTATTGATAATGGCCAGAAAATTGGTTTCACTCTGCCTACTTCTTGTCTTGTGAAGACCTTCCCTTCCTGCACAGTTAAAGCACATGTTGCAGATGATGAAGCACTGGAAAGTGCTAGTATGGTGACAGAAAGCTTAGCTACAGATATGTTTGTGGACTTAAATGAAGCCCCTCCTGTTGATGAAGAAGGAAGAGTGAGGAACAAGAAGAAGAAGGGTGTTGTTTTAGTGGAAACAGATGTTAGGAAGAGTCCCAAGATCAAGGTGAGTAAAAAAGGATTCAAGGATCCAATCTGCAAGGACAAGTCCTGCCTTGGCTGTAATGCCAAACCACCTTCCCTCTCTACTAAGACCATCAGGAGTATTAGCTCCACCCTTTGTGATCTTGATGCTTCTCAAGTTACCGATGCTGCTCTTAGTAAGAAGAAGAAGAGTCAGCTGGCCCCTATGGGAACTGGCTCAAAAAAAGAAGGATGCCTCAAGCAAGAAGGATGCTGCAACTTCAAGCAAGAATGATGACGCCCCCAAGTAAGAAGAATGGTGTTGCTGATAAGTAAGGACTGCTCTCCTCATGGTGCATGGAAGAAGTGGGCAGATAGGATGGCCTTTTGCCTTTAGTTGGCTTCCTGCTTTTGCTTTTTTTTCTTTTAGTACCTAGAATGTTAATCTTTTTTATAGCTTTGGCTTAGTGCCTAGATGGTCTGTTGATCTATGAGATCATTTGTAACATTTCTTTCTATCTTTTGCTTGAACTATGTACTTATGCTATGCATACTTGTACTTGGGCCTACCTCTTTACTATTTTCTATGGATAGTAGAAATTACAATAGATCTTGGAATGTTCTATGTTGGAACATTAGGGGCATCAATGCTAATAACAAATGGGAGTCCATTAGAAATAAAATCACAGAAAGTAAATGTGATTGAAAGCATCTAGGCCCCTAGTTGGGTTTCGGTGATTAATGACAATACGTGATTATTGTGACTAACGTGTGTTTTGCAGAGGCAATTAAGTTAGGTCATGGTAATGGAGATCGATTGGGCAATTATGGTTGTCATGCCCCTACGATGGAAATCGTTTCGGTTTTTAAAGGATGGACGACAAGGTTAAGGATGGACTAGGTCTAAGTGTCGATTGGAGTTGGAGAGACACTTAGAGTAGTTTAGGACTTTGTTTTTCCTTTGGCCGTACTATTAAGGGGGGTATGAATGGGTAGCTTGACCTAGGTGAGTCTAGTGAGTTAGGTGTGGTGCACACTTGTTAAAACTAGCACTAGGTAGCTCCATAACAGCCCTTTGATCCAATGGAGCAAACTTCATTCACATATGATCGAGAGTTGGAAGTGAATGGAGGGTCAAATACTGACCGGACGCTAGCTCCGGTGTGACCGGACGCTGGCTTAGGGTCCGGTCAGTTCATTTGACCAAGGAGAAAGCATATGGAAGTGACCGGACGCTGTGAGGTCAAGTCACTGGACGCTGAGGGCCAGCGTCCGATCGACTCCAGTAAGGTCCCAGAGAGGGAGAATCCTGATCGGACGCGTCTGGTCAATGCTGACCGTATGCTGATCAGGTTTCGGCTACTGACCGGATGCTGCTATGCATATGACCGAACTCTGGGGTCCAGCGTCCGGTCGACATCAGTAAGGTTCCAGTGAGGGGAAAATGTGACCGGACGTGTCCGGTCAACACTTAACCACTGGAGTTTAGGGTGTACTGACCGGTGCGTCCGGTCACCCCGCAGAGGCACATAACGGTTCATTTTTTAGCCAGTATTATAAATACAACCTCCGCTCATGTGTGGGGGTACTTTTACTCATTCCAACAGCTGAGAAACATGTTTGAGAGTGCCAAGAAAAGCAAGGTCCTAGTGAGGTAATTGAGATTTGAGAATCCCAAGGAGAGCCCTCATTAGTGAAGATCAAGAGTAGCAAAGTATGCATCCACCTTCTCATTATGCTTCTCGTGGTCAAGTGAGAGTTCGTGCTTGTTACTCTTGGTGATCGTCATCACCTAGACGGCTTGGTGGTGATTGGGAGTTTGGTGATCATCCGACGGAGCTTGTGGGTGACCTAACTTAAGTTATGAGCGGTTGTGGGTGATTCACCACGACAGAGTGTCGAAGAATCAACCCGTAGAGAGCACTTGATCCTTGCGCGGATCAAGGGGGAGCTACACCCTTGCGCGGGTGCTCCAACGAGGACTAGTGGGGAGTGGCGACTCTCCGATACCTCGGCAAAACATCGCCGCATTCCTTCTCCTCTCTTTACTTTAAGCATTTACTTTGAGCAATTCATTACTTGTCATTTACATTTCTAGAATTGCCATGCTAGAGTAGGATTGGAACTTAGGGTGCTAAACTTTTGTGCATTAGATCAATAGAAACACTTTCTAGGCACAAGGGATTAATTGGGCTAACCATAGGTTTTGATTATTGCAAAGAAATTTGTAATTAGCCCAATTCACCCCCCCCTCTTGGGCATCTTGATCCTTTCAATTGATATCAGAGCATCATGCTCACGTTTTTAGGCTTAACCGCCTAGAGCAAGATGTCTCATGGGGATGGACCTCCTCCTATCTTTGAGGGAGATGATTTTCCTTATTGAAAAATTTGCATGGAGGCGTATCTAGAAGCTCTAGATGTCAGTATACTTAGAGCCGCCTCACAAGGCTTCCCAAAACCTCAGGATGCTACTCACCTACAAGGCGATGACGTGAATTACAAGAAGTGGAATGTAAAGGCTTAAAACACCATCTTTAGAGGCCTTTGCAAAGATGTGTTCAATCGGTTGAGGAACCACAAAGACGCCCATGCACTATGGTCGGACGTTTGTGCGCTCCATGAGGGAACTAAGAGTGAGCATGAGGAACGCTATCATCTTATCATGAAAAAGCTCAACTCTTTTGAAATGCTTTCTAAAGAATGTACTAATGAAATGTATTCACGTTTGAATGTTCTTGTAAAGGAAGTCAATGGGCTTGGACTCACTCAAATGCAACCATCCGATGTTGTAAGAAAGATCTTGAGTATCCTCCCCATTGACAAATATGGGCATATTGTGACCGTGCTACATCAAGGTGATCTTTCCACCGCTACATCGACACAAATCTTGGGAAAGATCAATGCTCATGAGATGTACATGCACATCACACCACAAGATGGCTCATCCTCTACCAAGAAGAAAGATAAGGACTTAACATTCAAAGCTAGCCAAGAGAAGGCCAAAGCAAGACTTGAGTATGAGAGCTCAAGTGATGATGAAGTTGATGATGAAAGTCTTGCTTTCATGGTGAAAAAGACCGCCAAGATACTAAAGAAGCTCAACAAGAGTGGCATCAAGTTTGATGGCAAGAAGAAGAAGTTCTTCACTAGCTCTAGAAGGAAGCCAATCTCCGAGATGGATTGCTTCAATTGTGGAGAACTTAGTCATCTAGCACACCAATGCACTAAGCCCAAGAAAGACAAGTTCAAGAACAAATACAAGGGCAAGAAAGATGACTCAAGCAATGAAGAAGAAGAGAAGAAGAAGAACAAGCCATACAAGAAGAGAGATGGCAAGAAGAGAGACTTCCACAAGAAGAAGAGTGGAAAGGCATACATTGTCGGTGATTGGCTCACAGACATTGATTCATCTAGTGCCTCATCCGATGATGATAGTGACAACGAGAAGGTGGCCGCAATTGTTATCAACTCTTCATCATCTTCATCGCCACCACCGCCATCATCTTCTACACACCTATGCCTTATGGCCAAGGGTGACCGCAAGGTATCTAACAATGATGATAGTAGTGATGATGAGCATGCTAGTGATGATGATAGCGATAGTGATGATGATGAATATGAATCACCTTCTTATGATGATCTTGCTAGATTGCTAAAACAATACACTAAGATCATTATAAAAACTAGAGCTAAAAATAAAAAGCTAGAAGCTAAAAATGACTCTCTTTTAGCCAAATGTGATATAGCGGAAAAGGCTAGTGTTGAGCTTAGAGAAGCAAATGATGCTATATCATCCAAACTCAAGGAGCTCAAATCTTCTAAGAAAGAGCTTAAAGATAAACATGATAAACTTGAGAGGACACATAATGAGCTCATCACTAGCCACAATAAGCTAAGAGAAGAATATACTACTCTTAAGGTTAATCATGATAATCTTGTTATTGCTCAAGAATTCTTATCCAATGAGCCACATGACGCTACTAACGATGTTGTTAAGATTGATATAGCTACATCATGTGATGACTTGATTATTGAGAGCATTGAGCAAAGTTCTAGCAGCAAGGGCAAGCAAGTGGTTGAAGTCGATGATTATGATGAGTTTGTCAAGCTCAAGAATGACAATAAGAAGCTCAAGAAAGATCTTGAAGAACTCAAAACTACCAAGTCTATTGTGCTAGAAACTATTGTTCATGATGATGGTTTGATCCTTGAGAATGAGAAGCTCAAAGATGAGAACAAGAAGCTTAAGGAAGAGAAAAACAATGATGCTCTCAAGGAAGAAAACAAGAAGCTCAAGTTGGAGAAAGAGCATCTTAAGATTGGATTGAGCAAGTTCACTAGAGCCAAGCATCTTCAAAGTGAGATACTAATGAACACCATCATAAAGATGGATAGAAGTGGCATTGGGTACTTGGCCAATCAAGAGAAGAAGGCTCAAGCTCAACAACAACATAAGTCCAAGCCAAAGCCAAAAAGATGTTTTGAGTGTGGACAAGAAGGCCACTTTGCTCATGAGTGCCAAACTCCACCACCACAACCCTTGCCCAAGCATGCTAGACCTTTTGCCTTCAATGCTCACTACATGCTTAGAAAGGATTCTAGTGGAAAGATGAAAGTCATGTTTTTAGGTCCTCCCAACAAGAATAGGTCTAAGAAAATTTGGGTTGCAAAGTCACTTGTTGATAAGGTGAAGGGCCCTCAACAAGTTTGGGTTCCTAAAGCTTGGTCTCTTGTGTGTAGGTGAACTACAAGACCGGTGGAAGTCATTGGGTTATTGATAGTGGTTGCACACAATATATGACCGGTGATCCTCGTATGTTCACCTCACTAGATGAAGAAGTAGATGGACAAGAAAGAATCACATTTGGAGATAACTCAAAGGGCAAGGTCAAAGGATTGGGCAAAGTGGCTATATCAAATGATCATTCCATCTCCAATGTGCTATATGTTGCTTCATTGAGTTTCAACTTACTATCTGTTGGATAATTGTGTGATCTTGGCTTCCAATGCTTGTTTACCGAGAAGGAGGTTGTTGTATCCAAGAAGGATGATGATCATGTGATATTCAAAGGATTTAGGTACAAGTACTTATATCTAGTGGACTTCACCTCCGAAGATGCAAACTTGAAGACATGCCTATTCACCAAAACAACACTTGGGTGGCTATGGCATAGAAGACTTGCTCATGTTGGGATGAGCTCACTCAAGAAGCTAATGAAGAATGATTTGGTGAGAGGGTTGAAGGATGTGAAGTTTAAGAAGGACAAGCTTTGTAGTGCATGTCAAGCCAGCAAGCAAGTTGCAAATACCCATCCAATAAAAGCTTTCATGTCAACCACAAGAGTGATAGAACTCCTTCATATGGATTTATTTGGACTAACAACATACAAGAGTTTGGGAGGAAATCTTTATTGCCTTGTGATTGTTGATGATTATTCAAGGTATATATGGGTATTCTTCCTTCATGACAAATCTGAAATTGCATCTTGTTTCAAGAAGTTTGCCAAGAGAGCACAAAATGAATTTGAAGTGAAGCTTAAGAAGATAAGAAGTGACAATGAGAAGGAATTTGACAACACAAACATAGAAGCTTATTGTGATGAAGTTGGAATCAAACATGAGGTCTCCACAACATATACTCCTCAACAAAATGGTGTAGTTGAGAGGAAGAACCGGACATTGATCACTCTTGCAAGAACAATGCTTGATGAGTACAACACCCCCGAAGCTCTATGTGCGGAAGCTATCAACACCGCATGCTATGCATCAAACCACCTATTCCTTCAAAAGTTCCTTGGCAAGACACCTTATGAGTTGCTCAATGGAAAGAAGCTGGACATCTCCTTCTTTAGGGTGTTTGGTTGTAAATGCTACATCTACAAGAAGCGGCAACACCTAGGGAAGTTTCAAAGACATTGTGATATTGGTTTTCTTGTTGGTTACTCATCAAAGTCCAAAGCATATAGAGTATTTAATCATGCCACCAGCTTGGTTGAAGAAACATATGATATGGAATTTGATAAATCTAACGGCTCCCAAGGAGCACATGAGAATCTTGATGATGTAGGTGATGAACCATTGAGAGAGGCTATGAAGAACATTCCAATTGGAGACATCAAGCCTAAAGATGATGAAGATGATGTACAAGTGATTGATCCACCTTCTTCATCAAGTGTGCCACAAGATGGTGAAAAAGATGGGAGAGTAGAAAATGAAGATACTCATGTCTCCTATGAACACATAGTGGTACAAGCACATGATGTTGATGCTCCATAACCTCCCCCTCAAGTGGTTAATAGAAAAAATACACCTCTACTACAAGATCATCTACAAGATCTCATCATAGGAAGTCTATCAAAGGGTGTAATGACTCGATCACAAAAACTTGCTTCAATTATTGCTCATCACTCTTTTGTCTCTTGCTTTGAGCCTACTAAGGTAGAAGAAGCTCTTCAACATCTGGATTGGATAAATTCAATGCATGAAGAGTTGAACAACTTCACCCATAATGAAGTTTGGACTCTTGAAGAGCGGCCAAAAGGTGTAAGAGTCATTTAAACAAAGTGAGTGTTCCAAAACAAGCAAGCCGATGAGGACATGACACCCATGCATATGACCATGTTTGGCACATGGTATGAAGGGGTAGGAGGCCAGCAAGGGTGTCCAAGTCAAGAAGGAGGTCCGAGGCTAATTCGGTTCGAGTCCCTGAGGTGGAGGCCTAAAGCAACTCAAGTTTGAGTCTGTCTTGGCCTCCAGAACTAGTCTGCCTTAAACTGGTCACCTAGGACGCATCCGGACTCCGTTTTCGATGATCCATATATGGATGGAAAGCTAATTGGATAAGGAAGCCAACCCAATTGGTTTCATGTTAAAACCCCTTCAGAATCAATGGAAATCGTCGAAACAAGTTAGCGTCCAGAATCTGTCAGGGTGCTGCAACACCGTCTTTTGGTCCGTTGGACCTTGTGTCGTGTTTGGGCCCATTAGGGGGAGCGTCCAGGGGGGTGATGCCCAAGACTCTATAAATACCAGCCGTCACTCTCCTTAGGGTTTGGGTTTTGTTTAGTTCTTGATTTCCTTGTGAAATAGACATCGTTTTGCTGCAACTGTGCCGCCAAGGCTGCTTGCTGTGAACCAGGGCCCCAGTTCTTGATCTTGTTCGCCTATGGCGATTAGTCCTTTCGAATAAAGACTTGAACTCCTTCTCATTATCTTAAGCCTCATATTTATTTGCAATTTCAGATTGCGTTCATCCCATTCTTGCTTGTGTTCTCGATTCGCTTGCAGGACAGCCTTCTCGGCGAGGTCAATCGCATTCGCATGGTTGATAACCAACGGAGCACAGTGTTGTAACAGTTGCGGGGGTCCGAATCAATCTTGGTTCGAAGCCTAGATCATGAACGTAGAGTCTCCACCAATCGATGCTATCATACCTTTGGAAAGATCGGGCCTAGTCTACATCAAGTGGTATCAGAGACCTTGTTGCCCGTTAGGTATAACTTTATTTCCCCCTTTAGATTGTTACTGTTTTTGCATTACCTATAGTCCACAAAAGGCCAAAAAAAATATACATCATCACATATTCTCTGTCCTATAGCCTCATTGTGTCGTGCAAGTTCGTCTCTGTTTCGCGTTGTTGAGTTTGTGCCCTAGGTCAAGTTCTTGTTGCTGGTTTTAGATCGTTTTTAGTCCAGTTTGTGTTTTCCCCTTTGTTTTTCATCATAATCCATGAACATCTCCAAGTCTTGTTGAGTTTCCTTTGTATCCATCAAACCATAGTTCTAGCTTTGTCGGGGTCAGAGATTTTTATTTTGGTCAAAAAGTGGTCACAAGATCCTCTTTTGGTGGTCACAAGGTTTTTGTCGATTTCGAGCATGTCTTCTGAAAATTCCACAGGCCACGTCTTTCACTTGTTTAAGCTCATATTTTCTGTGGTTACTTCTTTTGTGCTCCTAAGTGAAGAAAAAATATCAAAAAAGTAAAAAGAAAAAGTCAAAATTTCTCAAAAAAACAATGACAACCCAAAAAAATAGAAAAAAGAGAGGGGCAAAAGAGGAACAATATCTAGAGGAGCACATAGAGAGCGCCATTTGAGCTGTGTTTGCATGTGCTGATTTCTACCTTGTTTCTAATCATATTCTTGCTGTTCACATCATTTAATACATCTGGTACTTGGAACGTGAGTAGGTCAGCAACTAAGACAAGTACATGGGATACTTATTCAGCTTTGCTATTCAGTTGTGAATTTTGCTATTCCTTGCTACTATATTGTGCCTGTCCAAGCTCCACTTTCTTCGAACCAAGTATAGGTTCGCCTTGCAACTGTTACACTCAAGCTACAACGGTATCATAGTCACCGATCGATTGCACCGCTTGTTGCTTTGGTAAGAACACTTGTAAGACCGTGGTAAGGCGCTTGAGAGTTGAGTGCCTTATTTTTTTCCTTGTCCACAACCTAAGTAGTTGATAGGGATAATACTTTTGTGTTGTCTTTTGCTGTCTTCTAACAATGATAGGTTGTTCATATCCACCGACTTATAATGGTATAGGTGCTGATGAGTACATGGAGTAGGAAATTGCCATCGATAAGATATTTGCTACTCGCTTTATGTGTCCAAGGAGGAAGGTAAAAAATGTAGTTAGTGTTTTGTGACATTCTGCTTTATCTTGGTGGGAGTCTTTAGATCGTTCTAATAAGCCTCAAACTTGGAATAATATGAAAGATCTTATGAGATAAAATTTTGTTAATCCATCTCTTGTAATTAATTCAAATGATGAGGTGCACCATTTAGAGGATGAGTCTGTTGTTATTCCTCTTGCTATGACTAACCTTCTGCAGGATAATGTACATAAGCGAGAGGATGACATGAAAGAAAATGAGGAACTCACAACCTCATATGCAAATTCAGAACCATCACTTCACAATGCACCTATTACTCCTGCTGAGAACATAGGTAATGCCCATGGTACTACACTCACGGAAGGTGAGAATAGTTTTAATGTACTAAATTTTTCCACAAACCATGCTATCATAGAGCAATTATTAGTGGAACCCTCTCTTGATTCATCTCTGTCCTATGATAATTTGCTTAAAGTTCCTTATGATAAAGATGAATTGGTTGATGATGCCTCAGTTTTACATGTTTTGGAACCAGTCACTTATGCTGAAAATAAACATGTTATTCATATTGCTACTAAAACTGATGAGTTCAAACTATTGTCTTCTTTACATACTTTGGGTTATATTGAATTTGATGTTTTGTGTAACCTATATTGTTTGGAGGAGAGCCTATTTAAATATGTTGATTTGTCTTGGTTTTTGAAATATACATATCATGTTATTGACAAATATAACAACAAGGGACAATATATGATACATCGAGTATACATTTGTAGTAATATAAATTCTCCTTTTGTTGTACAAGATTATGATCGTTTAGAGGGCAGCCATAATAATACAAATATTTTCTCATGTTCCTCAAAGAAACAAGTTCACTTCCAAGATGGGGAGCATTGTTGGTTGCTACCTATGTCTGCTAGATCATATATTCCTGCATTGTCTTTGGTTAGTTCTAATCTTTTGCAGGATAGTGTTGACATACATCGTGTGCATTCGGATCATGGAGTCTACATGCTTGCTAAAATTTTTATGCGAGATGAAATGCTACAAACTTGGAAACATGGTCATGTTTCTTCTTACTATTATTTTAGTCCCCTTTGTTTTCGCAACCTCATTCTCCTTTATGTTGTGCAGGATCAGTTTCAAGCACAATCGACGCCGAGGACGGCTTTTCGTCAAGAAAGGGAGGATGATGAGGACATGACACCCATGCATATGACCATGTTTGGCACATGGTATGAAGGGGTAGGAGGCCAGCAAGGGTGTCCAAGTCAAGAAGGAGGTCCGAGGCTAATTCGGTTCGAGTCCCCGAGGTGGAGGCCCAAAGCAACTCAAGTTCGAGTCTGTCTCGGCCTCCAGGACTAGTCTGCCTTAAACTGATCACTCAAGACGCATCCAGACTCCGTTTTCGATGATCCACATATGGATGGAAAGCTAATTGGATAAGGAAGCCAACCCAATTGGTTTCACGTTAAAAGCCCTTTGGAATCAACAGGAATCGTCGAAACAAGTCAGCGTCCAGAATCTGTCAGGGTGCTGCGACACCGTCTTTTGGTCCGTTGGACCGTGTATCATGTTTGGGCCCATTAGGGGGCGCATCCAGGGAGGGTGACGTCCAAAACTCTATAAATACCAGCCGTCGCTCTCCTTAGGGTTTGGGTTTTATTTAGTTCTTGATTTCCTCGTGAAACAGACATCGTTTTGCTGCAACTGTGCCGCCAAGGCTGCTTGCTGTGAACTAGGGTCCTAGTTCTTGATCTTGTTTGCCTGTGGTGATTAGTCCTTTCGAATAAAGACTTGAACTCCTTCTCGTTATCTTAAGCCTCATATTTATTTGCAATTTCAGATTGCGTTCATCCCGTTCTTGCTTGTGTTCTCGATTTGCTTGCAGGACAGCCTTCTCGGCGAGGTCAATCGCGTTCGCGTGGTTGATAACCAATGGAGCAGTGGTGTAACGGTTGTGGGGGTCCAAATCAATCTTGGTTCGAAGCCTAGATCATGAACGTCGAGTCTCCACCAATCGACGCTATCATACCTTTCGAAAGATCGGGCCTAGTCTACATCACAAGATGATCAAGGTGTTGTTGTGAGGAACAAGGCAAGACTAGTAGCAAAGGGGTTCTCTCAAGTTGAAGGTTTGGATTTTGAAGAGACCTTTGCACCGGTTGCAAGATTAGAAGCCATCCGTATCCTCCTTGCATATGCATCACATCATGAAATAAAACTTTAACAAATGGATGTGAAAAGTGCATTTTTAAATGGCTTTATTAATGAACTAGTCTATGTTGATCAACCTCCCGGGTTTAAAGACCCTAGATATCCTAATCATGTTTATAGGTTGTCCAAGGCATTATATGGGCTTAAGCAAGCCCCAAGAGCTTGGTATGAGCGCCTTCGGGACTTTCTCATTGAGAAGGGCTTCACCATTGGAAAGGTCGACACCACACTATTCACCAAGAAGCTTGATGGACATATCTTCATTTGTCAAGTGTATGTTGATGATATCATCTTTGGATCATCAAATGAAGATTCATGCAAAGAGTTTGGTGAATTGATGTCGAAGGAGTTCGAGATGTCAATGATTGGAGAGCTTACATTCTTTCTTGGTTTTCAAATCAAACAAATGAGAGAAGGGATTTTCATCTCTCAAGACACCAATGCCAACAAATGGACATCTCGACCTAGATGAGGGAGGTAACCCGGTTGATCAAACTCTCTACCACTCTATGATTGGTAGCTTGTTATACTTGACTGCATCTAGGCCCGACATCATGTTTAGTGTGTGTATGTGTGCTAGATTTCAAGCTAATTCTAAGGAAACTCATTTGATTGCCGTAAAAAGAATCCTTAGGTGTCTTAAGCACACACCAAGCATTGGTCTTTGGTATCCCAAAGGATATTTGAATTAGTTGGCTATTCCAATTTGGATTATGCCGGTTGCAAAGTTGATAGAAAGAGCACATCCAGAGGGTGCCATTTGCTTGGTAGATCACTTGTGTCTTGGTCCTCCAAGAAACAAAATAGTGTGGCTTTGTCCACCGCCGAAGTGGAATACATTGCCGCGGGTGCTTGTTGTGCACAAATACTTTACATGAAACAAACTTTGCTAGACTATGGTGTAGTTCTAGAAAAAGTACCTCTTTTGTGCGACAATGAAAGTGCGGTAAAACTTGCAAATAATCCGGTTCAACACTCTCGCACCAAGAACATAGATATCCGCCATCACTTTCTTAGAGATCATGTTGCTAAAAATGATATATCACTAGAAGGTGTAAGGACTGAGGATCAATTGGCGGATATCTTCACTAAACCGCTAGATGAGGCAACATTTTATAGATTGCGGAATGAGCTCAATGTGCTTGATTTTAGTAACTTCACTAAAAATGAGCTTATGTTATTCCTTGCATTGCATTGTAATATACAACATGTTTAATGTCTTGTAATGCATATAGGGCTTATCTAACATGGTTAAGATAACCGCCGAAAAGCGTGTGAAGAAGCTTAACCTTGGATCAAACTTGACAAGCAACTAGATTTACTTACAAGTATTGCATTGCATATGCATGAATGTTGTTTTGTCGTTTGTCTTCAAATTGCCCTCTTATTGCTTATTTTCTTAAAAAGAATTATAGCCTAAGGCAAAATATTTTGAAAAACTTGAGGGTTTGAGAGAGGTCACTCACATCAATCATAATTAGTGTTTATTTGGATCTTATTTGAGTTGGGACTTGATTGGGAACAGATAGCACGAAGGACTTTGAAGATTTGCTGAAGAAAGAGTGACCGGATGCTGCACCGGACTCTGGAGTCCAGCGTCCAGTCAGTTCATAGGAGGTGAACTTGCTGCGAAGGAGTGACCGGACTCTGGCTTTCAGCGACTGGTCAGAAGGCTTTCAGCGACCGGTCAGAAGGTTGTATTGACCAGACTCTGGCTGCGTCCGGTCGCGATTCTAGAGGAATTGGACCTCTCTGGAATCGACCAGACGCTGGGTGGCAGCGTCTGGTTGCTACCACCTGAGCATCCGGTCAATAGGAATCGTGCGGTTTTAGATCTCTATTCTTATTTCCTTATCCAACTCCCATGGGGGGACCTTATAACCATCGCACCATCTTCATCATTGAGCATCCATGGCCTAACCCTAGCCATCGTCTTCCCTCACCGCTGCACGCCAAGCTTGCGCCGCCGCAGCAGCTCCCGAGCGCCGTTCCTATGGGTTCCTGCACCGCCGCAGCCACCCACGCGCCCGTGCGCCGCCCACCGTAGCACCTTCCCGAGCTACCCCCGTGCTGCCGCACGCTAAGCCCGCACCGCCGTAGCAGCTCCCGCACGCCACCGCAACGCCGCCCTGCGCCCTAGCGCTGTCATGCTGCACCGCTCCTGCACGCCACCACAGCGCCACCCTACGCCCTGCACCGCCGTGCTGTGCCGTCCATCGCCGGAGAGCCACTGAGTGCCATAACCCTAGCTCTTCCCTCGCTCCACCCTCGCTGCTGCCAAGCTTGAGTGCTCTCATTGCTTTGCTCGATAGCCAATCCTTGTCGAGCCAGAACCCTAACCCTAGCCTTGCCGCTCTAGTGGTTCCCCGTTCATACCTCTTCTCGCTAGGTCACCGATTCATCAGGTAGCAAGCCCACATTTCAATTTCGTACCTAAATTGTTTGCTTCCTAGGGTTTCGTATCTATTAGATATATTGTAATTATTTGTATATCCTATCTATTTCATCGTGCAGCGAGTTAGGGTCGTTGAGGTGTCAGTAGCAGTTGTTGGTTAACTCGGGGCCAAGCTCGCGAGTACGGAATGAGGCCAAGCCTCGAAAGTGGTAGTTGATCTTTGTCAGCGGTAGTTGATTCTTCTCAAATCCTTCAGATGGCTCATATGAAGAATGTCGGAGGTAGTCCTGGTGATGAGGATCCAAGGCCCCCACCTCGCCAGCCTGTAGAACCAAAAGGCAAGGCGACAAAGAAGTTGGCAGTAAGGAAGCGCAAGTATCCAGATGCAGAGACAATGAGAGCCACCGTAGTTGTAGAGGTCATAGAGCGTGTCGAGAGAGGAGGTGCTCGCAGTGGAGTCCGGATTACTGATCAGCTTTCACCAGAAGCGAGGGCTTCACTTGAGCGAGTTGAGCGCCTTCATGGTGGTCCAGCTGGGACTCTCATGATTGGAGGACGGTGTGTTGCCATTGATGAGGTTTAGCCTCAGGGGGGCCATAGCCAGCACAACAGACTCAGGAGCCACAGCTAGCACAGTAGACTCAGGTGGGTGAGCAGGCCGAGGAGACAGAGCTGGCACCATAGCCACAGTTACGCTGCTCTAGTCATACTCATGCTCCAGTTACACCGAGGCCAAACACTCAGTAGAGGGGTTCTCATCCACCGCCTTGACCATAGGGTCTGCCTCCAATGACCCATCTTGACCTGAGGGCCGCCATGGCTAAGCAGGTGCAACAGCTGAGGTTCGTGGACTTCGAGGTGTGGTTTCCACCCAGGATGGATGAGAGAGCATCAGAGGGATTCTATACACCCTTGCAAGAGGATTTCTATAATGCCTATCTCAACAGTGGAGCAGTCTTCATATCACAGAGGGTGTGCAACATTGAGTCTATAGTAGTAGTAGCTGGAGAGCATATTCGCATGTATCTATCCTATTTACAAGGGCTGATAGATCTTATTGGATGGATAGGGCTGTATGTTCCATCTTGGGTTCGACAGTTCTATGCCTCACTCTAGATTGACCCACAGCACAGGTTTATACACTTTGCATTCAGAGGCAGAGACTACTGGCTGATGATTACTAGGGTCAGGGAGATTCTCATGCTTCAGGAGCAGCCAATTAGGCTACATGAGGTGAGCTATGGATAGACTGCACCCCCAGACGCCCTCATGGCGGTATGGTGCCTCCTATAGACTTGGTTCGTCACTGTTTCACAGAGCCCTTTGGCGAGGGGTCAAGGAGGAACCCCAGTGATCTCACTCCCACTGCTCATGTGATTGAGGCTATCATGAGGAGGACATTACTTCCGAGGATGGGTTATAGAGAGGGATTGACTCGTATACAGCTATGGCTTCTCAACTCTCTAATGCAGTAGATAGTTTTTTATATTTGGGATCTTCTTCTGTCAGAGATGGAGGACACTATAGCTGAGGGCTTCAGAGGTCATAGGCAGCTATCCTATGCTCACTGGATCACATTCCTTATCCATAGAGCAGTTACAGTTAGGTCGCCTGAGATGCTAGCTGAGTACAGTGGTGCCACTATAGAGTTTTTTGCTTATAACCTGACTCAGATGATCCGCCATAGTACACCATAGGCACCTAGTTAGTCACGCCATCATCCAGAGGTGCCAAAGACTATAGCCTAGCAGGATGATATTACCAGGGGAATTGCAGCTACAGAGGAGGAGGAGCTTGCTCAGCAGGAGGGGTTTGTCATAAGCGAGCCCAGTGATAGTTCTGATGATGACTACCAGCCCATTCCTCAGATGCCTCCACGACGACATGATGCTGAGGCTGGTAGCTCCAGTTCAGCGCCACCTGCCCCACAGACAGACCCCCGCTCTTCTTGCTATACTTGAGCGGATGAGGCAGGACCAGGCATGATAGGCTTAGGAGACAGCTGCTACATTTGCTCAGTTCTAGACTCAGCAGGACAAGTTCCAGCGATAGCAGCTAGCTATTCAGCAGCAAACACAGGCTCTACAGTAGTAGCAGCAGGCCATGCATCAGCAGCAGATCCTCATGCAGCATGTAGTGACCGCGATTGGGGCCCCACCGCCACAGGCTTTGCCCTAGCTTGGTCAGCCTACCACCACTTCGATGACTCTAGCGTTACAGCCTAGTGGGCTTCAGAGTTAGGGTCAGCCACCAGCATAGTATGCTTCACCTACAGAGCAGGTGTCCTAGTGGTTCACTTCGCTAGTGGTAGCCCCACAGTTCACACCTCTTCAGACGGGCTTTACACCGGCACAGACGTCGTCGCTGCTAGTGTCAGACACTTCAGTCTCTAGGAGTCTTGGAGCCTCCTTCAGTGAGTTGACAGGGCAGCCCACTCCTCCATACCTACATGTTCCAGGTCCTTCTATAGCTACACCTATCATAGCGACTACAGAGATGCTCCCCTCCTTAGTGGCATCATCAGAGTCGGCTGCTTCAGTTATACCAGCACAGCCTATAGCAGCACCAGTTCCTGATCCAACCTAGACTGTTTCAGCATCACTACCAGCTATAGAGGGTCAGACAGCTCAGAGCTCAGGATCAGATGATGATGGCACCTAGTTCCACCTCGCTTCTCGTACCTCAGCGCTCAGCTCGTCCGTTGTAGCCCCGCCGATCGACCCTTAGGTTTTGGTGTTTGACGCCAAAGGGGAGAGAGTTCGAGTATGTTAGCCTTAGGGGGAGCGACATATCTAGGGGGAGCTTAGTTATTATATTAGCTTATCTATCTACACTTGGAGTTTTTATGTGTGAGATACATTATGCATTCATGTTTACTACTATATTTATGTGACAGTGATATCTACGTGATCGTGATATGTGACATGTGTGCTCTCTACTTTGTATTCTTTATATGTCATATCACTTGTGCTATGCTCATTTGCCTTTGCTTCCACATTTTACTCCAATGCAAATGAGCTTCATTACTTGTACTCATGCTTATTTCATATCTTTTGAGCATGTCACATTGGCTTGGGTCATATAAGCTTGCCTAACACTTTTGTTCTTATTGCCAAAAGCTTATATGAACCAAGCATGTTAAAAACCTCATCTCTTTCACATACTCGAGGTAGTATTGTCATCAATCACCAAAAAGGGGGAGATTGAAAGCATCTAGGCCCCTAGTTGGGTTTCGGTGATTAATGACAATACGTGATTACTATGACTAACATGTGTTTTGCAAAGGCAATTAAGTTAGGTCACAGTAATGGAGATCGATTGGGCAATTATGGTTGTCATGCCCCTACGATGGAAATCGTTTCGGTTTTTAAAGGATGGACCACAAGGTTAAGGATGGACTAGTTCTAAGTGTCGATTGGAGTTGGAGAGACACTTAGAGTAGTTTAGGACTTTGTTTTTCCTTTGGCCATACTATTAAGGGGGGTATGAACGGGTAGCTTGACCTAGGTGAGTCTAGTGAGTTAGGTGTGGTGCACACTTGTTAAAACTAGCACTAGGTAGCTCCATAATAGCCCTTTGATCCAATGGAGCAAACTTCATTCACATATGATCGAGAGTTGGAAGTGAATGGAGGGTCAAATACTGACCGGACGCTGGCTCTGGTGTGACCGGATGCTGGCTTAGGGTCCGGTCAGTTCATTTGACCAAGGAGAAAGTATCTAGAAGTGACCGGACGCTACAAGGTCAAGTCACCGGACGCTGAGGGCCAGCGTCCGGTCGACTCCAGTAAGGTCCTAGAGAGGGAAAATCCTGATCGGACGCGTCCGATCAATGCTGACTGGATGTTGATCAGGTTTCAGCTACTGACCGGACGCTGCTCTGCATATGACCGGACTCTGGGGGTCCAGCGTCCGGTCGACATCAGTAAGGTTCCAGTGAGGGGAAAACATGACCGGACGCGTTCGGTCAGTGCTGACCGGACGCTGGCCAGTGTCCGGTCAACACTTAACCACTGAAGTTTGGGGTGTACTGACCGGTGCGTTCGGTCAACATGACCGGTGCATCCGGTCAACATGACCGAAGCGTCCGGTTACCCTACAGAGGCACATAACGGTTCGTTTTTCAGCCGGTATTATAAATACAACCTCTGCTCATGTGTGGGGGTACTTTTGCTCATTTCAACAGCTGAGAAACACATTTGAGAGTGCAAAGAAAAGCAAGGTCCTAGTGAGGTGATTGAGATTTGAGAATCCCAAGGAGAACCCTCATTAGTGAAAATCAAGAGTAGCAAAGTATGCGTCCACCTTCTCATTAGGCTTGTCGTGGTCAAGTGAGAGTTCATGCTTGTTACTCTTGGTGATCGCCATCACCTAGACGGCTTGGTGGTGATTGGGAGTTTGGTGATCATCTGGCAGAGCTTGTGGGTGACCCAACTCAAGTTGTGAGCGATTGTGGGTGATTCACCACGATGGAGTGTCAAAGAATCAACCCGTAGAGAGCACTTGATCCTTGCGCGGATCAAGGGGGAGCTACACCCTTGCGCGGGTGCTCCAACGAGGACTAGTGGGGAGTGGCGACTCTCCGATACCTTGGCAAAACATCGCCGCGTTCCTTCTCCTCTCTTTACTTTAAGCATTTACTTTGAGCAATTCATTACTTGTCATTTACATTTCTAGAATTGCCATGCTAGAGTAGGATTGGAACTTAGGGTGCTAAACTTTTGTGCGTTAGATCAATAGAAACACTTTCTAGGCACAAGGGGTTAATTGGGCTAACCATAGGTTTTGATTATTGCAAAGAAATTTGTAATTAGCCTAATTCAACCCCCCCCCCCTCTTGGGCACCTTGATCCTTTCAGTGATATCATTGGCATCCAGGAAATCAAGAGAGTTTTTTTATCTTTCTTATATTTGGAAATTTTGCCCCAGATCTTTTGATAACTTCTGCTTCATCCCTTCGATTGGAGCTTCAGGAGGTATTCTTATAGTCTGAAAGAGTTCTATTTTATCAGGTCATGAGGTTTTCCAAAATAGGTTTGGAATTTATGTGGAATTCTCTTCTATCCACAATAATGATCCCTGGATTCTTACTTCAGTTTATGGGCCTTGTGATAGTGAAGTCAAGGCAGAATTCATGCACTGGTTTGAAAATATTCAATTGCCAGATGATCTTGCCTGGCTTATCATTGGTGACTTCAATCTCTATAGAAAACCTGAAGAAAGAAATAGAGCAGGTGGAAATGTGGGTGATATGCTCTTGTTCAATAATGCAATCAATGCATTGGGGCTTGTTGAAATTTCGCTACATGGGAGAAAATTTACTTGGACCAATAAGCAGCATCCACCACTCTTATAAAGGCTTGACTATTTTTCTCCTCTCAATCTTGGACTCTCAGGTATCCTCTTACCATTGCTCATTCCTTGGTCATGGAAACCTCTGATCATTGGCCTTGTGTGATTAAGATCAAAGCTTCCATTACTAAGGGAGGAATCTTTAGATTTGAGAATTGTTGGATGGCACATGATAGCTTCTTGCCTGTGGTTGCTAGTTGTTGGAATGGCTCTTTTTCTCAATAGGATGCAGCTAAGCTCCTGACTTCTAAATTCAAGTCTCTAAGATGTGCTCTAAGGTATTGGCAGGCTAAACTTTTAAATCTCAAGATCACAATTGAGAATGTTAAATTAGTTATTTCCTTCCTTGACTCTATTGAGGAATGGAGGGATCTGTCATTACAAGAATGGAATTTTAGAGACATCCTCAATCTGAAGCTCAGTTCTCTCCTCCACCAGCAAATGATCTACTGGAAGCAAAGCGGCAATGTTAAATGGGTCTAGGTGGGGGATGAGAATTCTAAGTTTTTTCACTCAATAGCAACTGTTAGGCATAGGAGGAACCTGATCACTTCACTAAATAGCTCATCTGGTGTTCCAATTTATGACCATAATTCAAAGGCTGAGCTCATTTGGTCTGATTTCAAGGACAGATTAGGATCCTCAAGCTACCAAAACATGTTGTTTGACCTTGATTCCCTCTTTGGCCAGCCCTGTGATCTAAGCTCTTTAGAAGTGCTCTTTAGTAATCAAGAAATTGATGAAGTTGTGAAGAATTTGCCTCCAGACATATCTCCAGGGCCTGATGGGTTTAATAATGAGTTTCTAAAGAAATGTTGGTTTCTGATCAAGCATGATTTCTATAACCTATGCTCTGCTTTCTTCTCTGAAGAGGTTTGCCTCCAAAGCATCAATGCCTCCTTTCTAACCCTCATCCCAAAAGTTGATGGGCCAACCAGAATCAGTGAATACAGACCCATCTCCCTGCTCAACTCCTCGGTAAAAATCATCACTAAGCTGCTGGCTAACAGACTCCAACCCTAGATTACTAAGTTGGTCCATGTCAATCAATATGGCTTCATCAAGTCTAGATTTATCCAGGACTGTCTGGCTTGGTCCTTTGAGTATCTGCACCTTTGCCACTCTTCAAGAAAGGAGCTTGTAATCTTGAAGCTAGATTTTGAAAAAGCTTTTGACAAAATTGAACATGAGGCTATGTTGCAAATTATGATGAAGAAAGGTTTTGGGCAAAAATGGCTGGCTTGGTTGAAGCTTATCTTTTCTTCTGGCACCTCTTATGTTCTACTAAATGGTGCTCCTGGTAAGGTCTTCCATTGCAAAAGAGGAGTTAGGCAGGGGATCCTTTATCCCCTCTTCTGTTTGTGCTTGCTGTAGATTTATTGCAATCAGTTCTCAACAGGGCAAAGGAGCAAGGGTTGCTTAATCTCCCAATCCCTCTTCAGTATACTAATGACTTCTCAATCCTTCAGTATGCTGATGACACTCTTATCTTTATGGAAGGATGTGCTAGGCAATTATTTGTGATGAAAGCCCTTCTAAACACTTTTGCTGATTCTACTGGTCTAAAGGTGAACTTCTCCAAGTCAATGCTAGTTCCAATTAATCTCTCGGAGGAAAGGCTTCAACATCTTGCTGCCACCTTTGGTTGCTCCACTGGTAGTCTGCCTTTCACCTACTTGGGGCTCCCATTGGGTACTACTAAACCAAGAGTTGAGGACTTCTTGCCTTTGGTGACTAGATGTGAAAGGAGGCGGGTCATCACCTCCCTTTTTCTCTCTCAAGCTGGGAAGCTCCAGATGACTAATTCTGTCTTCACATCCCTTCCTATGTTCTTCATGAGCACTTTCCATCTTCATTCCACTGTCAGGGAGCAAATTGACAAATATAGAAAGCACTGTCTTTGGAGAGGGTCTGAAGAAACCAACAGAATCAATGCCAAGGCTGCTTGGCCCATGGTGACCAAGTCAAAAGAAGAAGGTAGACTTGGGGTGATGGACCTCAAAACCCAAAATGAGGCCCTGCTCCTAAAAACTTTCACAAATTTTACAATAGAGCAGACATCCCCTGGGTGCATCTTATCTGGGAGAAATATTATAGTAATGGCAGGCTCCCTAATCATGTCAAGAAAGGGTCATTCTGGTGGAAAGATGTCTTGAAATTATTAGATAAGTTCAAAAGCATGGCCTCAGTTTCAGTGACAGATGGTGCTTCTTGCCTTCTCTAGAATGATTGCTGGATGGGTCAACCTCTAAGATTAACCTTTGCTGAATTGTTTTCTTTTGCCAAGAAGCCTCTCCTTTCTCTCCAATGTGCAGCCTCAGTTACTAACATCTCCGGTCTGTTCAGCCATCCTCTTTCAACAAAGGCATTTGCACAATTTTAGCAGTTTGAAATCATCCTGCGAAACCTTCAGCTGTCTGATGGTGTTGACACTTGGATGTATATTTGGGGCAGCTCCATTTTCACCTCCAAGAAGGCTTACTGTCAGCTACGTGGAAGAAGTTGGTCACACCCAATTTATAAATGGATTTGGAAATCCTTTTGCCAGCATAAGCACATGGTCTTCTTCTGGTTGCTCACTCATGATAGACTGAGCATCCGTAACATTTTGAGGAGGAAGCACATGCACCTTCCTTCTTACAATTGTGTGTTTTGTTCTTTGAATTCTGAGGAAACTGTTCAGCATCTTTTTTTGAATGTGAAGTGGCTAAAGCCTGCTGGAATCTTGTTGGCATCACAGTTAATTTGGCTCTGGACCCTTTACAGATCTTTGAGAGTTTCAAAATGCAGCTAAATGTCAGTTTTTATATGAAAATTATCATCATTATGAGTTGGAGTATCTGAACTATTAGGAATGATGCCATTTTCAGAGGACTCTCTGTTACTGTTCAAAGGGCTTCAGATGTTTTCAAGCACACTTTTGGCTTGCTCCTATGGAGGGTTAAAAAGAAATACTTTTCTTTAATTGAATTATGGCTAGAGCCCTCTCTGTAATTGTTTTATTTTTCTTTGTTTCTTTTTTTTTCCTGATTTTCATTCTGCCTACGGTCTTCCCTGTAACTTCTTGTAAAACTTTTGTTTCTTTGGTTACTCTAATAAATTTTTGGGACTACCCGAGTCCCTCCTGTTCTCTAAAAAAAAATCACATTACGGATTCAGCAACGAAATCCGATGCAATCGTCTCACTCTCACCTGAACCCGCAAGTAGAGGCGTCGCACGAAGAAATCCTCCAGGCCCACGCAGATCGGCGCGTACCCCTGCATGAAAGGCAATGCCGGGATCAGGCTACTACCTACCACTTCAGAAATGGGCGAGCAGCTAAAACTGCATGCGACGACCTTGACGTCGTCGTTGCTGCGCTTGAAGCAGTCGAGGAGGTTGCGGAAGAAATCCCTGAGCTGGCCGAAGGCGAAGAGCAGCCCGTAGCTGAAGAGCGTGGTCAGCGCCGTTGTGTACGAGGGCAATCTCCTCACCATCTTGCTTGGTTCCTTCTTCTTGGCCCCTCGCTCGCTCACTGGAGTTGTCGGGCTTTTCTGTGAGGATTGGATTGGAAGAAGCAACGCGGTGGAGTTGAAGAGGAGAAGGAAGAGTGCAAAAGGAGCAATGAATTGAATCTGCACTAGTGCTAGCATATGATGAAGCTTTGCTTTATTTACAGTGTAAATGTAAATGATGAGTGATGACTGAAACATTCATGATGCCAGATATCGATAGATGCATAGCTACACAGGCTGAGGTCGTACTGGCTACTACTGGTACCAGCCTACCCGCCCGCGACTGTTCTAGTTAGTGGTAGGGTTGTTCATTAGTTAGACAACTTAAGTGCAATGCAAGCTTGACCCAGAGTTATTTTTTTTTAAGATAAACAAAAGGAAGTGCTGGAAAGCGCGCTGATCATTATGCCCTGTTAAAAGGCAGCATGCATGCAATCAGAAAGAGGTGGTATGGCGCGACGCGATGGATCGACATGCATTCTTGGACGGTTGTAGTTGAACTGTTGAAGTCGGAAAAAGCTAGCGTTATCGATCATACAGGCCCCGGCTATAGTTGGCCAACCGGGCCGCCCGGCCCGGCACGGGCACGGGCCCGGTCAAGCACGGCCCGGCAAGGCACGGCACTAAGCGGCACGGTGACCCGCCGTGCCGTGCCTGACGTGCCACCGTGCTGAGACAGCAGCCCAGGCACGGCCCTATCAGGGCTGAAGCGTGCTGTGCCGTGCCTCTAGGCACGGTGGCACGTCAGTGCCGTGCCAGCCCAGGCACTATGAATATTTTCTGTCACAAGCAATTTGGCAGCATCATATTTAACTTCACAAGCACATTTTCAAATCAACAACTCCAGAAATTAAAGTGGAGAAGCAAAATCAGATCAAACACACAGAGAGTTAAGAAAATAGTAATAGATAGGGAGCTTGTGCAATGGCTGCCTCATTAAAAATCCACCTAGGTAAAACTCACCCTTGTGAGAAACCCTAGGCAGAAAAAGAGTACAGCCAAGCTCCAGATAAGTTCATTGTTCTTAATCTTACATCATTGTCCAAGTTTCAAATTACAATCCCATTACAGAAATGATAACTAAGAGAGAAACTAATTGTCCAAGGTCTTCAAAAGCTTCTTCAAGAATCCTTGTCCAGTTGTCCTTGTCCAGTTGTCCTTGTCCTTGTCCTCCACATTGTGCTGCAGAGAGAACAAAGTTAGCATTAGGATAATGATGTAGATTTACTGATGTCCTCCACATTGTGTTAAGTTTTGGTTTAGTGATGTACCTTGGCATCAATAAGTACTAATCAAGATAGAGTTCTTCAAATGCTTCTTCAAGCTCCTTGTCCTCCACATTATGTTGCAGCCTTGCCTCCGCCAACTCCCAGTCTTTGATGCAGGTGAGCATCTCCATCGTCTTCGGCTTTAGCCTCCTCCGCCGCTCCTCGATGATCCTGCCAGTCATGCTAAAAGTGGATTCTGAAGATATGGTAGACACAGGAACAGTTAAAACATCCTTAGCCATGATGGACAGCACTGGATATGTCAGTTTGTGCTCATGCCACCATCTCAAGATGTCAAATGAATCATCCAACTGTCTAACAGTGTCACAGTCCAAGTAGTTAACAAGTTCAGATGCATTAGAACCTGTAGAAGTAGCAGCATGCAGCAAAGCAGTAGCAGATGTATCTCTAGACAGATTAAGAGTAGAATGCAGCATAGAAGTAGAAGATGTACCCCCACCAGAAGAATTAGAATCATCATCATATATTTCATCCCAAGCAGACCTTTTCTTACCAGACGGGTTTTGAGGGACAGTCCTCCTCAACCTAATAGCTCCAAACTTCTCCTCATACTTATTGTAAACATCTGTCAGTCTAGCTCTAGTGCCAACCTGGTAAGCACTGTAATCTGTACTGGTAAGGTTCATCAACTTTCTCAGCACTTTTGAGAAACCTTTCATTTTAGCTCTAGGGTCCAAGATGAATGCAAAAGAATAGAGCAAATATATGTCCCTTCAATACTTATTATATTTGTCTACCATAGGTTGAATCACATCTCTAAGGTGAATGTCATTAGCATAATTATTCAGGTGTATAGCAATTTTAACAAGATAATAAAGCATAAGTGGAGATGTAGGATAGTAAACACCAGACAATGCAACTGTAGCATCATAGAACAGTTCAAGAAACTTGAATACTTTTTCAGCAACAGTCCAATGCTCCTCAGTTAGAAGCAACTCACCATCTTCAACTCTAGGATAGTTGGCATGAATGAAAGTAGTGAAAGGATCTTTATGAGGAAACAAAGTCTTAAGCATGAGATATGTAGAGTTCCACCTCACATCCATGTCCAACTGAAACTTTCTTGGCCTAAAACCAGCTGCAATGCAGTAGTTTTTGTATGCTGCAATTCTCTGATTAGATGAGTTCAAAAATGATATTGCAGTTCTAAAAACTTCAATCAAAGGTTTAAGAAAGTCAAGTGCCTCCTTAACAATCAGGTTGATTATATGACATGCACAACGCTGATGCAAGAACATAGTAGTAACAGCAGATTTAGGATGTCTTGGATCCTCTGCAGGAACCTCAAGACCAAGATATTTAGACAAAATAGGTCTAAGCATACGCATGGCAGAAACATTAGATGAAGCATTGTCCAAAGTAACAGCAAACACTTTTTCAAGCACACCATATTCATCAAGTACATATGCAACTCTATCAGCAATGTTCTGTCCATTATGGGAATAATCAATAAGCACAAGACCAAGCACCCTCTTCTCTAGTTGCCAATCAGAATTTATGTAATGAGCAACAACACTAAGATAATCCTCTTTGGCATTGCCAGACCATATATCGGAGGTAAGGCAAACATAGTTAACAGAATCAGAAGCAAGTCGTTCAACAAGCTTAACCTTTCTTTCATCAAACATTTTGGTCAAGTCTCTAGTGGTGGTTTGTCTAGAGACAGCAACAAACTTAGGATTATGAGCATTTTTTATGTACTCCTCAAAAGCATTAGATTCACCAAAGTTGATAGGAACATCTACCCTAGCAAGCAATCGACACAATTCAGTACGAGCACGCATAGGACAGTACTCCCAATTACGCATAGAACCATCAGGATTAAAAGAGATTTGAGACTGAGTATAGTTCCTAGTTTTCTCAAGCCTCTTAGCACATTTAGCACGGTGACGACGAAGATGTCCAGTGCCACCACTAGATCTACCGGAGTACTCCTTGTGGCAATGGATGCAGACAGCTTTGGTGAAATGAAGTAGGGTTTCGGGTGGGAGAGGGGAGTGAGGCCGGCGTGGCTTATATACACCGCGTTTCAACGGTCGGATCCAATGGTTAGAATCATTTAGAGTTCCTGATCCAACGGCTGGTGTTCATCAGGCCGTGCCGATGCCGGGCCAGGCCGCTTTTCCGTGCTGGCCCATGGGCCGAACTCAAGGCCCAGGCACGGGCACGGGTGCGGGCCGTGCCAGGCATGGAAACGGGGCCATGCGGGCCGGGCCGTGCTTGGGCCGTGCTTTATCGGGCCATGCCCGTGTCAGCCCAGCGGGCCTGGCCCATCTGAAAAACTTTAGCCCCGGGCGACTTATTAGGGTTGGTCGTGGGTGCATCAGTGCATGCATGGTTTAAGAGCCCTGGACCGGCGCTACATGTAGACGTAGAGGCTAATCGTACGTAAAACACTCTCTCTCTCTCTCTCTCTCGGCGAGACCTCGCCAGTGCAAATGGGACACATCACACATGTCTTTTTATTTCACAGATTTAGTTTTTTTTACAGTTTTTGTTTTATCTAGGGTCTGATTTCTTGGCAATACACTACCGAAAACCGGCTCTTTGCCGGGTGTTTTTATATTTGCCAAGTATATTCCCTCGGACACTCGGTAAATAAGCTCTTTGCCGAGTGTTGCGAAAAAAACAATAGGTAAACAAATTCTTTGTCGAGTGCTGAAAAAAAAACACTCGGCAAAGAAGTAAGTTTGCCGAGTGTTTTTTTTTGCACTCGGCAAAGAAGTAAGTTTGCCGAGTGTTTTTTTTGGCACTTGGCAAATAAATAAGTTTTTTCCCTCTTCTAATCTTGAAACTTTTTCTACACTCCACATAGAACATGTGGTACTCCATGTTAAAATTTGGTATATTTCTGGATCTGTTTGCTATATTTAATTAATTTATTGCATTTCAAGCAATTTTTTGAATCAAGTCAAATTTGAACTGCAAGTGATTCAAATAATAGAATAAAATGAGTAGAAAAATGATATTCATATAATTGAGTCCAGTGTGAGGCCTTACCCAGAAAATGAAAAGAAATTCCGAACGTCTTATTCAGGAAACATGACCACGAACGTGTGGCCGAATGGTTTTTAAATTCTAAAAACGCAAACGAAGTCTAAAAATCAAGAGATTTGTCATGATGTGATGATATCATACATGGAGGCTATGGTAAAAAATTGAGAAGGTTTCACACAATTTGTCACGAACGATGTTTACAAACCGAAGCATCTCACAAGAAGAATTTAGAGTCAAAGTGACGGTTGAATTGGGGTTTGACTTCAAAACTTTTTCTATAGGCAATAGAGAACATAGATTGTTTCATGTGAAATTTTGGTATTTTTTTGGATTTGTTTGATAATTTTAATTTATTAAGTGCAATTATAGAATTTTAATTGATATAAATTGAATTTGAGCTATAACTGCATGAAATAATGGAATAATATTCGTAGAAAAATCATATATATATTTTTGAGTCAATTTGACAAGGTATTTTCAAAGTACATCAGAACAATTTTAGAAAAACACGTTATGGAAAAGAAGGAAGAGGAGGGGGAAAAAGGTATGCCGAGTGCCCCCAATCTGGCACTCGACAAACACTGCTTTGCCGAGTGTTAGATCTAGGACACTCGGCAAAGCTCTTATACTATAACTCATGCACCATGCTGCCGCCCCCATGCACAAACGCACCCCGCCGCCACCCCTCCCCTCCTTCCCTCCCCGGCCCCCTCCCTCCCTCTCCTTGCCCCCGCCGCTGGCTCCCGACGTCGGCCACCCTCCCTCCCTCTCTCGGCCCCCCTGCCCCGGCCGAGGGGACAGCACCCCCAAGCCCCATTGGCGGCGCACGGGCCAGGGGTGAGCTGCAGCCCCCTGGCCGAGAGCGGCGGCGCGTGGTCTAGGGGTGAGCTCCCCCCACGGGAGTGGCGGCGTGGGGCCACGAGGAGCTTCCCCAACGAGGGCGGTGGTGCACGGTCCCCTACAGTGAGCTCCCCCACCCTTTCTCCCTCTTCTTACCCCTTTTTGTGCAGGTGCCGCCGGCGCCCGGGCCCCGCCGCTGGCTCCCGACGCCGGCCCCCTCCTTCCCTCTCCCGCCCCCCTGCCCCGGCGGAGGAGACAGCACCCCCAAGCCCCGTCGACGACGCGCGGGCCAGGGGCGAGCTACAGCCCCCTGGCTGAGAGCAGCGGCGCGTGGTCCAGGGGTGAGCTCCCCCGTGGGAGTGGCGGCGCGAGGCCGCGAGGAGCTTCCCCATCGAGGGCGGCGGCGCACGGGCCCCTATGGTGAGCTCCCCCGCCCTCTCTCCCTCTTCTTACCCCTTTTGCGCAGGGACGTGGTGGCGTGGTGGCGGGGGACTTGGTGGTGGTGGCGGCAGCGGCAGCGTGGTGGTGGCGGCGGTGGCGTGGTGGCATGGGACGTGGTGGCGGCCGCGGCGGCGTGGTGGTGGCGGCGGGCGACATGGTGGTGGCGACCTGGTGGCGCAGGTTTTTTTTATATATTTTTAAAATTCTTTGCCGAGTGTCGATTTGGCACTCGTTAAAGTATTTGCCGAGTGCTCGACAAAAAACACTCAGCAAAGACAGCTTTGCCAAGTCTTTGTTCGCTGAGTACCGTTTGCCGAGTGTAACACTCGGCAAAGCCTTTGCTGAGTATTTTTTGGGTTTCGCCATGTGCCCTGGATACACGGCAAAGCTACTGATTCCGGTAGTGATATTGACAAGGTGGTAGCGGCGATGGCGCATTGGATACAGTATCTTCAACTTCTTTCTACCTCGCTGATACGGCATTAGCGAAATGCTAGCATGATATGGTCTGACATATGGGTTGGCTCTCTTCGTATTGGCAGTTAGTATGTTTGCCAACAAAAATAGTTGGTTGGCTTTCGATGCGGCGGCTTCGACCTTCTCTTTAATAAAATATATTCTACGGCAAGGTTCGTTTCGTCCAGCACCATTCTGGCGCTGAAGGATTGTGTGGGTCTGCATCTACTTTCGGGATTTCTTTGGCCAATTTTCTTTCAACTTGTACTAGATCTTGTTGCGGCGATTGGATTTTGCATCCTTCAAAGCATTATATTTGTGAGGGTGTTTGCACGTGTGCATTCTACTTGCTATTTGGTCAGTGTGATTCTTAAGCACTGTCAAATAAACATGCATGACGATGACGTAAAGCCTACATGGTCATCCAGGCAACAAAATGGACCTCTTCCACTTCAATCCGTGACTAGCAAGACTTCTTTCAGAGAGCTTCGATATACAAGATCCTGCTAGGTGGCTCCTGATTCCATCCTTCTTGGCTGCTCTGCACTCCAAAGTTGACATCCATCCATTGACTCCTTACTTGAGACTTGTGAGTGAAAGCATAGTGTGGCACCTCTTGTCCAAAGTACATCGAGCGAAACGGATTGTGGATTGAGTTTGAGTTCTTTTGCCGCTTGCGATTGATTAAGTTACAATACCCACTGCACCGAGCACTCTGGGAAGCCACAGCTAGTCCAGCAACCCAGCATAGAAAATTTTCAATCAGGGTTCATGAAGAAGAAGAATACTGACAGCAACCCAGCTAGTCAAGAGGCTGGGTACTTGGCAGAGTGATTTTCTGTCATCAGGTGTCAAATCCATACTCATTAACTCCTGTCTTTCCAGTATCCCAATGTACATGATGGGAATATATGTGCTATATGAAGGTAATTACCAGCAACTGGATATGATCAGATCAAGATTCTTTTGGCAAGGAACTAATAAGAAGAGGAAGTATCACATGGTAAAATGGGAACCTCTTGACAAACCTAAGGAATTTGGTGGGCTGCGCTTCATGGATATAAGGGCTATGAATATATGTTTGATGTGTAAGTGGTTGGATAGGCTTGAGAGAGGAGATGATAGCATATGTTGCAAGTTGTTGAGGAGGAAATACCTGGGACAGAAAAGTATTTTTTTTAGATTAAGAGAAGAAGTGGTTCCCAATTTTGGAGGATAGGAGCTTGCTGGATCTGAGAAATTGGTTTCAGTTTTTTTTTCAACAAAAATTGGTTTTAGGTTGGTAGAGGGATAAGAGTTAAGAGTGGGGGGGGGGGGGGGGGGGGGGGGGGGGGGGGGGGGGGCAGAGCAGCCAACAAGGACCCTTGGTTGGGAGAAATACCTCTGAAAGTGGAATTTTGGGAACTGTTTGAAATCTGTGCTGATCCAGATATAGTGGTGGCAAAGGTATGGAGGAATGGAGAGTGGCTTATCAGTTTCATCACGACCGACCTTAGATGAACACTTATTAGAGGAATGGATGAAACTGCAAACCAAGTTGAGTGAGGTGGAGCTGACAGTAGGCAAATGATGAAGTCTTTTGGGGCCTGGAAAGCACTGGGAAATATACTACTCGATCCTTGTACAGATTCATGACTTTTAGAGAGGGTTAAGAACTTAAGATTAGATGAAATCTGGAAGTGCAGAGTTCCACTTAACAGGCTCTCTCCGAGATTCTGAAAACAACAATCACGCAAACGCATGATGGACAAACGTCAAATGTCATGCTTTTATGAAACGTAAAGCCTACATGACCATCCAGGCAACAAAATGGACCTCTTCCACTTCAATCCGTGACTAGCAAGACTTCTTTCAAAGAGCTTCTATACAAGCAGGGGCGGATCTAGCGGTGGGGCGGGGGGGGCTCAAGCCCCCCCTACCCAAACCGAATCAGTGCAAATTACTGTAGAGCTCCTATGAATTTTTAGGCAAAGTTCTATAGTATAGGGGGGCTGAGACTTAAGATCGAGCAGCAGTGTTGTTCAGTCCTCCCTAAAATATTTACTGGATCCGCCGCTATATACAAGATCCTGTTAGGTGGCTTCTGATTCCGTCCTTGTTGGCTGCTCTGCACTCCAAAGTTAACATCCATCCATTGACTTCTTACTTGTGACTTGTGAGTGAAAGCATACTGCATAGTGTGGCACCTCTTGTCCAGCACGTTGAAGAGGTCCATTTCAGATCACTCGGGTTTATTCACAAGTCCGCGTACTCCAAAGTTGACTCAGAGGAGAACCGTGACCGAGCGGAAATGCGGAACCAAAAAGGCCACGGACACGCACAGAAAAGATACTAGAAACGAGTGACGAGCAGCTGAGTGCACCTCTCATTTTAATTACTCATTTTTTGACAGGATTATGAGTCTTATAACTGTCTACATCATGTACAACGGAAGCATAATAAGAAAAAAAAACTATTGCCAGTGGCCGCATATAACAGGCCTGTTTAGTTCCCCTACTAAACTTTAATCAATTTAGCTACAAAACTACCAAACAAACTGACTTAAAAGAGACAAATAGTTTAGTCATATTAGTCACCCAAGAGTAGTTAAAAGTAGACTAAAATGCCCAGTGGATAAGGGCTGCCCTTTATTATTGCTGGTCCTCCACCCTGATTTAGGCATTCATTAGCGGTAGTTTGATATTTGTTAAACTGCTTTAATGGTCTTTAGTTACTTTTAATCACTAGAACCAAACAGGGGTGACTAAAGTTTAGTCATTGGTTTTAGTGGTTAAACTTTAGCGGGGAAAACAAATAGGCCCTGAATTATGAAAAAAAAATCATAACTTAGCTAAATAATTCGTAACTTTATCTAAAGAGTAAAGAGACACCTACTGGTCCCATAAAACATAACATAGACTGAATGAATACAAAAAGGTAAAAAATACATGAAAGCAAGAGGCCTTCATAGTCGTCAGTGGTCTGCCCGGGGAAACTCAGCAACGTTCAACTAAAAATTTATATTGCCTGCAATTATATTACATATTGGGAATCGATTAACAACAGAACTGAATTTCAACCAGCTATACACATTTGGAAGAATAGTTGTACAATCAACAAACAATAGTCAGCTAATACGATGGATCCTGGACTCTTGCGTATCGACAAAATCCCAATGAAACTGCTCAATGCGCGCTTGTTTCCATAATGATTTGTTGATAACTCCAAAAGGGATTCTAACAACTCCAATAACTCATGGGGCGATTCAGGGTTCATTCCTACTCCAGCTTATCATGATCAGCTTCAGCGATCTTTGGTGGTTCTGCAGGGAAGTACTTGATGCCTACAAGGTCACCAACTCTGCTGATAACCTGAAATTGGGTTGCACGGACAAGAAACATCAGTTCAGCTCTATTTATGGCTACTAGAATAAAATGAAGTATTTATGCAAAATATATATATATAACACTCACATCAAGGGCTTTCATCAGGTCCTCCCTAGTGTGTGAAGCAGAAATGCAGATTCGTGCCCTAGCAAGAAGAAGAGGTGTCGCAGGAAATGCCACGGTAACAACAGCAACCTGAAATATAAGCATCTTATCAGTAGCATGACAAATAGGAGGAATGAAACCGATGGGTGCAAATAGTGATGCATATGGACTACATGCAGATTGCTATTAGCACCACAATTCTCAAAGAAAGTAATATTTTAAAAAGAAAACTATACCAAAAGCATAGTGCTATTTGGATCTTCAGAATATTCAGACAAACTCTACTACTAACCTTTTGTCTAAGGCACTCCCTAGAGAATGCAGGAATCTTTGCCGGATTGTAGAGCATTATGGGCATGACAGGAGAGTCATTGTCACCAAGAACCTCAAAACCCATCTTCTTGAGTTCTGACCTGAAGAAATTACTGTTCTCGCGGATGCGTGCAAGTTTTTGGGCACCTTCAATATATCACAAGGAAAAAAAGAATTATTTAATTGAACATTAACACAGGTACAAATGAAATGAAAAGGGAAAAAGTAAGTGTTAAAAAAGCTTGTTTAGTACCTCTGTTGGAGCCATCCTCCCCAAGGATAACTTTAATGGCAGAGATAACTTGTTGGACTGCTGGTGGTGACATGGAAGTAGCATACAGATGGGCCGGACAACTCTGCTTCAGGTGCTGAATTATCTCCTGAAAGTATAGTGAAAAGAATCAGCCAATCTTCAACGCAGTCTTACCATGTAGTACAGTCGTGATATGGTTGCTTTCAGAAGTATGCACCTTTGATGCGGCAATATATCCACCACATGATCCAAAAGACTTGGTGAAAGTACCCATCATTATATCTACATCAGCTGGGTCAACCCCAAGGAGTTCACAAACACCGCGGCCAGACTGCCCAACAGCACCAATGCTATGGGCCTCATCCAGATATGTGTAAGCCTGTTTCACAAAACAAGGAGTAAATGAATATGACTGTTATGGGTGGCCAGAGGGCCAGCCCTCGTTGTTCCACTCAGTTAAGGTTATCAATGGACTGAGAAGCAGAAAAGAGTAATTTATGTGCCAAACTTAATTACAAGAAAATTCTCAAGACCTTGTATTTCTTGCAGACAGCTATAATCTCAGGGAGTTTACACAGCTCCCCTTCCATGCTATAGATACCCTCAACAATGACAATGATCTTCTTCCATGGTCTGTGTGTCCGTGGTTGACCACCAGCTATCTGCTCTCTCAGGACCTCTTCCAAATGAGCAGGGGCTGTAAGATTACATCAGCCATTGTAAGTCATTATGAGTAAGATAGACCAAATACTGATATGCATTGCTGAAATTCACAACAACTTACAGTTATGCTGGAAAACCCTAACAGTTGCACCGGATCCTCTCGCGCCATTGACAATTGAGTTATGATTCAGAGAGTCACTAATTATCAGCCCACCCTGGAATATTGCAAAAAGGTAAAATAAATAATCAGCCCTCGGTTTAGATATAGTAATCACCTCTGTTTAGCCACATTTTTAAGCATTTGATCAAACCTTTCCAATTAGGCAGGGAATGATGGCAGAGTTTGTAACATAACCCATGCCAAATAGGATAGCAGCAGGCTTTCCAACAAAACGCGCAGCCAACTCCTCCAGCTCAGCGTGAAGCTTGGTCGTACCTGTTACAAGATGGAAGGGATCAGCTTAGTAGTTTTTGTTCCTAAAAAGTTGTAAAAATATAAGCATGTAGAGAATGTAGCGTACCGCCATCGACACGGACACTGCAGGTGCTTGCTGAGTATTTCTTGAGAGACTCAATAACGCGTGGTGTGCAGTACTCATCTGCTGCAGCAAAGCCAAGGTAGTTGTAGGAGCCCAGGTTGAGGCACCTGGTGGTATTTGAGGTACACCTGCAACAATAAATCAATAATGAGCATTAGGGACAGTTGAAACTTGCTTTTCATTCCATTACTTGCCATAATTTATGTCTGAATGATCATTCATTCCCAATTTATACCTTGAAAAGTGGACGAGACATAGTTAACTACGTTTAGTCTATTGTCATATTGGCTAAGCTGAACTTATTTCCCATAAAAAGGGCGTACCCAGTGCAGAGAGCTCCCGTTCTGTGCGGGGTCTGGGGAAGGGTGTCAATGGCAAGCCTTACCCTCGCCCGTGCAATGCGAGGAGACCGCGACTCGAACCCGGGACCTTCCGGTCACAGGAGGTAAGACTTTACCGCTTGCACCTAAGCCCGCCCTTCTTATTTCCCATAAATTAGAATAATAGAATAAATGCTTACTGTAATGTCTTGTTATTGTCATTTGAGGTGCGCTCAACAACATCAAACCATGAATCTGGTGCACTTGCGATCGGCCTACCAAAGCAATCCTATAAAACCACAAAGGACGGATTGGTTATATCCAATACAATCAACAATGAAGTAGCTGAAGGGCTCAATCTTGCTTAGCAAAACAAACTTGAATCCAACATTAACCAGTAGAATACATCTAACTTACAGCTCACCACAGTATTTCAGAATATAGTATTTTGGTCTAGAATAATATTCAAAGCAAGTTTATCTGTTCACTAGTGTCAGGTGCATAAGACATTCAAAGGCATGAATAATAAGCATAAAAAAATTAGGGAAGATTACATTTAAAATGCTCAAAGATAAACAAAAAGAATAATTTTTGAACATAATAGCCCACTTCAATGTGCTCGGATTTCTTAATAATACGCTCCAAATATATACCAGGACAGCCTATTTTCAAGATAATGCAGAGAAATTTCTTCAGACATCAATGAATTCGGATGTGTTCATCTCACCTGGATCCGCAGGTACAGGCGCCGCACATAGAAATCCTCCAGGCCCAGGCAGATCGGTGCGTACCCCTGCACGAAGCCAAACGCCGAATCAGGCTAGGAACACCAAGAAAAATTGGGACGGAATCTCCCGGATCCGGGTGGGCGGAGGCGGAATTCGGCCGGCCGCGTACCTTGACGTTCTTGGCCTTGAACCAGTCGACGAACTTGCGGAAGAAATCCCTGAGCTGGCCGAAGGCGAAGAGCAGCCCGTAGCTGAACAGCGTGGTCAGCGCCGTCGTGTACGGCAGCCTCACCATCTTGCCCCCTCCTTAATCCCCACGGGGTCACCTCCGGGCTCCGGTTCCGAGACGCCTCCCGAGCTCCCCGCGGAAATTATCGGACTTTTTTGGCCGGAGAGCTCGCTCGTCAGAATTCGAATCCTTGGCTGACCCCGAATGCTGGGTGTTCTCGGATTCCAAGATGGTTTCTTGGAGATCTCCCGGGCTGGCTTGCTGGCTGGCTAGCTGTGGATGCGGTGAGGCTGGAGCAAATGAGGCGTAGATGGGGGAGGAGAACGCGGGGAGAGGAGGGATTTAAGGGCGGGGGAGGTGGAGGGGGTCGTCAATGGCGACTGCGGGACCAAGGGAGGAGGTGGAAGGGTTTGAACGTTGAACAGCGCGACGGGGAGGCAAGGGAAGAACGGGAGGAAGGAGACAGACAGACAGCCATTGAGGGAGCCAATCTGTAAATATTTTTTGTTTTTCTCCATTTATTGTACTCCCTCCGTTCCTTAATATAAGAGATTTTAAAAAAAATCCAAAATATAGGTACGTATCAGCTCTCACGCCGATTAGTTTGAAAACTTTTCCACCGTACATAGCACATGCTCCAACCAATCCCTTAGATTTAGGAACCAATCTGATTGGGAGAGAGAAGATGGCCTGATTTTCTTTTTTTTCCTCGGTCTCACATTCTTCCCTAAGTCGTGCGTTAATGTTGATGCTAAAAACTATATGGCTTATATTAAGGAACGGAGGGAGTATTTTTTATCTCTACATGGATTGTGCATTTAGAGGAATTTTAGGGGGGTTTGTACAATAATTGTAAGAAAAAAAAAATCAAAGTAAGCAGTGCACTGTCATGGGATGAGGACACACGTTTCAAAGATGGTGACCAATGCTGTAAGATGTCAATATAGTTCTTCAAATATGGATTTTTTTTTAATTTTAATACTTTTTATAAACTAATTTTAAATCTAACACTGTTTGTTTTTTATTTCCAAATCTAACATTTTTTGTCACGCCTACTGCCATGGCGTGGCGAAATGTCTGTACCGTGCCATGCATGGTGGCGCGGCGAGAGTATGACGTGGCGAAGACCGGGGGCGCTGACCGGTGACGTGGCAGGGTCTGCCGCGCCACCGATCTTGGCGCGGCACCGCCGCGCCATCCCTCACAGGGCGTCAGTCCCAGGCGCGCGCTGCGGGCACGCAGCGGAGACGGCGAGCTGCTGCGCCTGCGCCTACGCCACAGACAGGCGCGTGCCGCGGATGCGACAGATTGGGTCACTTCACTTTCGTCACGGGTTGCTGCGCCTACGCCACAGACAGGCGCACGCAACGGAGACGGCGATGGCGTGGCCTCAGAACTCGAAGAGCCCAAGCAGACGGGTTGCGTTGCATCGCAGTGTCAACTAGTACGTGCATGCGTCTGTTGGTCCGGCGTGAGGACGTGAGGAGGTTGGACTGAGCCAGAACTAAGGTGGATTGGATGGATGGAGATATGGAGTGAAGTGAGGTTGGGCTGGGTTGGTGGCAATGATGGTGGCACAGGCAGCAAGACAGATCGCGCTGCACGAACTACTAGCTATTCCATAGTTTTTTATTTAGATTATACCGACAGTTAATTAGAATATTATATTATGTAAAGCCAAAAAAACAATGTGCATAAAATTTAGATATATTTGGGCCACAGTCTTTCCATTTCTATTCCATAGTTTTTTATCTAGATTATACTGACAGTGAATTAGAATATTTTATTCTGTAAAGCCAAAAAATTAGAATATTTTATTCTGTAAAGCCAAAAAAACAATGTGCATAAAATTTAGATATATTTGGGCTATAGTCTTTCCATTTCTACTGCTGCAGGTTGTTGCTGTCTTCTTTCTACTGTTTTTTTATACCTGGTGCTTTTTGTGCTGCTGCTCTCCTAGGCTGGGAAAATACTATTGTTCAAATTTACGGTCCCTCTCATTGAGCGCTACTTGCCATCTGAAGCTTGGTTGTTTTCTATATTTGAATTATCGATTTTTTGGCTTCCAATGTGCCTGTTCTGTTGGTTTTCCCATGCAAACTTTAGGAAAACATATTGGCAACATCTAACTAGCAAAGGCAAAGGGTTTTGAATATAGCAGTTATTTTGAGAAAACTGACCCATTGATTGGTTACTGATACTTTAATATTACTGACTGAACCTGGTTCTGAAGCTTTTCCAGCTAACAAAACAATGTATATGGGACAGGTTCATAAACCATTTTGAATATGCACCAATACGGGACCTCCTCTAAAGAACAGAAGACTTTGTGGGTGCATGGGCAATTCACATATTATTTAACCATCTACAAAAGGAACCTTTTTTATAGCACCAGAAGCCTCATGAAGCTATTCTGATAGTTTTAGACCTCCAGTAGTATTTCCTTTGCATGATCACATCAGTTGTTCATATCATAGTTTGAACATTGGATGACCAATGGTCATGGGTTCACTTTTTATTACTGTTGTGTATGTAGTAATGGATAAGTACCTCGGGAACCTTAGTTAGCAAAATTGACTGAAAGGGCCATCAAGTTTGACAAACTCAGATAGGTTTCAATCATCAATGATGGACTTGGTGTTAATAGAAATTGAAGCACATCTTTGTGCACACCTCTATCTGTGGTAATTACTATTTTTGCTTCTCATGAAACTATTGGTTTAATTTGATAGTTGATACATAGTTCAACTAATGATAGTGGAGTCAACTGTTTGTTGTTTTGTTTAGATAATAGATATGACACTGCGCAGCTTCGACCACTATGACAGCAGAGAAAATTCATTACAAAGTCTGAAAAGTGTTGTATGACACAGGGAAAAAAACTCCGAACACTACCTTACATGATAAAAATCAAAGAATGAAAATATCTATCTTCTCTGATTCTACAGTCTATTTTACAGCCTAATATATTTTCTAGGATTATGTAATGCCAATGTCTCCATAACTATATTTTTTAGCTGCTTAAAATTACCAAAGCTTGATGTGATTATTTCTCCAATGTTAACATAAGAATAGTTCCAGTTTTGTGTAGAAACTTAAAAGAAGCTATGTGAAAGTTAGAAGGATCCAAATGTTGTCGCAAAATTTCCATCTCAGAGGTACTTCCTTTCATAGTCATAACTTAAAAATGTAGATGAGTTCCTTAATTTCCTATTGTGCATGTACGAATACTTAATAATGCTATTTCTTTGTTCTCTGAGAATAGAGAATCAGGCAGGTTCATAATTCGCATCCACACCGATGGACCAAAGTAGCTCTCATTTGTATCCATTGATTTTTGCTTTTTGATTATGACAGTACACATAGGTGGTACATGTTAAATTAACAATTTTAGTTGACTCCTTCTAAATGAAGTTTTGCAATATCGAATTCCAGCCTACTTTCAGAGTACAGGTTAGACCTCAATAGCATTGAATGGATTATATTAGGAAAAAAATTACAACAATTTCGTGCAGCACGGTCTGCCTTGCTGCCTGTGCCACCATCATTGCCACCAACCCAGCCCAGCCTCACTTCACTCCTCCATGTCTCCATCCATCCAATCCACCTTAGTCCTAGCTCAGACCAACCTCCTCACGTCCTCACGCCGGACCAACGGACGCATGCACGTACTAGCTGACACTGCGACGCAACGCAACCCGTCTGCTTGGGCTCTCCGAGTTCCGAGGCCACGCCGTCGCCGTCTCCGTTGCGTGCGCCTGTCTGTGGCGCAGGCGCAACAGCCCACGATGAAAGTGAAGTGACCCAATCCGTTGCATCCATAGCGCGTGCCTGTCTGTGGCGCAGGCACAGGCGCAGCAGCCCGTCGTCTCCGTTACGTGCCCGCGGCGTGCGCCTGGGACTGACGCGCCGTGAGGGATGGCGCGGTGGTGCCGCGCCAAGATCGGTGGCGCGGCAGACCCTGCCACATCACCGGTCAGCACCCCCGGTCTTCCCCACGTCATACTCTCGCCGCGCCACTATGCATGGCGTGGCACAGGCATTTCGCCGCGCCATGGCAATAGGCACGGCCAAAAGTGTTAGATTTGAAAATAAAAAACAAACAGTGTTAGATTTAAAATTAGTTTATGAAAAGTGTTAAAATTAAAAAAATTTCCAAATATGCCATTGATTGTTGAAATATAATAACTCACTGTCCCATTTTGATCTCGTGGTTTTTTTATATACTATATTCCTTATTAATCAGGAGGAGGGCTACACTGAATAAGTTCTAACACACTCTTTTCTATTCCCTTTGTCCTAAATTATATGTCGTTTTGACTTTTCTAAATACGCAGTTTTGGTTATGCATCTAGATATACAATATATCTAGGTATATAATAAAAGTTAAATATATCTATAAAAGACAAAACGGCATATAAATTGGAACGGTGGAAGTATATAGCAATTTTGTTTTTTCTACAGGAACACTAAATTATTATTAAAATAGTACTTAGATAATTCAAAGAAGTAAAACTATTCGTAGTAATGCGCACGATAAGTATATGCAATGGTACATACTCCATTGCATATATGCAATGGTCATCTAGATATTGGTACATACTCCATTTGAAGAAAAAAAATGCAATGGTCACTTCTTGAGAAGTAAAACTCACTGCAACAAATGGGACCTTCTGTGACGAATAGATAATGACAATAGAGTTATCTGTCACTAAGACACTCTTTTTATAACGATTGACGTGAGCCAGTCCATCTTAATGACAAATAAATATTCTGTCATTAAGTTCAACCCGAAATCGTCATAACCTATTTTACCATTGTGCTTGTGATGATGTGGTATGACAATTCGTACTTGTCATAAATTGTAGTTGATTTAAAAAAATTGCCTACATATATAATCCACGTTGGCATGCTTGACCTACTAGCAAGGATGGGTACTTGCTGCCACATGTGGAAAAGCATCCACACATGTTAGTATTAAAGCTAAAATTTAGAGAAAGAGAGAAAACAAACAAGTTAGTGTTGAATGTAAAATCTAGAAAAAGAAGCTTCCACACATGTTTGTATTAAAGGTAAAAATTAGAAAAGAAAGAAGCTTCTGCACGGGTTAGTATTAAAGGTAAGAATTAGAAAAAAAAAATAAAGAAAACACACCTGTTAGTATTATTATTAAATTAAAAAAAAACATGCCTCATGTGGGAATCGAACCCACACCATAAAAAACCGCTGGAATACAATCTTGTTCAACACACATACAGAGGATACATTTATTTATATTTGTAAATCCTCGCTCGGTGAAAATTTCACCACCCGCGAAAACTACCGCCGCCCAGCAGCTAACCCGTGAGACCATTTTGGACGATATCCCTCTTTTGTTCAAGATCCGATTACACTGCCGCACCACATGTCAGGGCAGTAAAATATGAGCGGCTGACATCCCCATTGAACCCTAGCCAAAACATTTGGTACTCCTGGCCGACACCCGCCACATCTCTCCGAGCTTGCCCTCCCCAGTCCCCAATCACGTCCATCCCAAGACCAAGATGGCTCCAGGAAGGAAGGTGCGAGCAAAGGCGCGACTACCCCCAGGTAATAGCGTAAGGATCCATCCATTGTTGCTGCGAGATTTGAGTTTTTTTTTGGGTAGCAGTAAGGTTTTAGGGCTGCAATGGGGAGAGGGGGTCCAGTTCTGGGAGGAGTAGGGAGAAGAGAGGGGGCGGCACTTTCTGTTGGTGGAGGAAGAGAAGGAGCATGGTGCTACTGAGGAAGGTGCAGGGGCACTAGTCTAAGTGGGGGATTGGAGCAGCATGCTGGAATTGCATCTGCAGATCTGCTGCTATGGGCAAAGAATTGGACTGTGTAACCAGAGGGTTAGGCAACAAGATGCGAATCCATTTAACTGAAGGGAAGAGAAGGCCAGAGGCAACTATGCAAGCAGCAAAGCTTGCATCCGAAGGTGGGATCGCACTTAGGGATCATATACCTATATTTCCACACTGGAAGGAGTACAAGGCTAAGGAGAACGAGGATCAAATTGATAACTATATTGGCAAATTAGCTGTAAGTCTAACTATTTGACATATCTAATCTAAGTTCATCATGTCCTTTCCATTCTCAACTCTAAATTTGATTATTTTTACTAGACCAAATTCGACAAGGACATCAAGGCTAAGCCAGTGAAAGATGCATGCGTTGATATGCTGAAGCATGGACAGCGGCAGAGAAGGTATACACTGAAGAAAAAGTACTTTGACGGGGTTCCGGCAAATCAAGTCAGGACTACGTCACCTGTGAGCTGTATGAGTGATGACCAATGGAGAGCATTGGTGGAGATGTGGTCATCCCCAAAGCACAAGGTATAAAACATATGTACTAGCATGCTATAGTTTTTTAGTATTTAATGTTTTTGTTACTCCATAATAGAATGTGTGATCTACAGGAGAAGTGTTTGAAGATTCCTGTTCCTCTTTGCATCCTAAAATATATTAGCCAATACTGAAATTCATGAGCCTGATATCTGAGTTGTTTTGTAACAAATGGGATTTGTAGTCCTTAATCTAATCATAGACAAGGAAAAAAGTATAAACCTTAGTGTGCTTGCAAACCTCAGTTCAGAGGAGCAGCTCTCATTTGTAGTGTAACTTGATGTAATCTGTATCTCATATGATCTCTATTTAGAATTTTGAAACATGCCATCATCTCTATAACTTTTCTGTTATGTAAAGTCACCATTGTTCTTCAATCCTGCAAGGGTGGGCCTGTTGCAAGCGGTAGAGTCTTACCGCCTGTGACCACCCCACACAGAGCGGGAGCTCTCTGCACTGGGTACGTCCATTTTTTAATGTTTCAGCTTGAAATGGGCTTGAACTATTCAACATTGGGACCTATTTTGTACGAGTTAGCTCTTTGTTCTTGCTGGACCTAATTTGGTGAATGGTGAATGCTTATGTATGACTATCAAACTGATGTAATGTTTCAGTGAATGCAAATGTATGGCTAGCATGTTAAATTGTGTTAATTGCTGACTGTAATGTTAAGTATGAAAAAGATCAGATTGGGCTGCATGAAAAAAACAGCCCAAACAAAAGTTTAAATGGGCCAAGCCCAAACAATAGTCCCACGTGGATGTTCATGTGGTAGTGGCCTAGTCAATGTTTCATGATATTTACTATGACGATCTTAATTGTCATAAATGTTTATGACCAAAATATATTGGTCATTAAATTAATGACAATATTCTTTCCATTGTCATAGAAGGTCCTTAAAGACGCACCTTCTGTGACCATAGTGTTTTCGTCACCAAATCGTCATAAATTATGTGTTACGACAAATAAAGCTCTATTGGTGACAATTATTGATTGTCACCAAAGGTCCCTGTGTTGTAGTGACTATTTTAAATTTACCAAATATTTTTAAAAATATTAGCATTTATGATATTGAATAATATTATTAGATTAATTAGGAAGTATATTTTCATAGTAAACCTATTTTGAAGACATAAGTGTTGAGTCAAAATTTAAAAAATTAACTTGCTCTAAAATTGCATTATTTTGGGGGACGTAGAGAGTATATGATTTAATGATGTAACTAAAACCAAAAGGATTCTAAAACAATAGCTTTATACTCCCTCCGTTCCTTAATATAAGCCATATAGATTTCTAAAGAAAATTCTAAAATATAGGTACGTATCAGAGCCCACGCCGATTAGTTTAGAAACCTTCCCACCGTACATAGCACATGCCCCGACCAATCCCTTAGATTTAGGAAGCAATCTAATTGAGAAAGAGAAGATGGCCTGATTTTCCTTTTTTTTCTCGGTCTCACATCCTTCCCCAAGCCATACGTTAATATTGGTGCTAAAAACTATATGGTTTATATTAAGGAACGGAGGGAGTATGACTTAATCCTTTACTCCTAATGAGAAGCAATTTTCTTCTTATCTGTATTCCTGCCAAAATCAGAAAATAGATAAATTATTTGGCAAGAAAATAGTCACAAGGTTTTTTCTTAAAGAAAATAATCCAAATGTTACAGACACCTGGAGTTTGGTCGATCAAGTGCACCAAGCTTTTTCCAAAGTAAGTTGACGTGAATTTTCAACATGGCATGGGTATATGTGTGCATCCGCAAATCATCTTTGTATTTATCATATATAAAAATCATTTATTTTATGTGGGGGTATTAACCCCTATATCGTTACGGCTGGGCTTGGGCCGGCCCGGACCAGGGGGTCCGACCCACCAGAAGACGACGCGCGGCCCAGCCGATCTGCTCGGAGTCCCGCGCAAGGAATCAAGGTAGACTTGGAGATCAAGCAAGATCCTGGTCGGTTAGAATATGAATCCTTATCCGGCCACCTATGACAATTGTAACTGGTTATGATTAGTTTCCAGATCTGTAACCCTGCCCCTAGACTATATAAGGTGGGCAGGGGACCCCTCTCAAAAATCAGATCTTATTGACATACAGCAATACAATCAGACGCAGGACGTAGGCATTACGCCTTCACGGCGGTCGAACCTGGATAAAACCTCGTGTCTGTCTTGCGTCACCATCTCGTTCGTAGCTTGCGCACCTGTCTGCCGATAATCTACTACCTTGAGCATACCCCTAGGTAGACTATCGACCATATTTCGTCGACAGTGGCGCGCCAGATAGGGGGTGTGCGTACTGCTCCCCAGACGAACAAGATGATCATCATCCCCGGTTACATGGCTGCGCCGAACGACCTCACATTCACCATCGGCCAGATCACCTGGACCACTAGTTCCGACAACTTCATCGCCATGACCACGGAGGAGGCACGGATCCAATCTGCGTCGACCACTGCTTCACCAGCATCAGCTACGGCTCCGACCACGTTGGATCTGGCTCCGGCCACACCAGCATCGTCTTTAGCCACGCCGACAACCCGTCGTTCGCTTCCTCGCTACAAAGGGAGGCAGATCGGCAACACCGACCTGCTCGACTCCATCGATCGGGTCGGTACCAAGCTTGCTGAAACCCTAGCTCTGATAGATTCGATTCAAAATCAACCTACCGAGCATGTAACCACTACCCACAACAGATCTACCCAACCAGCTCAGGCCAGTCGTCCTGCACGACTCGGTACGGATCTCGTGGTCCCATCTACTCCTGAAGGGCACTCCGTTCGTCGCCGACCTACCCCCGCAACGGGTCTCTGGCTCTCCGAGTGCGAAGCCTTGATGGAGAATTACCAGGCTCAGCCCTACGACCTGTAAAACACTGCTTCCAACTACGCGTACAATATACGACGCTGCTCGGATCTGTGTTTTATACTTCGACCTCGGCCAAAGCCACGTAACTTCGTCAACATAGTTTGGATTGAGGAGTATCAAGAAGAATCGGTCCACACAGTTCAAGAGGGCGGTTCAAGCTCCCCGTCCAGCATCGCATCTATCGGCTCCGTCCACACTGAGCTTCAGCATCGTGACAATGAAGAAGTTGAATACGATCTGGATATCCCAGACCACTCCCCGGGTTTCCCACGATTCCCATCCTTCCCACCAAGGCGAGGAGACTTGATCAATGTCATCAGTAATGATAAACCACCACCAGTTGACGAAACAGAACAAGAAAGGCTAGCACACGAAGCACGCAATTTTGACTGGTTTAATCATAGACAAGCCGAAGCGAAGGCAGAAGAGGAGGCACGACGCATAAGGTTCCAGCCACGCGATCTCAATAATGCCTTTGATAGGGTAGGGGAAATGTAGGTCTTCAGGACTCCAAGCGCCAACATAGCTGTTGCTATGACGATAATGCAACAACTACCCAATACCCCAGAAATCCAGGCAGTTCGTGATGATGTACAAGCTTACCTGACGGCTGCTATAGCCTAGACTGCAGAGATTGCAAACCAAGCCCGGGCTCCATCCGTCTCAGTCGAATCAATCCGTAGCCACCAGTACTCAAGTCGCTCACAGCCACCCAACCAACGTGGCTCGCGCAACAACGACCCACCAGACAACCATCAAGGCGGAAATGGTGGTCATGATGGTGGTCGGGACGACAACCGCCGTGACTACCGGGACGACAACTGCCGCAACAACTGGGACGATAATCAACGAGACAACCACGACAATCGCCGTGATAACCACAGTCGTGGGGTCAACCAGGGTGGCAATCGGGATCGCCGTGACGGCAATAACGATCTCCGCCATTACCTCGGAGAACGTGATCTACGCGATCGCATTAACCAAAGAGCCAACGATCGTGCATCCCATGAAAGCTATCGCCGTATGGAATATGATACTACCCACGACCCTCCGGGTTTGAAGCAGTTTACTCCTCACCTTCGCCAAGTCGTGTGGCCAAAAAACTTCAAGCTTGAAAAACTCCAGAAGTACAACGACAAGGAGAACCCCGAGTTATGGGTCATGCTCTACGAAACCGCGTGCAGATCAGCCATGGCTGACGAGCACGTCATGTCTAATTACTTCCCAGTCGCCATCGGCCATGCAGGCCATCAATGGCTGGTCAGCTTGCTGGCAAGCTACTTTGATTCTTGGCAAGAGCTCAAGCAAGCATTCATCGACAACTTCAATGCTACTTGCGAACAACCCGGCAACAAATATGATCTGCAGTGGATTCGAGATCGCAAAGATGAGCCACTGTGCGAATACGTCCGACGCTTCTCGGAGATGCGCATCAAGGTCCCATCAATCTCTGACAATGAGGCAATCGAAGCTTTCATCACTGGTCTCCGCTTCCACGATGCCCTAAGGGACAAGCTCCTCCACAAAAGACCTGAATCGGTCATAGCGCTCCTAGCTACTGAAATATGCGGACGCCGATGATGCTAAAAAGATAATCATCGAAGAAGCAGCAAGGGTTCCACGCTCCGACCACCCCCACACCGCGACAACCACCATGACAACCGTGGTCGGAATGACAATTTTGATCGCCACAACCAGTGCAATGATTTTCGCGACCACCACAACTAGCGTAATCAGTGGCGTAATCGCCGTGACGATTATAGGGGCAAGCATGCTCGGGAAGATGACGACAAAGTCAACATCGTTAAAAAAGGTGGTGGACGTCGCAACTATGAAGAAGACTACGCCAAAGCATTGAAAGGACCCTGCTAGCTCCATCCCAAGTCAAACCATACCATGGAGAATTGCCATGTTCTCAAATCCATCTACACGCGCCAACAGGCTCTGGATAAATCTGACAAGCCTAACGACGCATGGGGAGCAGCGTAACGAGGACAATGATGATGAAGACGCAGATCCCCATCATAAGTACATCAAGCCAACCGACCGCGTCCACACCATCATTGGAGGCAGAGTGTCCATTGAGACCAAACGAGAGCGCAAGTTGCTCGCCCGTGCTTGCTTGAATGTGGCCAATCCCGACAACCTCATCGCCAATCTGCGGCTCCCTCCTTGGTCTCACCGCAAGATCTCCTTTAGCAGAAAGGACCAATGGGCTGCAATACCTGAGCTAGGGCGTTTTCCTCTAGTTCTCGATCCTTGTATCAACAAGGTTCAGTTCGATAGAGTGCTGATTGATGGTGGCAGTTCCATCGATATACTATTCAAGAATAGTTTGCCAGCCCTGAAGATAACCCAGGCTAATCTCAAGCCATACGAGGCATAGTTCTAGGGTGTTCTCCTCAGACAGAGCTCCACACCTCTCGGGCAGATCACGCTACCTGTGCAATTTGGTACCCCAGACCACTTCCGCACCGACTATGTCAACTTCATGGTCGCTGACTTCGAAGGCACCTACCATGCTATCCTTGGCCGACCAGCGCTCACCAAGTTCATGGCCATACCTCACTACAGGTATTTGGTGCTCAAGATGCCTACTGAGAAGGGGGTTCTAACTCTCAGGGGCAACGTATACGTAGCTTACACCTGCGAGGATGACAGCTTCAAAATAGCAGAGGCTCATGACCTCTCTATTCGCATGGTCGAGACCACGCTCGACGCCAAGCAGACCCCAGCCGACCACCTAGAGATCCTAGAGCTCGAGGCCCCACGCAAGAACATCAAGTCCAAAGAGCACAAAGAGATCTAGCTGGTCGATGGTGATCCCAGCAAAATGGCCCTTATCAGGGCCAACCTGGCTCCTAAATAGGAAGATGCGCTCGTCAGGTTCTTGAGGAGCAACATGAGCGTGTTCGCATGGAAACCCGCTGACATGCCTGGTGTACCTCGGAACTTGATCGAGCACTCCTTAAATATCGATGGCAAGGCCAAACCCATCAAGCAGAAGCTACGACAGTTCGCTCGCGACAAAAAGGAGGCTATTAGGGTAGAAGTTACATGGCTTTTAGTAGCCAGATTTATCAAAGAAGTGTATCATCCAGAGTGGTTAGCCAACCCGGTTCTTGTACGTAAAAAGAATAAGGAATGGAGAATGTGCGTTGATTACATTGATCTCAACAAACACTGCCCTAAAGACCCCTTCGGCTTACCTCGCATAGATGAGGTCGTAGATTCAACTACCGGTTGTGAGCTAATTTCCTTTCTCGATTGCTACTCTGGTTATCACCAGATCGCTCTCAAAAAGGACGACCAGATCAAGACATCCTTCATCACGCCCTTCGGTGCCTACTGCTATATGACCATGTTGTTCAGGCTCAAGAACGCTGGGGCTACCTACCAACGCGCCATATAGTCCTGCCTCAAAGACGAGATAAAAGATGACCTCGTCGAGGCTTATGTTGACGATGTAGTTGTTAAAACCAAGGAAGCATACACCCTTGTCGACAACCTAGAACGTACCTTTGCAGCCCTTAACACATTCCAATGGAAATTGAACCCAAAGAAGTGCATCTTTGGTGTTCCATCTGGTATACTGCTCGGCAACATCATTAGTCACGATGGCATATGCCCTAACCTAGAGAAAATAAAAGCTATCTTGGACATGAAGCCACCCAAAAAGGTGAAGGATGTTCAGAAGCTTACCGGATGTATGCCGCCCTTAGTTGTTTCATATCCAGGTTAGGCAAAAAAGGACTATCATTTTTCTAGCTGCTCAAAGCATCTGAGAAGTTCGAGTGGTCGGAGGAAGCAGATGCTGCCTTTACATAGCTGAAACAATTCCTTACATCACATCCGGTCCTCACTGCTCCTAGAGAAGACGAAACCCTCCTGCTTTACATTACGACAACTAATCGAGTGGTCTCCACTGCCATGGTGGTTGAGCGCAACGAGCCCGACCACGTCTACAAGGTATAGCGACCAATTTATTTCATCAATGAGGTGCTCAGTGAATCCAAGACCAGGTACCCACAGATTCAGAAATTGATCTATGCCATACTAATTACATCCTGAAAGTTGAAACACTACTTCGACGGATATCGTGTGGTGGTCATGACCGAGTACCCTCTAGGAGACATCATTCGCAACAAGGATGCAAATAGGCGCATCGTCAAATGGGCAATGGAGCTATGCCCTTTCTCCTTAGAATTTGCAAGCCGTACTACAATCAAGTCTCAGGCACTTGTCGATTTCATCGTCGAGTGGATAGACTTAAGCACACCTGCCTCTCAGGGGCCCACCAAGTATTGGAAGATATACTTCGATGGCTCTCTCAACATCGACGACGTAGGAGCAGGAGTCCTTTTCGTATCACCATCCAAGGAGCAGCTCCGATATGTCCTCAGGATTTATTTCCCAGCGTCTAATAACGCCGCCGAGTATGAAGCATGCCTACACGGTCTACGCATTATGGTCGAGCTTGGTGTCAAGCGTCTCTATGTCTACAGAGACTCGGCTCTGGTCATCAACCAACTCAACAAGCACTAGGATACGACCAGCGAAAAGATGGACGCATACTGCAAAGCGATCAGAAAGCTGGAAGGCAAGTTCTATGGCATCGAGTACACACATGTGGTCCGGGACAAAAATCAAGCAGCAGATGCACTGTCAAAGTTAGGATCATCCCAAGCCAAAGTCCCACATGGCGTATTTGTTCAAGACCTGCTCACGCCCTCCATCAAAGAAGAAGATCCTGCGGTCGACAAGCCTCCAGACCAGCCATTAGTGGCTACGGTTCCGGCGTCAAACACCACCAAACCACCTCCGACCACTAAGAAGCCCGACTGGAGAGTATCTTTCATCAAGTACCTGACAGATGGTAGCGGTTACACTGATCGGACAGAAAACGAACGCCTGATGCATCGTAGTAAGTAGTATCTGCTCGTCGATGGCAAATTGTGGCGCAAGAACGCGAAGGAGGAAATCTTGATGAAGTGTATAACCTAAGAGGATGGTGAACATCTACTAGACAAAATCCACTCTGACTCCTGTGGCAACCACGCGGCCTCGAGAACGCTGGTCGGCAAGGCTTTCTGAGCAGGGTTCTATTGGTCGTCGGCCGTAGCCGGTGCAGAGAAGCTAGTCCGCCATTACGAAGGTTGTTAGTTTTTCACCAAGAGAATCCATGTACCAGCACATGAGATTCAGACTATACCAGCCTCTTAGCCCTTCGCATGCTGGGGACTGGATATGATCGGGCCTTTCAAACCAGCCCCTAGAAAATTTACATGCGTCTTTGTGCTGATCGACAAATTCTCCAAGTGGATAGAGTACTTGCCCCTGGTCAAGGCATCTTCAGAAAAGGCTGTCGTGTTCCTCGACCAGGTCATCCACCGCTTCGGCATACCCAACAGCATCATTACTGACCTGGGTACTCAGTTCACTAGGAATGTTTTTTGGGACTTCTGCGATGAAAGGAGCATAGTAGTAAAATACGTCTCGGTGGCACACCCTAGAGCTAATGGACAGGTCGAGCGGGCAAATGGTATGATCCTAGACGCACTTAAGAAGAGGATATACAGAGAGAATGACAAAGCTCCTGGAAGATGGCTCAAAGAGTTACCAGCTGTGGTCTAGGGTCTCAGAACCCAGCCAGTCGCAATACCGGCGTATCACCATACTTTATGATTTATGGCGCTGAGGCAGTGCTCCCAGCAGATATAGCCTTCAGATCAGCATAGGTAGAGAACTTCGACGAAGACAAGGCCAATGAAGTGCGGGAGCTAGAAGTGAATAGTGCAGAAGAGAAGCGGCTTGATTCTTGCGTACGTACAGCCAAATACCTTGCTGTTTCGCGTAGGTACTACAACATGAATGTCAAGGAGCGGTTCTTCATGGTCGGGGACCTGGTCCTAAAATGGAAGACAAATCAGGCTGGTGTCCATAAACTCGCAACCCCATGGGAAGGACCCTTCATGATCAAGGAGGTTACACGCCCTACATCTTATAGGTTAGCTCGCCTAGACAGCACAGACGTACCCAATTCCTGGCACATCGACAAGCTTAGGCGTTTCTATGCTTAGCTACTAAGATATGTACCCCTTTTGTACTTTTGATTTATTTCAATAAAGCTATTATGATTTCTCCGATCACTCTAATGTGTCACTTCGAAGTCTGTTGTTATTCTAACTCTACCAGTTAAAACCGACCACCATTCCTTCTTGGGTTCTCGGAGCAGGCCCTGTCTTCGGTTCCTCCCAACGTGTGCATGGGATCCGCTCTCTATGCTACGGGTGATCTGCAGGTGCTCTCTGGTTTGACTTATGTGTTTCTACGTGTGCACATGCTACGCACCTCGCACTCCGACCGCAAGACAAACTAGGGCCATACAAACCTTTCAGGATGACGTGTCAACTAAACTAGTACAACTAAACAGAACGCCAACACGTTCTAACTTAGTTACATCAACACGATATCCGAGCTTAAACACGTTTTCTACAAAACAAACAAGCTTATGTTGATATACAAGTATGTTATTACAAGCTTGCCTGAAAAGGTCCGAGTTTACAATAACCCAACTACATCTTCTTCTATAGCTATAGCCTACACTATTGGCTGGTCGGGGCACGCGACACCTGTTGCTCACTGGGCCTGACATCGTGCAAGGGTCTTGGGGACTCTGGCATTGATCGAGCTGAAGAAGATGGCCCCACCGATGCCTGGCTAGTCAAGACCGCAGGCTTCGTCAGTTGGCTTGAAAATGACGGCGCTCCTAGCTGACTTGTTGATGGTGTTCCTTGTACGGGTGGTGTCACACCTCTACACAGGTTAATATCGCCAAATATTTTCGCCGACAAGTCTAGCTATGTCATCCATAGCTCCTTGGCCTTGTCTAGATCTACCTCCTTCGGGTATCCAGTCTCCAGGCGCTTGAGATCGATTAGGGGGTAGTGAGCACATACCAAGCTTAGCACATGTGTGCCTGCGCGCCTACGTACTCACCGCCTCCTTCATGAACCCCTAGAACCATCCCCATGCCCTTTGGCATCTCTCGATCAATCCTAGCTATGGCGTCCTTGGCACATCTTCTGCTAGTGCCGGATCGATGAGGTTAAGGATCGACAAAATGCCCTTTGCCACCTCCTAGCACCAGCTTTTCTAGGTGTCATGGTCCTTGGTGATCTCTTGGCATTGCGCCTTCCAGCCATCACGGTCTTTCATCATGGCCTCCAGATGCTTCTTTGCATTGACTTTTATAACTGCAAATCACACACGCTCATAAGACGTTAGACCACGCCAAACTACAGTAGGCAACAAAAATGAGCAGAGATGGTTGGACAACTTACCTTTTAGCTCCTTTGTCATCTTGGTCGTGTGGTCCTGAAGCTGCGACTGGTCTTGTGCCAGTTTTCTATTGTCCTCGTTTAGGCGGTCACACTCCCCGACCACACAACTGTTCTCCTCTCGGAGATGAATCACTTCAGCTTCTAAGCCTGCACTATAGCTGTTACTACCAATAACGCAACAACACTTGTCAGTAGTTGGTATGATAAAATGGTACTTGTTGTTCTTTCCCACTCTTTCTTACTGAGCTGGATGACTAGGTTCTGGTTCTGGGAATCTTGCACCGTCTTTTCATGATCGGTGGCTTCAAGTTGCTGGCGCAAGCGGTCCACCTCTGCCGTTAGCTCCTTGTTGTTTGCAACGATCCCCTCGATCTGGTCGAAGCATTTCTTGCGGTACCTTGCGGTCTTCATTAAGTCCTGTGTGCAGATAGCTAAGTAAGACAACTACGGCCAGACCGCAAGACCAGGGGGTGCAGCAAAGCTTACCTGCACTCCCGTAACAAGCTGCTTCGCCGCCCGTTCAACTTTTTTGGTTTCTTCGACCTTCGGGATGTCCTCATGAATAACCCATTGGTCGTTCCGCCAATGCGACACATAAACATGTTGTCGCTTGTCTTGCGGATGGCCTAGGACCTCCTCCACCTCGTCCTCTTTGGGCTCTTCTTCGGGTCCTGGTGCTGGCCCAATGTCAGCAGCATCTATGATCACCACAGCCTTCCCATGAGCTATAGCGTCGGTAAATGTGGTCTATGCTCTCACCTTCAGCCGCTGCTCCTCGGTCTGCTCTGTTACCCTCGACGCTGAGGTGTTGCCCTCAGCAGGTTTAGCGCTCGAAGCACTCGAGCCTGGCTCGGCTGGTCCCTCGACCACCTGCTCGGGGACTATTGTCTGACTGCTCGCTTGCTGAGGCCCCGACGGATATTCTACTATGGCTTCCTCGGTGGTCGGCTGCTGGGTAGTCTGCTCTGTACTTATTGGCGGCGCCACGCCACTTCCGGCTAGCTGGTCCGGACTTTCTGTGGATGCCGAGCTAGTACATCAGAGATAAGTTCAGAAAGCAATCATATTAAATGCAAATTGCTAACTTATATCAAGGTTACAAATACTTACATGTTGGAAGCACGGAATGATGTGGAGAAGGCGCGTCTCTTTGGCTGTACTTGCTCCACGTGCTGTGCGGATGACTCCTGGTCTCCCTCTACATACAGCATTGTCGCTGGGTCTTGGTGCTCGACCCCTCCGCCACTTGTCCTTCGCATTGCAGTGGTCGGTGGCCTGCTCGTTTGATTTGTCGCTCCCGTCGCCGGTAGCGTTCCTTGCCCAAGTACTCCCGAGGTTGACCCGGCTGCATCCTTCACCGCCGTCGGAGATGTGGGTCCCACATGCGTGGAGGACCCACCTTGCTCTATCGACTCCAGTTGCTTCCTCCTTTTTTGAGGGACAAGTTGAAAGGTGTCCGTGTTTTCTCCCTCCTCTGCGTCATCGTCCGGCCAAGCAAAAATCGTCTGCCGATGCTTGCTGCCCAGGTTCTCCTCGGGCTCATTGATATTTAGCGCTCCCCCGGTGAGCAGGGTGGTTACTGATCTCTTCTTCGACTGTTTGGGGGCAGCCGACCACTTACCAGCAGCTTTGGCCGCTGCCTCCCCTCCAGCTCCGAGCTCCACCCAGTCGATGTCCTCATCCTTGATCTCGACGCTGGTCTGTGTGGTGGGATCAGCTCCTTGTGGCCACTCTACTCTAGGGGTGGCGACATAAACATTGTCGCTTTATCCCGACCATTAACCTGGGTAACAAAAGGGAGTGAACACAGTAAGTTTCCATTTACCCTACCACAATATAAGACTACGGGTACGCGGCAAGATAAGTTACCTTTGGGGGAGGTCGGGCAAGCTTGAAAGCATGCTCGATGTCGCTCAATCTGGCATAATTTGGATCAGCTAAGTTAAATAGCTCGCCAATTCTAGCTTTGACTTTGATTTTGTCAAGCGCCCTCTGCCTCATCCTCGTCGGGTCTGCGCTCCCTTGATACTCAAGCCAGGATGTACCCTCCTCTAGCAGGGCTGGACCCATCGGCTGATGAAACTCCCAACTACGCTCGGACCATCTAGTTTTTTCCACGGGATGATTCCAAATATTTCTGGGATCTATCCCAGATGCTCGGGTTTCTCCGACCAGCTCGTCTTCTTCTCCGGAATGTAGCTCACGTCGCACAGCGTAATCGTGTTCGGCTCTTCGCGGATGTAGAACCATTTTTTATACCAGTCGTCGAGCGACGTGTTCCATGGGCAGTGCAGGTACTGGGCTTTCATGCCGTCACGGAGGTTGAGGTATACACCCCCGGCTATCTTCGAACCACCGCTTCCTTTCTTCCGCAGACAAAAAAGATGGCGGAAAAATCAAAATGGGACTGGAAGCCGCCATACGCTTCGCACAGATGAATAAAAGTGGCGACAAGGAGGATCGAGTTGGGATGCAGATTGCAAATCCCAATCTTGTAATAAAGACAGAGCCCCTGAAGAAATGGATGTATCGGAACTCCAAATCCATGTTTAAAGAAATCCTCGAACACCACGATCTCACCTGGTTGTGGATCGGGGTACCCCTCGCCCTCCGGCGCACGCCATCCTACGAGCTCCTTGTTGTGGAGTACCCCCATGGTGACGAGGTCTTCAATGGTCTGCTCGTTGCTTTTCGACTTCCACCATTTCTTCGCCACGACCCCTGTTTTCTTTTGCGCATCACTTTTCGCCATTTCCTTTCGTTTTTCGCCTCTGACTCCGGCCTTGCTGGTGAACGAGGAGTGTTCTGATCTTCAACAGCAATGGGGGATTAGCAGAGGCGGCAGTCGAAGTGGCGGCGGATTGATTGGTGGCGATTTAGGATGTGTTAGGGTTGGTTGGCGAGAGGAGGACGAAAGCTACGGTTGCGAATGGCAATGGGGTTTAGTAAATAGTAACTGACCTATCATATACCGTATTTAACCCAAGAGTTATGCCGTTTCGTCTGCCCAGGATTCTTGGGGGACGTGCACACGCACGCGCCGTAGACAGTTGTTTTTACGTTTGCAGTATTACTCAGCCTCGAGATCTATGCCAATATATGCACCTCTTCATTGCCAGTGTGGGAGGGCCCACGCTGACGCACCTACTGACAGGTGCCACGCAACTGTTTGCTTGACAAGACAAAAAGACAGTATGACGTGCTATACCGTCTACTTTTTTTACTAGACGTGTCAGACCGGACTTGTCAGAATAAATAAATAAATAAATAAATACATAAAATAATAGTAAAAGTGGCATATGGTTTTTTGCCACACTTTTTGTGCTTGGGGATTGTCCTGACCATCCTCATGCTCGGGACTATCGCGACTATCCTTGTGCTCGGGGACTGTCCCGACCACCATCGTGCTCGTGGACTGTTCCGACCACTATTGTGCTCGGGACTGTCTTGACCGCCCTCGTGCTCGGGGACTGTACTGACTACTTCTGTGCTCGGGGACTGTCCCGACAACGGTTATTCTCGGGGATTCGTCGTTTTCCCCATGCTGCGCTCGGGGACTGCCGACCATATTTCGTCGATATTTTATTTACGAGTACATTAATATTTTTTATAAGTACATTAATTTTTTTTAAGATAAGGGAACAAAGTTCCAGCGCATTAATTGTAGCCCGTATTTGGTGGTGCCAAGCTAATATGGTCCACACCATTGGTGCGCATGCTTATTGATTTTCTGTGTTACGTACTTTGATAGAATAGATGCGTTGGCAAAAATTCAAGCATATCTATATTTTTAAAGGTTTGTGGCTCAATATTCTCAAGCTCACCTGCACACCGACGGGTCAACTTGTGCAGTCCACATCATGTTTGAGATTTGTCAAACCCCCCAACCCTCTCTCGTTATCGAATTTTGTCATGGATGTCCGTCTCGAGAGGGGGAGGGGACAAATAATGCCGAGCATGTGTTTTCACATTTGCATATATATTGTACGTGTATTTCTCAACTTACTTTTATGACAATATATTAATACCGTGGAATTATACCCTGTTAACTTCAAAAGACGTTTCTGGACTTTTGTTTAAATATAGATTAAAATCTCACTGTGTGGACCTCCCCCACAGTCTTTTGCATCAAAAAAAAAAACTTCAAAAGACGTATAACAAAACCATATGCTCTGTTAGCTTTTCAAGCACTGAAAATTCAGCCACACGTGTGCACTGAGGCTGATGAGATATGTGTGTGTGCCGAGCTTAGCTTCTCTCATGCAAATTGCTAAAGACATGTATGTATCTTTGCCAAATTATAATAAGTCAATAATACACTGTAACTGAAGCCATATATATTCCCCCTTTTTCCGTGAGTACGTGTTGTTGAGCAGAACTTGTGTGCGTGACATTGCTTTAATTAACAAGACAGATTTGTACGTTGGTACGCACATATTTGGCATGATGTAGGTATTCTTGAACCGGAAATGCTAAACACCACACGGGTGTTTTATCAAGATTTGGCACACGATTTTTTGTAGGCGTCGCATCCCCACGCCGCCCTGAGCAAGGCCGCCGCATCCCGGCGCCGCGCGTCCAGCAGGAGAAGGTCCACGGCCTCCAGCCGCGCCATGGCCGCCTCTGTGGCGGAGGACGAGGAGCCGGAGTGGTCGGACTCTTCCCAGCGCCGCGCGTCCAGCAGGAGAAGGTCCACGGCCTCCAGCCGCGGCATGGTCGCCTATGTGGCGGAGGACGAGGAGCCGGAGTGGTCGGACTCTTTCGGAGAGACGTCGACGCGGGCGTAGCGGCCGCCCATGCGTCGCGCGGTGGCGGCTAGCGAGAGGCTGGTGGCGGGCGGGCGGCGGCTGCTAGACGTCGACGGCGGGGTGGTGTCCGGGGCGTCGACGATGAGCTGGGCGTTCCAGCCGCCGGCCATGGCGGCGACGAGCTCCGGAAGCCAACTCACCCCGTGGGCCCCGCGTGTCACTGACTTTGTCTTTTTGTCCTTCCATAGAAAAAAAAAATTATGATCTGTGATATGTGGTCTGTGATGTGTGATCTGTGGAGGTTGGATGTAGAAGAAGGGTGGAGGCTGTTGGATCTTAATCCTATGATGTAAAAAAATTCATGTGTTGAAACTACATAAAACACATGGTTATTGGGTAGACATACTCAAGTCGAATATAGTCAGTCGGTGGCTGAGGGTTCATTTACAGTAGTAGTATTAATTAAGTAGATATCGAAACCAACAGGTTGTCTCGGAAATTCTGAAAACAACAACTATACTTGCAGCTTGCAGGATGGTTGACGGAGAACACCAGATGATCCGAACGTGACTAACAGGCTCGTTCGCTTCGCTGAAAGAAGAAGCCGAAACACTGTTTCGGCTGATTTATTGTGAGAGAAAAACACTGTCTCGACTAAAAAAATAAGTTGAAAAGTACAGATTATAAGAGAAACGAACATGCCACATCATCCTCCTCCGCCCGGGCAACAAAATGGACCTGTTCAGCTTCAACTCTCAAGACTTTTTTTTTCAAGCTGCTATTATATACAAATCCTGTTACTGTTATTAGGTGGCTTCTTCCGTCGTCCTTAATTGCTGGCTGCACTCCAAAGTTGACATCCATGGAGATGGATCAATGCCAATAATGACAGACTTTTCCTATTATTTTTTGTATTAGTGGAGTAAAGTTTGAAAGCATGTAAATGTACATGAATTAAAGTGGCACGTACTACGCATGCATGATGCAAGCGGCAACACTAGTACAGTACAGTGTGGCATGCACCTCTTGTCCAAAGTAAAAAAAAAATAGCACTCTGGGAAGCCAGCCTGTCATCATCATCATCATCAACAACAAGCATAGAAAATTTTCGATCAAGGTTCAGAAAGAAGAAGAAGAATAACTAACACACAGACAAACTGCTACATGCAAGTTGATCCAAGCAGTCCTTTAGTTTCAGATCACTGCTCAGGTTTAGGCCGTGTTTGGATTCATGGGGTTAAACATTAGCCCGAGCTAAAGATTAGCTCTTAGAATGAAAGGGCTAAAGTTTAGCTTATGGGGTTGTCGGCTAGGAGCTAAAGATTAACCATATACCCTACCATGATCCATTTGCCTCTAATTAATACTTATGCACAATACTAGAAGGAGGGTGGGAGGGGGTAATATGTGTCTTTTGCCCCACAAGACCACTTTTGGCCTTCTTTAACCAATTTTGAAGGGGCTAATGAAAAAGAAACAGGCTAAAATTTAGCCCCACTTTTAACCCTCCTGTTTAGATCCACTACGAGGAATGGGCTAAACTTTATCTCATGGATCCCAACAAAATCTTAGTACCGGTTTATTCATTCACGAACGGATCGGAGTACTCCAAAGTTGACTAGGATCCAAGGAGAACCGGCAGAACCGACCGGTAAATGGAACGGGACCAAAAAGGCCGGCCGGATATCGCACGGAAACGAGTGATGACGAGCTGAGGAGCCGAGGAATGAAATGGGCTATCAAGTCAAGGAAGACGATGCAGGGTTGGCGTGGCGACGAGGTCAAGCCCAGCTAGCTGATGACAGTGACCACGACGAAAGTTCACTGCCGTATGCACGTCGTCACATGTTTTTATGACCACGTAAGTGCATTCATCCTGCTGTCAACGTCCATCTTGGCGAATCAGCCACCGAGTGTCGTTTTAACAGCTACTTACTTTGGTGCCATCCTATGTTTAAACTTTGGCCATCAATACAAACTAGTGCCTGATTGAACAACAGGGGTGTGGTAATGAAACAAGATTTCTTTCCACGGTTGTTGCTATTTTTTTATATATATCTTGAAACAAAATTTCAGATACAGATCTGAATATTGCAGTAATACTAATTGGACCATTCCAATTTCCGATCCCCGTTGGGATATATATTCAGCGAATTTCAAACAGATGTGTTTTTCTTCTTGTTCCTAAACTTACAGAACGGAGTACATTTTTAAGTTCATGAAAAACATATCAAATTCCTTTGCGAATAAAAGCATACTTTAACTAATAGTTTAAACAAATACCACAGTATACGATGAATAAGACATAAAGACCAATATTTCAAACAAATATATGGTTCATACTTAAAAAAAATCATGAGTTAGATAAGTAGAAATATGTTTTAAAGTGTTACCAGGCTAATAAATATTTCAATCAAATATCTTGTTAGATGGCTAAGAAATGTGGCTATTAGATATATACTCGCTCCATTATAGAAAACTTAATAACTTAATGTTTTAGGATTCAAAAAATATCCCCAAAAAACTTGATTTTTTTATCACTTGGACATACTGGATTGGATCATATCAGTTTGAGATTGCGGCATGCATAAGTCCATGCATTCCTTTTAATTAGCGAGTTATTCCTTAATTACTGTGGATCACCTACAACAAATAGCGCTACATAGGTCATTCCCGTTGATCATTAAATCTGTCAAAAAAATTCTAAGACATAATTTTTTCTAGGACAGAGGGAGTAACAATTATTTTAGATGATATTATCCAGTTTCATAGGCAATTTCAGTTTGTTTCCATGTCCATGTCCACATTGATATTTGAAAAAAATGAATTTGGATACACATACGAGTCCATTTGTTAAATGGAACCAAATGCTTTGTGAGTGCGAGGAAATAACGAGGAGCAAGCAATAAGCACCGGGTAGCACAGGCAGAATGATGGGCCTTGGGCCAATGACAAAGGCCGACGCAACGCTACATACAACAGAGATAGGAAACCAGACGACTAAAATAAGGCCGGCCCACGAGGTTTGCTGGACAGAGTCTGTGACTGTGACGCACAATCATATACGCTCACACAGCATCTACGCCCAAATGACCCTAGTATGTACAAATTACATTCAATCTTATACATGGCTATACTCCGATCTATGAACCAATGAGTTAATCAAATACTACAACTGATTTCATCTCTTCAACCTTGCAATTGCGAAAGGGCCTAGCCTAGTGGTTACAGAGCTGGTTGTGTTTCTTGTGGTGGAACCTGTCCACCCAGGTTTAAGTCCCTCGACTTGACACGGGTGCTCGCATTTTCCTGGATGCGAGGCGCCTGTGGTGACTTTATCAACCTCGAGATTTGCCTGTCCAACTCAGTTCTTCGGAGGTGCTCATAAGGGTAGGTGAAAGGCCCTTGTTTGATTTTGGTAATTGAGTGACCAAAGAAATTATCTAGTATGTGGTTATGTCAGATACACAGAAAATTAGTCCACATTTACATATGTGATGAAGGAGCTTATTGCATATGAGACATGACATGGAGTCATGTGACTAAGGTGGAGAAGATCAAGACAAGACTTGACTTGACGGACCGGTTGCAAGCGTGAAGGGCAAGTTAGAGACTTTGAAGCGATGAACCGCGTAGCGGTGAAGCTTGAGCAAGACTTGTCGTCGATGGACGAAGACAACGACGAAGAGCAAGTGAGGTCAAGATCGATGAACCAATAAGGTCACGTGATGATATGAAGTGGATCATATCTTATTTGTTGATCGTGTTGGTGCATGTGTTGCATCGACATTGGAGGAGATGAAATAGAACGTGCAAGGCAAAGGTATAACCTATAGGGCATTTCATTTCATCGGTCATAGGTTGAATAGAGAAGTGCTTGACCGGATTTAGGATAGATAGTCATACTATAAAGAGGAGAAATCTTTTAGTTGCAACGATTATCTAGTGCATATACTTAGCGCTTAGTGACGTGGTGAGGTGCATGAGAAAGCCCTAGAAAAATCTTTGTGAAAATACTAACTCAAGTACTAATATGATTTGTGCCCCGTTTGGATGTAGATATTGAGGTGTGAAATTTGGAATTGGAATTGAGTTTTTCCAATTCTGCTGTTTGGATGTCTTTGGCATTGCGAGATGGCATTAACCCCTCAATACCAAGGCATTCGACTACAACTAAAACTGTTCCCCTTCAATACCGAGGCAAACCCCTCTGTATTGGATAGAATCCAGAGCAATGAAGAGGTATAGGAGGAGGACGGAGGAGATGCGAAGAGTTCCGACCACCACTGGCGCCACCAGAGTCTGGACCACCACCGCCGTAGCCGCAACCAGAGGTCCCCACCACCATCGCCGCAACCAGAGTCTCGACGCCACCACCAGAGGTTCCTTGCCAACTCCCAATGGGAGAGCTCGCACGAGGAGGACAGAGGAGACGCGAAGAGCTCGCGTGGTGGGAGAGCTCACGTGGGATCCGTCGAGGACGAGCACTTCTTCTCAAGTCCAGCCACCGCCAAGTGGATCGATGGGGAGCAGCAGCGAGGAGTGTCGGGATCGCCTTCTTCTCAAGTCTAGCCTTCTTCCTCAAGTCCGACCACCGCCAAGTGCCGAGATCCCCTTCTTCCTTAAGTCCTCAAGTGTTGGATCCCCTTCTTCCTCAATTCTGGGCACCGTCTAGTGTGGGAATCCCCTTCTTTCTCAAGTCCAACAGCAGCAGGGAGTGGAGTGCGGCGGTAGCACCAGCACCGGTAGTAGGCGCGGGTCTCGGCACTGGTCCAGGAAGTGGAGTGCGGCGGTGGGTTCTACAGGAGCATTACGGGGTGGGGGAAGGAGTCAATTCAATTCAACAAGATGTACATCCAAACATTTATTTGGTATTTGCCATGTCCTTAGATTCCAAATAACAATTTCATGTACATCTAAACATCTGATTTCGTATTGTAGCCCATTTCCAATACTACTCTAATTTGGCATTGGAACCCAATTCAATGCCAGGCATCTAATATCTACATCCAAACGGACCCTTAGTATTTTTGGAGGAGTTAGTACCTTGTTTAAAGGATGAAAAAGGAGTGGTCTGAAGCTGCTGAGCTAGATTTTTCAGAGAAGTGCTGCTGTGCGCTTGGGCTGCTTGAGTGTACATGGCTGTGCTGCGTTGGCCTAGGAGCTGAGGGCGCTGTGGGCTAGCCTGTCAGCTTCTGGTGGCGCGCAGCTACTGAGGTGTGCTGTGGCAGCATGGGCCGTCCTGGCGCGGTGTGGGCCGGCCCGTCGGAGAGTGAAGGCCCAGCCCGGCTTGCAGGCGTGGGAGTAGAGTGTTCACCCTGGGCGCTTTTTCACCAAAAACTGAACACCGAACCGAATAGTCGATAGTTCGGTTTTTCGGTTCGGTTTTGGTTTCCAGTTCTATGAAGTTCGGTGTTCAGCTTCGGCTTCGGTTTCTATGCCATATCGAACCGAAGTACCGAGAAACCAAGAAACTCTCATAAGGCAGGCTAAGGCCATGAGCGCTGAGCGTCAGCCCACCAGGCACCGACCCACTGCCCACCAGCCCACCACCGCTAGTCCACCATGGCACCCCGCACCTACACCACTTCACTTCCCCCGCATCGAATCGAGTCGCACCGCACGTCCACAAGCAAAGCCTCGCACTCTCGCTCCTAACCCTAACCCTTCGGAGGCGCGGCAAGCGGCTGGCGGTGCACCTAGCTGGCCAGGGCGCCAGGCGGCCAGCAGCGGCGGCGCCACCATCTGTGACAGAACCGCCCAATTTATACAAGATCAAGTACGGTTGTCCCCGCTAACACGTTGACACACCCATACTTTCACTCATATAAACCTGGTAGTCCGCCGAGTGTCCCGAAAGACCTCGGTAAATCAACATCACAACCAAGATCGCGTGATTAAGCAAATACACATCACATATATCAGGTTGCAGCGGAAATAATATTACAAAGGGGTTAACAAATAATAGTACAAGTTTGGGTTTCAAAACCGCTTAGTGAAAACAACATAGCTTTCAAATGATTACATTAATATAAGTTCCAAATATATTGCTAGCATAGTGACATCATCCGACAAAAGCATATAGATGAGAAGTAAGTATAGAATCACCGAGCCCACCGGTGGTTAGCCACCATCATCAACAGGTCGAGAACATCACCTGCAACAAGGTGGGATAAACCCTGAGTACTCGAATGTACTCAGCCAGACTTACCCGTCGTAAACCAGAAATAAAGTGACACCAAGGATTATGCAAGGCTTTCTTTAGTGGGCTAGCTGACTTATTTGTGAAAAGCGTAAGCTATCATGAAGAAACCATTTTAAGTACTTTGCATCATCTTTATTATGACCTATCCATCTAGGTAAGCACCTGTACTATAGCAATCACTTGATTAACCAATAACATCCAGTTACCAATTTAGATTTAGCATATCCCATACCATCCAGATAACCATCATTGTTCCATAATAATTACTACGATGAAGTAACTCGAGTCAAGTGCTCACTATCCAGGAGCGATGGCGATTCGAATCGATTCCTAACCAGCTGGTGATTTATTCCTTACATAAACCTCACTCACCCGCTAAAGTGAGATATTGATCACCGAGTCAACTTTCCAGGAATCTCGAGTTTGCCAAGAACCACATGTACCCGGGGGCCGACTGACTGCACTTTGGTCTTATCATCTCGCCCCCGTGTCCTACCACACCTGCTCCGGCACAGTGCGTTGCGGGCAATCTACTCAGCCCGAAAAATCTCCCAGCTTCGCGGTCGGAAGGTACTTTATCCGGCCAGCTAAATGTAAGGCATGCGTTCAACATGACTCGAGGCCCAACAACGGTCAGTCCTTAATCGACACAGACGGAAACTAACAGCACCCCAGAACCCTGTCTGGTTGCCTCCAACTTTTTCTGTCCGGTCTCCAATTATCCATCACACATGGTTAATTCCAGGATATCATTCTTTCCATAGCTAAATTCTTCTAGTAACCACCTATAAATGTAGGTGACCGGATATCACCGATCGCTACCGGTCTAAGCAAGGCTAAGCAGTTATTCGATCCTGACCCAACAGGGTAAAAAGGTAATAAGGTAGGCAAGGATAGTAATAAATGCATCAACGGTTTCAATCAACTCCTATAACTTAATGCAACAATATATAACTCATATATAGAAAGAATTGCTTTTATAAATTAGGAGACTTATAATGCTCCGGGGCTTGCCTGGGATCCGACATAAGTCAGTTCAGTTAACTTGCACCACCCTGGTGACATCTCCGGTTCTAGCACATGCTTAGTCCTTCCATCTTCGGAATAGATTCACCAAACCAAATCTTCAAATTTGGCTCCACATCACGTCCTTCACGTGGTTCATCTAGCGTACCTAGATGAGATGCAATATGCAAGTGCATAAATATGAAGAATAGTACCATGAGACACATCACAAAATAGTAAGCAAGACAAGCATAGTTTACACTAACACACTTAAGTACTTTGCGATGCTTAACTTAAACATCACACAATCTATCATGCTAAGATGGCAAAGAAGACGACAACACCAATCATGACACAAGTTTCCCAAGATCTCAAGTGCTCTAACTCAGTCATCATTCAAGGCATACGTCACACTTAACAATATACAAGCAAGCACTATAATTGGAATCTGCCAATTTCTGGACATGCAAACAGCAGCTACAAGATTTAGCTATAACTGGAGTTACATAAATCCAAATGACTTGCAAGAAGACATTATGGAAAGCTTATGAAATTTTATATAATTCATCTTTAATCATCTTAGCATGATTCTCAAGTTAACTAAGTCAAATATATCCATTTACAGAAACTGGTCCTCAATTGACAGAAAACAGCCATTTCTGAAACCCAACTTTAAACAGCTGTAACTCTTAAACTACTTGGCCAAATGACACCAAATTTTAATAGAAGCTAGATACATGAATTATCTACAACTTTTGTATAAACAAGTTTCACAACAAAGCACATTATCATGAAGAACTTTGCTAAGTTCCCAGATCTGTCCATAAACCACATCGGCAAGAAAATAATTATTAACTTATGTTGCAAATACATAATTGGGCAAAACCAACTTTACCAACATGTCACACATGACTAAAGAACACCAGAAAACCTAGTTTCCATGACCAAATAAATTCTTTTAATGCATTTCTTAATTTATTTTAGATAACAAGGTGACTTAATGAACATATACCAAAAGTGCACAATAACTTCTACAAAAATTACAGTGGCTCACATATCCTCTCAATAGTCTACTGTACAAATTTCACTCCATTTGGATATGTATAGCAACCTCTATGAAAAAGACAAGTTGCTAAAGCAAGAATTCATGGGAGAGCAAGATAAACCAATAACTCACTCATACTTCATCCAATACTCATGAAATTTTTACCACACATCAACTATCACATGAGTAGCATGCCACAAAAATTTCACTTTATTTGGAGCCCTAGATCCACAGTTATGAAAAATAACAAATTCAACTAGCATTACAATCTTACTGCATAAATCTATTTTTACCGCAAATTATTTAAACTAAAACATGCCATATTATAGATCCACTGCATAGACAATTTCACAAGGATTCCAAAAAGTCCTCATTTACTATTTTACGAATTTTCTACGATTTACTATGAATTTCCAAAGTTCCTGCAAAATAATTACAAACCAGTCCTTACGGCACTATTCACATGAGTCTATGACATTGCAGCTAGGCCCTTGACTTTCGTCGAATTGTCGCACGAGGTCCTTGACGGGGTGGAGAACAGAGGAGGCCAGTGGCCGGCCGGTGGCCGATTTTGGCTGGCTGGAGAGGCGTCGGCGGCCACAGAGAGGCGTGCAGGGGCTTGGCCGTGGACCGCCGTGGCCGCGCCTGGCCCTGGCCTTGGCCGGCTGCAGCCAGCAGCGGCGCCGCAATAGAGCCTCGCCAGGCCAGCGTTGCGGGCAGCGGCAGCTGTCTGTAGGTGACCGCGCGACCGAGGAGACGGCGCAGAGGAGCAACGCGAGGCCAGGAAGAGGAGGACAAAGTTGGTTGGGGCGGCAGGGTGATGGTTGCTGGTCGGCCATGGAGCTCCACACCTTGTCCATGGTGGCCGCTCGAACAGGAGAGCGGAGAGAGGCGCTGGGGTGCAGAGGGAGTGGGGAGGCGAGTGAGGAATGAGAGGAGGCTCTGGCGTCCATTCAAGAGAGCGCAGAGGCGCTGGGACACACGTTGGCATGGAGCAGGGAGGTGGGGCGCGAGCTCGGCAATGGTGGCCACGTCCACGGACACGCGGCGTCCTTTGAGGCATTCTACCGAGCACGTGGCGGGCGACGGTATGACCGACGTGGGGAGCCGATTTGGGCCGCTTCCGGGCTGAATCAGACCTTGGGCCAAAAACGAAGTTTGCTCACCTCGGACTGTTCTACATTTCTCATTTAAGGAGCCAAGTCATTAGAGCTCTGGATCAGCGGGTAATTAGGCTCCAAGTTAATAGTGTCGACGCATTGACGGCGATGAACAAAAGCCCCAAATTGAGGGTCAAAACGAAGTCCAACAAGTGCCATCTTTATACATGCTCATCTCCATCATGTACACTCCAACTTTTATCTTTGGACCAAGTTGAGTTGCTTAATGAATTTCAGAGAACGCGAGACGTCAATGCCGATGTCGATGAATTCTAGACTTAGAATATTTCTAAGTGCTGAAATCAGCAGCAAATTTGATCTTGTGACCTCGATTTGACTTACTTCCAAGATGATCTAGCTCTTAGTCCAAAAACAAAGTTTGTTCTACATGATATGGACTACAACTTTCATTTAAGGTCTAACCTCAAAACTGGTATAGAACCTGCTGTTCTACTTTGACCAAAGTAGGATCACGATGAAGCTTAAATTATCCTTTTTGATCCATTGGAGCATTTTCTTGGCATTTGCCCAACATGAACCTTTCATGACTTTTGTTGTAGAGTTCATCTAAAGTCATTTTGGCAAGGTTGCAAGATTTAGTTGACATCTCATGTTCTCATTCACTTAATAGTGCAATTCAAGCACTTCGCAAAGTCATTCCAATAAGGATATAACTTATCATTTCATGTGACTTTTTGATTCCAAACTTCATGAAACTTTTCGAGTGTCCAATATAGATGGGTATTGATGTGAGACACATGAAGATATCCCAATCACACCACCCAAGCATATATCTTGAAAAGGGGTCTATAGGCGAGCAAAAGGTGCAATATCCAAGTTTAGGTTGGGGCTCGTTTCTATAGGTTTGACCTTGACATCTTCATCATCACTTAATATACCATGTTTTAGCTCAAACCCATTGCTTAACTGGTGGCAAACACCTGGGGTGTTACACCATCGACCATCGTCAAGCTCCTCAACCATGGCTGCAAGAACAGAGCAGTCCTCTAATGTAAGTCTTTAGTTCTTCTTGTTCTTGCTTAATGCCTAATAGATCCAGATGCCTATTGGTTGCTTTGTGACAATGCGAGTTGATTAGTTAGTTAGTTAGTTTGTACCCTGACTAAGTACCTAGATGGCTGGTTTTTGTTTTGATGTCTTGTAGATGGGGGACACTAAAGAAACAGTGGCGCATCTGAATGTTCAAGTGAATGAGAGTGAAGTTGTAAATGGGGAGAATGGCAAGCAGGATGAGCAGTAGTAGTCCAAGGATGGAGAGGAAGTGGGAGATGAGGAAAGCAAGAAAAGGAAGCCCATGGTTCCAAGATCAGATGTTTGGGAACACTTCAGCAAGATCAAACTTGATAATGGGGAGGAGAGAGCCAAGTGCAAGTACTGCGGCAAGCAACTCCGCTGTGACACAAAGTTAAATGGTACGTCCTCCATGAAGGCTCATTTGAAAATCTGCAAGAAGAATCCTCACAAACCTGTAGTAGATAATCAAGGTACTTTACAACTACAACCTAGCCCTAGCAATAGTAGTGTTGGTACTCTATCTACTTGGAAATTTGATCCTGAGGAGTTAAGGAGGAGTTTTGTTGAGATGATAATAGAAGATGAGCAACCTTTTGTGTTATCTGAACGTTCTGGCCTTAGAAAGTTTATGTCAAAAGCATGCCCATGTTTTGTTTTGCCATCTAGAAGAACAATCACTAGAGCTTGTGTGAAAGTGTTTGATGATGAGAGAGAAAAACTTAGGAAATTTTTGAAAGACAACTGTGAAAGAGTTAGCCTAACAATAGACACATGGACGGCTAAGAACAGTCATAATTACATGTGTGTTACAACACATTTTATTGATAATGAGTGAAATTTGCACAAAAAGATTATTGGTTTTTTCTTGGTTAAGGGCCATAGGGGGGGAGGACATTGGAAAATCTTTAGAGAATTGCTTGGCTGACTGGGGAATTGAGAATGTTTTTACAATAGTAGTAGACAATACTAGTGCAAACAACACTGCAATTAAGTACATGCAGAGGGTCCTGAATGAATCAAAAGGCTGCGTTGCTGAAGGAGAGTACCTTCATATGAGGTGTTTGCACATATTATCAACCTGATAGTAGGTGATGGGCTGAAAGAATTTGATAAATCAATCGCTCATGTTCGGGCTGCTGTTAAGTATGTTAGGAGTGGACCATCTATGTTGGTAAAGTTCAAGAAATATGCCGAGTTAGCAAAGGTTCAGACCAAAGCATTTTCAACCTAGATGTCTGCACTAGGTGGAACTCAACTTACCTGATGCTACAAACTGCACAAGAGTATGAAAAGGCCTTTGAAAGGTATAGTGATGAAGACCCATACTATAGTCTAGAGTTAGAGAGTGAGAAAGCACCAGGAGTTCCAATCAAATCAGATTGGGAAAAGGCAAGGAAAATGGCTCAATTTCTTAAATACTTCGATGAGCTGACCCTCCGTGTCTCTGCCACAAGTCGCCCAACATCTCACACATACTTTCATGAGATTGCTGATGTTTTGGTTCTGCTGAGACAATGGTGTCACAGTGAAGATACATTATGTAAGGAAATGGGCTAGAAAATGTTAGTGAAGTATTACAAATATTAGGGAGAGAAGTATGGAGAAAGGCCGGAGGATAGAGAGAAGAGAGGAGAGAAAGACAAGGAGGATCAATTGCTTAACATTGTTATTTTTTTCTGTGTTGGTATTGATCCTCGGTTCAAACTTTCTAACTATGTCAAGATGGCAACTATGGTAATGTTTGGTGATGAAATAGGTCAGAAACTATGGGCAGCAGTTAACACTTATTTTCGTGCTTTGTTTGAGGAGTACAGAGAACTGTATGCTCCATCTCCAAGTGATAAGGTGCCTGCTGAAACTCAAGAGACACCAGAATTTTGTTCTGGATTGATGAGCTCCATAATTGCACAACAGATGAGCAATAAGGGGAGTGCCAATACCACTGTGAAGTCTGAACTAGACAAGTACCTTTCAGAAGATAATGAGGATCTTAGTAAAAGTTTTGACATTATGATATGGTGGAAGAACAATGCTACTAGATTTCCCATAATGTCTCGTATGGGCCGTGATCTTCTGGCAATTCCTATCTCAACAGTAGCCTCTGAGTCAGCCTTCAGTTCAGGTGGAAGAACACTTGATGATTTTAGGACATCACTCACACCAACAATAGTTGAGCGGCTCGTTTGTATAAATGATTGGCTTCGTGGAAACAACTACATCAGTGTTGAAGAGGACACAGAAGCATTGGCCAAGCTTGAGGAAGGTAATTTTTAATGCTAAGTCTAAGTTGTTATCATTTCTATTGTTTATCTTGATAGCTTACTGCAGTAACATGACTACACTGAGTACTAACTAAAACATAATCACTTATTGTAGAAATTGGTACCCTGGCCATTTCTAAGGATAGCACTACTGCTACTGCATCTTCATAATTGTAAGTTGGTTAGCTGAACGCCTGGACATATCCTGGTGGCACCATGGAGCATTGTTCTCTTGCTGTCGTTGATGCCTGTTGGCTGGAACCTGTTTTTTTTTCTATTGTTTATCAAAACTGATGGAGTACTGTGGTTTATTATCAAGAATGAACTGCAAATTTATAATATTTAATTTGAGCATTGAATTGTTAAGTTTGTAATAGTCTTGAGTGTTCAAATAATATACTGTGCTGTGCAAGTTTGTACTGTGCTGTGCTGTCAGTTCTAAATCATGTCTGATGTTTTCTTGCATCGGTTTATTTGGTTTGAACCGAAAAAACGAACTAAAAAACCGAATCAAAATTGGTCGGTTTTTAGAGTTTTAGCAAACCGATTAGGAGTCATTTTCTGAAAACCAAATTTTTGGAAAACCGAACAAACCGAATTGAACCGTTGCTTAAAACCGAACGGCCAGGCTGATAGAGCGTGCCGCGGCGCTGGGAGCGTGGTCGCGCATCGACCAAACGGAAGAAGGAGCCGAGCCCGGGACGGGGGCGCTCGTGGCCTCCCTTTCTCTCCTCCTGCCCGCGTGGGGACCGCTGGCTTGGCATGCATGCTCTGTTTCCCTGCCGTTGCCGCTCGGGTCTTTCCCGTTTGCATGCGCTTTGACTGGGCGCTCGTTACGGCTTGGAGACGCCGTTTGCATGCATGCCATGGCCAGGGAGCGCCTGCCTATTTCTAGCTTGCGCGGCCCGCGCCAGGAATAGGCAGGGAGGCATGCAGCCGGCAGCCTGTGCGTCGAGTAAATGGAGGCCTGCCCTGTTTGACTTTGGCGCGTGTGTAGCTGCCGTTCGACCGCGTCAAGAGAGAAAAGCCGAGCCGTTTCTACACGTTGGGAGCAGCGGGACCGACGTTGTCAGAGGGTCAGGGAGCCGGTCCTTGTGGCCAGGCGCTGGCCGGCTGGGGTAAAAGGGGTGGCCTCTTCCCTTCTTCCCCATCTAGCTGATTCCCCATTCTTACATGTGAAGCTAGGGTTCTTCCTCCTCTCCTCTCTCCCCCATGGTTTGAGCTGAAATTTCTAGGAGATTGAGAGCCTTATGTGGGTGTGCATAAGAGGTTGAAGATCCATCTCCTCCCCTTTCTCTCCCTTTCAAGCTTGGTGCTAATTTGAGTGAGGGATTGAGAGCCTAGTGTGTGCATTCGGGATTTGTATTTGGTGGCATTAGAAAATCTTTGTGATTGAAGATTTCTTGTTACTCTTGGTGATTGCCAACACCTAGACGCCTTGGTGGATTGTCTCCATTGTGAAGCCCGCTTGGTGATTGTGCGGCGCTCCGGAGAAGTGCTTTGTGAGGGGTGTTGTGCTTGCCCCGCGGGAGATCGCGAAGAACAACTCTAGTAGAGCGAGACGCAAAGGGCGACAAGTGGTCCGGCCGTGTCAAGTGTTAGAGCTTGTGGTAAGCACTCCATGTGGGAGAGTGTGACTTGCAGGTCACCACTAGCAAGAGGACCGGCGGCAACCTTGGAGCTTGTCTCAACGGGGACTAGCTTGTTGGCAAACAAGTGAACCTCGGGATAAAAATCATCGTGTCGGGTTCATAAACCCAGAGTTCCTCATGGATTGGCTTCCCATCAAAGGTTCGACCCGACAGACAACATTATGAATGACGAGCAACTCCTGGGCCGGCCCAAACACCTAAACGACAGGCTAGAAGGACGATCCAATCTCCGACCGGAAGGCCTCGCTAAGGAGGAACAATGCTCGCTTCTGACTCCGGCCCGCCTCTCCGACCGGAAGGCCTGGCCAAAGAGGAACAACGCTCGCTTTCGACTTCGGCCCACCTCTCCGACTAGAAGGCCTAGACAAACACCTCTTCCGACTCCGACCCGCGTCTCCAATCGGAGATACACCGAACCTCTGCTTACAGCTCTTCTCCGACTGGCACAGTCGGAGCCAACCGGGACCAACCGACCTGGGGCACCCGCTCGGTGAGGACCAGGAAACGGGTGGAGCAAGTAAGGTAGGACGATCAAAGTCAATAGCAATACCGAGGACCGTACCCTGCGGACCTGTAGGACGACACCAATAGGACATGTCAGAAGAGTGCCCTGCAACCCTCCAGGCATGTCAGAACGCAAGTAGTGTTGTGGGCGCCCGCAAACTCCCATACCAGAAGAAGATGACACAACTGCCCACATGCATCTGACATTAACAGTGTTATGGGAGCCTACAATCATCTTATACCCAATGACGTGGGTAACAAGACTTAACATACGTACTCTCTCTCTCTTTCACTTGTAAGGCCATCCCCTTCATCTATAAAAGGGGGTACGTTCTCTCCCAAAGAGGGGGATCAGTCAACAACTCGAACAACATACACAACAGGAGAACCACTAGGTTCAAACCTCGAGCACATGCTCAAACACTTAGCACATAGCGGAGCTCCCGTCACTCTCGGCCCTTCAGATCAGAGTCCGATTGGACCTCTTGTACCCCCATCTTTCTCCCTTTCGTTTGTAACCCCCACAGTAAACTTCAAGCACCTGGGCTCAGGAATAAAGTCACCGACTGACTCAAACTGAACGTAGGGCACGTTGCCTGAACCAGTATAAACCCTGTGTCATTGAGTGCTAGGCCACATCCGATCACAACGTACAGCAAAACTATAAATATTTACGTGTTGGTCACTTTCTGCACCGACACATCGTGTCAACCTTGTTCATCTTGTTGGTTTGCAATTCCCTTACACGAGCTTGTATTTACTTATTCATATATTATGCTTGTGTAGTTGCTCTTGTATTTAGTTAGCTTGTGTACCTTGCTAGTTACTTTCTTGCTTGTGTAGTATAGAAGTAGCTCCCTTGCGTAACTAATTTTGCTTGCGTAGCCTTGTTAGTTACTTTGCTTAGTTTGTGTAGTTAAGTAATTTGAGCTCTCTAATTTAGCTTATATAGCCTTGTTATTGAGCATTGCTAGTGAGCTTAAGAGCTTCGTGCTTTTGCTTACTAGATTGTGTAGGAGCTCCCCCATTACTTGAAGTACTAGATGCATAGGTTTGTATGACCTTGTTTTTAGAATTGGTTAGGTGAGCTCTAGCTAGCCTGGAACCTTTGTTACTTAATTAGGATCTTTTTATAAGGTGCTTGAGATCATAGATAGAGGGGTGTAGTCTTAGCTAGACCGTTAGTTTTAATTCCGCATTTTTCTCGGTTAGCTGGCTAATTTTAGAAAGGGCTATTCATCCCCCTATAGTCCGTTATCTCGACCCTACTGTAGGGTGTACGTGTGTGTGTTCACAGGCATAGAGGTGAGTTTACACACTGTTAGTATTTGCGTTGTACTGTATAATTCTCAAAACAAAAACCTTGCTATCAGTATTTGTTTTGAATTCTCGTTAACATAGGTGAGTATACGCAGTCAAAAGAGATGTTTATATCTAATAAACTATGGAAAAAGCACAACATCTTTGAATGCTAAGGCCAATTTAAACGGTGATCATATTTGGATCAGTTGATGAGATAAACGAGGAAACGTTCAAACCAATTTAAGGGACGCGGGCACAGGATCTGCTGTGTCGGCACGAACGTGGCGGCTACGGGCGTGCGGTGGGCTACAGACATAGACGCGGCGCACGGGGTGGCAGGGGGGTTGGGCGCGGAGTAGGCGGGCTCACCGGTGGGCTTCGGAATGGGCTTGCTGGTGGGCTTTTGTTTTTATATTTTTTAATTGATTTTCAGGGGCGGACACAGGAACCGCATAGGAAAAAAGCCATTAATTGCGACCTTTAGACCACGTCCGCCTCGGAAAATAAAAAGGCCCACCTGTAATAAGATTATTGTAGTAGCGAAACAAACTCCAAGGATCCAGAAATGCAAATTGGGACTTTGGGGACCTATCTGACACTTGAAGATAAGTTCAGGGACCTAAAGTGAATTTCATTTTTTAATTGTTCTGTCTATATTTTATATTTCCCTGTCGGTAGTTGCACCATTCGGAATATTCCCATTTCCAATAGTGGCGGTGTGGTTGTGACATGGAGGGTTTTGCACGAGCCTTAGAATCCTGAAATGTCCGGGACAAATTGCGGAACTTGCAACCTGTAATGCCACGAGCCCACGACCATATGGTGCCGGCTCCGGCATGAGAATTAGTTTTTTAAAAAATATTTCTTGTAGCAGCTGAAAATTAATTTTGGGGGGTTCAGGACACTTCCAAACCCACCCTATTAAGGTCCTATTTCTACAATCAGTTCTATAAGGGCACTTTCGAGAGCAATTCCCGAAAATATATTGGGGCCATCTTTAAAAAACCTAATTAGTATTGTGGGGTGTGAGTCCACCCAAAGAGACTCATGCTTTCATGCTAGCTTAAAAACAGTTCTCTAGAAAAGACTTTACTCATCCACTCCAAATATAAAAAAGAACTCTACAAACCTCATGCAAAACTGATGCGTTGAGTAAACACGTAGTTTGCATGACTTTCCAAAGGAAAAAAAAACATTGCAGCGTTCCATATATAATGGCCACAAGAGCACCATTTGCCCACCACTATTAAACAACCACTGCTTCCCTCTCAAGGGAGGCTCAACGAGACACTCTGCTCTGAACACTCTGCTCTTGTCACATATTTGTAGGAAACAAAAGAATGATGTTGGAAACTACAACTCAACTTTGATGAACTTTGGAAATAATTTTTATCTAGATTGCATTTATTGAGTTTTCATAGAAATACCCCATAATTTGGTATAATCAAGAATGAACTTTTGACCTGTGTGCAAAACGAACAGATTATTCCTTTCATCATGTTGGTTGTAAAATGTGTGCTCAAACAAATAGAATATGTAGGGGTAACCGCCATCCTAGTTAGAATTGGGCAATGTCTTGTTCACCCAGTTATATTAGGTACAATGAAGAGACTAATGGCATGAGGTACATCTCAAATAATGAAGTACTTGTTAGAGTTTGGCAAAAAGATAAATTGTGTATGCATTGGTCCCTTTGCAAATAATTTGTTTTTGTCAATTTTGTAGGAAATCCATTCTAAGGCACAACTGTCTACAAACTGTAAGGAAAAATTTAACCTTTCAGTTCCACATATCAAATATGCTCAGCCAAAGTCAGACAAATCAGAGTAAAAAATTACAAATATACGAGCTGTGTGGAGCTAATCTGCATAATGATTTAGATAAAACTTTGTCTTGGACAATGCCCGTGTGACTTCGCGATCTTCAACAGATCCTAAAAACATTGAGAGGGTTTACGAAGAAGCTTAGGGATGTCTTTAAGCATGGAGATCAATTAATTGAATATGGAACATCACTATGACTATATGTAATAGGGTTTAAATATCATTTTTCACATGCTTACAAACTTATCTGTTACTTTGTAGATGAATCGTAAATTGACTCCAAAAGAAGAACGAGATGGGAAAAAGCCTAAGAACCTTGAGCGACATCTTCAAGATTCTTGTTCAAAATTATTTTGTACTGTCCAAATGCTAGTGGCAGAACTAGATTTACAATATTGAAGGCCGTTATGGTATTTCCAACCTTGTCTCACGTTTCGCTTTTTGGGCATATTAGGAAGGATACATTATCTTTTGTTTGCTCCGAATTTAAGGCAATAGGAATTTAAATGGATTTGCAGACAACCAGAATTTAGATGGGGAGATTCGATAGGGACTAATGGATACCATAGAAGCTGTTGGTGGGATACTCTTTGTTGTTAAAATCAATTTTTGACTGTTGCAAGTCAACTTTAAGTGTCTACAGTCTGTATAAAATTCTGAAAACTTAGATGGCTTCAAGTGGTTATGGGTCGTCTGCGAGCTAGTTACGTGAGAACAAAGTGTATATATATTTTTTTTTGATGAAATTAATGCTCCAGCTCAAAGCTTATTTGCATGGGGTTTTCTTTTTATTGTGGGTATTATAACATGATGAAGCAGGATATTGGCATTGGGCAATAATGAATTCTAATCATGCGTTCAATGAATTTACAATTGTACATTCCCTTACTGTTACTAATGATCCACAACATATTGTTTTTTTTGTGACTACAGATAACAAAGGACTAGAAGAACGTTGAAAGAGTTTTTGGGTCTGATATCAACAATGACAGCTTACTAGCTATTCATGCATGTATGCTTTCTCTTTAATAAAGGTTTATCCACTATTCGATTTTCTATTTATTAGATTAGATAATTTTCGAGCTTAAAAGAAGGATGAGCATTTTTTGACATAGGAATCGATCTGTTGGTGAGAAACCTTGGATACAAGATCATCATTTTTGCGAGCTTAAAAGACGCATAGACATTTTCCAGTATTTGTCCCCGTTTAATAAGTAGTAGTAGTTTTTTTTTTCTTTTGAAAAGGAAGTAGTAGTAGTTAAAGGAGGTGGTTTGTGTACTCCCTGTTTGTGGTAACAGAAGCACGTAATGATGTGAGCTCCGATCCAATGTGCTGCGTATTTTGTATTTGACGGATATAACTGGACGTTTTGATGTCTTTCTGGTTAGCTTCATGCCATTTCTCCTCTTGTGAAATTTTTTGAGTGGTGCTCTCTGCGCTTGCCACGCGGTATGTCGTCTCTCTTCTTTATTTAATTTCTTGCATTTTGAGATCATTGTGTCCCCTGCAGTGAAGTTCCCAAGTCCCAACTGTCAAATGCAGTGGCATGATCCCCACCACGTTTTGATTGTTTTGAATCGATATAGTCCGTACCATTTTTACATGTACAACAAAAGACAATGAAATAAATAAAAATAAACAGTAAACATGATATTCAAACGGTTAATATGCATGATATCGATCAAGTGGACAAGCACGTCATAGGACATAAAATTTTTGGAAATGCTTTGATCCGAGCGTCAGACGCTTTTCCAGAGTATTGGAGGGACATGGGGCCAATCAACCTCCCTTCTACTCCCATCCAACTAACACCACCCCCGTTCTCTTATCCACTCAATTAATCATGATCTATCGGTTTGGCATGCTGGAATGGTTCCAATTTTTGTTGCTTGAAACATAAGAATCGCTGCCAAACCAAAATGCGTGTAGTGTTTCATTCCAGAAACGGTGAGAAAGAGTTCTCTTTTTTACACTATGAAGATGAATCCGCTCAATTCTAGTTTCGCACGAGAAACGGATCGATGCTTCCTTATTAGCCCGTTCTACCCCTGACCACCCTTTGCTTTCTCATGTTCCAGACAGCGGCGGATCTAGAAAATATTTTAGGGGGGACTGAATAACACTGCTGCTCGATCTTAAGTCTCAGCCCTCCCTACACTATAGAACTGTGCCTAAAAATTCATAGAAGCTATACAGTAATTTGCACTGCTTCGGTTTGGATAGGGGGGGCTTGAGCCCCCCGCCCCACTGCTGGATCCGCCCCTGGTTCCAGAGGTGGTGGCGTTCTATGAACTCCCATCCGCGGCCATGAAGGCACGTGGCAACCTCCTCTTCCGACACTGGCTTGGGCACAGAGAAGAGAGAGAGAGACAGAGCAACAATGACTGACGTTCCTTTTGACCATGTGTGTGGTAGAGGAGATGAGGAGATGAAACGTGAAGTTACGACTGTAAAATTGCTAGATGCACCATGTTAGACTACACATATGAGCACATCCAGTAAAATTTGCAAGGAACAAAAATTGGAGAAAAATATTCATTTTATAACAGTGGAAATTATATCGTCTCTAAACACATAGGTATATTTATCCTTTTAATTATTATCATTTTTTTAGAATCAGAATTCAACCTACAAGCCAAATAATTCACAAAGTGATTCTGATCCAACGAAGAAGCGTTTCTAATGAGAAACTAATTTTGAAACATTAGGAGAATCTGAAGCCCTACCAAATGGGCCCCTAAGGCTCTCCACAATGTTGTGCTTAAGTGGTGCCTAGAAAGGAGAGAGAATATTGGAGCACTGCTCTTGCCGTTGTGGGTAGCAGTTCCAACTTTGAGTGATGCCAGAAAAACGAGGAGCGGTGAATGTACATGCACCGGTTCCAACTCCTTAAACAACCATAAAGCTACTGTAGCAGATTCCAATGAGAGTAGGAGAGGAAGCGGATGTGAGGAAGACAATGAATACTTTATAGTACTTGTGGGTCCCACATAGCTAAATAGCACCGCTCCCCGTCTATTTGCACACGGTAACTTTCTTAGCTGATGCTTAGGGCCTCTTTGGTACCGCTCCGAGGTGCTTCGGCTCCCACACTGTTCATGCACTGTAGCGTGTCAGAACTGGAGCCGGAGGAGCTAGAAATTCGAGCTTCACCGGCTTCATGAACAGTCGCGCGCGCTACAGTGAGGGCGAAAAGGTGGAAAGAGAAAATCGGCTCCAATGTACAGCATTGCTACAGCGTGCACAGTGTCGTCAGGCGGAGCCGGAGCCACGGGAGCGGTACCAAAGAGGCCCTTAGTTTGCTGGGCATGGACCCATATATTTTCTGGCTTCACTGCCACATTGTGGAGGGCCTAATCTCTCCAGCAACACCACCTTCCACTCCACCATGACAGGCTGGCAGTCCTCTCTTCTGAACCAGATGGGGCGTGCTGTATTGGTGAACTCGGTACTCAGCAGCCAGCTGATCTATACGCCATGGCAGCCCTAGAAATCCCACCAGGCATCATCGATCAGGTGGACAGGAAGAGGCGATCCTTTCTTTGGTCTGGCTCAGGAACAACCACTGGCAGCAGGAGCATGGTTGCGTGGCAGCACGTTTGTGACACAACGGATATGGGCGGTCTCGGCCTAAGGACCTGGGGATCCAAAACACCTGCAGCCTGTTCGCTTGGTCGTAAACGGTTATGGATTATAAGCCAGAACAGTATTTTTCTCTCACACCAAACCATCCAGCAGTAATAATCCACGATCGTTTCAGCCAAAACGAACAGGCTGCTCTTTGTTGCTGAAGATGATACACAAGCTACACTCCAACAGTGCTTCGTCATGGGCAAGATGGGTACATCAAAATGCCTGCATGGGAGCCACTGGGACACTCTCAGATCCCTACTGCCACTGTACAGAGCCATCACAGCTATCAACTTGATGGACGGAACTACAACATCCTTCTGGCATGATGTCTGGGATGGCCATGACTCTCTTGCAGAAAGATTTCCGGAGCTCTTGAGCCACTGCAGAAACCAAGAGATCACTGTCAAGCAAGCTTATGAAGGTGAATTGAACCGATCCTTAACTGTCCGAAGCTCAACATACAAGCCACGGGGCAGCTGCTTTAGGTGGTGCAGATCATGGAGGAACATAACCTCACCGAAGGCAAAGATCAGCCCCCGATGCCCGATGACGAGAAGGAATGGTGAACTCGAAGCTGGAATGCTCTACCGGGCACTAAAGAGTGCTCACGGCTCTCCAGATGCCTGGGCAACTTTTGTTTGGCAGAACAAGGCTCCTCCGCGTGTCAAGTTTTTCGTGTGGTTGCTGTCACAGAATAGAATCCAGTGTAAAACGGCACTGAAACAAAGGGATAGTAGACAACACAATTTGTGAGATTTGTCAGGCTCTAGAAGAAACAGCGGCGCATATCATCTTCGGATGCCCAAATGCCAAACAGTTCTGGAATGTAATGCAGATTCAGACTTCAGACTGCAGAAGATTTCAAGCGATCAAGCAAATTTAGCCGACAAATAACATTCCAAGAAAATTCTTCAGCACTTTCTTGCTTCTGTGTTGTTGGCACATCTGGAAGAGCAGAAACAACACGGTCTTTAGATCAGACCGCACGAGCATCGCTGCTACCCTGGCTGCAAAACTGAAGGTCAATTGTGGGGTGTACGCCTGCCGCGCGACAAAAGAGACATCGTCACAGCATGGTGCTTAGCATTTTCTGCCGCAATGTAATCTTTAAGGAAATTTATGCTCTCAAACTGAAATATTTGTAACCTTTCAAGGCTATTAAAAGAGCTAACTAAATATATGGATCCAGGGGGGGATTCTCTCTCTTTAGTGCATGGCACGGGGTAGCACCTGATGAGCATGAGCGGACGTCACAATGTAGAGGCAGCACCTGGTGTGTTCGATCAAGCAACACCGAAAGGATTTCTTTCGTGTGCCCACAGCCCGTGTGAGGCCATATTGCTCTAGCGCTGCAACTGGCGCTGCTGTTCTCCCCTCCCAGCAAACAACACTGTCATCCATGACGCTGACATGGTCGTGCTCTCCGCACTGTGAGGCATGCCACCTTGGGTCATATGGATTAGGACAATTTTAACCCAGAAACTATAAGGTACTTTCTATACAAGCTACTCCGTAAATTACATAGACACTACATATAGAAATTATATTTCTCGTACTTCTTGACTTCTGCTTTGCCCAAGCAGCTAGTCTAACTGCATGGAACTGGTGTCCTTGGGTCTAAAAGCTTCACCCCAAAACCAAAACTGATCAAAAGACATTTTGGTCTAAAATGTACTCCAAAAACATGCGCAATCAAACTCCAAAGGAATTTTGCCAAATTACATTCGAAGCAATGATGATGAACTATTTCTTTTAATTTTCCTTGCAGAACACACAAAACTTATCAATTCCCCACTTTTTTTAACAAGATTATCTTGGTGAGAATAACATTTTGCAATGCAAGACACATACATATCTTAGTTTTAATAGAACTTTAGCCTTCCAAATTTGTCTCTTAAGACAAGCTAATTAAGCTCAGCACTACAAAGGTGCTTATACACAAATTTAACACAGAAATACCAGTTCCATTTAGCTTTGCCTCCGACATTAATCAGCGCACATGGAACAACCATGTCATGTAGTTTCCTTAACTGTATTTGAGCTCTTCTCCAGCCATTTTCAAAATGTGAGCACCAATTTTTTTGTTAGCAATCATATGAACAAGCAAATCAGGGAATTTATCCATCAGGGATAAAGATCCACACCGAACATGTCTCCAAAAGTCCATTTTCTTCTCATACCTATAACCATGACCCTACCTTTAAGATAGATATTTCTTACATTAACTATGTCAATCCACGCAGGGGAATTAGAAGATTTAGCTTTTAGTTAGCTGATGCACATCCACTTCACATATTTTCTTTTATTCACAATGTCTTGCCAAATGACATTGCTGTTCTCCAACTTCCACCATCATCTACAAAGAAGACTTTTGCTCATTAGATGGTATTTTCTTTTTCATCTTTCAGTGTTACCAGAAAACATCTTTGAGGCTTTTACACGTATGCCATTAAAAAAATTTATAATTACACATAAGCTATTAAAAAAATTGACCGCACATGAGTGCCATCGTTCTGAACTTCTTTGCTCTCCAAGCCATTCCGTCGATGTTCTGTTCGTTTTTCACCGTTACATGTGGGCCCAGTCAGTATAAATGTCCAAAATACCTTTCTCTCGTCAAGGTCTGGCGTAGACGCTTTCTCAATCTGCTCCGGCATCTCCTGGAGCCACGCAGCGTCCAGGTCCTGCTGAAGCACGCCAGGCTGCTGGGCTTCCGGATGGCTAACGAGGCCAGGTGGAGGGAGCTGCACGAGCCGGGCACGGGGACAGGGAGGAACGCCGGGAACGGGAAGAGGCCCAACGTCATCAAGCGCCACCTCGAGCCTTCCTTGAGCGAGCAGACAATGCTGATGCAGCGGGCCGCAAAGCACCGCAGCTCCAGGCCGCCGGGCTTCCCTGACGAGCGCTCCCACCAGCAGATGGCGGTGGCAGAGGCCGAGAGGGAGAAGGCTCTCTTGATGCGGCAGGCCGCGCCCTCAAAGCAGCACGGCCTCCACCACCTCGCCGCGCAGCACGCGGAGACAGAGCCGCCGCGCGTCCCGGAGGTGTGCGGGCACGAGCAGCTGCACCAGCACATGTCGGAGGCATCGCGGGAGGAGGCGATGGGGTCGGTGTAGGCCCCACCGGCAGCCGCGCCGCAGCGCTTCGATTCTACGGGGCAGCACGCTGGGACAGGGAAACCGCGCCATGCAGGAGATGCTGCTGCGGCAGAACACCGGGACAGGGCAGCACCTCGGTTCTGCTGGAAGCGATGATGCAGCTCGCCGGCACCACGGGCGAGCAGCAGCACCACCACCACCTTGTGGCGCAACACGCCGAGAATGAGCACGACATCACCCAGGAGATGATGCAGCTGCAGGAGTTGTTGGACATGGCAGAGCTCGCCAGAAACCAGCAGATAGTGAAGAATGACGTGATGACGGAGATGGGGCAGTGGGACGCGGCGGCGGGGGGCGCGAGGGAGCAGGACGTGATGATGATGATGCGGCAGTTCCCGACCAATACGTGGCATCACCATGACCCCGCCCCGTAGTATGCTGGGATGCGTGACGGGCCCAGGACCAGGAGATGCCGCAGCAGATGGAGGAAGCCTCCACGGCGGAGCTTGCCGAGACGACGGGCCACATGTCGCTGCAATTCGCCTGGGCGCAGCAGTACCACGACCCTGCGGCGGTGCACCACGCGTCGCCGTGGCACCATCAGATGGCTGAGGCGCACCAGCCGGCTGCCTGCGTCCTCGGCTCAGGTGGCGAGCGAGCAGGACATGCTGCTGCTGCTCCAGCAGCACTAGGTCGTGGCGGCGGAGTTGCTGTCCGCCGACGGCGCTCGTCAGTTCAACAACCTCGCCGCGCAATACGACGACACGGAGCTCACGCTGGGGTACGGCCACCCGGACATGCACCACCAGGTGGTCGCCGTGGGGCAGGTTGCCGGAGTGCAGGACATGAACGCGCGGCACGCTGCCGCGGCGGTGCACGCCGAGCGGGAGATGATGCAGCTGGCCGCGGGCGCGCAGCAGCAGCACCAGCAGCAGCAGCAGCAGCACACTCAGAAGGGCTCGACATCGCCCTTGGAAAAGGCCACCCGGACGGCGAAACCCAGGCGACGCTGCAGGAGTTGGCCGCCATAGTAGAGCTCGCGGACGAGCGGGCAATGATCAGGAAGCAGTGGGAGCAGGACGTGAGGACGATGATGACGCAGCAGGACCCGGACGCTGCGTGGCTCCGGGAGATGCTGGAGCAGATTGAGAAAGCGTCTACATCAGACCTTGACGAGGTATTTTAGATCTTTATACTGACCGGACCCACATATAACGGTGAAAAACGAACAGAACACCAGTGGAATGGCTTAGAGAGCAAAGAAGTTTAGAACAATGGCACTCGTGTGCGGTCAAATTTTTAATGATTTATATGTAATTAAAAACTTTTTTAATGGTATACACGTAAAAGCCTCAACATCTTTCTGGTATTGTCCTTCCTTTGGCAAGGAGGAGAGAAGATTTGACTTGCGTGGTATCCAAACATCAGAGGAGAGAAGTGGGAAGCGGTGATTTAAAGTTTTGTTCAGATGGGCCGCCCCGATGTCAGGTCTAGAGTAGGCCCATGGTCCACGAAGCCTTTGATGCGGTCCAATCCGATCCTCCCATCTGGGTAGCTTTGCACCGCCAAGGAGGCTCCCTGAACGAACACGCTTCAAAGTCCAGGCAGAAATCGCTTATGGCATCCCGAAAAATAAAACTAGAGCGCGCACGTTTAAAAGAACGTATAAATGCCATTGTCAGCACAACACAACAGTCTAATATAAAGATTAATGCATTCTTACAGCTTAGTTTCAAAGCCAGGTGCTCCAAATATGCACAGGCTGCAACAGAAAACATATGATGGCGAACGATCCTGACCGTCAAATGACACTAGCTAAACAGTACTGGTCATTCACAACTCAAGACACCACATACTGGAATTATTGTTGTCAGAGACCATGAAAGACAAGATCATCAGACATAATAATGGCAAAAAAAAAAAAAAAAGAATCATGAAACTCAAAGGTCAGAGGAAAAGCAATACATAGACTATTTTCTTGGGGCTTTAAGGTGCAACAAGTGCCATAGTTCGCTCAAGATGGGGTACAACCCAATCTTGAAGTGGAACAGAAGATGATATGATCTAAAATAAAATCATGTGATCAAGGTTCCTTAGCTGAAAACTTTGCAGTCAACAGAACTGACTAAGGTTACAGAGGCTGCTCCTCCTCAACACCATCCTACTTGTCTTTGCTTTCCTCTGCTTCCTGCTCATATCGACGTTTGAACTTTGCAATCTGACCGAGGCTTTGAGCCATTTGTCGCTTGGCCCTCATGTGGTACACTTTGCCAGTATGGTTCACCTTGGTCATCATGATATTGATCAGCCTACCACTCTGCGTCACATATGAAATCCATTGCATCTGAGGATGCAGTCCCTTCCTCATCCTTCAGACCTATTCAGAAGTAACCAGGAGAGCAAATGCATCAGTTAAATAACAATAACAATGGCATTTACTGATGCTGAACCTCTTTGTGAGTTATAAACTTTAATCACTCCAGACCAAATAGATGAACATCTAATATCCTGGAGAGATGTTAATCAAGGAGGCAATACAGACAATAGCCAGTGCTAATGTGCTATCCTCTAGAGAAGCTGTGCTGCCCACTGCTTACACCTCAAGGTAAGTATGGATCTTCAACCTGGAAGGGTGCCACATGCACAAGCTATCTTAGGTGGGTGCGGAAGAAACAGGACAAGGGTGATGAGATTATCGCAAAAAGGGTGATCTGAGTCAGGGGAACTGGTGGTTTCCCATTAGTTAGTAATCCCCTAGACCTAAGCTATAAATATTCACTTATTACATTATTTGCAATTACTCTTTCAAGAAATGTGAATTACCAGGTCCTACAAAAAGAAGGTAACAAAAATAAAGGTCGATAGAAACATGGTATCAGCAGTGACATGACATGGCCATTTTAGAGAAAAAAAACAAATGAATGTAATCATCAAAGCAATCACTACCACTCAGGAAGATAACTGTAAGCATAGATCCCAATGATGAGTTGCAGTAGAGACCATTAGTATATTCAAATTCCTCCATCCAAATCAATGGTGTCATAGAACTGCAGCAGGAAGATCGTCCAGGAATCCGGGCCATTGAACTCTGCTTCCTCCCATGCCTTTACAGGCTCACTAAGATTCTTGATTTGTTTGTGTTGTGACCTAGGTCTGTGAAAGAGAGTAGATACACTGGTGGAGGATCACATGATGGTCCGCCACAGGGCACATTGTGCAAGGAGCAAGCTGATTGGCAGCCTGTGGGGAGATGCATAATCCATTCCTGTGGATTGTGGTTGCTGCTAGCTGGATCCAGTGGCATCAGGATGTATAAGGTAATTGTGTGCAATGCCTCTGGCTTCTGTTCTTTATTTCAGAACAAATAAACTGATTAGACAGCTTTTATATCTTCAAGTGAAAGTCCGTACAACGGATTGGTCCTATCTAAGAAAACAGTTAGGAATGCTCTACTCTCGTAACTGATTTTCAAGAAAAGGTTCATACCTCAGATTCATGTGATCCATTTCATGGCAATTCTAACTGATTAGGCAGCTTAAAGTTTTTCAAGTTAAGGTTCATACCACAGATTATCTTCTAACGATTTGGCGTGTTTTATTCATGCATGGCCTTATTGGTAAAAGAATCATAATTTACCAGACCATCTTAGTACTGGAAACATTACATCTGTCTTTTGTAGTTTGTCTTGCAGAAGCAGGTAAGGTGGCCAGCACTTATGAATTTGTCTTTTCATATTGCCCTTGCACACAAGTCATTTTTTTACTTGCAGATTTTATGAGAATTATAGCAATGCAAAACAGGATAAGGCCATATTTATGAGCTAAAATAACTTTGCTAGCCACGGTTCCTCAATTTGAGAGCCATGAATCTCTTTCTTCGCACATTTTGTGCCCTGAAATCCAAATAGTTGTATGAAGACATCGGTTCATTTCTTTTTTCAGTTTAATACATGTAACCTGTCTAGGAAAATGTATGCCTTCTACAAAGTTCATCCAGCATCCTTGGTGTATGTATTCTCTTAACAATGCACATATATTCGAGTACATTGCTAATGAATCATATCTTGGATTGGCTATTTTGCAAGTGTTCCAACCAGTCAACAATAGTATCCCGTGCAAATTTTGCCTCTCCTGTCGCAACGGGCATGGAGCTAGTAGATCTAAACACACCTATGCAATATAAAATTACATTAATAAAGTTAGGTAGATCTTTCTATTAAAGATGACACCAAACCAGACCATTTATTTTCACATGTTATTTTATGCCAAGAAGATTATTACGCTTCAACAAAAAAAACAAAGGTACCAATTAAATCAGGCACTTCACAAGGCCATGGATTGCTGTTAGAATGTTAGTAATACACAGGGAAGATTCTATTCACTTCCCAATGGAAATTATGCCAAGCAAATTATTGCGCTTCAACGGAAAAATAAAGATGTCAATTAAATTAGGCACTTCACAAGGCAATGGGTTGGTATTAGAATGTTGGTAATACATAGGGAAGATTCTAAGCCAAATTAAGGTTACAAGGTAACAGTATCAAGCTGCCAGATTGCCTGCGTCTTGAAAACAAAAGCTTTGACCCAACAGACGGTTGTTTTTAAGATTTTGCAAACCAATATTCAGTTTTCTTTTCTTTGGCAGCAAACTAATCAAACTGCTAAAACAAATAAACCAGAGTAGCCATCGTTCATCAATCCAGGGACGGACACAGTAAAGGACATGGGTGTACATATGTACACCCAATAATTTTTGCCAAAAAAAAGGGGGAGGGGGGAGACGAAGTTTTGTAGGTAAATACACAAAGAAAACATCGAAGTTTAGAGGCGAAATACACGTATACTACACTTGTAATTGGAGATCAGATCCGAATACAGATATCTTAAGCTAGGGTTTGGGTGTTCGGTTTCGCACAGCACGAACGGAAGAGAAGGGGTGGGCGTACCTATTGGGTGTTCGTCGCCGGCGAAGGGCCAGAAGATGGGGACCTGGGCACGGGCCTACGGCGTCGGCGGCGGGATGGGAGCTGGCAGAAGTTGGGGAGGCGAGGTGAGTGGTGGGCGGCGGCGGTCAGGTAAGACGGGGAGGGACGAGGTCGGGGGCCTGGGGCCGCGTGCTGGTCAGTCGTCGGCGTGGCGGCGGCCAGGCGAGACGGGTCGCGGCCAGCGTCGCGGTCGGACGCGGGGGTGGGGTAAGCAGTGAGCCCCCCGGACTGGTTTTCAGTCTTTTTAGTAGAGAGGTTCACAGTGTCTTGCCAAGGCAGTGTTCCTAAAATTTTGCAAAACTTTTTCTCTGTTAAATCGAATCTTTGGACATATTCATGAAATATTAAATATAAATAAAAAATAAAACTAATTACACAGTTTAGACAAAATTCACGAGACGAATCTTTTAAGCCTAATTAGACTATGATTGGATACTAATTGTCAAATAACAACGAAAGTGCTATAGTACCATTTCGCCAAAAATTTCGCCAACTAAACAAGGCCCAAATGAGAATCGGCGTGTATGGTAGGCCTGAACCGGCTGGCTGGGCTTGGATTTGCTTGGGTTTATCAGCCCAGCAGAACGCCTTGACTATAAGCCACGCCAGCTCAGCCGTGCCCCCTCTCTCCCTCCTCTTTTCCCCTTCGCGCGGCTAGGGTTCCGTCGTAGTTTCGCCGCTCGTCCCCATCTTTGCACGTGAGTCTCGGCGGTCGTGACCGCCTCTGTACGCCATGTCATCGAGTCTCGCTGTCGACAGCCTCGGAGACCTTGAGCTGCGCCTCTCGCCCCGAACCCGCCTCCATCGATGCCGACCGCCTCTAGCAAGGTACCCCCGGATCCCACGCCGCCGCAGTCTCACCTGGCCGGATCTAAGCCCCACGGCCTCGTCTTGTAGGTTTCCCCGCGCCCACCCCCCAACCCCGCCATGACCAGGTCGCCGGCAGCTCCTTCCAGGTGTTTTCGATCCGCCCACTGAGAAGGTTCATATTTCATATCTATGTTGAAGATAACTTTGTTGATCATACATAACTTATTGTTGACGTGTTCCGTCCTGTGTTGCCTCCGAATTGTACAGGATGACGAAGCTGGTGCAGTCCTAACTTGGTGATCAGTGTTGTAGTACGTTCCTGTACAATTCCAAACAAGATAAGACTCTATTACTTGGTGTTCTATGTTCAGCTCGACCCGCAGAAGGTTAGTAATGCATGCGTCCTTTAGTAAACTACTTATTGCCGGTTTGTGTTCTTGGTTCCTGAGAACACTAGTTGTCTTGTACACACGCATCACAAGATTTCCTTTGATTTGAGCTTTCTTTGAAATATGCTACCATTAGTGGTGAGTTTGGCTTACTCTCTTCTGTAATTGTTATATTTGTTTAAACTTAGCTGTTGTAATTGTTTTCTTGAGTATGTACCCCATTTGTATTTTGATAACGACCTATTTCATATGTCCTTGTTGCCTAGTTTACAAATAATAATCTTGTATGATTTATAATGTTCATATGCACAACTTGGTACACGTTTTTAAGAGTACTATCGCATGCTGTTTATGCATTATGTTTTGTTGAACCTAAACATTATGCTCTGTTCTTACGCTGTAGAAAATTCAGGAACATTTCATCCACTGGTGCTCAACGCTGCTCACACTGGCAGCGTCGTCGACTTCGTCGTGCTCTCCACCTATAGCCAGGCATTACAACCTCCGTTCAAGCGTTTTGGAAAGGCAAGTTCCCTTTTCCTTCGCCCAAACCCTACTTTGCGTAATGCTAGGAACATCTTTTTTCCTTTTCCATAGCATCCATGACAATAATACATCGGAATGTCGCACATTGCATCAGATGAACCGTGACTATGCTAGCTGGGATGAAAGAACCTGCTCATTGTTTCTTGAGCTAATCACTCAGCAGAAAAACCAATGTCACTGGGGCAATAATACCCCAACCCCTCTTGGGTGGACAAATGTCCATCGTGCCTTTAACGAGGCCACAAGGCTCGGGTACAACAAGAAACAACTCAAGAATAAGTACAACGAGCAGAAAAGGGCGTATTTCAATTGGCGCGATGGACAGATCCATACTGGGCTTGGCCGTGACCCGCATACTGGAGAGGTGACAGCTGATCCCAGTTGGTATGCCATAGGCACCAGGGTACTAACTACACCCTTTTCGTTGACTCTTTTTTAGCATTTAGGTTCGCACTAACTGACTACTAACATGGCCATCCCTAGATCACGTGCAGGAAAGTAGCCAAACCGCTCGTGAGAGGTTCAGGTGTCCACCATGCCGTGAGTAACTGACCTTGATTTTGGGATGCACCCCACGTGACAAGGGCGAGTTGGTATCTACAGGGGGACATCAACCTGACCGTACACCCAGTAGTGCTAGCCCTCAGACTCCTCAAGCCTTGTCCGATGAGCCCGTACAACCATGTAGTGTTGGTCAACCCTCTAAGAGAGTCACTAGGGAGCATTCCGTTAACAGTCCTCGCAGTAAGAAGAGTAGCAGGACCCAACCCTTGATGACTGCCTTGATGACCTGAGCGACATTATCAGGGATGCTAGGGGGAATAAGGCCAGTCAAGCCACTGATGTCGAGGAGATTGCCCAAGTCAATCAGATTCTGAAGCAAGATGGTTACAACGAGAGTGATGTAGTCTTTGCCCAAGCCCTTAATCTTTGCAACAATAGGCTCCATCGTCGGGCTTTTCTTGATTTGGAAACAAAAGAGGGCCGGCTGAACTGGGTGAATGTCTCGTGGGACTTTGTTTTCTCCAAGTCAAAGTGATCAGCACCATACTTCCTCCTGTGACTTCTTTAGTTGGTTTAGTTTTCTAGCATGAGCATGTTGAGTTGTTTATGAACCTTGTCAGCGTTATGTTCTTTGTATTCATTGTAATAAAGACCGTTGTCGAGAACTATGTTCACTTAGATGTGTGGTGTACTGTGAGCATTCTAGTTGAAGTGCCATCTATATTCTATTTGATGTCAATTTCTGATTTGAGCATGTGTGGTGTACTGTGAGCATGTTGAGTACTATGAGCAACTGGTGTTAGTAGATTGTCCTTACTTTAATTTGAGCACCTTCATTTGTACATCCATCTTCTTATGTTTTATTTGAGCTGTGAAATTTTATTTCTGGTGGCAGTAGTCCATTATTCTTGTTTGAGGCATGCACATTATACTTTTACTTGTTTGTTATATTTGAGCTATGAAGAACACTTAGGCAAACATAATTATTACTTCCTTTGTACAGGTTGTTGTTATGCCTGCTTAGAAGATGTATAGTAGGGGTCGAGAACTGGATGACACAACTTGGATGCCTTCTTTTGATTTTTGATTGTTTTGTATGTATCTATTGCTCTGAATCGAAGAAAATTCTTCACTCCCTGTTTATTATAGTGTTATTGATTTTTGTCTTTGATTGGACCATTGCTCATGATTCTTTGTTCATTTGTTTGGAGTTCATAGAAGGCATGAAGATGTTCTTAGTTGAGGCTAAAGAATAAGCTATATTTCAATGCAAGGAGGACTGAAATACCATGAGAAATGATTAATACAAGTGTAGTTTATCAGTTGATTCGATCGTCTTTATAAGTATCTTACTAGTGTCAGTGCACGTTGGAACCTAAGTTATAGTTTAAAATTCATGGCCATGGCTACATACTTTTTTTGTCAGTGTTTGGTAGTTTTGTTGAACTTAGAGAACTAAAATTGATTGAGGAGAAGAGTTTAAATTTGAAATGGCTATTCAGCCAATTTGAATTGGCTGAGGGCTGGTCGGCTGCTGGAAGCAGCTGCTTTGGCTGGCTGGTTCAGCACCAGCTCCAGCCAGCCAATTCAAGCCTGCCGAATAGGCTGACTGTTGTTCTCCAACTTCCACCATCATCAGCTTCAAAAAAAACTTCCACCATCATCTACAAAGATGACTTTTGCTCATTTTGATCAAGTCATACATGCCCAAACCTTTTTTTTCTCTTGGTTTATTAGTAATGTTAGTTTGTTCAATTAGATGGTATTTCTTTTTCATCTTTTCGCGTTGCCATAAAAAACTCTTTCTAATAGTGTCCTTCCTTTTTTTTGTAATATAGTTTTGTGAAGAAGTAAATAGAAATGGCAAGAGTAGGCATATTTACTTAGGCCGGAGATAGTCAAGATAATCCTGTCCCCAATGGTAAAGGAACTACCTTGCCAGATATCCAACCTTTTCAACATTTCATTACAGGGGTTAGGCAGTCCAAGATATGGAGCCCAAGCTCCTAATAAACCCTAGATACTTAGATGTCCACTATCCAATAGCACAATTGAACACATCAACATAGTAAACAGGTTTACCTATGTCATGATTGACCTAACAACCTCACTTTTCGTAAACTTGATTTTGAGCCCAGACATGGCTTCATAGAATGATACAAGTAAAAAAAGTAAAGATAGAGGTAAATTTCCTGGTAAAATCATATAAGTAACTTGCAAAACATTTTATATTCAAATAAATGCTAGGAAAATTATAATATGATGGTTTTAGCTGTGAGGGACAGCTGTCGCGAGGGTTCTATTCTAGCCCACCAAGCTAGCATCCGGAGTCATCCCCTCAAGTTACGTGGTGCTAACTCATAACTAATATATACTCATTATGTTTCATAAATCATAAATATATTTCCTTAATGACTCATAACTAGTGATCTTTACAAATCATTTAAATTTATATTAATAACTAGGGCATATAATTTATAAAAAAGATGTTATTTGTAGATAAATTTATACATTTAACAAACACATTGGCATATATACATATATTGATAGTATAATTATACACTACCCCAGATCTGGACATCACTGTCGGTTCAAAAACCCCCTTCACTGTCGGATTTTGAACCGACAGTGGCATACCAGTAGTGATGAGGGGTTGACATCACTGTCGGTTCTTAAAAACCGACACTGATCTGCAGGAAACAGTGTCGGTTTCTGGCTCCACCCGATAGTGTCTAGTTGAACAACACTGCCGGTTTCTAGTCCCAACTGACAGTGATGGTTGCTTCAAGAGTGTCGGTTCTTGGCTCAAGCCAACAGTGTTGAGCAAGCCTACACTGTCGGTTCATGGCTCAAGTCGGCAGTGTTGATCTAGATAACACTGTCGGTTGATGGCTCAAGCTGGCAGTGTTGAACAAGACAGCACTATCGGTTCATGGCTCAAGTCGGCAGTGTTTTGCAAGACAACACTATCGGTTTATTGATAACCGGTAGTGTTTTGCAAGACAACACTATCAGTTCGTGGCTAACCGGTAGTGATGTCCCATTCGCATTTTATTGTTTTATAATTGATTTTAATTTATATTTTTTTGTGAAATCAGGTTTCGCTTTATATACGCTACATAGACGACACGTCCATCAATATTAAACATTACAAATGTTACGGATATAGTTCAAATGTTCTTATCCAGATCTTGATCCCTCAAAAAAAATTGTTCTCGGACTTCACAGATTGTGCAATGCTTCTCGAACTTCTTACAATAATCTGGCGAGCCGCTCTAGGCCATACTAGTCCTTGTACCTCACGAATTGTGCAATGGAAAATACTCTATCTTTTTCCAATACCTCGGCTAAGATGAATTTTGCGAGCTTCGATTGTAGTGCGACGATCTCCATGTCTAACAGCCTTTGGTGGTTATATTTCTTGCGCTGTCGTTCAAAAAATATGATATACAAAGAGGACCATTAAATCATTTTGTTGAATTATTAACAGACATAAATGAAATGGGGATTATACACACCAACTTATCGGCTTCTTCCGATTTCCCGCCGATGTAGCGAAGCATTGCCCACATTACATAAAACCCGCATTCATTGTTTCCTGCCGGCTGTGACAGGTAGTTCCCCTCCATTTCGACAACCTTGAATGGGACCGACGTCCCACTGATATGTCTTCTTTGAACACTAAGCAACATTAAAGGGAGAAACATTAGAAAGCGGTATGTGTGATTAGAAAATAATATGTTATTAGGATCGCTTACTAATTCAGCACTGCCACCAGTACATCCAGATGATGAAATGGTTTTTTCTTCGAGTCCCACACCTCGATCAGATTTTTGGCAAGATTGATACAAATGAAGACAAAATGGTTGCTACAATCACAGAATCCTAATTATCGAATAATCTTAACAAAAAAAGAAGCATAAAATTAAAAGCTGAGAAGTCATACTCGCAGTTGTAGGCTAGAAGTATGTGGGTTTTCTTCTTCATTGTGAATTCGTCGAAAACAGCAATCAATCTCTATTTTAGGTCTTCCACGTCACATCCATAGAGGCCTAGACATGTCCTCTCATTGACTCGCAAGGGGTCTAAGAAGCCTATGTAATCCCATTTGCTTTTTAGAATGCAAAATTTTGCTATACACTTATATAAAATCATGGGAAGTGCTCAAAAGTTAACAATTTGTCTCGAGAGAGTAGTTAATTATAATATCGTGCATGTAGGGTACTTACATAGTCCACAATGTTAACATTTGAACATTGAGAGAGCATTTCTGGTATAGCTGAAACAAGCACTCCCACTCGACATCAAACTTCTCTTCTTCACGATAATGGAAAACATGTGGCGAACGGATAATAACCTCAAAACCAAAGTTGTCCGTTTCTGTTGCTTGAGCCATGTAATATTCATGCAACTGGTGCATATATGTTGTCAGATTTTTATACTCCTCACCGGGAACCAAAAGATTGCCGCTTTCATACTTCATTGCCGGTGTTGCCATCCCTTGTACATCATAATAGATAGTCACGTCCTCTTGCATGGTTAATCCTAGGTTGTCTTCGACGTACTTCTGTATGTTCCTTAAATCTTTATTGTGTATTTCTTCATCTCTTGTTGTAGCATATTTATTCTGTGTTTGCCTTTCAAATTCAGACTTCAACAAATACGAAGGCAGTGAGGCATAGAGATTGAAGAAACTAACACAATCTTCCTTCGAGATGTGTGCTGTAAATTTTTCTTTCATCAAGGTGGTAACGCTGCCACTGAACGACCTTTTTCTTTTCTGTTGGTCCACTTTGGGAGCATTAGCGACCGAATCCAAGGACCTTTTCTATGACTGCGAGGATGTCCTTGATCTTGTTTTGGGTTGAGGTGGAGGAGGAGAAGGAGAATGATGACGAGAATTCTATTTTCCTAGCGCTGATGAAGATGAAGGAGGAGGGGGAGGGGGAGGAGGAGTCTCTTTTCTCGGGGCTGATGAAGATGGAGTTAGACGAGGAGGAATAGAAGGAGACCTCTGTCTTCTTGGGGGTGATGGCTCCGGATGAGGAGGGGAGTGATCTCTATTGAGAGATGGTGAGTGATCATCACGGGTGGGCGAAGACTCACAGTCATCCTCATCATCAGAGGACAATTAATGGTCAAGCTTAATGAAGCGCTTACGCCAGGCCACTTGAGAGCCCTTGTTTTGACCAAGTTTTGGCCTGTCTTCCACTACGGGGTACTCAATAGGTATCTTGTTAAACTTCTTATCAAGTATTCTGTCAATGGTGATGTGAGCGTACCCTAGTGGAATTGGGCGGCCATTAATTGTCCCATCTCCCGCAGGCTAGGCCTGGCTGAGCGCCACCTTGTCCTTTGTCCATTACTGACGGATATACAACCTGACAATGACGGGTTCAGTGATGTCGTCCACTAGATGAGGCACATTCGCCTCTTCTTCGTCGAGCGGGGACGATCCACAGCTGCTATGACCCCTAAACTGTAGGCTAAAGGCAGTAGGAGTAGGGTTTTGTGGTACTACTGACCCCTTGGACAGCAAAATTTGCTCGACTCGGGCTTCAACGGTCGCCTCAATCCATGCTTCTATTCTTTCTTCCATCTCTTTTAGTCTCCTCAAATACTCTGCCTCCTATTCCGCTCTACCCCTCGAGCGGCTCCGGTAAGTGTTAGATTCTTGGGGGAATGCTAGTTTCCAAGGAACAACACCAATTCCTCTAGTGCGACCAGGGTGCTCCTTGGTTCTGAGTGCTTGGGTGAGCATGTCTTTCTCCCTATTAGAAGTGCGAGTCCCTTGCCTCACCTCCTCAGTTACCTGGGAGATCCTTTGGATGAGTTCACTCATGGGTTGATTTGAGGAGCTAAAGCTCCTGTCCTCAGCGTGTCGTACATTTCTCCCCATACAGTATAATACCGATCTGGGCTCCCAATCAATGGTCTCAACCTCAATGCCTTCCTCAGCAAGGTGATCCATCTTTTGAAGTTCTGCTTCAAATTCTGGCATCTTTTTGGCATAGCCACGAGAGTCGAGATGATGAGGATTCATCGCTTTTTACGAATTCTCCTTATTCTTCCTGCTCAGTTCTAAGTACTCCTTAGATAACCTATATTCCTTGAAATCCTACCAGAAGTCCTTCTGCTCGCTAAACTGTCCACCATCGAAATCTGGATCTTTACTTTGGAGGACAAAATTCTTGTACAATGTCCCCTTAAAATTCTTGAAGCATGTCTCCATGATTTCTTTTGCTTTTTTCTTGACTAACTCCCTATCATACTCGGCTAGGAAAGTGAAATACTCTAGGATCTTGACATCCCATATGTAATCATTCTCACTTTCGGGAACCCTCCACCAGTCATCATCTTCCCAATCCACTTCTTGTACTTAATCGGGATGAAGTCCCTAACAAGTAACCCGAGGATAGTCTTGTATTTGGTCAAAGCTATAGGCGGTGAGAGTGGATCCTCAAATTCATCGAACTTAGTAATGTGCCAGTATGCATTCCTACCAATAGGAATCTTTGACATGCCTCGCTTGGATCTGGACTTCCTGCTACCCGAACCCTCTAGCTCCTTGGCCGGCAGAGGCTCCTGCTAGAGACACCAACTAAGCTATGACCCTCTCAATTGATTAGCGTGTGTGGCTACATAGTCACATGATACCAAAGTTACTTGGCCATCTTGGTCATTTTGACCCAGATTGAGCAGGCCAGACGGGGTCCACGGCTGCTTGTTCTCACCGACCTGATTGACACCATCACCGTTTGTCGGATCATGCGGCTCTCCCATCCCAGCGATATCAGCCGCTTCTTGTTGCCAATTTGTTCTTCGGCGACGGGGTAACAGTCAACGATGAGTCATGGCTGTGACACGATCATGGTTAGTTTTGTCCGCGGACAACTACTAATAGCATATGTTCATATATATATATATAATATGTTTAATGCAAAGTCTAATAATAAGTCCACATACAAGAAAGTCAAATAATAACATATGTTCACCTAGAACAAATTCATTGTTTGATTGACCACATACAACAAAGTCCACCTACTATCCTACAAAACTAAGCCTACATCAACTTCCAAATAAGAAAAGCGATGACCATAGCCATAAATAAAAGCATGACATCTTTCCAAGACCAAGGAGCAATTCTCCTAATCTTCACATCTCCGGTGAGTGGCTTCTCTTCGATCTCCAGTGCCAGTGGATGGCCATGGTTTGCATTCATTGGACCATAGTAGGCCGGTTGCCCATGGTTTGCAAGGTAGGCCGGATGACTATAGTAGGCCCTCAAAGCTTCAGCTTCTGTGTTGTATTTTTTGTGCAAATTACCAGGGTAGCGATTGACTTGAGCATAGCAATCTTCCCAGGTTCGATAAATCCTAGGCATGTGACCAACATGCACTACATACCATGACATGGTTGCCTATACATTTAAGTAAATTAGGTATGTGGTAAGATAATGGTAACTCACTAAACAAGAGTTATTATTCAAGTTATATGGCCAAACTAAATCTATTTAATGTTCTTTATCCTTGACATGATAAAAAAATTACCTCAATAATTGGACTGTTTATTATTCGAAGATCAATGTGGTTTAGTAATCATACTTGCTGCTGCTGCCAAGCCAATTTTAAAAGTTGTTTTTAACTTTTTTTTCTGGAACAAACATCTATATATGCTTTTTTAAGCATGCTATACATTCCATCAAAATCAATTGACACTCTACCTATAGCGATTATACCTATACACATTTGACAAGAATCCATTATTACTTAAGCAAGAGCAGAAATGCTTATCTAACTCTTACACTATCGATGGGGAACCCTACGGGCCCCCCATAGACCGTACTATAGGGAAGTGGACCTTGGTAATAAGGCCCACAGCCCAATCGCCAAGAAGAACACGGAGCAAAGCAACATGCAAGACCAAAACTCCAATTCGGACTATACAAGGAAAGGCGCCCGAAGCATAGCTTAGGACTCTGACATTGTATCTGAGTAGAACACAAACAACTCCTCTCAGCACCTGGACTATAAAGGGCTGGCGAGGATATCCCTTGTAAACAACTGAACACACCCAATACTCAAAGCAACACGACACAAACAGGCTAACGCCAAACTGGACGTAAGGTTATTACTCGACCAAGTCGAGGGCCCGAACCAGTATAAATCGTGAGTCTCTTTGCGTAACCGCCGAGTTCCACTATTCATCGAAGCCCAAATAACTGTCCTAGGTACCCTCGTGGCAGGCTATCAGTGGTAAAACATCGACAGCTCGCGCGCCTGGTAGGGGCTTTCGACGAATTTTTTCTCAAGAGCTCGGCGGACCTCGACCTCAAGATGGCTTTTCTGGCGAGAACAACCTTACATACCTTGAACAGTATATGACTTGGCAAAGGTGTGGAGTAAACTGCTTCAAACTCGGTGGGCTGTGGGTAGTGTCATACTCCATACGGCGATAGCTTTCATAGGATGCTCGATCGTCGTCTCTCTGGTTGATGCGAGCGCGCAGATCGTGTCCACCGAGGTAATGGCGGAGATCGTTATTGCCGTCGCGGCGATCTCGATTGCCATCTGGATTAGCCCTGTGACCGTGGTTATCGCGGCGATTGTCGCGGTTGTCTCAGCGATTATCGTCCTGGACGTCGCGGCGGTTGTCCTCCCGACGGCGGTTGTCATCCTGACCACCATCATGGCCACCGTTTCCGCCTTGACGGTTGTCTGATGGGTCGTTATTGGGTGAGCCACGTTGGTTGAGTGGCTGTGAGTGACTTGGGTGCTGGCGGCTGTGGCTTGACTCAACTGAGATGGATGGAGCCCGGACTTGATTTACTATCTCTGCGGTCTGGGCCATGGCAGCCGTTAGATAGGCTTGTATTTCATCACGAACCACTTGGGTTTCCGGGGTGTTGGGTAGCCATTGCATTATCACCATGGCGACGGCTACGTTGGCACTGGGAGTCCTGAAGACCTGTTTGTCCCCCACCCTATCAAAAGCATCATTGAGGTCACATGGCTAGGCCCTTATGCGTCGCGCCTCCTGGTCTGCTTCAGCTTCGATTTGTCGGCGATTAAACCGGTCAATATTGCGTGCTTCGCGTGTAGTCCTTTCTTACTCTATTTCGCCAACTGCTGGTGGTTCGTCATTGCTGACAACATGGATCAAATCCCCTTGTCTTGGCGGGAAAGACGGGAATTGAGAAAACCACAGGGCGTGGTCTGGCAGATCCAGATCATACTTGACGCCGTCGTCTTTGTGATGTAGAAGCTCGGTGTGGACAGATGCATTAGATGCGATGCCAGATGAGGAGCTAGAGTCGCCCTCTTGGACTGTGTGGATGGATCCTTCTTGATAATCTTCAATCTGGATCATGTTGATGAAGTTGCGTGGCTTCAGCCGAGGTCGGTGCATAAAACATAGATCCAAGCGGCGTTGTAGGTTATACATGTAGCTGGAGGCAGCGTTTCGCAGGCCGTAGGGCTGGACATGGTGGTTCTCCATCGGGGCTTCATACTCGGAGAGCCGGAGACCCGTCGCGGAGGATGGCCGGCGACGAGCGGAGCGCCCTTCAGGAGTAGATATGACCACGAGATCTATACCAAGTCATGCAGGATGACTGGTCCGAGCTGGTCGGGTAGATCTGTTATGGGGAGCGGTTACCTACTCATTAGGTTGACTTTGAATCGTACTTACCAGAGCTAGGGTTTCAGCGAGTTTGGTGCTGACCCGATCGATGGAGTCGAGCAGGTCGGTGTTGTCGATCTGCTTCCCTTTGTAGCAGGGAAGCGGATGTCGAGTTGTTAGTGTGGCTGAAGATGATGTAGGCGTGGTCGGAGCCAGATGTACCATGGTCGGAGCCAGATCCATCGTGGTTGGAGCCGTATCCGTCGTGGTCGGAGCCGTAGCCGATGCAGGTGAAGCAGTGGTCAGCGCAGACTGAATCCACGCCTCCTCCATGGTCATGGCGATGAAGTCGTCGGAGCCGGTGGTCTAGGTGATCTGGCCGACGGTGAACGTGAGGCCGTTCGGCGTAGCCATGGAGCCAGAGATGATGACCATCTTGTTTGCTTGGAGAGCAGTATGCACACCCCCTACCTGGCGCGCCACTGTTGACGAAATATGGTCGGCAGTCTACCTAGGGGTATGCCCAAGGTAGTAGATTGTCGGCAGACAGATGCGCAAGCCACAAACAAGACGGTGACGCAAGACAGACACGAGGTTTTATCCAGGTTTGGCCACCAAGAAGGCGTAATACCTATGTCCTACGTTTGATTTGTATTGCTGTATGTCAATGAGAGATGTTTTTTAGAGGGATCCCCTGCCCGCCTTATATAGTCCGGGGGGCAGGGTTATAGATCTAGAAACTAATCCTAGCCAGTTACAACTGCCATATGTGGCCGGATAAGGATTCCTATTCTAACCGACTAGGATCTTGCTTGATCACCAAATCCGCCTTGACTCCTTGTGCGGGACTCCGATTAGGTTGGCTGGGCCGCACGTCGTCTTTTGGTAGACCAGACCCACCGATCCAGGCCGGCCCAAGCTTAGCCATAAGGGTATAGGGGTTAATACCCCCACACTTCGTCTTTGGATCCTGGATCTGTGAGGCTGACGACGACGGCAAGCTACGTACCCGTCTCCGAGAAGAAAAAGAACTCGACGACAAAGTTGAATATGAACTCGCTGAGAAGATGACGAAACTTTCAACTTCGGATCCAACTCGGAATGAAGAAGAAAGCAGATATGAAACCGACTCTGAGAAAGAGATACAACCCGACTCCAAGACAATCATCATAGCGAAAGAGCCAAGCCTAATTGGACTCAGAGACGCAACAACAATCGTGAAGGAATACAACCCATACGACTCCAAAAAGAACTTGGGAATGTACGTACTATACAACACGGCATCAATCTACCAACACTTTACCCAAGATAAGATGAACTCAGCAAGAAAAATACTCCTGGAGGGAGCACAAGAAGGGATGATCATGACAGTTACCCCACAAGACTGTGTGGTGCATTGGCCGGGTTCTTTCACCTCAAGCAAAGCCCAGGCTAACACGTACATTGAAGAACTACCTTATCAAGAGGGAAAAGAACTCGGATCTAGCTTAGAAACTACCGACAGCTCAACCAAATGAAGGATGAAGTACCGTACAAGAAGAGCTCGGAAGAAGTACACTATATACATGGTGGAGCAGTTAGAACTACCTTTGGAACCACCATAGATACCAGATATAAAATCTTCAGATGAATCAGAAGGCAACATCTCGCCGGATGAGAAAAGCGACAGCAACGAAAATGATGAGCAAAGGCTAGCAAGACTAAAGAAGAATAAAGTGAAGGCTGGAAGAAGGAATAGGGCTAAATAAAGGAAGCAAATCTGGAATAAGTACAAGGCGGAACTAACGGAATACAACAGAAAGAAGGCGGAAAGAGAAGCCGCAAAAGGTTCAAAAAGGGAAAGAATTGAAGAATTAACAAAGGAGTTGCACACCCTCACGAATAACGAAAAAACAAAGGAAGATCAGAAGAAAGAAGTCGGGGGATCAGAAAAACAACCCGGCAAAGAAGTTCCACAGGAGCCACAAGGAGAGCAACCACCCAAAAAATCTAGTTTTCAAAGGCTAGGACCAGTAGAGTGTGCTGATGTTAATGGAAGGCAGGAACATTACTCAAAGTAACAAGAAAGAGGCAAACCAGAATTGAGCCAACACTACCAAGAAATATCAAGAAGATTTGACAAATAAGATGACTACGGAGAGTCCGAGTTAAAAGAAGATAGGTCTTATTACAGAAGGGCAAGATCGCTAGACTACGGAAGAACGGAACCATACGACAGATTCCCTTGTGTCGCAGGAAGACTACAAACATTAAAGCTACCACACAAATTTAAACCAGCACATCATTCCAAGTACGATGGCAAAGTAGAACCAAGACAATGGCTAAGAGTTTATTCCCAATCTATTGAGTTAGCTGGAGGAGATGACGACATCAAGGCTCTATTTTTCCCAATGGCCCTCGAAGCAATGCCACTACAATGGTTTGACAAATTGAGGCCAAGATTAATCAGATATTGGGAAGACTTGCAAGAAGCTTTCTACAACAACTTTGTAGGCATTATTACCCATCCAATGACTGCAGCCGAGTTGAAAGGAGTAAGGCAAAGGAGAGGAGAAAGTCTAAGGGAATACTATAGAAGATTCAGAGAATTCAGGGCTCAAGTCCATGACATTACTGACAGAGAAGTGATAGAAGCCTTTGCGGAAGGAATCTTAGCAAACTGGTAATACAAAGACTATTTCAATGAGAACCCAAGAACAAATGAAGATTTCAAGAGGGTTGTTGAAAAGCTGATTTCATTAGAAGAAAGAACCCGACATTGGTTTGCTAGGGACAACCTAGAAAATAGAAGACTTGATTACAGACAGCAAGATAAAAGGCCAAGGCAGGACAACATGGTGGCAACCACAGACAACAAGAGAAGATACAATGACAACAGCAACGGTGGCAATTACAATGGCAACTACAACAATAACAACAACAGTAACAACAGCGGATACAACAGTAATAGCAACTATCGGAGCAACAACTACCGAGGAAGAGCACCGAAAAACATAGAGAACATGCCATGTCACATACACCCGGGAACTAGACACAAGTTAGTTGAATGCAACACTTTTCAGTGGCAATTCATGAAGAGAGAAAACAGGAATCAAAACAACTCAGAGCAAAAGCAAGAAGAATCCAAGAAGGAGGAAAAGAAAGCTGAAGGAGATTATTAAGAACCCAAACACCAATTAGCAGTTATATTTTTAGGTGTTCCTAACACACGAAGCAAAAGGCAAGAAAAACTAGCTCACAGAGCCATCATGGCAGCTGAACCAGCCACCCCAAGATATCTAGATTGGTCAGAGTACCCCATCCACTTCACAAGAGAAGATCAATGGACCAGTGCAGCAAACGCAGGATGCTACCCGCTGGTACTAGGTCCAACTATCGCAGGAGTGGCAGTAACTAAAATACTCATCGACGGAGGAGCCGGGCTCAACATAATTTTTGTAGATACTCTCAGAAGGATGAATCTGGATTGTGAAGGACTAATGACACCAACAAGCACACCATTCTATGGAATAGTACCCGGCAGAGCAGCTATGCCACTCGGACAGATAACCCTACCAGTCACCTTTGGCACACCAGACAAATACCGGATGAAATTCATCAAATTCGAAGTTGCAGACTTTGAATCATGCTACCACGCAATACTTGGGAGACCAGCTTTAATAAAATACATGGCAGTGCCACACTATCCATACCTACTACTCAAGATGCCAACAACAAAGGGCGTATTATCATTGAAAGGAGATCTAAAGAAAGCACATGATTGCGACGTACAAGTAGTACAAATATCCGAAAGATTACAAGACATAAAGGAAGGAAAGGAGATTGCAATACTAGCCAACGAAATGAACCCAAATGAGATTCAAATACCAGCTAAGAAGCCAAGCAACTTTGCACCACCAAAAGAAGCCGCTACCAAGACTATTGACTTATTGACTGGTGACCTAGAGAAGACGGCAATCATCAGTGCAAATCTTGATCCCAAATAGGAACTCGTGCTCACCAACTTTCTTCGGGACAACAAAGATATCTTCGCTTGGAAGCTGGCCGACATGCCAGGGGCCCCAAGAAAGTTGGCTGAGCACATAATTGATGTGAACAAAGGGTCCAAACCCGTTAAGCAGAAGCTACGAAGATTCGCTCCAGACAGAAAAGCAACAATCAAAAAAGAGATCACCAAGCTCATGGCAGCGGGATTCATTAGAGAAATAATCAACCCGGATTGGCTCACCAACCCGGTCCTAGTTGAGAAGAAGAATTCAAAAGAATGGCGCATGTGCATTGACTACATAGACCTCAACAAAAATTGCTCAAAAGATCCATATGTTCCACCAAGGATTGATCAAATCATCGACTCAATAGCAGGATCAGCCCTATTATCCTTTCTGGATTGCTACTCGGGCTATCATCAAATATCCCTTAGAGAAGAAGACCAAAGCAAGACATCGTTCATTACACCTTTTGGGGCATATTGCTACAAATTAATGCCTTTTGGGCTAAAAATGCAGGGGCAACATATCAAAGAGCAATTCAAACTTGTTTGGGGAATCAAGTCAGAAGGAACGCAGAAGCATACATTGACGATGTAGTAATCAAGACAAAAGAACCTGGATCATTGATAGAAGACCTCGAGGAGACTTTCAAGAATCTAAAAGCATGGCAATGGAAGCTAAACCCCACAAAGTGTGTTTTTGGGGTCCCATCCGGACAACTACTCGGATTTCTAGTCAGCAATAGAGGAATTGAAGCAAGTACAAAGCAGGTTAAAGCCATCATGGATATGAAACCTCCAAAGAAAGTTAAAGACATACAGAAGCTTACAGGATGCATGGCAGCACTCAACAGATTCATCTCCCGACTAGGAGAAAAAGGGCTACCTTTTTTTCAAATTATTGAAAAAGGCAGGAAATTTTGAATGGACAGAAGAGGCAGAATAAGCATTTCAAAAGTTAAAAGAATATTTGGCATCATCACCAGTAATGACACCACCAAAGGCAAAGAGGACATGATGCTATACATTACAACAACCAAGAATGTTGTCAGCACAACAATTGTGGTTGAGAGAGAAGAACCCGGACATGCATACAAAGTGCAAAGACCAGTCTATTACATAAGCGAAGTACTAACAGAATCAAAAGTGAGATACCCACACGTGCAAAAACTACTTTATGCAGTGTTGATATCATCAAGAAAGCTGAGACATTATTTCCATGAACACAAGATTATAGTGGTAACCAATTTTCCACTTCAAGACATTCTACTCAACAAAGATGCAACAGGTCGGATATCAAAATGGGCAGTAGAACTCGGTGCTCTCAACCTAGACTTCAAACCAAGAACAGCAATCAAATCTCAAGCATTATTCGACTTCATTGCTGAATGGATAGAAATCAGTCAAAAAGAGCCTAAACCAATACTTGATCATTGGAAAATGTATTTTGACGGTTCCCTAAAGTTAGGAGGAGCCAAAGCAGGAGTGCTATTCATATCACCAGAAGGAAGACAATTAAAGTATGTGCTACAAATACTTTGACAGGCAACTAATAATGAAGCAGAATATGAAGCATTAATACATGGTCTAAGAGTTGCAAGCTCACTTGGGATCAAAAGGCTACTTGTCTACGGTGATTCAGCTGTAGTAATCAATCAAGTCAACATGGATTGGGATTGTACAAAAGACAATATGGATGCATACTGTGCAGAAGTCAGAAAATTGGAGAAAAATTTCCAAGGGCTCAAAATCCATCATGTACTAAGGGATTCCAACATTGTAGCAGATGTGCTAGCCAAACTGGGATCAGACAGAGCAAAAGTACCACCTGGTATATTTGTAGAAGAACTCATAGCCCCATCTATCAAATAACCCAGGAACATAGAAAAGGAGAAGGAGACAACAGATCCAATGGAAATAGATCAAGTAGAAGAACCAGACCAATCAAGACAGATCATGGTCATACAAAATGATTGGAGACAAACATACATTGATTTTATCAAAGATAAGAAAGTACCCGAAGACAAAGCAGAAGCAACCCGAGTTATACGAAGAAGCAAAAACTACGTTCTGGTGGGAGACAAACTATACAAAAGAGTAGCATCATCTGGAGTACTACTTAAATGTGTTCCAACAGATAAAGGAAAGGAAATCTTGGATGAAATCCACTCAGGATGTTGTGGAAATCATGCAGCCTCTAGGACACTGGTCGGCAAAGCATTCATAACTGGGTTCTATTGGCCAACAACACTCAACGATGCAGAAGAACTTGTTAAAACATGCAAGAATTGCCAAATGTTTGCCAGACAATCACATGTGCCCACTCATAATTTGATATGCAAACCACCAGCTTGGCCGTTCTCATGCTGGGGGCTGGATCAAGTAGGACCACTCAAAAAAGCAAAAGGAGGCTTCGAATACATATTTGTGGCAATCGACAAATTTACAAAGTGGATTGAATATAAACCTTTGGTCAAATATAGTGCAGAAAAGGCAGTGGAATTCATACAAGACATCATGCATAGGTTCGACATGCCCAATAGAATAATCATGGATCTTGGTTCACCATTTACAGCAAGAGAATTTCAATACTGGGCAAAAGATTGTGGGATAGAAATCGACTTTGCATCAGTAGCACACCCACAGGCCAATGGACAAGTCGAAAGAGCAAATGGACTCATATTACAAGGCTTAAAACCAAGATTATATGAAGATTTGAAAGATTATGGTGGAAAATGGATCGACGAACTACCAAAAGTAGTATGGGGTTTAAGAACCCAGATCAGTAGAGCCACCGGCTACTCACCTTTCTTTCTGGTCTACGGATCAGAAGCAGTACTACCGGCCGACTTGATATGGCTATCTCTAAGAATAGAACAATACGAAGAAGGCAAAGCCGAAGAAACAAGGCGGTTAGAAATTGATTCAATAGAAGAAATAAGAGACAGTGCAATAATCCAAAATGCAAGATATCAGCAAGGACTACGAAGACATTATGACAAAAATACTCAGCCCCGATCACTAAAGCCAGGGGACTCAGTATTATGACTAATCCAAAAGAAAGATGGACGACACAAACTACTCAGTCCATGGGAAGGACCCTTCATCGTGAAAAACGCAATAGGACTCGGCACATACGAGTTGATGACTCCAGATGAAATACCAGTGAAGAATACTTGGCATATCAGCCAACTCAAAAGTTTCTACAATTAGTACAACATATTGTACTCAAGCTTCAAGAGAAATAAAGTAGAAATTCTTCAAGAAGAACGACTTTAGATATAAGCCCTGTCGAACCGACAAACCAACCGGTAATCAGGTTGGGCATAAAAGGGGCATCCCTGTTAACAGCCAACCCAGAAATGGTTGCACTACACGGGCAATTTTGTCACTCAACCATATGGAGATGGTTTGACTAACGGCCAACGGCCAAATAACTTATTGGGTAAGGAGACCCAAGCTAGCATTTGTCACTCTACCATAAAAAGAGGTGGTACGACTAACAGCCCTGTCTAACGGACAGAACCAACCCGTAATCAGGTTGGGGAAAAAGGGGCAGCCCTACAGATAGCTCAACCTAGAAATGGTTGTTGCTATACGGGCGCAATCGCTTACCCCAAGAGCTGGTACAATTGCTTACTTACCCTGCAAATAGCCAACCCAGAAATGGTTGTGCTATACAGGTCCGATCGCTTACCCCAAGAGCTGGTACGATCGTTTACTACGCCCAACAAGCGGCGCTATCTACAAAAACAACTCGGTCGCCTACCCCAAGAGCGGTACGATCGACTACCTCGCCCAACAAGCAGGCATCTACAAATATATAACTCGGTCACCTACCCCAAGAGTGGTACGATCGACAACTTCGCCCAACAAGCGGCACAATCAACAAAGAAAACTCGGTCACCTACCCCAAGAGCGGTACAATCGACTACTTCACCCCAAGAGCGGTACAATCACCCCAACAACTCGGTCGCCTACCCCAAGAGTGGTACAGTCGACTACTTCGCCCCAAGAGCGGCACAATCACTCCAACAACTTGGTCGCCAACCTCAAGAGCGATACGATCGACTACTTCGCCCAGCAAGTGACATCTACAAATTTACAACTCGGTCGCCTACCCCAAGAGCGGTACGATCGACAAACTTCGCCCAACAAGCAGCATGATCAAAGTCAACTTGGCTACATATTCCAAGAACAGCATGACCAACTGCCTCGGCCCAAGAGCAGCCAAAACAATTATACAATCTAGCAAGAATGGCCAACCAACTCGCCCCAAAAGCGGCAGGAAACAACCCTACAAGGATGGCTATCTACTCAAGAAAGCAGTATGATCAAATCCCATGCCCAAAAGGGTGGCAAAAAACAACTCTACAAACCGGATATCAACATGCAGTCGATTATTGTTATCCGAAGAGCGACAAAACCAGTCACACAAAGTGGAAGGACTACTCAGAAATTGCACAAATGTAGGAAAAAAAAGACAGATCAAAGCCTGCTCATAACAATCAAAGATAGATTCAAAAGCAGGGCAAAGCCTGATCATATTCACAGAAACAAGTATATATTACAAGAAACCACAAGTTCATTACACAAAATGTCTAAGGAGCTGGAGGCACAGTAGGAAACACATTCATCTGTTCCAAGATTTGGTCTGATAGACCACTAAGCTCTGCTTTGGCCTCCTCCCACTATCTTGAAAACTCAGCCGTTACAGAAGCTTCAGTAATCCGCTCAAGAGGGGCATCAGGAGCAACAACCCGGACATATGAAACCACATTGTTGATGCATCGGTGAAAGCCACCCCTTACAAAATCATAAAACCAGGAAGAAAGCACCGGTATTATGCCTCCAAGGCCTAGATCTCTGTCTTCTCGCCGACAGACTGAAGCAATGATTGGAGCAACTGTAGCATAAAGAGCCCGAAATTGCTCAAGGGTAGCCTTCAACTTCGCCTCTAGATCTCGAACAGATTTTATGGCCTAAACAAGATCTCGGTCAGCACCAGATCGTATCAATTTTGCCTGAGCAAGAATATCTTGGGTTTCTTTCAGTTTTAAATCAGTAAGGGTACTTACAGACTCAGCCTGATTTTGTGAAGTACGGAGGGTGTCAGTCATTGCCTCCCTATCTTTCAACCAGTTTTCTTTTTCACGAGCAAGAGCTGAAAGAAAGCAAATCAACAACTCAGAAAAGAAAAAAGAGCAAAACCAAGGGAAAAGCAGTCGATCAACAAAAAGATCAACTTACCAGCCAGTTTCTCCTTCAAGTCAAAATTCTCAGCCTGAGCGGAGTCACGCGCCTTCTTAGCATCAAGCACCTTGGCATTAAGGGCGGCCTCCGTCAGAGCACGCTGCTCCTTCTCATAAGTCAGGACAACTTGAGCCTGAGCCAGCTCATCTTACTTTCTTTTCAAATTGGCCTCAGCAATGGCAGTAAATTACACCTCATGAGGACCGAACAAGACATCCTGATCTTGAAGTAAAGACTGCAAAACAAAAATATGTGAGACAGAAGCAGAAGAAACCAATATCGAAAGTCAAAAAGAACTCGGATACCTTGAGCTCGGTGCCATAAGCATCGGAAAAGGTTTCCCAAGAAGAACCCAACTTGGCCAACCGTTCAACTTGGCCAAGCTGAGCCATTTCCTCTCCTGAACGAGTTAGCAAAAGAGTACTCGGCCCAGATGCTGACGGCCGGTCAGCATCAGCAGCAGAAGCAGGGGGAGGGTAGTTATCAGAACCCTCACCCACTACCTCATCAACTTGAGAAGCAGCCTCGAGGGAGTACAACAGAGATGACCCAAGTGGCAGACGAGCAGCAGCAAAAATGCCCGAGGGACTATCCACAACCCGGTGCTCCTCCTGAGAGGACACCAGGGCCCTAACATTCTGTTCTTCAACATGTGGCTCAAGAGGAGCAACACGAGGAGGAGAAGCTACAAAAAGCAGAATTATAAGTCTACAAGGATATAGAATACATAAATTATACAAGAGACAGAAAGGCAAGGCAGAACAAGAGCTCACCAACATTAGATTCTTGTAAAGCTTTTTTAGCCCCAAGGGCTAGAGAAGACGAGGCATCCTCAGAAGGCCTACAATGAAAAAGAACTCGGGTCTATCAAAAACAGAATAAGATATCAAAATCAGAACAACCTAGGGAAAAACTTACTTGATGACCTTCTTAAAATCACCAGCCACCTCCAAGAAAATGAAGTCGAGGAGTGGCACGGAAAACAAATCATCCTCAACCACGTCAAAGAAGGGGATTGGGATGGCCTCCGGGACAGAAGCAGAAGCAATTGTTACATTTGGGACACAAGGAGCCCGTGCATGACTACAGAAAAAAGAACTCAGTCAGAGCAAATCTTACAAAATACAAGGACACTTAAGAAGTAAAAACTTACGAACAAAGATTAAGGGGGACTTCATCATTAGTCACCTCCTCATCAACAATGACAGACTGACCATCTATCAGAAGACAAGAAGAACTCGGATGAATACACAAAAGCAGGTCAAATCAAGACAAAGCCAGGAAAACAACTCGGGAAAGGCTCAACACAAGCTCACCTATGAGAATATTACCTGTTGGAGGGTGTTGATGAGCTGAACGTCACCTCTTAGGCAAAGACTGCTTAGAAGCAGCCTCAGTCCACCACTTCCTAGATAACAGGATATATCGAGCAATCCGAGGATTAGGAACATACTCAACATAGGAGTGTTGACCTTCAAATAAGCCAGTAGACAACCTGGCAGAAGAAGAACCTGGCCCTAAAACAACGGCTTTAGCCACGTTGCCAGCAGCAGCGACAACATCATCTTCATCTTCTTCAGCCTCCTCCTTGGCCACATCATCAGCAGCAGCAGTAGGGACAATGAGCTTAAAAGCCTGACCATAGTCCTGCATAAAAGAGACAAAATCAGTATAAGATAAAAAAGACCCAATACAAAAGAACTCAGAAAGGCATACACATACCTTAGGAGGAGGATGAGCAGCATCATACTCGTCCACACGGGCAGGCATCACCGAGACACCACTAAGAATCCACCCCAACCGTTCAAGGATGATTTCTTCAGACAACTCGGCGTCTAGAATAAGCCAAGAAGGATATGGGGAACCAGTGTACTCAAAACCAAAGTGCACCCTCTGCATGAGAGGTTGCATCCGGCGACACAGAAAACTAGCAACTATGCCATTGCTAGTCAAACTAGCCTGCTTCAGTAGGCTAATTCGAGTAAGCAAAGGCCTAAGTGCCATGAGCTCAACCAAAGAAAGTTTATCCTTCCAAATAGGAAGAGAACTCGGAGTAAGAGAAAGGTCAGAAGAAAAAGAAGGGGTCGGTTTTGGGACGTAGAACCACTTCTCGGCCCAATCTCTTACAGAATTAGAAAGAGTAAGAGAAGGGAAAGTTTCTTTATGTCCCTGACGGCATTGAAGGAAACAATAGCCAAAGAAAGGAGGATTTTTAGAATCAGACAGCCACATACGAAAGAAATAATGAAAAAGGAGAAGAGGAGGCAGGATTCCAATAAAAGTTTCGCAAAGATGTGTGAAGGCAGAAAGGACAAGAACCCCGTTCGGGGTAAGATGATGAAGCTGAATCTGATAAGATCCAAGAAATTCTAACAAGAAATTGGACGGAGGAAAGCAGAGCCCCGCTCGCACAAAAGGAATGAACAAAACAGATTGATCAGGAGAAGGAGAAGGAATCACATGCTCACCAGGCAGCAAGTAATTGGAAAGAAACTTCTCCTGAATGAACCCATGCGCAACAAGTAGATCCAGCTCCGCCTCCTGTGTCGATGGCTTCGGGAACTGCCTTTGCATCCGTCTCATGGCCATGAACTCAGGATTGTCAATTTGCTTAAGAGTTTTGTCCTTGTCAACAAACTCACCCTTGCCCTTGTTCTTCTTCACCATCAATCAAAAGCAAGGGCCAGATGCAGTAGCAGCAGCAGCAAGAGATTTGAGGCGGTGGATGCAATGCTAGGGATTTCTCAGCAACGAGGATTGAGGAATTTTTCACCGCAAAGGCAAGTGGAGCAATAGTAACAGGGCAGTCATTTTTATAAAGGGAAAAATACATGGCCAACGTGACCCAAGTGAAAATGGTCACCAAAAATTACCGTTCCGCAATCAATGACATGCACAACAGAAAAAGAAAGCAACAGTCCGTTCAGATCTCAATGGTTAGATGCCAAAACCGTTCACAAGGAAGCAACGCAGAAAAAGGATACAACAAGTCGGCAACAATACTACACTACAGCCAAAGCATGCAGATATAGAGAAGAACTCGGATACAGTAATAGACAACTCGGCCTCCAGCAGAAACCATCTTATTCATTATTTCTTTGACTCGAAGAACATTGAGATTACAACGGAGTACAAGATCTGATAAATTCAACAAAGAAAGCAAAGGAGATCATTTTAAAGTGGCAGCAAAGAACCCAATGGAATTCGAGGTTGCAACCCTCCGCAGGCAGATAGAGCAAGCATGGAAGCCACATCACAAGAACTCTTCTAACTGCCAATGCGAAAGTTATCAAGTATACAAAAGCCCGAGGGCTGCTCAACCTCACACAACAGCATATCTACGAATGGAGAAAGAATTGAAGAAAGAATTTCCTACTTAAGGCGGAACCACAACCAACAAAGAAGGTATTTATAGCAAGCCAGAGGCAAGCAAGGCTAAAGATCACAAGAAAGAAAGAGGAAAAGAACAAAAAAGCAAAGCAACAAAGGCAAATAGTGCTCAAAAGCAAGATTATTGAAAAAAAGAGTAAAAGAAGATGCTCAATAATGGGTATACAGAACCCATCCGTGACCAGTAAACGACAAAGACCAAAGGAGTACAAATCAAGAACCTTCTATCGGCATCTTCTCAACTGAGAAGAACCCAGAGAAGGCTCGGGGGCTGCAAGTACCCACCACAGAAAATTACATTTTTAATTTTTTGACCCTCCATCTTTTTGTATCAAAAAACAAGAGGCTCGGGGGCTACACTCAATGACCCTCTAGCTTTTTGTGCCAAATAGCTGAGGCTCGGGGGCTGCACTCACTGAGTGCACTTTTTTTTAGCAAAAGTGCACATCAGTTAGAAGAAGAATCAAAGAAGACCATCTCAAGATTTCACTTCAAGAAGAACCTAGATCAAGTCTACAACAACTCAGCCCTTGAAGCTCAATCATGAAATGCTCGGGGGCTTGTCGATGGGGAACCCTACGGGCCCCCCATAGACCGTACTATAGGGAAGTGGACCTTGGTAACAAGGCCCACAGCCCAATCGCCAAGAAGAACACGGAGCAAAGCAACGTGTAAGACCAAAACTCTAATTCGGACTATACAAGGAAAGGCGCCCAAAGCATAGCTTAGGACTCTGACCTTGTATCTGAGTAGAACACAAACAACTCCTCTCAGCACCTAGACTATAAAGGGCTGGTGAGGATATCCCTTGTAAACAACTGAACACACCCAGTACTCAAAGCAACACGACGCAAATAGGCTAACGCCAAACTAGATGTAAGGTTATTACTCGACCAAGTCGAGGGCTCAAACCAGTATAAATCGTGAGTCTCTTTGCGTAACCACCGAGTTCCACTATTCGTCGAAGCCCGAACAACTGTCTTAGGTACCCTCGTGGCAGGCTATCGGTGGTAAAACATCGACATACACAAACAGAACACTCCCTACCGTCACAAATAAGACGTCCACAGTCATTAACGTGTACCTTTGACTGCTAGTTTCCATTGCTTGCAATAATTACAAAGTACAGAGATATCATAACATTATGCAACTACTATTCGAGACAGATATGCTCATATCATTGTCACATATTCAATCTAACTATGTCAAGAGGGGTTGATGATCAATGTTTAAATACTTAGACTGCACACAGCGCAAAAGGTCACTTAGCTGTGACTCGAGGGAATAACTTGCTGCGACAACATGCAAATAACACCAATGGTTCTTAAATAGTTTAGGGCTATGATTACTAGGTCCTTAACAAATCAGTAGGTAGCATAATCTCTTTAGGGAAAAACTAACTGGTTTATGTAACAGCTTGTACATACAAGGATAGCTAAACCAAGGAGTGACAACATGTAACTCAATCAAATAGGAATCGACTGCTATTGGGAAGACAACAACCGTGGGGCATTTCATCAAACACTTAGCTGGCAGTGAGCCACGCACTCACCGTGGGGGTGGGAAAGCAGCTGTCCGCGCGCTCCTGAAGGCCTCGGCGGTGCTCCGGCGTGGGGTGGTGGACGGCGTGGGGAGTGCTCCGGCGTGGGGCGGTGTACGGGCATCAGTGTCGAAGAAGAGGAGCGCGGGGCTAGGAATGGCGACGCGGGGGGCGGTGGACGGGTGCTCTGGTGTGGGGTGGTGCATGGGTGTCGGCATCGAAGAAGAGGAGTGCGGGGCTGGGAACGGCAGCGCGGGGGGCAGTGGATGGGTGCTCCGGCGTGGGGCAGTGCACGGGCGTTGACGTCGAAGAAGAGGAGCGCGGGGTTAGGAACGGTTGGCGCGGGGTTGAAATTTGGATAATTTCAACCCGTGCCGAGCTTTTATACCAGACCTCATCACTGTCGGTTCTAATTATAAACCGACAGTTATTTAGAAATATCACTGTCGGGCCATTCTTTAAATCGGTAGTGATTGCCGTGTAGCGGTTCCAGCATAAGTTATCTTTTCCACTTCTTTCGAATACCTCCTACTGGCTTAACGGTTAAGATCCCACAACTTAGCCCTCGATACCGGTGTTCGAATCCTGGGTGGCCCAATTTTTTTGGTTTAATTTTATAATTTATTAAGCAGTCTAAAGGTCAAAAAGAAAAAATAAATAAACCTTGGCACACATCCTATACTAGCGCAACGATTAAGTCTCTGAACTCTGTAGCTCGAGACCCGAGCTCAAACCCGAGGGCTGGCACAATTTTTTTAAATTTTTTATATATCACTGCCGGTTTTCAAAATAAACTGACAGTGATAACTAGCATCACTGTCGGTTTCTTCTCATCTTTGTTGGTTTTTTGAAACCGACAGTGATGTTTATATATATTAAAAAAATCTTTTATATACTGAATAAATAGAAGCATATGTATTTCTATGTCAAAATAGCTTAATTTTTTTTGGCAAGCTTGTACACCCAAATTAAGATCTCACAAAGGATCTTAGGTTTTTCGAATCATTTTTTATTTATTATATTTTTTGTGTGCTGAATGAGACAAAAGAGGGTGAATATCATCTTGGACCCTATAGATTTTTTATCCACCTCCACAAAATTCTTATCCCTAGGGCACATTAGAGCCTATGTAAAAGTTTGGCACCATTCTGGATCTTTTCGTGGGTAAACTCAGTTCAACCTATAATTAATCGATGTCGTCGCGCAGAAATTCAATTAAACCTCAGAAAATAGCAAACCATTTCCGAAAAATCCCAAACTAGGTGTTTCCTTCGCATGTGGCACGTGCAAGCCTAAGAAAAAATTTGAGACCAATATGACACCGGAATACGTGTGAACCACAGAAACCTTGATAACCTATGTGTATAGTAATGGTTCGATAAAAGGGCACATGTATCTCTGTGAAACATGTATACTCCACCTATTTCGAAATGGCTTGAATTTTTTTGACAAGCATGTACACCCAAATTAAGACCCCACACATGATCTGAGGTTTTTCTGATCATTTTTTTTATTTATTATATTTTTCTCTGTGCCGAATAAGACAAAAGAGGGTGAATTTCATCTTGGACCCAATAGATTTTTTCATCCACCTCTACAAAATTCTTATCCCTAGGGCACATTAAAGCCTATGTAGTTTGGCACCATTCTAGATCTTTTCGTGGGTAGACTCAGTTCAACCTATAAATAAATAGTGTCGTCGTGCGGAAATTCAATTAAACCTCAGAAAGTAGCAAACCATCTCTGAAAAATCCCAAACTTGATGTTTTCTTCACACGTGGCACGTGCAAGCATGAGAATAATTTTGAGACCAATACAACACTCGAATACCTATGAACCACAGAAACCTTGATAACCTATGTGTATAGTCATGGTTCGATGAAAAGACAAATGTATCTCTGTGAAGCATGTATACTCCGCCTATGTCGAAATGGCTTGAAATGGTTTTGGCAAGCATGTACACCCAAATTAAGATCCCACACAGGATCTTTGGTTTTTCTGATCATTTTTTTATTTATTATATTTTTTTCTGTGCCAAATGAGACAAAAGAGGGTGAATTTTATCTTGGACCCAATAGATTTTTTCATCCACCTCCACAAAATTCTTATCCCTAGGGCCTACGTAAAAGGTTGGCACCATTCCGGATCTTTTCATGGGTAGACTTAGTTCAACCTATAATTAATAGGTGTCGTCGTGTGGAAATTCAATTAAACTTCAGAAAGTAGCAAACCATCTCCGGAAAATCCCAAACTTGGTGTTTCCTTCACACGTGGCACATGCAAGCCTGAGAATAATTTTGAGACCAATACGACACCAGAATATATATTTCTAGTTGCCCAACAAATGTTACACGAATTACATGCATGACAATAATTAAACACACAAAACCATACATATTAAAATTAGAACCCAATTAAACTATGACCTTGAAAACCTAGCTAAATAAACATTAATTACTATCGGAATCACTGCCGGGATCGATTGGGCCATGCATACTAACATGCCTCTGTAGCCATATATGGTAATTGATGGCACGGATTATGTATCCGTTTGTATCGATGAAGTCCAATGCCCGTATGAGTGCACTCTCTCATGCCTCACAATACCAAAAGAATAGTCAGCCATAGATGTAACCTATTGAATGACCACTGCCCCTATTAGTAATCCTTATGCAGTACTGGCATCCTTCTATAGTGAGCTGGCTGAGGTTTCCATTGCAGAAGTCCCAATCATACCCGAGATGCTCCGTAGCTTGGTCTAGAATGACCCACAAGCCACATGCAGCAAAGGTAAGGTCCTGTAGCGCAATCTGCATGCGGGAAAAAAGAAAAAAATTAGAGAATGTTATTACAATAATAAACAACAAATAACCACGACTTAGGTATAAGTGACCATTTTACTACATCCGCATGGTTGTAGCTCGCAAACCATTCGTTTGCTTGTGGAACGGGGATATCACCAGCATTCAAAGCAATTGCCTTGAAGTGCGAGAAATTAGGCACATCATAGCAAATATGTCGAAGTGCCTCTAAATAGACGCGCATGTCACTTAACTGGGTGCTTATCATGTCTGGGCTCTGTATTCCCGTCCCGTGGATATGGTTCCGATGGTTTGAACCCCTCACAGGGATGAAAAAACTAAGTTCACACGTCCATAGCCGACCACTTGCATTAGATGCCGTGTTCTCGATGATGTTCGAGATAAAGAACCAGCTAAGTGCTGTTCGCAGCCAATCTATTGGGGATATAGTCTGTGACATATATGCATGCAACAATGATATTAAACTAATTACACTTATTTGTTAGCATCAAAAAACAAAAGATGTTGGAAAATATTTCATACAATAGTTGGAACAGGAAACCATGGAATGACCACATTAGGAGCGAATGGCTCATCGCCAGGGTGGAAACCTAGTTCTTGTGGTGGGGGAGGTCCGTTGTTCATACCACCTGATTGATAAAATGCAAAAAGATGAACATAAAATATATGCACAAAAAAATTCTTCTAAGTAAAATGTGGCAACATAATTAAATATAGATCAAATGCAAGGAATAAGAATATATATAAATGTAGAATGCAAAGAAACATGAATATAAATGTAGATCAAATAAATATAGATAGAATATTGGAGAAGACAACATATCAATACCATTGAAAAATGTAGGAGCCATGACCAAATCACATAGAGAGAGAGTGGATGTCTTGAGAAGTGAGAGTAAAATGTGAGAAATAAGACTGAGAGAGTTCGTGGGTGTGTGGGATCAATATATGTGGCTAGCAGTTTGTTTTATATAGGGGGCACGGACATCACAGCTGGTTTTTAAATAGAACCGACAGTGAAGGTGGCTATCACTACCGGTTTCTAAATAGAACCGACAGTGAAGGTGCATATGTAAAGGATATATTTATTTAGATACTATAGTGGGAAATTTTTAACAAGAATAATATATTTATTTAGATAGTAATGAAATACATCAAAAAATTATAAAAAATTAGAAATAAGTTACTGTGATTTGTTGTGAGAGGAAAATATTATATCATGGCTGATATGGACTGGCTGAAACCAACATGTATGGAGAGGCTAGCTCCTGGCCGAGGGCCATTTTATAGGGGCTAGCAGTCGTGGTACATTTTTATTTCTGAATTAAAGTTGTTGAGGTAGGTGGGAGCAGTGTTCCAACTATTATAGTCATGGGAGCACTGTTGGCATATGAGGAGCATCTACACATCACTGTCGGTTTTATTTTAAAAACCGATAGCGACTTGGGCCTTCTATGTCGGTTTGAGCAACCGACTATAATAGAAGCTATTACTGTCGGTTTTAAAACTAAAACCGGCAGTGAAGGGCCCTGCCGCCAACTTTTAGTAAAAAAAATATAAAAAAAACACTGTCGGTTTGGAGCTTGCCATCGTAGCCTTTTGTAAAAAATATTAAAAAGTTTGGCCCGCCTGAGATTCGAGCATGGGTCACGGGGTTGAGAGTGCGCGGCCTTAACCGCTGAGTTAGGATAGGGAGTTCGGTTAGAATGGTTTTATTTTTTCTCTTTTATTCCATCATAATAAACTACTAAATAATAAATGCAAAATAAAAAAAGTTTGGCCCGCCTGGGATTCGAGTGCGGGTCTTAGAGTACAGAGTGTGCGGCCTTAACCGCTGAGCTAGGGTGGGGAGTTCACTTAGTTTGCTTTCCTTTATTTATTTATTAATAGAAATAATGCAGCTAGTTTATATTCTAAAATAACACAAAAATTTGTGTCTTGATTATTTAATTCTATGATAATTAATTAATGGTCTATAATTATCAAATAATAGTATTTGTGAACATCATCTTAAAATTTGATTACATAGTCAATAATTAAATTGTAGAGACGCGCACAAAATATAAATTAAATATTCAGTGTGAATTGCTGAAACAACGTCTGCATAATGATTACATAGTTAACCATAATCTAACTATCTTTAGGTGCATCAACAATGAGGGCCTCATTGTGATCTATTCGTACGTAAGCAGGTTTATCACCCTTTTGAAGGATAGGTAGGGGTACGTTCGCCCCGAATGGAGGCATTTCCTGATAGCCCCTATAATCTTCTTCGTCCGTCACTCCACCGACACCGATAATCTTCCTTTTCCCTTCTAGGACTACTTTTAGCCTTCCTTTTGTCTTGTTGTCCCTTGTATAGAAGACTTGCATAACATCTCTTACAAGGACGAAGGGGTCATCTCTGTATGCGGTCTTAGTGAGATCAACGATAGTGAACCCTTCGCGGTCAGTGTTGATTTCCTCGAGTCGGACCCACTGACAGTGAAAAAGAGCTGCCTTCAACGAACCATAGGCTAGCTCCCATATCTCCTCTATGAAATCATAGTATGTTGCCTGTACATTGCCGTTTTCGTCGTGAGCATCAAAACGAACACCATAATTTTGGTATATGCTCTTTGCATCTTGCTTTTTTTGTGTAAAATGTGAATCCATTGATCTCATACCCTTGGTACTTAAGATATGTACTCGAAGGTCCCTTGGCTAAGGCATCCAGTTGATTACCCAACTTTATTCCAAGCAAGCGACGTCGCAACCAGTTGACAAATTCCTCCTTATAATTTTTATCCAACCAAGCCTGTGACCTGCTCGGATACAGAGTTTGTAGCGATTGCCTGTGCTCGTCAATGTATGGCATCACACCCTCAGCTTGCTAGAGAACAGCGAACTATGCCTATCTAAAAGAAATAGGGTCATCTACTGTAACATATTTCTACCCGATCGTTCCTTTGTCACGTAGTCTTCCCTCGTGACGAGATTCTGGAACTCCGACCCTTTTGATGTTCAGATAATATGTGTAGAACTCAATGGCCTCCTCTGTTGACCATCCTTCAACTATGCCCCCTTCTAGCCTAAATCTGTTCCTAACATACCTCCTAAAAACTTTCATCAATTTTTCGAAAGGGAACATCTGATGCAGGTACATTGGGCCAAGGGCTCTAATTTAGTCAACAAGATGAATGAGCAGATGCAATGAGATATCAAAGTAAGTCGGCAAGAAATGCATCTCAAGCCTAATGAGAGTTTCGGCTATGTCCCGCTGCAGCTGCTCTAGCGTGGACACATCAATGACCATTTTTGAGATCGCGTTGAAGAACAAGCAAAGCTTTATGATTGGGGCGTGGACCTTTGGGGGGGAGGATACCACGTAGGGCAACAGGGAGCAGCTAAGTCATAATGACATGACACTCATGGGCCTTCATAGGGCCATAGTTGAACTTGAGTTCTCTCATGTTCACTAGCCTCTTCGGGTTCGCACAGTAGCCCGTCGGGACTTTGAGTTCATTGGAGAAAGAAATAAGTGCACACTTTTCTTCCTTCTTCAATGTCCATGACGCAACCGGAAGTTCAAACTAGCCATTCTCTACCTCCATGGGATGCAGCTCCTTCCTGATTCCCAAGTGTTGCATGTCCAGACGTGTGGATAGAGAATCCTTCGATGTCCCCCGGTGTCCATCAAGGTGTTAAGAGTGTTAGCGCATATGTTTTTAGTGATGTGCATGGGATCAAGACAGTGGTGTACACTCAGAAATGGCCAGTAAGGTAGTTTACATAAAATTGATTTTTTCTTCCAAACACTCCCATCAGCCGCTGCTACTGCATTGTCCCCCTTCCCAAGGACAACCTCTAGTTTGTTGATTTCTCAAAGTATCGCAGGCCCGTCTCAATATTTTGGGGCTAAGCGTTTCTCAATAGTACCGTTGAAATCTTTTCTATTCCTGTGGTAAGGGTGATCCTTAGGTAGGAAGCTACGGTGTCTCATATAAACTATCTTTGAGTTATTTGGCAGATTTACCGCATCGGTGTCGTCCAAGCACTCAACACATCCAGTATAGCTTTTTGTCTTCTCTCTAGACAACGAACCTCGACCTGGCAGGTCGGTGATTGTAGCGATAAGTACTCCCTTGATTGTGACATGTTCCTTTTTGTACTCGTCCCAAACATCTAGCACACCCTTTTCAAACATCTCTACTAGTTCATCGATCACTGGTTCTAGAAACACATCGATGTCATTCCCAGATTGTCTTGGCCCTTGGATCAGTAGTGGCATCTGAATATATGATTGCTTCATATAGACCCAAGGTGGAAGGTTGTATATATAGAGCGTCACTGGCCAGGTGCTATGACTGCTTCTAACCTGGTCAAAAGGATTCATCCCATCTGTGCTCAAAGCAAACCAAAGGTGCCTTACCTCTCCACCGATGTCCTTATAGAACATAGTAATAACATCGGTGGAGTGCCTCATCATTGTATCTTTCTTACGCTCTTCGCCATGCCAGCGCAACAACTTGGCTGACTTTGCACATGCAAACAGCCTATGCACCCGGAGAGCTATAGGGAAATACCAAACGACCTTTACGGGACCTCCTCTGGTCTTGGTACCCTCATCTGACGGCCCTTCCTTGTACCGTGGAGTTTCACACTTGGGGCACTTGTCCAAGTCTTTGTATTTTTCTCCATGGTACAATATGTAATCATTGGAACACGCGTGGATTCTTTCAACCTTCAGGCCGATGGGGCAGATCATTTGCTTGGCCAAGTATGTCTTTTCTGGCAACTCATTTTTTTCTGGGAGCATTTTCCTTATTATACCTAACAACTGACCGAAGCCTTTATCGCTCAATCCGTTTATCGATTTGAACTCTAACTGCATGATGTCGGCTTTCAGTTTGCTCATTGGACAATTCCTATACAATTGTGTTTTGCCATCTTGTCTCATTTTCTCTAGCTTTCTCAGTTGTCTTTCATTAAGACATCTGGTCTCTACATTATGTAGTAGCCGAGAAATGCCATCGTTATCCTCAGTGTCGTCAGCTAGCGTGTTCCTAAACACATTGTTAACTGTGGCCATAGGTTCCGTGTTGACACTGGGTTCCTCGTCAGCATCGTGGATGGCTACGTCAGGCATGTCCACATCATCATCGTTTCCTTGCAGAACATTCACACCAACCTCGCTATGCATAGTCCATATCGTATAGTTTGGCATGAACCCCCTAGTAATCAAGTACGATCGTATAGACTCAACTTGACGAAAGTTCCTATAATTCTTGCAATCTTTGCATGGGCAGAAGACAGTGTTCCCATTCCCAGCATGAGCTTTGGCATTAGTGATAAACTGACTGATGCCATGCATGTACCGCTTGTCTGTTCGGGACAGATGTATCCACTCTCGATCCATCTCTGCACAAAAAATACTGAGATAGTAATTACAAAGAATTAATAAGAAATCGAGCTTCATGAACAACAATTGTAGCTCGAAAGTGCCATTTTTGAAAAATATTATTGTACACTAATTATTGAAAAATTGAAATTGGTAGCCCCGGTCCTGTAAATTGAAAATCGTAGTAAAAAACAATTATTGCACAATATTGAAGAACAACTATTCTACTCTACTTCTAAGAACTAATTATAGCATCACATACTAACAATGATGATCTTGACCACCATGGAATAATTAGCTAGGAATTTAAATGTGTTCATAGACACCAACCTTTTGGATGATGGATTCACCACAATTTAAGCCTTGCACAAATGTCCAATTGAAAAAGTGCTCTCTAGAATAGAGAAAGAACTAGAATGAGAATCAAGCAATGTAGCCATCAAAATGAAGCTAATTAAGCAACAAAATCAAAGGAGTGGATGTTTGTTACTAACCTTAAAGCAAAAAGATCAAGCCATTCTTTAAAATCCAAACACTAGCTTCATAGTGAAGAGTAGCCGCAATAATGGAGGGAAGGGTCCAAACGCGCGCCTCTGTTCTCGGGATGGAAGAGAGGAGGAAGGAGAGGACGACTACAACCTTTTTGTGTTGTAGGCTTATCACCGTCGGTTCTTGGCTAGAACCGATAGTGATAGTGCCCAATCACTGTCGGCTCTTGGCTTAAACCGACAGTGATGAGTGCCCACCAAAATACTGCCGGTTCAAGCCAAAAACCGGCAGTGAAAACCGGCAGTGACGTGGTCCTTCATTGTCAGTTTTAGCCCAGCACCAATCATTTTTTATTTTCAAGCTTATAACCGGCAGTGAAGGTACATCACTGCCGGTTCTCACAAATCCGTCAGTGATGAGGCCGGCAGTGATGTGCAAATCTGGCGTAGTGATAGAAAATTGAAACACGTTAAGAAATGGGAAAGGTCAGTGTAGACCAAAGGTGGTTATAACTACATGATGTTTCGGATTCCTTTCCAGTAAACAATAATTATATGGCTTAAGTATTAATATCTTCTTGAGGTTAACACTGCTATCTCATCTTAGATATCACTGCAAGGTCAACCACTGATCTTAAGTGACATGGTGCAAGTTCTAAATAACCATTATGCCGTTATAATATTTAAGAGTGTAGTATGTGTCCTAAAATCATTAGTTTCAATAAAATACAAAATGAGAGTTAATAAAAGATGCAATAAACACATGAGTTTCAGCTTACCTTGGGACTAAAAAAATTTGTAGCAACTAATAAGATTAAAATGTGAAAAGATAAAAATCTAGATTTATGGCATCATAAGAGACATACTGCAAGAAGAGACACGGTAGATTAAGCTAGTGTTTGAACTAAATGCATATTCAAAATACACATAAGTGACTTGCATAAAGAAAAAAAATGAATATAGGTAAAAAAAACCATATAGATTAACATACTTTTCACACCGGAAGCTCCAACCCCTTTTGATCATTAGACTATCTAGCGTAAAATAGAAGTTGTCCTGAGTCAATTGTGAATGTCAAAATAAGGAAGGATTCACATATAGTCAGGGTTCCCAATTGTGAGTGTCATATATAGAAATTTACTGTGCACGGCTTGTATTTATCTCAAATCGAACCTTGACTATATGTGACGCATGTTATGACGATTAACGTACCTTGATGCTTGCATGATTGAACTGAACGGCATTTTGATCGATTGAAATGTACGCGCCAGCGAATATCGACCCCATACTAGTGGTCAACGATTCCACAAACTAGACAACATTTCGTTAAACGACATAACATCTTTTTCAGTATCTTTCGTTACATTCCACAAAGTCACGTTTCCGTAGCCCACCGGATTATCTCACTGTACTAATGAGACGAAGACGTATCTATATATGGACATATATTTCTATACCTACCTCACTAACCGGCAACATCCATGGCGTCTCATCACACGAATGTGGTATACCAATTATTCATGGATGCGACGACCACACCTCTAGCACAATGGCAATGGCTACTCTTGCTGCTCGTCCCTTGCGTGCTGCTGCTCCTACTCGCCTCCAGCCGTCCCCTCCCCCGCAGCAACGACAAGCAGAGACGGCAGCTCCCGCTGTCCCCTCCGGGCCGGACTGCCTATCATCGGCCACCTGCTCCTGGTCGGCGACCGTCCGCACGTCTCCTTCCGTGACCTCGCCGCCAAGCACGACGACCGCGGTGGCGGCGGCCTCATGCTCCTCCGCCTCGGCACGGTCCCGAACCTCGTCGTGTCCTTCGCACGCGCGGCGCAGGCGATCCTGCGGACGCACGACCACGTCTTCGCTTCGCGGCCGGCGTCGTTGCTGTTCGACGACCTCGTGTACGGGTCCTCCAATGTCGCCTTCGCCCCCTATGGCGAGCACTGGCGTCAGGTCAGGAAGCTCGTCTCACCACGCACCTGCTCACCGTCAAGAAGGTGAACTCGTACCACCATGCCCGCCAGGAAGAGGTAACAATTATTTGCTCAGTGTTCATCATGCATGCATATATATGCACTCGTTTTGAAAACGGACAGGACCGTTTCTATTTTCTATATTATGATACTGTTTTCTATATTACGATACCATTTTTGAATTTAGCTAAACTTAAAAATTTGTCATTTTCAATTGGCTTCACAACCATTTTTTTTTGTACTCTTTATAATTAAAAAAATGTAGAAAAATCCTGTACTGATCATTTTCATTTTCTATATTGTAATAATGTTTACGTCCGTTTTCATCCCTCAAACATTTATTATTTAATTATTCATATATGATAACAGGTGCGCCTAGCGCTGGACAAGCTCAGGGAGGCAGCGGCCATGAACGCGGAGGTGGATTTGAGTGAGATGATGAACGCGTTCGCCAACGACATCATCTGCCGTGCCCTATGTGGCAAGTTCTCCTGGTAAGAAGGCCGGAACAAGCTCTTCCGCCACTACTACATAACACTTCACTGTCGGCCTCATTACTGCTGGAATTAGGAAAACCGGCAGTGTTGATCCTTTATTGCCGGTTCTTTGCTCTGAAAATCAGAAATTGATTTGGGATGTGACCGAACCAACAGTGATGACAACTATCATTGCCGGTTTATGTCTCTAACCGGTAGTGGCTTGACGGTCACATATTACTGCCGGTTCAAGTCAAGAGCCGAAAACGATTGGGCTCTATCACTGTCGGTTCTAGCCAAGAACTGGCGGTGATAAGCTTACAGTATAAAAAGGCTACAGCCGTCCTCTCCTTTCTCCTCTCTTCCATCCCAAGAACAGAGACGCTTGTTTGGGCCCTTTCCTCCATTGTTGCGGCTGCTCTTCACCATGAAGCTAGCGCTTGAATTTTGAAGAATGGCTTGATCTTTTTTTGCTTTAAGGTTACTAACAAAAATCCACTCGGTTGATTTTATTGCTTAATTAGCTTCGTTTTGATGGCTACATTGCTTGATTCTCATTCTAGTTCTTTCTCCATTTTAAAGAGCACTTTTGCAATTGGACATTTGTGCAAGGCTTAAATTGTGGTGAATCTATCATCCAAAAGATTGGTGTCTATGAACACATTTAAATTCCTAGCTAATTATTCCATGGTGGTCAAGATCATCATTGTTAGTATGTGATGCTATAATTAGTTCTTAGAAGTAGAGTAGATTCTTTTACAATTTGTTGAGAAAATTAATCTATGTATCACATAACAACGTATTGTTTGGAGCTACATTGTTGTTCATGATCATGTCTCTAATTTTAGACTTTTTTTTTTAAAAAAATTAGTGTCTCCATTTTTATGTGGCATGGAGTAGAATAATTGTTCTTCATTATTGTGCAATAATTTTCTATGGGGCTGCGTTTTTCAATTTATATGGGCATTGTTTGGAGCTACATTGTTGTTCATGATCATGTCTCCAATTTTAATCTTTTAAAAAATAAGTGTCTCTATTTTTATGTGGCATCGACTAGAATAGTTGTTCTTTATTATTATGCAATAATTATTTTTTACTATGATTTTCAATTTACAGGTCCGGGCAACCAATTTTAATTTTTCAATAATTCGTGTACAATATTATTTTCCAAAAATTATACTTACAAGCTACAATTGTTATTCATAAAGCTCGATTTCTTATTAATTCTTTGTAATTACTGTCTCAATATTTTTTGTGCAAAGATGGATCGAGAGTGGATGCATCTGTTCTGAACGAACAAACGGTACATGCATGGCGTCAGCCAGTTTATCACCGATGCCAAAGCCCATGCTAGGAATGGGAACCCCGTCTTCTGCCCATGCAAAGATTACAAGAATCAAAGAAACTTTCGTCAAATTGAGTCTATACGATTGCACTTGATTACCAGGGGTTCATGCTAAACTATACGATATAGACTATGCATGGCGAGGTTGGTGTGAATGTTCCGCATGAAAACGATGATGATGTGGACATGCCTATCGTAGCCATCCACGATGCTGACGAGGAACCCAGTGTCAACACGAAACCTATGGCCACAGTAAATAATGTGTTTAGGAACACGCTAGCTGACGATACCGAGGATAATGATGGCATTTCTCAGCTACTATGTAATGTAGAGACCGGATGTCTTAGTGAAAGATAGCTGAGAAAGCTAGAGAAAATGAGATAAGATGGCAAAACACCATTGTATAAGAATTGTCCAATGAGCAAACTGGAATCCGATATCATGTTGTTAGAGTTCAAATCGACAAACGGATTGGGCGATAAAGGCTTCAATCAGTTGTTAGGTATAATAAGAAAAATGCTCCCAAAAAAATGAGTTGCCAGAAAAGACATACTTGATCAAGCAAATGATCTGCCCCATTGGCCTCGAGGTTGAAAAGATCCACGCGTGCTCCAATGATTGCATATACAAAGACTTAGACAAGTGCTCCAAGTGTGAAGCTTTAGGTACAAGGAAGGGCTGTCAGATGAGGGTACCCAGACCAGAAGAGGTTCCATAAAGGTCATTTGGTATTTCCCTATAGCTCCTCGGGTGCATAGGCTGTTTGCATGTGCAAAGTCAGCTAAGCTGTTGCGCTGGCATGGCAAATAGCGTAGGAAAGATACAATGATGAGGCACCCCGTCGATGGGCATGACTGGAGGATTATCAATACTATGTTCTATAAGGATATCGGTGGTGGGGTAAGGCACCTTTGGTTTGCTTTGAGCAGAGATGGGATGAATCCTTTTGACCAGGTTAGAAGCAATCATAGCACTTGGCCAGTGACACTCTGTATATACAACCTTTCACCTTGGGTCTGTATAAAGCGGTCATACATCCAGATGCCACTACTGATCCAAGGGCCAAGACAACCTAGGAATGACATCGATGTGTTTCTGGAACCAGTGATCGATGAACTAGTGGAGATGTTTGAAAAGGGTGTGTCGGATGTTTGGGACGAGTACAAAAAGGAACATGTCATGATCAAGGAAGTACTTATCGCTACAATCACCAACCTACTAGGTCAAGGTTTGTTGTCTGGAGAGAAGACAAAAAGCTATACTGGATGTGTCGAGTGCTTGGACGACACCGATGCGGTAAATCTACCAAATAACTCAAAGATAGTTTATATGGGACACCGTAGGTTTCTATCTAAGGATCACTCTTACCATAGGAACAGAAAAGATTTCAACGGTATTATTGAGAAACGCTTAGCTCCAAAATATCGAGACGGGCCTGCGATACTTCGAGAACTCAACAAAGTAGAGGTTGTCCTTGGAAAGGGGGACAATGCAGTAGCAACGCCTGATGAGAGTGTTTGGAAGAAAAAAAAATTGGTTTTCTAGAAACTACCTTACTGGCCATTTCAGAGTGTATGCCACTGTCTTGATCCCATGCACATCACTAAAAACATGTGCGCTAACACGCTTAACACCTTGATGGACATCGGGGGGCATCAAAGGATTCACTAGTCACACGTCTAGACATGCAACACTTCGGAATTAGGAAGGAGCTACATCTCGTGGAGCTAGAGAATGGCCAGTTCAAACTTTCAGTTGCGTCATGGACATTGAAGAAGGAAGAAAAGCGTGCGCTTATTTCTTTCTTCAATGAACTCAAAGTCCCGATGGACTGCAAACCCGAAGAGGCCAGTGAACATGAGAGAACTCAAGTTCAACTATGGCCCTCTGAAGGCCCATGACTGTCATGTCATTATGACTCAGCTGCTCCCTGTTGCCCTGCATGGTATCCTCCCCCCAAAGGTCCACACCCCAATCATAAAGTTGTGCTCGTTCTTCAACGCGATCTCAAAAAAAGTCATTGATGTGTCCATGCTAGAGCAGCTGCAGCAGGACATAGCCAAAACCCTCATTAGGCTTGAGATGTATTTCCCTCTAACTTACTTTGATATCTCATTGCATCTGCTCATTCATCTTGTTGACCAAATTAGAGCCATTGGCCCAATGTACCTGCATCAGATGTTCCCTTTCGAAAGATTGATGAAAGTTTTCAGAAGGTATGTTAGGAACAGATTTAGGCTAGAAGGGGGCATGGTTAAAGGATGGTCAATGGAGGAGGCCATTGAGTTCTACACATATTATCTGGACATCATAAGGGTCAGAGTTCTAGAATCTCATCACGAGGGAAGACTACGTGGGAAAGGAACGATCGGGGAGAAATCTGTTATAGTAGATAACCCTATTTCTTTCGGACATGCACAGCTTGCTGTTCTCTAGAAAGCCGAGGGTGTGATGCCATACATTGACGAGCACAGGCAATCACTACAAACTCTGTATCCGAGCAGGTCATAGGCTTGGCTAGATAAAAACATAAGGAGGAATTTATCAACTGGTTGCGATGCCGTTTGCTTGGAATAAAGTTGGATAATCAACTGAATGCCTTAGTCAAGGGACCTTCGAGTACATATCTTAAGTACTAAGGGTATGAGATCAATGGATTCACATTTTACACAAAAAAGCAAGATGGAAAGAGCACATACCAAAATTATGGTGTTCGTTTTGATGCTCACATTGAAAACAGCAATGTGCAGGCGACATACTATGGTTTCATAGAGGAGATATGGGAGCTAGCCTACGGTCTATTGAAGGCAGCTCCTTTTCACTGCTAGTGGGTCTGGCTTGGGGAAATCAATGCTGACAGTGAATGGTTCACTACCGTTGATCTCATTAAGACCGCATATAGAGATGACCCCTTCGTCCTTGCAAGAGATGTGATGCAAGTCTTCTATGTAAGGGACAAGAAGACAAAAGAAAGGCTAAAAGTAGTCCTAGATGCGAAAAGGAAGATTGTCGGTGTCGATGGAGTGACAGACGAAGAAGACTATAGGGGCTATCTAGAAATGCCTCCATTCGGGGCGAACGTACCCCTACCTATCCTTCAAGAGGGTGACGAACCTTCTTATGTACGGCTTGATCACAATGAGACCCTTATTGTTGATGCACCTAAAGATAGTTAGATTATTGTTAACTATGTAATCATTATTCGGACGTTGATAGTTAGATTATTGTTAACTATGTAATCATTATTCAGACGTTGTTCACCAACTATGTAATCTAATTTATATTTTGTGCACTTCTCTAAAATTAAATAATTGACTATGTAATCAAATATTGAGATGATGTTCAGAAACAATATTATTTGATAATTATAGACCATTAATTAATTATCATGGAATTAAATAATCAAGACACAAATATTTATATTATTTTACAATAAATTGTATGTATTTACATGCACTAAACGGATAAAAGAAAAAAACATAATCTGAACTGACGTAATCCCTAATGCTAGAGCAACGGTTAAGGCCCTATAATCTGGACCTCGAATTAATTAACTCCCATTTAGAGGATAAAACAAAAAAGAAAACCTACCTTGACGTACTCCCTATCATAGCGCAGCGGTAAAAGCCAGCTACTGTGAAGCCTACGCCCTTGGTTCGAATCCTAGGTGCGGCAAACTTTTTTATTTATATTGGATTAAATGAACCTCAACTTAAACTATAAAAATGATAACAAAATGTTTCCTAACGTAAATCCTCTTTTAACACAGCGATTAAGCCTCTAATCCCTCTTTCTCGCTCCCTTGGTTCGAAACGCAGGCGGGAGAATTTTTTTTATCCAGAGCCCGTGGCAGTGGCTCTGCTTTTAAAAAAATAAAAGCTGAGCGTCTGTGGCAGCGGCAGCTGCTTTGCCAGGCCTATCACTGTTGAGTTTTTCATAAAAACGGACAGTGATACATGGAATCATTGTCGGTTCTAAAAACCAGCACTAATGACCCCTATCACTGCCGGTGTTTTATCAAAACCAACAGTGATAAGAATATTCCCTCCACAGGCCAGCAGTGCTCCCGCTGATCACCACAGCAGGAGCACTACTCCCACCTACCACGATAGCTAGCCTATAAAATGGTGCATTGCTAGGGAGCCTCTCCATGGCTTGTTGGTTTTAGCTAGGGCTTATCAGCCATGATATAGTATTTCCCTCTCACAATAAACCAACACTGGTCGAGCTTATCAGCCCAGAAACCAACCAATGAACATGCTATCTGTTTGTTTGCTGTTTATTTTTCTAGATCGTTCTCTGCTTGCTAGTTTCCATATACATGGCCTCTCTATGGGAGAATGTCCTCCACATACAGATATCGTTATGCATCGTAGTCCACCAAAATGGTGCACAAAAGGGGTACTAGAAGAATGCTACTGAAGATAGAGCAACGCCGAAGATTGGAGACGCTGCAGGGTTCATAGAGCCATCCGCTGTGGTGCGCTCTGGATTGTATGTTCAGATAGACATGGCATCCTCTGTGCTCGGCCTACCTAGTGTGCTTTGGGCAATTTCCTATCCCGGAGTGGCATTGGTTCATCGGTGCGGTGCCGAGCTGAATCTAGTGTGCTCTACTCTGGACTTTACCGAGAAAAAGGCCATGTACAATAGAGGCATGGATTCATCGATGCCACCTTGTCATCACCAATTGGTATAGCTCGTAGACCACCTTGGCGCTGTTGTTTGACCCTAGTTGGTGCTAGAAGAATGTTACTGAGGTGGTTAAATTATAATGTGTTGATACACATTGATTGTAACATTGACCTGTACGCAAATAGGTCTTTGTTATCATATATGTAATTTTAGTGTAAGGTCTTTGTTATCATATATGTAATTTATTTCTAATATTTTTGTTATTTTTTGATGTATTTCTATACTCTATATAAATAAATATATCATAGTCGTTAAAACTTTCCCACGGTCCTTTACATATATGCACCTTCACTGTCGGTTCTATTTAAAAACCAACTGTGATATTCACTTTCACTGTCGGTTCTATTTAAAAACCGACAGTGATATTCACTTTCACTGTCGGTTGTAATTGAAAACCGACAGTGATGTCCATGCCCCCTATATAAAACAAACCGCTAGCCACATACTTGATCCCACACACCCACAAACTCTCACACTCTCATTTCTCACATTTCACTCTTACTTCTCAAGAAATCCATTCTCTCTACGTGATTTGGTCATGGATCTTGCATTTTTCATTGGTATTGATATGTTGTATTCTCCAATATTCTATCTATATTCATTTGATCTATATTTATATTCATGTTTTTTTTGTATTCTACATTTATATATATTCTTATTTCTTGCAATCGATCTATATTTATTTATGTTGCCATATTTTACTTGGAAGAATTTTTTGTGCATATATTTTATGTTCATATTTTTTTGTATTTTATCGATCAGGTGGTATGAACAATGGACCTCCCCCACCACAAGAACAAGGTTTCCACCCTGGCGATGAGCCATTCGCTCCTAATGTGGCCATTCCATGATTCCCTGTTCTAGCTTTTGTATGAAATATTTTTCAACATCTTTTGTTTTTTATGCTAAAAAATAAGTGTAATTATATATATATATATATATATATATATATATATATATATATATATATATATATATATATGTATATGTATATGTATATGTCGTAGACTATATTCCCAAAAGATTGGCTGCGAACAACACTTAGCTAGTTCTTTGTCTACTTGTGTATCTTATGCTGGGTAATGTATGACTGGTTTTGACCTTCCGACAAACTACATTGTAGATCTAGAAGCATTAATTAGGAAGACCAAAGCTGAGCTTAAGAAAGTCTTAGCATTAAACTCGGAAGACAACCATATAAGGCAAAGCTTAACACCAGAATTTGAAGCCATGGCTAACATGACTCTCTGTAAATTCTTTGCTCCAACTATGGCCAACATCCGTACTGGACCGACAATCAATGTCGAGGATAATGAATTCGAGCTCAAGCCAGCTCTCATCAATATGGTGCAAGTAAACTAGTTTTGTGGAAAGGCACATGGAGATGCGAGTGCACATCTCCAATACTTTCTAGAGATCTGCAGCACCTTCACCATCAAAGGAGTAACCCAGGATGCCATACTATTTTGCTTCTTCCCATTTTCACTCTTGGGTAAGGCGAAGCAATGGTTCTACGCCAATAAAGATAGAAACACTACATGGGATAACTGCTCCACTGCCTTTCTAGCAAAGTTTTTTTCCCATAGGTAAGACCAATGCTCTACGTGGGAGAATCTCAAGCTTTCAGCAACAACATGATGAATCTGTCCCCGAGGCATGGGAACGCTTTCAAGATTATATTGCAGAATGCCCTCATCATGGGATGGAGAATTGGCTACTCATATAGACTTTCTACCATGGGTTGACCAACAGGACCCATGAGACTATGGATGCTGCTACTAGAGGTGCATTCTTGTCACTTATACTTCCAGCTGTGACCACTCTTGTGGAGAAGATGGCCTCCAACCAAGGCTGGAATGAAGAATGTGTTCAAACCCACAAAAGAGGTGGAGGTATACATCAACTCAAGGAAGTAGACATGTTGTCTGCCAAGATGGACCTACTGATGAAGAAGCTTGAAGATCGAGCCAATAAGAAGCAAGAAGTCATGCACATTCATGATTCTCGCATGACATGTGAAGTATGTGGCAACACTAGGCATTCAGGGAACAACTGTTCTCAAACCTAAGAGGATGTGAATTTTGTCAACAACAACAATTATCTCATCCTCAGCAGAATCAAGGATGGAACCAGCAATAAAGGCTGAACTACCAAGGTAATTATCAAGGTAACTATCAAGGTAATAATTTTAATAATTTTAGTCAACCATCCTTAAGAGAATTAATTGCTTGTCAATCCAAAATTATGGAGGGATTATCTAGAAAGGTAGCTTCCAATGATAAAATTCTAGAGAACCTAAATAATAGAATGGATAGCTTTGCTTCTGCCATTAAGAACCAGCATAGCTTTAATAAAATGATAGAATCACAAATAGCTCAGCTGGCGGCTGCTATTCCTCCATCCGATAAAGGTAAGATTCTAGGGCAACTGGAAGATTTAGAAACTACAAATCTTGTCGATATTCATAATGTAGCTTACTACTACACGAAGCCATCGATGGGAAGGTGGATAGATTATACCTTGCGTAAGAAGAAGAACGATCTAGGAAGACCTATCATCCCCATCGCCATTGGACCTCACATTTTTTAAGAAGTTATCTGTGACTTCGGAGCAAGTGTCAACATCATGCCTAAGGTAATCTATGATCGAATTAATGGAGATGCTTTGTTGTACAGAAATATGCGTTTGCAGCTTATAGATCAGTCACTCTATTACCCCAAGGGAATTCTTAAAGATGCCATTATTCAAGTGGGACAATCATATGTTCCTGTAGACTTTGCGGTTTTGGAAACAGGTGGAGATGTAAGGGCACCTATTATTTTGGGCCGACCTTTCTTAAGCATGGCAAAAGCCATCATCTATGCGGACAGTGCCAAGATTTGCTTCATAATCAAGGATAAAAAGGAGAAGTTCTTGTTCAATAATCATATACACCATTCTCCTAGACATCCACAGACACCGTACCTACCTAAAGTGACAACAGTGGCCAAGAAGAACAATAGGAGAAGGAGGAAGAACAAAGCCAGACAACCACAAGAAGAGACAATCAACATGATCAACACACTCCAATCAGAGTACGACCACCTCCTCGCTTAACCATTCCTTGCTAAGAAGGATGATCCTGGCATACCAATGATCGAGTGTACCATTGGAAAAAGAATCTTCCACAAGACCTTCTACGACATTGGATTGGGGGTCAACATAATGTCCAAGGTAATGTATGAATATTTATTCGGTGATGAACCTTTGTTCTCTACATATATGCAATTATAGATGGTGGACCAATCAATTCGATTCCTAGAGGGGATAGCAAAAGATATTATGGTAAGAATACATGATCACTATGCCCCTACCGACTTCATGGTTCTGGACATGGGTGAAGAAGAAGATGATACACCCATCATTCTTGGAAGACCGTTCCTCAACACCACCAACACGATCATCTACGTCGGATCTGGACAAGTCCACTTCCAATTTACTGGAGAAAAGGTACGCTATTATTTTAATAGTTACACTACTTATGAGCAGCCAAGGAAGTCTTGCTCCAGGAGGAGACGTCGATCATCCTGAAACTAGAAGAATGAATCTCCAAAGAATGAATGTGAGGAAGATAAGGAACCTGAAGGAGTTATAAAAGATGAACCTGCTCTGCCAAGGTCAAGTCCACAGATGAAGCATGTGTGGAAGGAGAAGGTAACATCATCACCAGAGTTATAAGAGGCGCAATCATCAGGGTCTCCATCTTTGAGACCGGATGATGCACCCGTAAAGTAAAGGACTCTTCTCCAGCCAAGTTCTGTTCGGAGGACTTAAAAATCCAAACCCTAGCCATGACATAACATCGGTAGTTATCCATATTTACTTTTAGCATTGCATAAATTACTTTTCACTTTAGCATATTTACTTTTCTGCATTATCATTGCATTTAGAAAAGAAAAATAAAAGTTCAATTACTTCATTACATCATTGCATCATAAAGCCTAAAGCCCCATGTGAATAAATCTACAGTGTGTAAAAGCCTATGAGAATATTCACCATGGTGGCATAAAAATAAAAAAACACATGCATACATATTTTGTTTCTACATTATATAAATAAGAAAATCCAAAAATATATTAATAGACATCCTGCTAGAACTTTGGCAATTAGGAAATCTGTCTAAACTCCAAGGATAACAAATCTCTGAATGGCTGACTGCTAACCCCTTATCTTAATCTATGCCATGAGTTTTTGTGTTCTTGTTGGAATATTTTGCAGGATGATAAAGAGTAAAGCCATCCATCTGAAAAACATATTCCCAAGCCGCTGCTACACCCGCTACATGAGGAAAGCTACTTCTGGAAGGATGAGATAGATTTTAAGAAAGACCACGACAACATCCAACTTGGGGGAGGAGCATCCTTCATGTATCTAGCTAAGTATTTCTTTCCCTTTTTGGTTTTACTATCTTTGAGTTTTCTATATATTTGCTAAAGTCATAAAAAGATGCATAAGAAACAAAAATAAAATAAAAATTTATGTTAGCTATATATATATATTAAGGTGTGATCTTAAATTATGAAAACAAAATAAAAAGTGTATGTCTAGTTTTTAGGAGTTAAATAAAATGAGCTCTAAGGATAATCTCTTGCAATGGAATTGATGACTAGTTGCTCTGTCGTAATTCCTTTCAAGTACCTAGTTTTCAGCCTTGAATTCTCCAGAGTTTTGGATACGACTGTTTTGATATAATAATTTACTCTGAACTTAAAACTCGTGGGTAGCATATGCTTAAGCTAAGTCTAGGTAATTGATAGATATGATATGAGAAGGTTTGAGCTGTTGTTTATCTTGTTCCAAGTGATACTAGAGTTCTGGAGATGTATCTTTTGAAAAATATAAAAATGCTTCATGATGAGTTCCTTGTATGACAAAGCTTGACTTCCTACTAGAGCCATAAATGATATTTAGACTAGGAAAACTTTCACTCATATATGCTGCTTGTTTTGCATTGAGTTTAGTCAAGCTTTGTTGATGCCTTATGAGAGGTTTGTCATGATCTTAAAGTCAAGATCACATACACACCATCTAATTATGCACTACTCCTACACTGGGGGTAGGCGCAACAACATGCCATTTCATCTAGATCCACCCAAAAATATTTTACTCCTACACTAGGAGTGAACACCAAAAATATTCTTCATATATATCCACCAAATAAATGCTCCAAGTTCTTCTTGCTATCTCTCAAAAGTTTTCATTGTAGAAAAAGAAGCATGGGGCTATGCAAAAGTTATTCATAAAAAAAGAGAGATAAAAAATGGACAAGTGTCTGAGATATTGAAAACAATGGGTACTTAGATGCCCGCCCAAAAAAAAGAAAAAAAGAAAATGAATAAGATAGCCCCTGTTTTCTTGCAAAGTTGTTTCCAAGTTTCAAAAGAGAGATATGTTTTCAAGGAGCATAGTAGAATTAGGTTAGCCACCATATATATCCACCATAAACATCTATACACATGCACATCTTGATTTGATTGTATGACTCAACTCTCTTTGGATCCAAGGTTTGACTTTACCATATATGTATTGCAAGTATGCTCTTTTATGCTTTCTCCACTCCTATGAGCTCCACATAAGCTTAGATGTAGGAAGAGAAAGGCATAACACCACTATTGTCTTGGTGAGGATCCATAAATACCATATATATTGAGAGACTTGAGAGTGTCATACAATAGGAAGCTCTGAGTTTTATTTTGAAAATGTATAAAAACTCTGGAGTAATGGTTGAACAAAGAACTTGAGACATAGTGCTTGACTTGATCATTCTGTCTTTCAATTGCTCAAGACCCAAGTGAAGATTGAGAAGCCCCATGGTTGAAGGTAATATGAGTAAGTTTGAAAGTCAGATCGGTTTATTCTAATCTAGAGGAGAATTCTTGTTTGAATGCATGTGTACTTTTGAGGAGTTGCTTCAATATTTTCAAAATCCTTAAACTCTAAATTTAGTTATTAAGTTTAGTTTTGCTAAGGGACTAGCAAAACATAAGCTTGGGGGAGTTGTTGATGGTAGTTAACAACCAATTTAAACCATCAATTAAACATGTATAAGGGCATAAATATAATCACCAATGAAGGTTTAGGGGTTTAAACTAATAATTTCCATGAGTTTTGGTGAATTTGTGTTTCCAGCAGGGTTTAATCAGAAAACCGCTAAGGTGGACCTAATCATCAAAGCAAAATACGGTGTTCTGCTATGGTACCTACGTGGGAAGACTCTAGAAGATTCCAGAAAGCAAATCACCGAAGCAGAGCACCACCCCCTAACATGTGGGGCTGCTCGGCCTGCAGTTGGGGCCACCCGCCCCCTTGGGCCCACCTATCAGCCAGCTTCATATGTCGGTCTCCCACCGCCTTTGAGGATGCATCTAGGCTATTGCTTAAGTCGGTTTGATCCAAGGGCTCACGTTGGACCCTCAGGGCTATATAATCCAGGCCCTGCCTCCCCTAGGCATCAGAAGTCATCAAGTCATTTGAGAAGACAGAAACCCTACTCTCCTTAGAGCTCCTCCTCCTCTGTAGCATAGCTAGTTAGGATAAATCTTGAGGGAGGCAAGTAGGACTTTGCTTGGATTCCTGATCTTGTTAAGAGCATGGTTTGGTATAACTTTATACCCCTCTCTCTTTTGTTTCTTCATTATTTTTATATGCTAGTTACAATTGTTATGATAACCTTAGTGTTCATCTTATTAATGTTCTTCATTATGATGTTCAACGTCTACTTTGATTATATACTTAGTATAGCTAGTTTATCATTGTGTTTATCCAAAAGTTCGTATAGCGCTCACTCTGATGTACACGGGGTGGGTGGTCGACATTGTGTAAGTGTGGTGCTTATATGTTGTTTACCTACGGATACACCCTATATTCTGGGTGATGTGGTAGATCATGGATGTGACACTCCCGTTGAGTCCTTTGTAGTCCACTCCCTGAATATAGGTGCAAGTAGGGTCCGATTACGAAGGTAGAACGAGCTCTGCCCTCAATCTTCCTTAGTAATATCCCTTAGGTGTAGAAATGATGATGACCTTACCATGATTAGTATGTGTAATTGCACTAATCAAATGTATTCTTTGACATGTAATTAAGAATGACTTAGGAATTATTCCTCTAATATTCTACCTGACCATGCTAATGATATAGAAAGGAGTGCTCTGAGTGATTTATCATTATTATTACTTATTATATACGTATCTTATCCTATGACTTATCTCTGTTATGAGTAGAACATTGGTTATGGTTTATTTCTCCTTCAATAGTATAAGTTATCAATACATAACCATGCTTGACCTTCCCAGTGGTAAAAATATAAATAATGATACCTGAAATACTCTCGGGTAAAATTCTATAATGGTATATTATCTGTGCTCTTGTGGATACTTTTGGTTCATAGATTTATATATATTCTCTCTAGTCACATAATTAATAAAGAACTACTTAGTGTTATTCTAGTAGTAATACTATGTAGTACCAACAAATATCTCTACACCAACACTAGGGATGACAACCTAGTAAAGTTAGAGGTATAGGTTTACAATAGGTGGCTAAGTACTCAAACAAGTGACACGTTAATAAACACCAACATTGACTCTGGCAAACTTTGCATGAACTGTCTAGAGGGAATGGAACTTGACCCCTTCAAGGAGCAAGTTGGCAAGTGCCAGGAGGATAGCAATGAAGAAGATCTAGGGTGATGATGCTACTCAATACAACAAGTGTGGGACTATGGGAACGAAGTGAGGAGAAGCAATCCAGGCATTACTTGTTTCCTGAATTTGGAGAACAGGCACTTCTCCCGCTGTTACATGTCCCTAGATGCATGCAAAAGGGGCTCCCTAAATGTAGGCCCATATTGTTTTTTGATGGTTGTCATATTAAGATAAAATTTGGTGGGATCATCTTTGCTGCAGTAGGAATAGATCCTAATGATTCCATATATCCTATTGCACTTGTTGTGGTGGTAGTCGAATCCAAAGCTAGCTGGAAGTGGTTTCTTCATATATTGAAGAAGGATGACTTGGGTATTATTGATACATGTCCCTAGATTGTTATGATTGATAAACAAAAAGTGAGCATGTTTCATTCATTCATGATATATTCTCTGGTTTCATCTGCATGTTAATGTGTGCATTTTTCTTTCTGTTAGGGACTAATGCGAGCTATTGTAGAAGTGCTCCCTGAACCTAAGCACAATTTCTAGGTAAGGCACTTACATGCCAACTTCAGGGATGCAGGCTTCAGAGGGGAAATACTGAAGAAGCAACTTTGGACTTGTGCCAGATCCAATACAGTGGACAAGTGGAACCATCACATTGACAACACGCATTCGGCTGCGCTGACAACTCCTCTCCATCTGTCGCAAATGATCACCAACTCTCACCAATGGAGAAGTCAAGGAGGTAGACAAAACAATAGAATGGGGGAGAAGGCTGGTGCTTGTGGGGCGTGGGCTAACCCCCCCATTGGTTAGCGGTCCACACTGCATCAGCATGCCGGCTACATGATGGATGCTTCATGGCATGCCACACGTCACCTAAGGGGTCAGGTTTAGATCCGTTTGGATGTCTAGTGGGAGCCAAACAAACTCTAGGGACCCAAAAATGCAAATTGGGACTTTGGAGACCTATCTGACACTTGAAGACAATTTTAGGGACCTAGAGTGAATTTTACTCAAAATTAAAAATCAATTTCTTTCATGGTACACTAAGAGAAAGTAACAGAAAAGGAGAGCAATAGGGAAATTTAAAAATGGATGATGACCAATCGTCAGAAACAATTTCTCCGACAGTACATGACTGACAGAAAAATTAAAACCTAGCAGCTTTAGAAATCTACATTTATCAACATCAATCAACAGGAAAATTAGACATCACTGATGATGAAATCATTTTTTTCTAGAGCGACACCAGCAGATAAAAATGACAATTTTCCTACCAGTGTTGTCAACACCAAATAATCGTCTTTTTTGTCTACCAAAACTGGACATGATAATTATAGAGATTTTACATACAATTCTAGAAGAATTGAGATTTAATACAACATAAACAAATAGCATTCAAACATGATTCTTGTGCTATTAATATTTAACATATATAAATAAATCATTAGTCTAGCATGACTCCAATACATTCAAAGATGTCATAGTGTTTGCATCAATAGCCACATACATTAGACACCTAAAGATTTAGCATCCATCTACCTAAAACAACAAGTTCTCCAAATGTTTAGAAACAACATGACAAGCTGTCGGCGCAAAAACATATCGATGTGCTAGGCACACAGCAAGCCAGAAGGATCTGCTTGATAGAGCAAGGCTGGAGATCCGCTTGGCTTTAACGCAGGGCTAACCGATCCTGCAAATTCCTCCCGAGGCGTGTCGGTCAATTTGTCTTGCAATTAACAAGGAGAGAAAGTTTATTAGTAATTTAAGGTGGAACATGCCGATCTTCGCCTAGATAGTTCCAAGTGTGCCTCTTCGGGAGCAGCTAAACGAGAAAAATTGATTAAACGACCGATACGCGAAGAAATCGGTTGTTTACGGACTACAAAGCTCATGGGTCGCAATTGATTTTATACTGACAAGCACAATGCACGCAGATGTCAGTAAAATCATCAGCTAGGTGAGTATTGCCAGTGTAAAGCATTGAGCCGATGAATCTAACAAGAAAGGATATAGCATGCGAACAAATCGACTATTTAGTACGAATGGATCTACAAAACTCTAAATCTAATCTGTTACCATCAACAGTGAGGTTCGACTGGATCGATGGCAACTATGATGATAATAACAAACCAAAACCGAAGAATCCAAAAAACCATCTACACATTGACAGGCTCTCCGAAAGACACGCTATGTGTGTGAAAGCTTAGGTGAATCGGCTGAAATAGCCGATTCAGGTGAAAAAGGACTACAGCATGTGAACAATCGACTATTTAACATGGACAAACCTGTAAACTCATCAGACTTAACCTACTATCTCTAACAGTGGAGTTCAACCAGATCGATGGTAGCCATGATAAAGACAACAAATCAAACCTTTAAAGTAAACGGATCTATTCAATTTAATAGAATCATGGAGACACACTGTATGCGTTAGAGCATAGGCGATCGGCTATTTAGCCGATGCAGACATAGCAAACAGTTAATGTCATGACTGATCGAGAACAAATCTACCAGCTATCATCCTCCGATCTAAAGTGCCATCAATGGGGATCGACTGGATTGTTACAGCCATAGTAGCGAACTATAGACCAAATTTAACTAGCCAGTAAACCTCTTTAAGATCATACGTGCCTTAACTGCATACTATGCATGATCAAAATCGAAGTAGAACAACCGATAAAACATAACCCGTTGCTAAAAGTAAGAAACATCATATTGTAACAAAACAATGGACGGACTAAAAGGATGTGACGTCGATCTAGATCGATCTCGATTGGGCAAGTTGATGTTGTTGAAAACTAATAACAATAAGAAACATCAGCAAGATCGGTAACTTAATGAATCTACTCGAAGGACGCCACCCTTAGGTAGAGTCGATAATTTGACCTTAATCTAATTCGAGCAGTGGAGGTCGAACTTAACCGATGCAGCCGTACTTGAACTAGATAAGAGTCGATAACGAGCTTATACTAGAGTTCACAGTGGAGGTCAAATTTAACTGATGCAGCTGTACAAACATAAGTATAAGCCATAATGGTACTCACAGACAAGCCAAAGGTCGGCTGGACCGATGCAGCCCTGCTTGTTGAAGAATTCGCTGAGATCTATACTACTCCTACTCCTAAGGGTTGGCGTAAAGCCAAAAAAGTAACTTGTATTGATTGATTGGATGTCCTTTTATAATAGTTGGGGTTCAATATTTATACCCAGAGCCTAAGCATGAATCCTCCCCAAGTATGACTCATTACAATCTTTGGTCTAAAAGGAAACATTCCTAACTTAAGATAACTTGGACCCTAATATTTTTCTTTTTGTAGAGTCCGATGTGTATTTCCCGACGCCAACCGTAGCTCATTGTCGTCATCTGTTGACGTCATTCGAAGAGAGTTGATTCTAGTGCCGCATCTGAATCAGCTGATATCAGTCCTTATGCAATCGATTCCTTGATGACATAATCTTGGAAGCTTCGAGTTTCTACGTTCTTCTTCCCAAATTTTGGTGTAAACACATGCCCCCAATTTTGGGATAAAAGTAATTTTATTCCAAAATTACCACTATGTACCGCCGATAGGTCCATGGTCATGGGTAGAGAATCTTGATCTGGGGCCTACTATCTATCACCATCCTTGCCTACTTATGAGCCCATGCTTCAAAGCTTCATGAGAACACCATTGTTTCATGGGCGCTTGGAACCATCTTTCTAGATCGACTATAAATGTCTATCCAACTTTGGTGAGAGCGACTGAACAACTCAGTTATGCTTCTCTTCTGCTTGCTTCCTCGAGTGCCTTTGGCTCCACCAGACCCTCCATGGTCTAATTCCTTGCTATGAGGGTCTTGAGTGGTTAGAAGAATTCTTGTGCATAGGGTGATTGTGTCACTCATTTCAGCGCCTTATCGAGCAAGAGGATCAGCCACTATGGTTAGAAGAACTCTTGTGACATCACCTGAGTTTTCTCACCATGATCGTAGAGCTGTTCTAGTGTTTGCAAGGGCTAAAATATGTGGACACCTTTCCCTTGTCCGCCTTGTCAAATGCTCATCGGGGAAACCACAGACTTCTTTCCCATGGTTTCCCAGCCACCAAGAAATGGGCGTCCTTTAGCAGGTGGCTTTCTTTCCCATTGTTTCCTAGCCACTAAGGAATCGGTTGGATATATGCATATCTTTAAAGTAGGCAGCCTTTTCTCTTCCCTGATGCACTTCTATCAGTGGGCCGATATGTCTTGGTCCATGATGACCTTCGGCCTTGTGGGGATCCGGACTCTCTTCAATCCAAAGAAGTCTTAGCGGGTTGATTGTTAGTTAATGTAAACCTTTCGTTTCAATCCCATGATATTTTGTAATTAGGGGAAGCAATAAGTCTGAATCTATTATCTCTTCATGATCCATCCCTGAATTTTTGGAGTGTCGATCCATTTTCATATAAGACTTTAACTCCATAACTCCGACGAAGCCTATCTTCTCACCTCCTGGGCTATATATACGGGCCACGGCTATGGATCGAAAATCGACCTGCTTCATCCCAAACCTTCTGTCTTTGGTGTGATTTTGCTTCCCCATAGGTTCGAAGGCATGGAGAACGACAAGAGGTCTACTGAGGAGGCCTTTAACGGGTCTATGTCACCACGCCAGCATCTTCGTCATTAGGAGGGTGCAACCTAGGATGCTCCCATCATCTTAGAACATAGGGCTGACTCCGCTCATCTTACAGGGTCATCTTCATCAATGATTCACCGCCCGCTCCCCTGCTACCCGAGGAAGCAAATCGATAATGATGATCTGATCGCATCCATCGATCAGGCTAGCTAGAAGCTCGCCGACTACCTCTCCATCATAGAATTGGCTCTAACCACCTTGGTTCAGCGCCGATCACCCTCCGAGGCTGACCAGGAGGAGAGGTTGGCCAAGGCCAAGGCCAGAATCATGGGTAAGATGCCTACCACAATTTTCTGTCTCTTCTTAGTTTTTTGTTTTCAAGATCTTGATTATCCCTTCCTTGAATCTTTCTAGATCTATCCGCCCAGTTGGAAAGCCTTCGATCAGTCGCAGAGTACGTGGTAGGATTCATCAATGCTAGGGGTACCATGTCAGTGGTTCGCTTGCACGATGTCCCAAACGGCGTCACAGAGGTTGCTCTCCACAGTGTTCGTCATGGTGCTGCCATGGCATTGGCTGCCGCACAAGCTCGTTCTGGCCACGAGCTTTGACTTCTTCCCCATGGTTTTCTAGCCACCAAACATCTTGAGGATCATGAGTGCCTGGTCAAGGATTTCTTTTACGCCGCCAACTCCATAGCCCTCGCTTCCTAGGCCAAAGACATAGTGCGCAACGTGTTTCCCAGCCTTTAACTTGTAATAGGAGAAGCTAGCAAATAATTTCTTTGTTTTAAGTGGTTTCTCATATTCCATGTACCAATCTATGTGTGTTCTTACTCTATAGGCGATACATATCGTACTGGCTTTTACCCCTTTGGATTTATTTTTGAACTAGAGGCGATACCCTTCTGGTAACGGCTATTAGAGCCGATGTCCGAACAAATCGGCTATCAACGCTAGGATAATATTTCTTTAGATATTTTCCATTGATTGCTCTGTCAAACTCTTCTTCTCCTCCCAGTGTTTCCAAAATATAAGCATTGCCAGACGCACAATGTTTAATCCGATAAGGTCCTTCCCAATTAGGTGACCATTTGTCGAACTTGCTGTCCTTTGACCCGATCGGCAATTTCACTTTCCAGATTAGGTCTCCTTCAAAAAATTGTTTGCTCTTGACCTTTTTATTGTAATAATTTGCAATCCTCAGTTTATTGGCTTCAATATTCTCAAGAGCATGTAGCTGATGGCAACTCATGTTCTCTAAGTCATCTATCATAAGATTCCTATAGACTTTGGCTGACAAATTATTTTGCAATGTGACATGCCTTGATTCAATTTGAATCTCCCAAGGAAGGATAGCATTATGACCATACACAAGTTCATAAGGTGACGTTTTAATCGATCCATGATAGGCCATCCTATATGCCCATAGTGCCACATTAAGCGTTGAATGCCACTTCCTTGGCTGCTCTTCAATCTTTTTCTTGACTAGCTTAATCATAATCTGGTTGGATGCCTCTGCCTGGCCATTAGCCTGAGCATAATAAGGAGAAGAATTTAACAACTTAACTCCCATACTGGCAGCAAAATCTCCAAACTCTTTGGATGTGAACATTGTCCCTTGATCGGTAGTGATAGTTTGAGGAATCCCAAAATGATACACAATATGCTCCTTGACAAAATCAACCATGTTCTTTGAGGTTACTATCTTCAAGGGAATTGCCTCAACCCACTTAGTGAAGTAATCCATTGCTACAAATATGAACTTATGTCCTTTACTTGAAGGCGGAAAAATCTAGCCAATTAAATCAATTCCCCAACCTCGAAACGGCCATGGTTTGATTATTGGATTCATAGCCGATGCGAGCAATTTCTGAATATTACCAAAATGTTGATAATTTTGATACCCCTTATAATATTTAAAACAATCTTCTAGTATTGTTGGCTAGAAATATCTAGTCCTGTGAATAATCCATTTCATCTTATAAGCCGACTGATGAGCTCCACATATCCCTTCATGTACTTCACCCATCAATACCTTAGCTTCTTGATTTAAGCATTTAAGCAACACCCTATCGACTATTTTGTAATATAGCTGATCATCTAGCAAAACATACTTAGTCGATTTATACCTTAGCTTCCTGGTAACCTTCTATGATGGATTCTTAAGGTAATCGGCTATTTCAATGCTCTAATCATTATTCGAGATTTCACTACTTAAGACCTCTTGAAACACTCGATAACCTGCCACACTTTGAGCTAGGCGATTAGCCTCTTGATTCTTTGCTCTCGGAATGTGTTGAAGAGAAACATGGGAAAACTCCTTGAGTAACCTTTGGCACTCATCATGGTACTTCTTCAGAGTATCTTCTTTACATTCATATAGGCCGATCAACTGATTAATAACTAACTATGAATCTTCAAATATTTCAATTGCCTCGGCATTTACTTCATGAAGAAGTTAAAGCCCCCTAAGAATAGCTTCATATTCTGCTTGGTTGTTGATAATCATTGGCTCAGTTGGAAAAGTAAACTCAAAACTTGCCCTCTGAGGTGAAATAATAACAATTCCAATGCCACGACCTTGCTTGCATGATGACCCATCAAAGAACAATGCCCAAGGTACCGGTTCTACATAGCCAATACTTGGCTTATGATGCTGGGTGACAAAATCGGCTATTACTTGCCATTTGACTACTTTAGCTAATTCATACCTCAAGTCAAATTCCCACAACGCAAGAATCCACTTCCCCATTCTTCCATTTAACACTAGCATTGATAGCATGTGCTTGATCACATCAGCCTTGGAAACAACTATACACTCAGCCGATAATAAATAATGCCGCAACTTAGTGCAAGAGAAATATAAGCACAAGCATAACTTTTCGATGGGGGAATATCTTGTTTCTGGGTCCAAAAGCCTTCTACTTAGATAGAAAACAACTTGTTCTTTTCCTTCAAACTATTGCATCAAGGCCGATCCAATTGTTTGGTCATCGGCCGATACGTACAACTTAAAAGGCTTACCTTGCTGAGGAGGGACCAACACAGGTGGACATTTCATATATTCTTTTATCTCCTCAAACGCTTTTTATTGTATGTCACCCCACTTAAATTCTTGATCATTTTTCAACTTCAACAAGGAAAAAAACGGTAGAACTCTTTTCGACAAATTTGAAATAAACCTCCTGATAAAATTAATCTTATCAAGCAAAGATTGTAACTCTATTTTAGTAGTCGGGGGCACTGCCTCATCAATTGCTTTCATACTTTTTGACCAATTTTGATTCCTCTCTTGTGGACCATGAAACCCAAAAATTGTCCAGCTGATATTCCAAAGGCACACTTATTAGGATTCATCTTTAGACCATGTTTTCTTATGCATTCCAAAGTCTCCTTCAAATCAGCTAGATGTTCCTTGCACCCCCTAGATTTTACCATCACATCGTCAATGTAGATTTCAACAATCGTGCCGATCAACTTATGAAAAATATAATTCATTGTCCTCTGATAAGTTGCACCGATATTCTTCAAACCAAAGGTCATCACAACCCATTCAAATAAACTGATTGCACTAGGGCATCTGAAAGCTATTTTTGCTATGTCTTCTTCAGCCATAAAAAATTGGTTATATCCTGCATTGCCGTCCATGAAACTAATAACCTTGTGCTTGGCTCAAAAAAAACCTTGTGCTCAGCTGCGACATCTACCAACATATCGGCTATCGGCATCAGATAACCATCCATGGGTGTAGCCTTATTCAGATCTCTAAAATCGATGCAAACTCTTAACTTCCCATTTTCTTATACACAGGAACAACATTCGATATCCACTTTGCATATCGGCATGGTCGAATAAATTTCGCTTCTAGTAATCTTTCAGTCTCCTTTTTTATATCATCAAGAACGTTTGGGTTGAACCTCCTCGAAGCTTGTTTAAATGGCTGATATCTAGGTTTGATTGGCAACCAATGTTCAACAATCGATCGGTCTAGACTAGGCATCTCATAGTATTCCTAAGCAACACAATCTTTAAATTCCTTTAATAGATCTACTAACTCTAGCTTATACTCAGGATCCAACTTGGCACTTATATACATCAGCCTAGGCCTATCTCCAGAACCAATATCTATCTCTTCTAATTCATTGGCCGACGTAAAGCCATGTCCTAGTTTATCAGCTGTACCATCTATTAGATTATCCATTAAAACAAATTCTCAAAGCCGACTACTTGGATCGACTATTGGCTTTCATCATTGACTCTAATGAAGCTTCCTTCCCATAGCTTGCTAGAAAAACACTCAAAGTCTTCTAGCTCCCAATATACTAGATCGGTTGTTGCGATACTCACAGATTCATCAGCGCGAACCAACTCAACATCATCTCCATGCCACTGAATCAAACATTGATGCATGGTTGATGGTACACAACAATTTGCAAGAATCCAGTCATGACCAAGGAGTAGACTATATGACCCTTTTCCATCAATGACAAAAAATGTTTTGAGCAAAGTTTTACTTTCGATTGTCAATTCGATGTTCGTTGCCCCCCTGGTCTTGGATGCATTACCCCTAAAATCTTTAAGCATCATGTCGGTCTCAATCAAATCTCCTGGTCCCTTGCCAAGTTTATGAAAAGTGGTGTAAGGCATAAGATTGACAGAAGCACCTCCATCCACCAACATCTTGCTCATTGGCTTCCCATCAACAAAACCTTTTACATATAAAGCCTTTAAGTGCCGATGCTTGACTGGCTTATCGAATATAGCCTGCTGGATAACTGTTAACTTGGCAACTATCTCCTCATACTCCAATTCATCAAAATCTGAATAAACTTCTTGATCTGCTGGAGCTCTAAAGTCTGACGGCAATAGAAAAATCATTTGAATATTAGCCGATGGTTGCCCCCTATCGGCTGTTTGTTTAGCATGCCACACCTAAGGTCTACCAGATGCATGAGTCTGTTCTAGTTCTCTATTCCTTAGGTGCTGCACCCTTCTTTTCTGACTTCTTATCAAACCTCATAGACACCATTAGCCTTCCTACCAAACATATTCTTCCTCATTACTTTCTTCTTCATAATCAGCCCAATTTTGATCAGCAACTCGCTTTCCCAGTCAATTATGAACACTTCTATTTGTTAAGCACCGATCCATATTATGATGATACCCGTCTCGAGCATGGATAGACCAACAGTTGGCTTGAGATTGCCTAAACTCCCAATATTGCTCACTGCACTCTGGACAATTATTTCTAGTAGGCAATTTTAAACCTTCATTCGAACAATGTCTGAAGAAAGGACAATTCCAATGTGATTCAGCTTGCTTTCTTTCATTCCTCTCCTCATCTTGTTGACGCTAGTATTCTTTCTCCTTTAACCAACACTGATAATCCTTTTCCTTTTTGCTGCTGCCATTTATTCAATAGAATTTGAGATATAACACGCAGCCTTATTGGCCCATCCATTGACGTCTCTCCTTGCTCATATCGGCTCTTCTGTTGGTCACAATGCCTTTTAATCTCTCTATATTCATCAGCCGATATTTGCATCTTTGGGTCGATGGTTTTAGCCTCTTTGGCCCTAGTTGATGTTAGGACTTTAGTCTTCCCTTTGAGTAACCTAGCATCAACCATGTTATGATCTCTTGGGAAAGGATGATCATCAACTTTCATCTTCTGAGGTGTATCGAATTTGAGCCTTCCTTGCTGAATAGCCCTCTGTATGTGTTGCCGAAAAACTTTGCACTCATTAGTGGAATGAGAAGTGGCATTGTGAAATTTGTAGAACTTCTTATTCTTCAACTGATTAGGGGGCAACATAACATGATTATCAGGCAACTTGATCTATCCCTTCTCAAGCAAGAAATCGAAGAGCTTGTCTAATTTTGTGACATCGAAATCATAGCTCTCTTCAACTCCTCTTCCCCAAGGATTTGGCACCATTACTGTCTTCTTACACCAATTCCATTCAGCCACGACAACCTCTTCTTCTTCATTGTCTTCATAGCCATCATCAACTAAATATGGATTATAGATTTTGGCAATTGCGATACTCTTCTAGAATCAGGTATCTCTGCGCATAGTCTAAAATTGGCTATTGTGCACTGTCACTCGTTGAGCCAACTTACCTAAATTGTCAAACTCTTGCCCAAGTAGTTTCTCTCTCCACGTTGGCAACATTCCTTGAATGTACAAAGCAGCTAGCTGATCATTAGTCAATTTCAATGAGAAGCACAAATTTCTGGTCTCTCAAACCTCTGAAGAAATTCAGTGCCCGATTCATTAGTTCTCTGCCTTATAGTCGTCAAATCAGTAATTATCTTTTCTCCTGTCCTAGTGTAAAAATATGTATGAAACTTCTTCTCTAGGTCAGCCCAATTAGCAATGGAGTTAACTGACAGCGATGAAAACCAAGTGAAGGTTGGCCCTGGCAGAGACAAGGAGAAGAAACAAACTCGATGGGCCTCTTCAATGGATGCTTCGCCCAACTATGTATGATACCGACTAACATGTTCTATTGTGCTTATGCTATCTTGGCTAGTGAACTTAGCAAACCTCGGAAGCCTGTAATTTGTAGGAAGAGCGACCAAATCATACCACTCTAGATATGAGCATTTGTACGAGAAGGTCTACCCTTTTGGCTTCAAACCGAACTGATTCTTTATCATCTCGGTCACTCTAAACAACAACTCATCATCATTTGAATTTGGATTTCTCTACAATTGTTGACCCATTTGTGGATTAAAATTCTGGGTACCTTGATACCCTAGATTCAAAATCATATGAAGTGTATCGTAATTTGTGCCATAATAATACCCTTGTGGAATCTCTATTTGCTGGGTCCTTTGCTGGTTTGCTGCTTGAAATCTCTGATTGTAGATGTTAGGATCTATATCTCTACGAATCCTTTGAACTGATGGCACTATCTTTTGAGCCAACGATGGTATTTGGCCTGATGTGCCAAAATTGACCATTTGATTATGAACTTGCCCCGTCGGCTGTTGCACATGCTGCACTGACGATCTAGGATTATACTATATCTAAATAGTAGTAGCACCTTAAACTTGCTCAGATGAACTCTGAACTGCCTGTATGTCATCATTACTAGCTGGTGCTGCTTCTTGATGGCTAGTCCCGGCTTGATTAGTCCCCTAAGTTGAGTGATGTGGAATATTGTAGTAAACCGGTCCAACCTAATCATTTGGATATCCATAAAACATTTCTTTCATGGTGTTGTGGAATGTGTTCAAGAAAACTGTATTGTGGTTCAATATGGCATCATGAATAGATTTGTTTACAGCCTCCATGAAGAAATGCCTATCTTCAGCTTCATCTGCATCTATCTTTCCATGCAACAGAACTCTTAGTAGTGGATATTTCTAAACAACTTTATTATCACGTGTCTTGGTGTAGGACAACAAACACTTATTCTAAAATTCTTCTATAGCTTTACTGATGACATCTTTATCCTCATTAGGTAGGTCATCATAAGACATCATAAGAATGTCATTGTTGTTGTAAGTCGCCAAGACAATTGTGGGGTCCCACCGGGTGTGCCACAACGTATGTCGGTGCAAAAACGTGTCAATGCACCGGGCACATAGCAAGCTGGAAGGATCTGCTTGATAGAGCATGGCTGGAGATCTGCTTGGCTTCAACATAGGGATAACCGATCCTGCGAATTCCTCCTAAGGCATGCCAGTCAATTTGACCTATAATTGACAAGAAGAGAAAGTTTATCAGTAATTTAAGGTGGAACATGCTGGTCTTCTTCTAGACGGTTCCAAGTGTGCCGCTTCGGGAGCAGCCAGACAAGAAAAATCGACTAAATGGCTGATACGCGAAGAAATCGACTGTTTACGGACTGCAAAGCTCGTGGGTCGCGATTGATTTTATACTAATAAGCACAATGCACACAGATGTAAGTAAAATCATCAGCAAGGTGAGTATTGCCAGTGTAAAGCATTGAGCTGATGAATCTAACGAGAAAGGATATAGCATGCGAACAAATCGACTGTTTAGTACGAATAGATCTACGAATGCTCTGAATCTAATCTGTTACCATCAATAGTGAGGTTCGACCGAATTGATGGCAACTATGATGATAATAACAAACCAAAACCAAAGAATCCGTAAAACCATCTATAAATTGACAAGCTTTCCGAAAGACACACTATATGTGTGAAAGCTCAGGCGAATCGGCTGAAATAGCCGATTCAGGTGGAAAAAGGACTACAACATGTGAACAATCGACTATTTAACATGGACAAACCTATGAACTCATCAGACTTAACCTATTATCTCTAACAGTGAGGTTCGACCATATCGATGGCAGCCATGATAAAAACAACAAATCAAACCTTTAAAGTAAATAGATCTATTCACATTTAACAGAATTATAGAGACACATTGTAGGCGTTAGAGCATAGGCGATTGGCTATTTAGCCGATGCAGGCATAGCAAACAGTTAAGGTCACGACTAATTGAGAACAAATCTACCAGCTAGCATCCTCCGATCTAAAGTGCCATCAGTGGGGATAGACCGGATCGTTACAACCATAATAGCGAACTGTAGACCAAATTTAACTAGCTAGCAAACCTCTTCAAGATCATACGTGCCTTAACCACGTACTATGCACGATCGAGATTGAAGTAGAACAACCGATAAAACATAACCCGTCGCTCAAATTAAGAAACATCATATTGTAACAAAACAAACGATGAACTAAAAGGATGTTAGGCCGATCTAGATCGATCTCAATCGGGCATGTTGATGTTGCTAAAAACTAATAATAATAAGAAACATCAGCAAGATCGGTAACTTAATGAATCTACCCGAAGGACACCACCATTAGGTAGAGCTGATAACTTGACCTTAATCTATTTCGAGCAGTGGAGGTCGAACTTAACTGATGCAGCCGTACTTGAACTAGATAAGGGTCGATAACTAGCTTATACTAGAGTTTGCAGTGGTGGTCGAACTTAACTGATGCAGCCATACAAACAGAAATATAAACCATGATGGTACTCATAGACAAGTCGAAGGTTGGCCGGACTGATGTAGCCCTGCTTATTGAAGAACTCGCCGAGATCTACACTACCCTACTCCTAAGGGTTGGCGTAAAGCAAAAAAAGTAACTTGTATTGATTGATTGGATGTCCTTTTACAATAGCCGGGGTTCAATATTTATATCCAGAGCCTAAGCATGAATCCTCCCCAAGTACGACTCATTACAATCTTTGGTCTAAAAGGAAACATTCCTAACTTAAGATAACTTGGACCCTAATATTTCCCTTTTTGTAGAGTCCGATGTGTATTTCCCGATGCCAACCGTAGCCCATTGTCGTCATCTGTTGACGTCATTCAAAGAGAGCTGATTCTAGTGCTGCATCTAAATCAGCTGATATCGGTCCTTATGCAATCAATTCCTTGATGACATAATCTTTGAAGTTTGAGTTTCTGCGTTCTTCTTCCCAAATTTTGGTGTAAACACATGCCCCCAATTTTGGGATAAAAGTAATTTTATTCCAAAATTACCACATATGTACCGCCGATAGGTCCATGGTCATGGGTAGAGAATCTTGATCTGGGGCCTACTATCTGTCACCGTCCTTGTCTGCTTATGAGCCCATGCTTCAAAGCTTTACGAGAACACCATTGTTTCACGGGTGCTTGGATCCATCTTTTCAGATTGAGTATAAATGTCTATCCAACTTTGGTGAGAGCGACTGAACAACTCAGTTATGCTTCTCTTCTGCTTGCTTCCTCGAGTACCTTTGGCTCCGCCAGACCCTCCATGGTCTAATTCCTTGCTATGAGGGTCTTGAGTGGTTAGAAGAATTCTTGTGCATAGGGTGATTGTGTCACTCATTTCAGCGCCTTATCGAGCAAGAGGATCAGCCACTGCGGTTAGAAGAACTCTTGTGACATCACCTGAGTTTTCTCACCATGATCGTAGAGCTGTTCTAGTGTTTGCAAGGGCTAAAATATGTGGACACCTTTCCCTTGTTCGCCTTGTCAAATGCTCATTGGGGAAACCACAGACTTCTTTCCCATGGTTTCCCAGCCATCGAGAAATGAGCGTCCTTTAGCAGGCGGCTTTCTTTCCCATTGTTTCCTAGCCACCGAGGAATTGGTTGGATATATGGGTATCTTTAAAGTAGGCAACCTTTTATCTTCCCTGATGCACTTCTATCAGCAGGCCGATATGGCTCGGTCCATGATGCCCTTCGGCCTTATGGGGATCCGGACTCTCTTCAATCCAAAGAAGTATTAGCGGGTTGATCGTCAGTTAATGTAAACCTTTCGTATCAATCCCACGATATTTTGTAATTATGGGAAGCAATAAGTCTGAATCTATTATCCCATTGTCTTCTTCACCTTCTTCCATTACAACCCCGGTTTCTCCGTGCTTCGTCCAACAAATATAGTTTGGCATAAAACCCGACTTCAACAAGTGTGAATGAAGACTCCTTGAACTAGCATATTCCTTCAAATTCTTACATATGGCACATGGGCAGCACATGAAACCGTCGCGTTTGTTTGCCTCGGCGACAAGTAAGAAAGAATGCATGCCCTCAATGAACTCTTGGGAGTGGTGATCAACATTGTACATCCAATGCCGGCTCATCTACATTACATGACATACATACCATATTAAAACCTAGAACATAATTAGTTATTTATACGGCGTGCATGCCATCACACAAGGTATTAATTTACGAAAGTCTCGCTACAATGTAGACAATCCCAACTACCACTAAGAAAACTAAAGCTAAAATGCACTTCAGCAGCATAAGGATTTCGCGACCAATCCCAACTAAAACAGACACATCATGCATTTGTTCAACATCTATGGGCTTCTTCCGCAGGATCACTGCCTCATCAGCCGCCGTAGTCGCCTGTGCAAGAGAGTTTTGCACGTGTTCAACATACTCTTCTTCCCGGTACCAGCCTGAACATCCAGTGCCATCCCACTGAAATTAAAACAAAAAATTAGAACTTTAATCACAATCATCATGAAAATAAATATAAATTAACCATAATCATCAAATGCGACAAAATAACTCACATTGCGATCCGGACACTTGTAGAAGATACAGCCCTTGTTGGGACACTTCTTCCTCACCCGGTACTCCATCACAATCTTCTCCTCACACTTGCCGCATGCAATGAGAGGGAGGTCCGGCCTCAGTCGCTTTGGAACCCAATGAGAGGCCAAGGACCCAGAAGCAGCTGCCATCTACTCTCTATACTAATTTTTAATATAATATAAATTTCTCATTTTATAAACAAAGAAAATTAAAAAAAAACTCTAAAATTCTCTATATCTCTAAACCATGAAATGTGCTATGCATGCTAGAAATGAAAGCTGAATACTAGTTTTGAATAACTACTTTAACCTTCCTTCATCCAGATATGCAAACTTTAAAGTGATTTTGAGCTTAAATGGCTTACAAATAAAAAAAAGAATCCACCATAAAAAACCACAAATATCTAGTCCACAAAATGAGATATGCTACTGATGAAACATGAGAGTATAAAGTTGGTAACCTTTAGAACCGAAGAATCGATGGAGGAATCGAAGAAATCTTGTGATTACCGGCGATAAGGAAGAAGAGAGGCCGGCGATGAAGCAAAAACACTGAGCTCGAAGTGGCTCGGGCTCGGGGAGGAAGAAGGGCTATATAGGAGGCGACCTTTAGTTCCGGTTGGAGACAGAAACCGGGACTAAATGTCTCTTTCTAGTCCCGGACGGAGCCTCCAGCCGGAAGAAGACTTTTACTCCCGGTTTGAGGGACCAACCGAGAGTAAAAGTTAACCTTTGTTCCCGGTTGGTAGCTCCAACCGGGACTAAAGGTCCCTTGCAGCAAAAGCCTGCCGCAGTAGCCGTTGGGCAGGGACCTTTAGTCCCAGTTGGAGCTACAAACCAGGACTAAAGATCTCTCTAGTCCCGGGCGCGAAAAATACCGGGGCTAAAGCCAAATTTCGAGGTGGGATCAAAGGTCGTTTCTCTACTAGTGAATATGATTCAGACTGAATAGTTGATAGATCAACCCATGCTGTCACCAACTATCTAGGATGCTATCCTTTTGTATTAACTTCTCTCAATCTTTTTCTGAATACTTAGGGAACTAAACAATATCAAATTGAAAAATGTCAACTACAGAAATTTTAAATCTCACGGAGCACTACAACTTTGGTATATAGAGTGTGTCTTCATCTAAGGTCTTTTGAAAAATCCAAAATTTTGAATGTTAAAAATATAAGAACTTACAAATATTGGGGTCCCTAAATAATCTCAAATATAAAGGTCATAAAATTTTAGATCTCACCGAGCTCTATAATTTTATATGAAATGTCTTCATCAGACTTCATTTGAAAAGGTTACGAACTTATTTGAGCTACAAATCAATTTCGCCTATAGAAATTTACCCATTTTCAACAGCAATTGGCATAATAATATTTCTAGAGGAGGTTGATTTATGTCAACCACTCCTGAAAGTGTGTATACGGTCAATTTATTACGTGAAAGAAAATCGTTTTCAAGGGTGGCCTCAGAGCATGGGCCCAATTGGATATTTATAGGGTGGTTTCTAAATACAACCTCTCATCTAGAAAAAAATTGTAGGCTCCCCAAAAAACCATTTATGTAGTAGTGTTTTTTTTTTCTAAAAATGCACTTATGCATGCAAGTCACGGTAATAGGAATATGAAAATGAAAACATTTCTACACATTTGACCACTCTACTACATATTACCAAGTACAATGAGGTCAAAGCCATGTTCAGTTTACACTATCCTCCCTCACCGTCAAGATGTTAAATCTTGTTATCAGAGAACCTTATGTGTAGTAGCAGTGTAGTACTTTTAAAATGATAGTCCTTATAAGGACTATGAATTAAGATATGTCATAATGTTTCAGTTAAAATTCATGGACATCATATAAATGTTTAATTTAGGTTAGTGTTTTAGTATTAGTAGTTGCGGAAGTGGATAATTCATGATGGTGATTTAGATGCAAAGTTGATGGGATATTTTAGTTTACTTTTAATAGCAACAAGTGGTAACTTAGAGTACGGAGGCAATATAACATTATATACTCACATTTTTATGAATAGTACAAACATATAGATGAGCTTACAGTGCCGCAGCTCTAAAGAGAACGCGCACTAAATTCTAGTCTAAATGCTAGATTCTCGGAGGAAAATATTCACACATATATACCAGGTGCACAAGCCCAGTGAAACCAAGCAGATCAGGCCATCAGCTGAGGATATATAGTGTGAGGATATATAATTTATATATATACATCAAGCAGATTAGGCCATCAAGCACATATAAAAATATAGTGTGAGGATATATAATTTATATATATACATCATGCAGATCAGGCCATCAAGCACATATAAAAATAGAGTGTGAGGATATATAATTTATATATATACATGTAGCTTTATATATATACACTTTAATAGTAGAAAATAATCACACTTACAGACAATAGCAGCTAATGAGACTTTTGTCGAGAGAGTCTAGGTGGCATAGTTGGTGTAATTCTAAAAACTCGACATATATAACGTCATCGCTACGGAAGTAATATTGCTTTCTAACTCTGACAGAAATAAAGTTCTCTCCCCGTTCACACGCCACCATGTACCACTTGTTTAGCAGGTACATGTGCATACCCAGTTCACTTAAGGCCTCAGGGTTGTATAGACTCTTTCCATGTTCAAATTTCTTCCAAGGATCCACTTTCGGAGCAGATGGTCCTTCAGCGAGCACTTGGGCAAGGTCCAAACCGGTATCCTCGTAAAACCGAACCATTTCCTCAAAATTGACATCTGATAAGTCTAAGTTTGAACCATATTCATTATGAATGACAAGAGGGGGGATTGATTGTTGCGATTGTTGTCCGAGTTGTGCAACACCTTTCCCTACTCCAGTCTTTTTCTGCGCCGCCTCAAATGACTTGGTGAGAGAGCGGTCGTAGTCCAATTTTGGCCGGGTCTTTTGAGATTCCCGCTTTTTCTAGTCCACCTTCTTTCTTAGAAGATCTGGAGCTAGGTAGAAGTACGGTTTCTCCAGGTTCTCCCTCGCTTCTCGTTGCTTTCTTGCTTTTTTGAAGAAACTTTTCACAGCTTTTTGTATTGCATCCTTTAATTCCTTTTCACTTTTCTCGTAAGACAGTTTTTGGGGAATCACTAGATTAGAGGAGGCTTTCTTTTTTGCCGGCTGGTGGGCCAACGACTTCGTTTGCGGGGTGGACCTCTTAGGAGTTGGCTGCTTCTTGATCATCAAGGGAGGTGGGGCAACCGTTTGAGACCTCCTTGAAGGCGTTGGAGACCTCCTTGGAGGTGGCGGCGGTGGAGACCTCCTTGGAGGTGGCGGCGGTGGCGGCGTTGCATAATCATTGCCCGGAGCACTATGATGATCTAGAGATTGAATAATTGGACTTAGGTTGGCGGAGGCCCTGCTGTGTGATTACAAAAAAGAATAATTAGGTATAAGAAATTGTTATTATTAATCATGCATGTCAATAGAAAATTTAGAAAAATTGTTTCGTTCACTTTTGTCCGCACCTATTGTCTGGCAGTTGAGGAAGTGGCGGTGGACTAGAGACCCCGGGAATAATGATGTAGCGCTTGCGCCATAGTATAAATATCTTCTCTGCTTCTCCTAGAGTTTTCTCCCCATCACCTCCTGGAATGTCAAGAGCCAGATCACTAAAACCTTTGTTAACTCTATCCACTGAGACGCTAACATATCAAGGTGGTATTATTGCCCCATGGATTCTTGGTGTCTTGGTAGGATCTGGAGGAGAAAAAACACCGAGAGCCACCATGATTGTGGCATTCTCTTTTGTAATATGTAGCTCACATGATGTAAACGGTGCAGTGATGTCATCCACGGGGAAACGTAGCATTGCGTCATCTTGATTTGGCAACTCCGTGGAAGCGCAACTGCTTTTCAACTGATCATGGGGGCTAATATTAATGTTGATTCCTGGATCTGATGCCTGCCTTTGGGCACTCATTGCTATTTGCACTTGCTTTATGATTTCGTCCTGCATTCTAGCTTGCATGTCTTTTTCGCGCTCCTGTGCTTGAAGCAACGCCTCCCGTGACTCACGAACCAATTCCTCCAACCTGCTGATCCACGCTGCATCCTCATCCTTCCTTCTCTATTGGCTTCTGTAGGTATCTTTGTCGTCAGGGAAACCATGCTCCCAAGAAATGTTTCATCCTAAACCTCTCGTTCGGCCACTATGTTCAGCGGTCCCGAGGGCATACGTCAGTTCATCCTTCTCTCTATTGGGCCTGAACGCACCAATAGCTTTAGCTTGTAGAGCATAAGAAAATCTTTGTGTTACTCTTTCGAGTTTTGTGTCATGAACCAGCTTCCCGGTCTCTAGGTCCAGTCTTCCCCCATGAGCAAAAAACCAATTCTTCGCGCGTTTGGGCCAATTGAGTGATTCTGGTGTGATACCCTTGGCAAGAATGTCCACTTCTATTTTTTCCCACTTGGGAATGGCAGTCGCGTAGCCACCTGATCCCATGCCATGGTGGTATACCTTCTGTCGGGTATTCTCTTGGTTCCTTCTCACCCTCTTCCGATGTCTTGTACTGTATAAAATCATTCCAGTAGGGTCTCAACTTCGCAAGCGGGCCACTAGTATTGAAATTGGGCGTTAGGTTCTTCTTGACGTATTTTGTGTATAGGGATTTCTTCCAAGTCTAAAATTATGTGGCCATCTTCTTCATAGCCCACTTTCGAACTAGTTCCTTCAATTCATCATCGTTGATAGCATCATAATCATCCGCTTACAATATGAAATGTTGAAGGATATCATCCCAAATTAAATTCTTATCAAGATCAGAGACAAAACTAACATGAGGCTCGTTGATATTTTGCTTCCATTCACGGGCACTGATTGGAAGTTTGTCCCTTACGAGGCACCCACAGTGTTGCATGAATTTCCTTGCATGTGGACCAAGTGGTTCACCTGTCTCGATATTGAATTCCGATATTATGTAGCGCCCCTCCAATGGCTTTTTCGGGCCTTGAATATTTTTGCTTTTTGCCATTGTGGTCGTCGATCCTGAGGGCTACGTATAAAAAAGAATAAATAAATATCATGTGTACACATAATATATAATAGATATTCAAATATATATATAGAATATTCAAATATATATATATAAATATATATACCTCGCCAGTATTTTCTTGCACAATATTTTCTTCGTTATCTTCAAGAGCTAGGTATTGACTCCCATCATCTACATCCTGCTGGTCACCATCAGCAAAATGAGTGCCAGTGTTGATAATATCCATCATTTCTTCATCCATGTTGTCTCTCGGGGTAGCCATCTAGCTTTTACACCACTAGATATATCTATAAAAAATAAAAACTATATCTGTAAAATGGACTCCTACAGAATGTGCCACCTCGAGGATAGTAACATTTGTAGATGACATTTGTAGGTCTGAAGTTATCAAATATCCATCAAATTGTAGCTCAAAAACATGTTTAAATAAATAACCATCCGTACTAGTACAGATTTTCTACAATTTTCTGACTATTTTCTAACTTTTTCATTTCATGAAAAAATTAATTCTAAAAAATAAAAGGCATGATTTCTAAGTATTTCATTTCATGGAAAAACTAATTCTAAGTGACCTGCTCGACAAAATTGAGAAAAAACACACACTCTCATGACCTCACACATATTCTAAGATCACGTAAGCTTTCGTACTAGTTGACCTTGCTTACGTGACCATCTCGGTGGGCATTTCTCCACCAGATGACACCGTACTTGGCCACGGAAGAGCTCCGATTCTATGAGGAAGGGAACACGGTCTTCCACGACCGTTGCCGCTCTCCCTCATAGAATCAAAGCTCCTCCTTGATGTCTGTTACCACTCGGCAGAGAATATGCTCGCCGAGATGAACACAGTCCGCAAGTTCAACTAGTACGGATTTTCTCTAATTTTCTAACTAGTCCGCGCCAAGGAGGCAGAGGTATGCCCGCCCGAGTACGAGAACTACGTGCCCTGCTACTACAACGTCACAGACACCGTCGAACGTCTCGGATCTGGGGGCCGGCATCGTCATAAGCTACCGTGCAAAAAGGAGGAAACGATGAGACACCGGGCCGCGCCCGTGCTCCGCTGAGCTCGATGGCTCAACGCAAAATTGCATTAAGAGATTGCTGGCACGAGGGCTCGGCACACACATCCATCCAATTACAAAAGGTTAGATCAATTAATCCATCATAAACTGGACTGGCTATGGAGGCGGTGGCTCACATCCAAGGTGTCAAACACGAGGTCCAGCTCCTGCAGCCAAAAAACATGTCAGAGACTTAGACTTTACTCCACCAGCAAGGCAGCAAAGTCCCTAAATAGATAACCTAAGGTTAGAACAAGTTGATCTTGAATCACACAGTAGGCCATGCATGATAAACCTAACTGAGGAAATCGAATTCAAAGCCAACAGGTGACTCAATACCAAACCACATTTACTGAAAAAGTTGAATTAATTGCTCGGAGACAACCGACAAAACAAATAAAAGACCCAACTTTTCTTTTCGAGAAATAAAAAATGAGGCCTGCAGTTGCGGATCCAATCTGGACAGAAATAATTGAAGTTTCAACACTTCGCCTCAAACAACCAGACACAAGTGCAATTAACTTGGAGCCAAATTCTAATAAAATAATTGTTTCAAGCATATCCATCCACATCATATCGGATCCATCATCCAAGTGTAAATTCTGATCCATTGCTGTTGCTACCGAAACCTCAAATTCTTGACAAAGGAAACAGCAGCACAACACCACCAAAACACCAATCAATCCACACATCATCCTTCAACCTCATCAAATCACACCATATCACCTCCTTGTCAAACCATGCCATCTCACCTATATAAACAAACACGGAGCAATTCAACATAAAAAAGCGCAAACCATCACCCGCAATATAAACTTTAAACTAGTAGAAAGTGTTTTAATACTGAAGGTACACACCAACTTCACACGATGATTTAATGAATGGATCATTGTAATCACAGAAAATCAATAGACTTGAAGAGAAGAGTTGATTTCGTTTACAAGGAAATGACTAATCCATATTTGTCGATCAAAATTCAATAATGCCATATATTGAGATCATCACATCAATACAGTATCCTGCTTAATGCAAGCATGTTGGACGCGCTCCGGTGGAGAAGGCTCGGATGAGGGCCAAACCTAGAGAACGCTCGGACGCGCTTCGGTGGTCGCCTAGGGGTGGCGGTGGGGAAGGCTCGGGCGCACTCCGGTGAGGCAGCGCGAGGAAGGCTCAGGCGCGCTCCGGTGGTCGCTTGGGGGCGGTGGTGGGGAAGGCTCTGGGGCTCCTCGTCCTCGAAGGTGTGGCAGCGCGGGGAAGGCTCGGGCTCGCTTTAGTGGTCGCCTAGGGGCAGTGGCGCTGCTGGATCGGATCGATCTGGTGGAGAAGAGAGGCGACGGCATGACGGAGATAGAGAGGAAGAGCAGGGAGAAGGGCGCGGTTTATAAAGGGAGACCTTTAGTCCTGGGTGATGGTTAGAACCGGGACTAAAGGTTCTTTAGTAGTCCCGGGTGATAGTTAGAACCGGGACTAAAGGTTCTTTAGTCCCGGGTGATGGTTAGAACGAGGACAAAAGGTATGAGCTTTAGTCCCGGTTGTAGCCATGGCCTAGGAGTAAAGGTGATTTTGGTGGGCCGCGAAAATACAGCCCACCTTTAGTCTCGGGTGATGGTTAGAACCGGGACTAAAGGTCTGAGCTTTAGTCCCGGTTATAGCCACGGCCCAGGAGTAAAGGTGATTTTGGCGGGCCGCGAAAATGCAGCCCACCTTTAGTCCCAGGTGGTTGATCCACCCGGGAGTAAAGTTTAGCTTCCCGCCGGTTTCTAGAAGTTTTTCCTTTTTTATATATTTGTTTTATATAAATATGCAGAGAGTTGTTAATTGTCTAGTAAATAAAATATTAGCAAAAAAATACAAAAAGAATTCCTGGACCTGGTTTTGCATTATTATACATAAGAAAAATCTATAACCTAAACTCTTTTGTTTTACCGTATAAATATTTAACATAGTGTAAATAATAATCATAATTTTCACCATGCAAAAATGTACTACTTAATTAAAATCATTAAAACTATTGCTTTTCAATAGGAAATTAGTTTTCACATCTTATTGACGTTGAAAATTCATTTAAACCATAGAAAATATGAAAACACGACAAAAAAATCTGAAGTCGCAATTATTACATAATAGGTCTAATACATCACCATATCAAGCTGGGACTAAAACAATTTTTTCACTAATTTTTTCACATCAGATGCATGCTTTTGCTTTTTGCTTTGTGCGACATGGAAATCTCACCATCAAACACAAATTTAATATGAATATAGAAAAAAGGAAACACCTAATAAACATCTCTGAATTCATAATTATTATATAATACCTCTAATACACACTGTTAAACATCACTATATATATCAAGCGAACACAGTAGTGAACTTCTTCTTAACGTATATCCCTTGGTTATGATCGCGTCGTAACCATGGAGTGTCCTCATCATTTAGCTGGATGCTTGGGTCTTTGTTCACTGTGAAGGGTGGAATTCAGTCATCCTTTTCATAATCTTCTGATATGTCTGACTTGTCTTCAATTCCGACGATGTTTCTTTTTCCTAAAAGAACTATGTGGCGCTTTGGCTCATTGATTGGGTCATTGTTGTTTTTCCCTCTCTTTGGTTTTGTAGACATGTCCTTGACATAGAACACCTAATTCGCATCCTTGGCAAGGACGAATGGTTCGTGTTTGTACCCAATATTGTTGAGGTCCACGGTTGTCATTCCATACTAGTTGTCGACTGCTACCCTGCCTCAAGTCGCCTTTACCCATTGGCACTTAAACAAAGGAACCTTAAAAGTAGGTGCATAGTTTAGTTCCCATATCTCCTCTATACGGCCATAATATGTTTGCTTATTTCCATTAGGGTCGGTGGCATCTATGCGGACACCACTGTTTTGGTTGGTGCTCCTTTTATCTTGGGCTACTATGTAAAAAGTATTCCCATTTATCTCGTACCCTTTGTATGTGAGGATATGCCACGATGGCTGCCTAGCCAATGAATACAGTTGCTCATCAATACTCTCATCACCCTGGCATTCTTTTCGCAACCAGTCGCTAAAAGTTTCCATGTGCTAACGCGTAATCCAAGCTTTAGACTTCCCTAGAAACTTGGATCGGAGCAACTCTTTATGTGTCTCAATATACGGATCCACCAAGGAGTTCTGCAGAACTATGTAGTGTGCTTTATTAAAATAATTGTCCTATGTGCCAATATATGTTTTCTTCCCTAGTGTCCCCTTTCCACTTAGTCTCCCCACGTGTCGCGATTCAGGAACACCAATCGGGTCAAGATCGGGAATAAAGTCAACACAAAACTCAATGACCTCCTCTATTCCATAGCCCTTGGCGATGCTTCCTTCTGGCTGAGCACGGTTGTGAACATATTTCTTTAGGACTCCCATGAACCTCTCAAAGGGGAACATGTTGTGCAGGAACACAGGACCGAGAATGCTAATCTCCTTGACCAGGTGAACTAGGAGGTGTGTCATGATATTAAAGAAGGAAGGAGGGAACACCAACTCAAAGCTGACAAGACATTGAACCACATCATTCTGTAGTTTAGCTAGATCCATTGGATCGATTGCCTTCTGAGAGATTGCATTGAGGAATGCACATAGCCTCACGGTGGCTAGACGTACATTTGGAGGTAGAATTCTTCTTAATGCAACTAGAAGCAATTGTGTCATGAGCACGTGGTAGTCATGGGACTTTAAGTTTAGGAATTTCTTCTCTGGCATATTTATTATACCCTTTATATTCGAGGAGAATCCAGATGGTACCTTGATGCTTGCTAGGCATTCAAACATGCTTTCCTTCTCTTCCTTGCTAAGAGTGTAGCTGGCAGGACTTAAGTAATGGTGTCCATCATCTGTCTTCTCTGGATGCAGGTTGTCTCATTCTTTCAAACACCGTAGGTCCTATCATGTTTCAAGTGTGTCCTTAGGCTTCCCATACACACCCATGAAGCCTAACAGGTTCACACAAAAGATTCTTCGTCAGGTGCATCACGTCAATCGCGCTATGGACCTCTAGGACTTGCCAATAGGGTAGCTCCCAAAATATGGACTTCTTCTTCCACATGGGTGCATGACCGTTGGCATCGTTCAGAACAGGTTCGCTGCCATGTGCCTTTCCCAATACTACTTTCACATCCTTGACCATATTGAGTACATCCTCACCAGTTCGGTTGCCCGGCTTGGTCTGATGGTCTGTGTTGGGCCTTGGATGAGCACTGGAATCATAATAAACTTATGCTTCATGCATAACCAGGGAGGGAGGTTGTACATACATAGAGTAATAGGCCAAGTGCTATGACTACTGCTCTGCTCCCCAAAAGGATTCATACCATCCGCACTTAAAGCAAACCTTAAGTTTCTTACGTCATTTGCAAACTCCAGGAATTCTCTATCGATTGCTCTCTACTAGGACCCATCAACAGGGTGTCTCAACATATTGTCTACCTTACGGTCTTCTTTGTGCCATCGCAACAACTTTGCATGGTCTTTGTTTCTAAACAGACGTTTCAAGCATGGTATTATAGGAGCATACCACATAATCTTGACAGGGATTTTCTTTGTGGGACGTTCGCCCTCAACATCACCAGGGTCATCTCGCCTGATCTTATACCGTGATGCATGACATACTGGGCATGCATCTAACTTCTCATACTCCTCGCCATGGTAAAGGATGCAGTCATTAGGACATGCATGTATCTTCTGGATTTCTAATCCCAAAGGGCAGACTACCTGTTTTGCTTCATACGTAGTAACGGGCAATTCATTATCCTTCGGAAGCATCTTCTTTTGGATTTTCAGTAACTCCCCAAAACCCTTGTCAGATACACCATTCTTTGCCTTCCATTGCAGCAATTCTATTGTGGTACCCAACTTTTTCTACCCCACATCACAAGTTGGGTATAGCAATTTCTTGTGATCCTCTAGCATGCGCTCGAACTTGATCTTCTTCTTTTCACTTTAACATTCTCTTTGTGCATCATGAATGGCCAGACCAAGATCATCAGCCGGCTCATCTTCTACCACTACCTCTTCTTCAGCTTCCCCCATTGTAGTATCATTGAAGGCACCATATTTAGCAATAATGTCATCATCGTCCCATTGTTCTTCTTCACCTTCTTCCATTACAACCCCGTTTTCTCTGTGCTTCGTCTAACAAATATAGTTTGGCATAAAACCCGACTTCAACAAGTGTGAATGAAGACTCCTTGAGCTAGCATATTTCTTCAAATTCTTACATATGGCACATCGGCAGCACATGAAACCATCGCATTTGTTTGCCTCGGCCAGAAGTAAGAAAGAATGCACGCCCTCAATGAACTCTTGGGAGCGGCGATCAACATTGTACATCCAATGCCGGCTCATCTGCATTACATGACATACATACCATATTAAAACCTAGAACATAATTAGTTAATTATATAACATGCATGCCACCACACAAGGTATTAATTTATGAAAGTCTCGCTACAATGTAGACAATCCCAACTACCACTAAAAAAACTAAAGCTAAAATGCATTTCAGTAGCATAAGGATTTCGTGACCAATCCCAACTAAAAGAGACAGATCATGCATTTGTTCAACATCTATGGGCTTCTTCCATAGGATCACTGCCTCATCAGCCGCCGTAGTCGCCTGTGCAAGAGAGTTTTGCACGTGTTCAACGTACTCTTCCTCCCAGTACCAGCTTGAACATCCAGTGTCATCCCACTGAAATTAAAACAAAAAATTAGAACTTTAATCACAATCATCATGAAAATAAGTATAAATTAACCATAATCATTAAATGCGACAAAATAACTCACATTGAGATCCAGACACTTGTAGAAGATACAGCCTTTGTTGGGACACTCCTTCCTCACCCAGTACTCCATCACAATCTTCTCCTCACACTTGCCGCATGCAATGAGAGGGAGGTCCGGCCTCAGTCGCTTGAGAACCCAATGAGAGGCCGAGGACCCGGAAGCAGTTGCCATCTACTCTCTATACTAATTTTTAATATAATATAAATTTCTCATTTTATAAAAAAATAAAATTAAAAAAAATCTAAAATTCTCTATATCTCTAAACCATGAAATGTGCTATGCATGCTAGAAATGAAAGCTGAATACTAGTTTTGAATAACTACTTTAACCTTCCTTCATCCAAATATGCAAACTTTAAAGTGATTTTGAGCTTAAATGGCTTACAAATAAAAAAAGAATCCACCATAAAAAACCACAAATATCTAGTCCACAAAATGAGATATGCTATTGATAAAACATGAGAGTATAAAGGTGGTAACCTTTAGAACCGAAGAATTGATGGAGGAATCGAAGAAAGCTTGTGATTACCGGTGATGAGGAAGAAGAGAGGCTGGCAATGAAGCAAGAACACTGAGCTCGAAGTGGCTCGGGCTTGGGGAGGAAGAAGGGCTATATAGGAGGCGACCTTTAGTCCCGGTTGGAGACAGAAACTAGGACTAAAGGTCTCTTTCTAGTCCCAGATGGAGCCTCTAGCCAGGAGAAGACTTTTACTCCCGGTTTGAGGGACCAACCGGGAGTAAAAGTTAACCTTTAGTCTCGGTTGGTAGCTCCAATCGGGACTAAAGGTCCCCTGCAGCAAAAGCCTGTCGCAGTAGCATTTGGGTAGGGACCTTTAGTCCTGGTTGGAGCTACAAACCGGGACTAAAGGTCTCTCTAGTCCCGGGCACGAAAAATACCGGGGCTAAAGCTAAATTTCGAGGTGGGATCAAAGGACGTTTCTCTACTAGTGAATATGATTCAGACTGAATAGTTGATAGATCAACCCATGCTATCACCAACTATCTAGGATGCTATCCTTTTGTATTAACCGATGCAGCCATACAAATAGAAGTATAAGCCATGACGGTACTCACAGACAAGCCGGAGGTCGGTCGGACCGATGTAGCCCTGCTTGTTGAAGAACTCGCCGAGATCTACACTACCCCTACTCCTAAGGGTTGGCGTAAAGCCAAAAAAAAGTATCTTGTATTGATTGATTGGATGTTATTTTACAATAGCCGGGGTTCAATATTTATATCCAAAGGCTAAGCATGAATCCTCCCCAAGTATGACTCATTACAACCTTTGGGATAAAAGAAACATTCCTAACTTAAGATAACTTAGACCCTAATCTTTCCTTTTTTGTAGAGTCCGATGTGTATTTCCCGACGCCAACCGTAGCTCATTGTCGTCATCTGCTGACGTCATTCAAAGAGAGCCGATTCCAGTGCCGCATCTGAATCAGCTGATATCGGTCCTTATGCAATCGATTCCTTCATGACATAATCTTGAAAGCTTCGAGTATCAGCATTCTTCTTCCTAATTTTTTGTGTAAACACAAGCATGAGCATTTCAGCACCGTCACTACTAGCTAAAGGTTTGTAACTGTACTCAGTACCAACATAGGCCACGGTGCTTTCAAGGAAGCATCTTTGCAAAGGAGTTCAGCTCTAATGTGAAACCTGAAATTTTAACATGACCATGCTTACATTGCACAATTCAAAGTATAATCACTAGTACAAAAACGGGCTGTACTCCCGGTTCACAACCCTCTTCAATCCCGGTTTTAGAACCGGAAGCAAGAATCCGGGACTAAAGGGCCCCTCCTTTAGTCCCGGTTTTGTGCCCAGGACTAAAGGTGGTTGGTAATATCAACCGGGGCTAAAGAGGCCTCCCGGCCTGGCCATGTGGGTCGGCCCTTTAGTCCCGGTTGGTATTACCAACCGGGACTAAAGGTTTTCTTTTTTTTCTTTTTTTTGTTTCTATTTTCAATTGATGAATTGTTTTGGTTTTTGAATAGGTTTTCGAATACGCATTCTACGCTGCTAATAATATACATATTCTACACGTTTATAATGTTCGAACATTTTGTACAAACTAAAGTATGAAACTAACGTATATATTACATGCATATACATATATTGTACGTTATTTTATGTACATATAATATGTGTATATATATATATATATTACAAATAAATCTTGCATTGTATATTCTATCATATCCTTGGGATAACAAATTCACTCCATCTGATTTGGCTTCCATGTTTCGTTCACGTCATTGTAGAACTCGCCGGCGGGGTTTAGGACCTGGTCATTAAGAAATCTTGCTATGGTCTCTTGAATTGCTTTTAGTTGGTCACGTCGTATGACTTTTCTTTCAACCATAGAATCTTCAATAAAAGTTAAAGGAAAAGTAATAATATATATATATATGTATATGTATGTTGGTCACGTGATTACTTATATATATGAGCAATAAAAGAAATTATGAATATATTTATATAACGTACTTTGAGGTTCTCTTCAGGAGTTCTTTTTGAGTACGTCATGATGAACTCGCAAACATAGTATCCACAATAGTTGCTCCCCTGTTCTTGCCTCAGAACCCACTTTTACGAGAAAAAAGATCCGGCGAATTGAAAGCATGCATGGTGTTAATTGAATTATATATATATATATATATATATATATATATATATATATATATATATATATATATATATATAGCTAGTACTTACTTTGTGTGCGATTACATCCAGTGGTGCTTTGCAATGTTTCATGTGGTGTTCCTCAATGAAACTTTTCCAAACACTGCGCCCAATAAAATAAAAAAATTAATTTGGCCTTTAATAATTGTTGCATTTAAGAGATCGGGGTATATATAGTTGCTAGAGAGACCAAATTACCCTTGGATAATATCTATCATGTCTTGGTACTCTGTTTGCTCTTTTCTTAACGAGCCTAAGATGCTCAACCGACTATTGTCCATATCGATACCATCAATATCCAGTGATTGTTGCATATGTTTTTATACACAAATACGATTGACATTAACTAGAGTCAACATATATATATGGGAGATAGCTTAGCTAGTAAGCAAATAATTGAACAAATGTCCATATAATCAACATTAATTATTTAACACTCACTTGAAGTTGTAGGGGAAGAGTATGTCCTTGTTTTGTTGGTTCACTAAGAACCTCATGAGATTTTTCTCGAGTTCAGCTTTCCATTGAGGGGGGATCAGGGTGTTTGAATATGACATTTGGATCAATGAAACCAATATCATTATCCTTTCTCTTTCTGAGTTCTGTCATCTCATATCTACACATATAAAAATATAGTGTGAGGATATATAATTTATATATATACATGTAGCTTTATATATATACACTTTAATAGTAGAAAATAATAACACTTACAAACAATAGCAGCTAATGAGACTTTTGTCGAGAGAGCCCAGGTGGCATAGTTGGTGTAATTCTAAAAACTCGACATATATAACGTCATCGCCACGGAAGTAATGTTGCTTTCTAACTCTGACAGAAATAAAGTTCTCTCCCCGTTCACACGCCGTCATCTACCACTTGTTTAGCAGGTACATTTGCGTACCCAGTTCACCTATGGCCTCAGGGTTGTATAGACTCTTTCCATGTTTAAATTTCTTCCAAGGATCCACTTTCGGAGCAGATGGTCCTTCAGTGAGCACTTGGGCAAGGTCCAAACCGGTATCCTCGTAAAACCAAACCATTTCCTCAAAATCGACGTCCGGTAAGTCTAAGTTTGAACCATATTCATTACGAATGACAAGTGGGGGGATTGATTGTTGCGATTGTTGTCCGAGTTGTGCAACACCTTTCCCTACTCTAGTCTTTTTCTGCTCCGCCTCAAATGACTTGGTGAGAGAGCGGTCGTAGTCTGATTTTGGCCAGGTCTTTTGAGATTCCCACTTTTTCTGGTCCACCTTTCTTAGAAGATCTAGAGCTAGGTAGAAGTACGGTTTCTCTAGGTTCTCCCTCGCTTCTCGTTGCTTTCTTGCTTTTTTGAAGAAACTTTTCACAACTTTTTGTACTACATCCTTTAATTCCTTTTCACTTTTCTCGTAAGACAGTTTTTGGGGAATAGCTGGATTAGAGGAGGCTTTCTTCTTTGCCGGCTGGTGGGCCAACGACTTCATTTGCGGGGCGGACCTCTTAGGAGCTGGCTGCTTCTTGATCATCAAGGGAGGCGGGGCAGCCATTTGAGACCTCCATGGAGGCGTTGGAGACCTCCTTGGAGGTGGCGGCGGTGGTGGCGTTGCATAATCATTGTTCGGAGCACTATAATGATCTAGAGATTGAATAATTGGACTTAGGTTGGTGGAGGCCCTGCTGTGTGATTACAAAAAAAATAATTAGGTATAAGAAATTGTTATTATTAATCATGCATGTCAATAGAAAATTTGTGAAAAATTGTTTCGTTCACTTTTGTCCGCACCTATTGTCTGGCAGTTGAGGAAGTGGCGGTGGACTAGAGACCCCAGGAATAATGATGTAGCGCTTGCGCCATAGTATGAATGTCTTCTCTGCTTCTCCTAGAGTTTTCTCCCCATCACCTCTTGGAATGTCAAGAGCCAGATCACTAAAACCTTTGTTAACTCTATCCACTGAGACGCTAACATATTCAGGTGGTATTATTGCCCCATGGATTCTTGGTGTCTTGGTAGGATCTGGAGGAGAAAAAACACCAAGAGCCACCATGATTGTGGCATTCTCTTTTGTAATATGTAGCTCACATGATGTAAACGGTGCAGTGATGTCATCTACAGGGAAACATAGCATTGCGTCATCTTGATTTGGCAACTCCGTGGAAGTGCAACTGCTTTTCAACTGATCATGGGAGCTAATATTAATGTTGATTCCTGGATCTGATGCCTACCTTTGGGCACTCATTGCTATTTGCACTTGCTTTATGATTTCGTTCTGCATTCTAGCTTGCATGTCTTTTTCGCGCTCCTGTGCTTGAAGCAACACCTCCCGTGACTCACGAACTAATTCCTCCAACCTGCTGATCCACGCTGCATCCTCATCCTTCCATCTCTACCGGCTTCTGTAGGTATCTTTGTCATTAGGGAAACCATGCTCCCATGAAATGTTCCATCCTAAACCTCTCGTTCGGCCAATATGTTCAGTGGTCCCGAGGGCATACGTCAGTTCATCCTTCTCTCTATTGGGCCTGAACGCACCAATAGCTTTACCTTGTAGAGCATAAGAAAATCTTTGTGTTGCTCTTTCGAGTTTTGTGCCATGAACCAGCTTCCCAGTCTCTAGGTCCAGTCTTCCCCCATGAGCAAAAAACCAATTCTTTGTGCGTTTGGGCCAATTGAGTGATTCTGGTGTGATACCCTTGGCAAGAATGTCCACTTCTATTTTTTCCCACTTGGGAATGGCAGTCGCGTAGCCACCTGATCCCATGCCATGGTGGTATACCTTCTGTCGGGCATTCTCTTGGTTCCTTCTCACCCTCTTCCGATGTCTTGTACTGTACAAAATCATTCTAGTAGGGTCTCAACTTCGCGAGCGGGCCACTAGTATTGAAATTGGGCGTTAGGTTCTTCTTGACGTATTTCGTGTATAGGGATTTCTTCCAAGTCTAAAATTGTGTGGCCATCTTTTTCATAGCCCACTTTCGAACTAGTTCCTTCAATTCATCATCGTTGATAGCATCATAATCATCCGCTTGCAACATGAAATGTTGAAGGATATCATCCCAAATTAAATTCTTATCAAGATCAGAGACAAAACTAACATGAGGCTCGTTGATATTTTGCTTCCATTCACGGGCACTGATCGAAAGTCTGTCCCTTACAAGGCACCCATAGTGTTGCATGAATTTCCTTGCATGTGGATCAAGTGGTTCACCTATCTTGATATTGAATTACGATATTATGTAGCGCCCCACCAATGGCTTTTTCGGGCCTTGAATATTTTTGCTTTTTGCCGCTGTGGTCGTTGATCCAGAGGGCTACGTATAAAAAAGAATAAATAAATATCATGTGTACACATAATAGATGATAGATATTCAAATATATATATAGAATATTCAAATATATATATAAATATATATACCTCGCCAGTATTTTCTTGCACAATATTTTCTTGGTTATCTTCAAGAGCCAGGTATTGACTCCCGTCATCTACATCCTGCTGGTCACCATCGGCAAAATGAGTGTCAGTGTTGATAATATCCATCATTTCTTCATCCATGTTGTCTCTCGGGGTAGCCATCTAGCTTTTACACCACTAGATATATCTATAAAAAATAAAAACTATATCTATAAAATGGACTCCTACAGGACGTGCCACCTCGAGGATAGTAACATTTGTAGATGACATTTGTAGGTCTGAAGTTATCAAATATCCATCAAATTGTAGCTCAAAAACATGTTTAAATAAATAACCATCCGTACTAGTACGGATTTTCTACAATTTTCTAACTATTTTCTAAGTTTTTCATTTCATGAAAAAATTAATTTTAAAAAATAAAAGGCATGATTTCTAAGTATTTCATTTCATGGAAAAATTAATTCTAAGTGACCTGCTCGACAAAATTGAGAAAAAACACACGCTCTCATGACCTCACACATCTTCTAAGATCACATAAGCTTTCGTACTAGTTGACCTTGCTTACGTGACCATCTCGGCGGGCATTTCTCCACCAGATGACACCGTACTTGGCCACAGAAGAGCTCCGATTCTACAAGGAAGGGAACACAATCTTCCACGACCGTTGCCGCTCTCCCTCGTAGAATCAAAGCTCCTCCTTGATGTCCGTTACCACTCGGTAGAGAATATGCTCGCCGAGATGAACACAGTCCGCAAGTTCAACTAGTACGGATTTTCTACAATTTTCTAACTAGTCCGTGCCAAGGAGGCGGAGGTATGCCCGCCCGAGTACGAGAACTACGTGCCCTACTACTACAATGTCACGGACGCCGTCGAACGTCTTGGATCTGGGGGCCGGCGTCATCATAAGCTACCGCGTAAAAAGGAGGAAACGACGAGACACCGGGCCGCGCCCGTGCTCCACTGAGCTCGATGGCTTAGCTCAAAATTGCATTACAAGATTACCGGCACGAGGGCTCGGCACACGCATCCATCCGATTACAAAAGGTTGGAGCAATTAATCCATCATAAACAGGACTGGCCAAGGAGGTGGTGGCTCACATCCAAGGTGTCAAACGCGAGGTCCAGCTCCTGCAGCCAAAAAACATGTCAGAGACTTAGACTTTACTCCACCAGCAAGGCAGCAAAGTCCCTAAATAGATAACCTGAGGTCAGAACAAGTTGATCCTGAATCACACAGTAGGCCATGCATGATAAACCTAACTAAGGAAATCAAATTCAAAGCCAACCGGCGACTCAATACCAAACCACATTTACTGAAAAAGTTGAATTAATTGCTCAGAGACAACCGACAAAACACATAAAAGACCCAACTTTTCTTTTCGAGAAATAAAAAATGAGGCCTGCAGCTGCTAATCCAATCTGGACAGAAATAATTGAAGTTTTGACACTTCGCCTCAAACAACTAGACACAAGTGCAATTAACTTGAGCCAAATTCCGACCAAATAATTGTTTCAAGCATATCCATCCACATCATATCGGATCCAACATCCAAGTGTAAATTGTGATTCGTTGCTGCTGCTGCCAAAACCTCAAATTCTCGACAAAGGAAACATTAGCACAACACCACCAAAACACCAATAAATCCACACATCATCCTTCAACCTTGTCAAATCACACCATATCACCTCCTTGTCAAACCACGCCATCTTTAGAGCAATTCGACAGAAAAAAGCGCAAACCATCACCCGCAATATAAACTTTAAACTAGTAGAAAGTGTTTTAATATTGAAGGTACACACCAACTTCACATGATGATTTAACGAATGGATCATTGTAATCACAGAAAATCAATAGACTTGAAGAGAAGAGTTGATTTCGTTTACAAGGAAATGACTAATCCATATTTGTCGATCAAAATTCAATAATGCCATATATTGAGATCATCACATCAATATAGTATCTTGCGTAATGCAAGCATGTCGGACGCGCTCCGGTGGAGAAGGCTCGGACAAGGGCCAAACCTGGAGAAGGCTCGAACGCACTCCGGTGGTCGCCTGGGGGCGGCGGCGGGGAAGGCTCGGGCGTGCTCCGGTGAGGCAGCGTGGGGAAGGCTCGGGCGCGCTCCGGTGGTCGCCTAGGGGCGGCGACGAGGAAGGCTCAGGCGTGCTCCGGTGAGGCAGCGCACGTGGAGAAGGCTCGGGTGCGCTCCGGTGAAGCAGCGTGGGGAAGGCTCTGGGGCTCCTCGTCCTCGAAGGTGCGGCAGCACGGGGAAGGCTCGGGCACGCTCCGGTGGTCGCCTGGGGGTGGCGGCGCTGCTGGATTGGATCGATCTGGTGGAGAATAGAGGCGATGGCGTGGCGGAGATAGAGAGGAAGAGAAGGGAGAAGGGCGTGGTTTATAAAGGGAGACCTTTAGTCCCGGGTGATGGTTAGAACCGGGACTAAAGGTTCTTTAGTAGTCCCGGGTGATAGTTAGAACTGGGACTAAAGGTTCTTTAGTCCCGGGTGATGGTTAGAACTAGGACTAAAGGTCTGAGATTTAGTCCCGGTTGTAACCACGGCCCAGAAGTAAAGGTGATTTTGGCGGGCCGCAAAAACGCAGCCTGCCTTTAGTCCCGGGTGATGGTTAGAACCAGGACTAAAGGTCTGAGCTTTAGTCCCAGTTATAGCCATGACCCGGGAGTAAAGGTGATTTTGCCAGGCCGCGAAAACGCAGAACACCTTTAGTCCCGGGTGGTTGATCCACCCGGGAGTAAAGTTTGGCTTCCCGCCGGTTTCTAGAAGTTTTTCCTTTTTTATATATTTATTTTATATAAATATGCAGAGAGTTATCAATTGCCTAGTAAATAAAATATTAGCAAAAAAATATAGAAAGAATTCCTAGACCTGGTTTTGCATTATTGTACATAAGAAAAATCTGTAACCTAAACTCTTTTGTTTTACCGTATAAATATTTAACATAGTGTAAATAATAATCATAATTTTCACCATGCAAAAATATACTACTTAATTAAAATCATTAAAACTATTGCTTTTCAACAGGAAATTAGTTTTCACATCTTATCGGCGTTGAAAATTCATTTAAACCATAGAAAATATGAAAACACGACAAAAAAATCTGAAGTCGCAATTATTACATAATAGGTCTAATACATCACTATATCAAGCCAGGACTAAAACAATTTTTTCACTATTTTTTTCACATCAGATGCATTGCTTTTGCTTTTTGCTTTGTGCAACATGGAAATCCCACCATCAAACACAAATTTAATATGAATATAGAAAAAAGGAAACACCTAATAAACATCTCTGAATTCATAATTATTACATAATACCTCTAATACACACGGTTAAACATCACTATATATATCAAGCGGGCACAGTAGCGAACTTCTTCTTAACGTATATCCCTTGATTATGATCGCGTCGTAACCATGGAGTGTCCTCATCATTTAGCTAGATGCTTGGGTCTTTGTTCACTGTGAAGGGTGGAATTCGGTCATCCTTTTCATAATCTTCAGATATATCTGACTTGTCTTCAATTCTGACGATGTTTCTTTTCCCTGAAAGAACTATGTGGCGCTTTGGCTCATTGATTGGGTCGTTGTTGGTTTTCCCTCTCTTCAGTTTTGTAGACATGTCCTTGACATAGAACACCTGATTCGCATCCTTGGCAAGGACGAACGGTTCGTCTTTGTACCCAATATTGTTGAGGTCCACGGTTGTCATTCCATACTGGTTGTCGACTGCTATCCCGCCTCCAGTCGCCTTTACCCATTGGCAATTAAACAAAGGTACCTTAAAAGTAGGTGCATAGTTTAGTTCCCATATCTGCTCTATGCGGCCATAATATGTTTGCTTATTTCCATTAGGGTCGGTGGCATCTATGTGAACACCACTGTTTTGGTTGGTGCTCCTTTTATCTTGGGCTACTATGTAAAATGTATTCCCATTTATATCATACCCTTTGTATGTGAGGATATGCTACGATGGCTGCCTAGCCAACAAATATAGTTGCTCATCAATACTCTCATCACCTTGACATTCTTTTCGCAACCAGTCGCTAAAAGTTTCCATGTGCTGACACGTAATCCAAGCTTCAGACTTTCCTAGAAACTTGGATCAGAGCAACTCTTTATGTGTCTCGATATACGGATCCACCAAGGAGGAGTTTTGTAGAACTGTGTAGTGTGCTTTATTAAAATAATTGTCCTACGTGCCAATATATGTTTTCTTCCCTAGTGTCCCCTTTCCACTTAGTCTCCCCTCGTGTCGTGATTCAGGAACACTAATCGGGTCAAGGTCAGGAATAAAGTCAACACAAAACTCAATGACCTCCTCTGTTTCATAGCCCTTGGCAATGCTTCCTTCTGGCCGAGCATGGTTGTGAACATATTTCTTTAGGACTCCCATGAACCTCTCAAAGGGGAACATGTTGTGTAGGAACACAGGACCGAGAATGCTAATCTCCTTGACCAGGTGAACTAGGAGGTGTGTCATGATATTAAAGAAGGAAGGAGGGAACACCCACTCAAAGTTGACAAGATATTGAACCACATCATTCTGTAGTTTAGCTAGATCCATTGGATCGATTGTCTTCTGAGAAATTGCATTGAGGAATGCACATAGCTTCATGGTGGCTAGACATACATTTGGAGGTAGAATTCCTCTTAATGCAACTGGAAGCAATTGCGTCATGAGCACGTGGCAGTCATGGGACTTTAAGTTTAGGAATTTCTTCTCTGGCACATTTATTATACCCTTTATATTCGAGGAGAATCTAGATGGTACCTTGATGCTTGCTAGGCATTCAAACATGCTTTCCTTCTCTTCTTTGCTAAGAGTATAGCTGGCAGGACTTAAGTAATGACGTCCATCATCTGTCTTCTCTAGATGCAGGTTGTCTCGTTCTTTCAAACACCGTAGGTCCTGTCGTGCTTCAAGTGTGTCCTTAGGCTTCCCATACACACCCATGAAGCCTAGCAGGTTCACACAAAGATTCTTCATCAGGTGCATCACGTCGATCGCACTACGGACCTCTAGGACTTGCCAATAGGGTAGCTCCCAAAATATGGACATCTTCTTCCACATGGGTGCATGACTGTTGGCGTCGTTCGGAACAGGTTCACTGTCATGTGCCTTTCCAAATACTACTTTCACATCCTTGACCATATTGAGTACATCCTCACTAGTTCGGTTGCCCGGCTTGGTCTGATGGTCTGCCGTGGGCCTTGGATGAGCACTGGCATCATAATAAACTTACGCTTCATGCATAACTAGGGAGGAAGGTTGTAGATACATAGAGTAATAGGCCAAGTGCTATGACTACTGCTCTGCTCTCCGAAAGGATTCATACCATCCATATTTATAGCAAACCTTAAGTTTCTTGCGTTATTTGCAAACTCTGGGAATTCTCTATCGATTGCTCTCTACTGGGACCCATCAGTAGGGTGTCTCAACATATTGTCTACCTTATGGTCTTCTTTGTGCCATCGCAACAACTTTGTGTGGTCTTTGTTTCTGAATAGACGTTTCAAGCGTGGTATTATAGGAGCATACCACATAATCTTGGTAGGGGTTTTCTTCGTGGGACGTTCGCCCTCAACATCACCAGGGTCATCTCGCCTGATCTTATACCGCGATGCATGACATACCGGGCATGCATCTAACTTCTCGTACTCCTCGCCACGGTAGAGGATGTAGTCATTAGGACATGCATGTATCTTCTGGATTTCTAATCCCAAAGGGCAGACTACCTATTTTGCTTCGTACGTAGTAACGAGCAATTCGTTATCCTTTGGAAGCATCTTCTTTTGGATTTTCAGTAACTCTCCAAAACCCTTGTCAGATAAACCATTCTTTGCCTTCCATTGCAGCAATTTCAGTGTGGTACCCAATTTTTTCTGCCCTGCATCACAAGTTGGGTATAGCAATTTCTTGTGATCCTCTAGCATGCGCTCGAACTTGATCTTCTCCTTTTTACTTTCACATTCTCTTTGTGCGTCACGAATGGCCTGACCAAGATCATCAGCGGGCTCATCTTCTGCTACTACCTCTTCTTCAGCTTCTCCCATTACAGTATCATTGAAGGCACCATATTCAATAATAATGTCATCATCGTCCCATTGTTCTTCTTCACCTTCTTCCATTACAACCCCGGTTTCTCCATGCTTCGTCCAACAAATATAGTTTGGCATAAAACCCAACTTCAACAAGTGTGAATGAAGACTCCTTGAGCTAGCATATTCCTTCAAATTCTTACATATGGCACATGGACAGCACATGAAACCATCGTGTTTGTTTGCCTCGGCCACAAGTAAGAAAGAATGCACGCCCTCAATGAACTGTTGGGAGCGGCGATCAACATTGTACATCCAATGCCGGCTCATCTGCATTACATGACATACATACCATATTAAAACCTAGAACATAATTAGTTAATTATACGACGTGCATGCCACCACACAAGGTATTAATTTATGAAAGTCTCACTACAATGTAGACAATCCCAACTACCACTAAGAAAACTAAAGCTAAAATGCACTTCAGCAGCATAAGGATTTCGCGACCAATCCCAACTAAAACAGACACATCATGCATTTGTTCAACATCTATGGGCTTCTTCCGCAGGATCACTGCCTCATCAGCTGCCGTAGTCACCTGTGCAAGAGAGTTTTGCACATGTTCAACATACTCTTCTTCCCAGTAACAGCCTGAACATACAGTGCCACCCCACTGAAATTAAAACAAAAAAATTAGAACTTTAATCACAATCATCATGAAAATAAGTATAAATTAACCATAATCATCAAATGCGACAAAATAACTCACATTGAGATCCGGACACTTGTAGAAGATACGGCCCTTGTTGGGACACTCCTTCCTCACCTGGTACTCCATCACAATCTTCTCCTCACACTTGCCGCATGCAATGAGAGGGAGGTCCGGCCTTAGTCGCTTTGAAACCCGATGAGAGGCCAAGGACCTGGAAGCAGTTGCCATCTACTCTCTATACTAATTTTTAATATAATATAAATTTCTCATTTTATAAACAAATAAAATTTTAAAAAACTCTAAAATTCTCTATATCTCTAAACCATGAAATGTGCTATGCATGCTAGAAATGAAAGCTGAATACTAGTTTTGAATAACTACTTTAACCTTCCTTCATCCAAATATGCAAACTTTAAAGTGATTTTGAGCTTAAATGGCTTACAAATAAAAAAAGAATCCACCATAAAAAACCACAAATATGTAGTCTACAAAATGAGATATGCTACTGATGAAACATGAGAGTATAAAGTTGGTAACCTTTAGAACCGAAGAATCGATGGAGGAATCGAAGAAATCTTGTGATTACCGGCGATGAGGAAGAAGAGTGGCCGGCGATGAAGCAAGAACACTGAGCTCGAAGTGGCTCGGGCTCAGGGAGGAAGAAGGGCTATATAGGAGGCGACGTTTAGTCCCGGTTGGAGACAAAAACCGAGACTAAAGGTCCCTTTCTAGTCCCGGACGGAGCCTCCAGCCGGGAGAAGACTTTTACTCCCGATTTGAGAGACCAATCGGGAGTAAAAGTTAACCTTTAGTCCAGGTTGGTAGCTCCAACCGGGACTAAAGGTCCCCTACAGCAAAAGCCTTCCGCAGTAGCCGTTGGGCAGGGACCTTTAGTCCCGGTTGGAGCTACAAACCGGGACTAAAGGTCTCTCTAGTCTCGGGCACGAAAAATACCAGGACTAAAGCTAAATTTCGAGGTGGGATCAAATGTCGTTTCTCTACTAGTGAATATGATTCAGACTGAATAGTTGATAGATCAACCCATGCTGTCACCAACTATCTAGGATGCTATCCTTTTGTATTAACTTCTCTCAATCTTTTTCTGAATACTTAGGGAACTAAACAATATCAAATTGAAAAATGTCAACTACAGAAATTTTAAATCTCACGGAGCACTACAACTTTGGTATATAGAGTGTGTCTTCATCTAAGGTCTTTTGAAAAATCCAAAATTTTGAATGTTAAAAATATAAGAACTTACAAATATTGGGGTCCCTGAATAATCTCAAATATAAGGGTCATAAAATTTTAGATCTCACCGAGCTCTATAATTTTATATGAAATGTCTTCATCAGACTTCATTTGAAAAGGTTATGAACTTATTTGAGCTACAAATCAATTTCTCCTATAGAAATTTACCCATTTTCAACAGCAATTGGCATAATAATATTTCTAGAGGAGGTTGATTTATGTCAACCACTCCTGAAAGTGTGTATACGGTCAATTTATTACGTGAAAGAAAATCATTTTCAAGGGTGGCCTCAGAGCATGGGCCCAATTGGATATTTATAGGGTGGTTTCTAAATACAACCTCTCATCTAGAAAAAAAAATTGTAGGCTCCCCAAAAAACCATTTATGTAGTAGTGTTTTTTTTTTCTAAAAATGCACTTATGCATGCAAGTCACGGTAATAGGAATATGAAAATGAAAACATTTCTACACATTTGACCACTCTACTACATATTACCAAGTACAATGAGGTCAAAGCCACGTTCAGTATACACTATCCTCCCTCACCGTCAAGATGTTAAATCTTGTTATCAGAGAACCTTATGTGTAGTAGCAGTGTAGTACTTTTAAAATGATAGTCCTTATAAGGACTATGAATTAAGATATGTCATAATGTTTCAGTTAAAATTCATGGACATCATATAAATGTTTAATTTAGGTTAGTGTTTTAGTATTAGTAGTTGCGGAAGTGGATAATTCATGATGGTGATTTAGATGCAAAGTTGATGGGATATTTTAGTTTACTTTTAATAGCAACAAGTGGTAACTTAGAGTACGGAGGCAATATAACATTATATACTCACATTTTTATGAATAGTACAAACATATAGATGAGCTTACAGTGCCGCAGCTCTAAAGAGAACGCGCACTAAATTCTAGTCTAAATGCTAGATTCTTGGAGGAAAATATTCACACATCTATACCAGGTGCACAAGCCCAGTGAAACCAAGCAGATCAGGCCATCAGCTGATGCGTTAGCACCTCCAGATCTCTTGCACAGCATCAGCCGGTTGTGCGAACCCCTCCATGAGAAGGGACAGCGCGATGGCCCTGTACGCCTGCTGCGTGAGGTGGATGCCGTCCCAGCTCACGCGGCGCGCCGGGTCCGCGCACACGCTCGTGCCCGCCGCGCCGCACATCATGTTCATGTGGAAGTTGTACGCGCCGCCCGCCCCGCAGCACGCCTGGAGAAGCGCGCCCTGGTCGAAACCTGAAATGCATGCCATCGATCATTCATGAATCCGAACTATTTGAGTTCCAGAAGATTGGTTCATTTACTGAGCTACGTCAGTTCATCCTTCTCTCTATTGGGCCTGAACGCACCAATAGCTTTACCTTGTAGAGCATAAGAAAATCTTTGTGTTGCTCTTTCGAGTTTTGTGCCATGAACCAGCTTCCTAGTCTCTAGGTTCAGTCTTCCCCCATGAGCAAAAAACCAATTCTTTGTGCGTTTGGGCCAATTGAGTGATTCTGGTGTGATACCCTTGGCAAGAATGTCCACTTCTATTTTTTCCCACTTGGGAATGGCAGTCGCGTAGCCACCTGATCCCATGCCATGGTGGTATACCTTCTGTCGGGCATTCTCTTGGTTCCTTCTCACCCTCTTCCGATGTCTTGTACTGTACAAAATCATTCTAGTAGGGTCTCAACTTCGCGAGCGGGCCACTAGTATTGAAATTGGGCGTTAGGTTCTTCTTGACGTATTTCGTGTATAGGGATTTCTTCCAAGTCTAAAATTGTATGGCCATCTTTTTCATAGCCCACTTTCGAACTAGTTCCTTCAATTCATCATCGTTGATAGCATCATAATCATCCGCTTGCAACATGAAATGTTGAAGGATATCATCCCAAATTAAATTCTTATCAAGATCAGAGACAAAACTAACATGAGGCTCGTTGATATTTTGCTTCCATTCACGGGCACTGATCGAAAGTCTGTCCCTTACAAGGCACCCATAGTGTTGCATGAATTTCCTTGCATGTGGACCAAGTGGTTCACCTATCTTGATATTGAATTACGATATTATGTAGCGCCCCACCAATGGCTTTTTCGGGCCTTGAATATTTTTGCTTTTTGCCGCTGTGGTCGTCGATCCAGAGGGCTACGTATAAAAAAGAATAAATAAATATCATGTGTACACATAATAGATGATAGATATTCAAATATATATATAGAATATTCAAATATATATATAAATATATATACCTCGCCAGTATTTTCTTGCACAATATTTTCTTGGTTATCTTCAAGAGCCAGGTATTGACTCCCGTCATCTACATCCTGCTGGTCACCATCGG